>NW_026869398.1:617965-1235931 GCF_023558535.2 Drosophila nasuta
TAAACTTTGAACACTTCTCAATACAGAACTTTGAAAACTTAAAAGAAATCACAGAGTTAAAATTTCATAAAAAATAAGTTATGGCATTTCAATTACATTTGCAATTATTATATTAATATTAATATTTTACTTGTGTATAAAATTAAGACCTAATAATATTCATGTTAATTTTAAAAGAATTCAGGAGAATTCAAATTCTGGCGATGGAGGAGTTATACATTTGTCACCACTTACCACTTCCCCATCTCATTTGTCACCACTTACCACTTACCCAACACTAACACATACAAAGCATTCCATTAGATCGGGATTGCGATCGTCAATTATGTAAACATAAACATTCAAGCTTCCACTATAAACTAATAACCCAAACTGGGACTGCTAGCTTCTTTAACGTAAACATAAACAATCTCTTGCAACTGAAACTAATAACGAATCTCAACCCAAGTCCCAATATAAACACTAACCACAACTCCAAAGTCAGAATATTATAAACAACTCAGACGGTTTGGCTGCCGCCAACATCACAGTATAAAATAACACTTCTTGCAAAGCTTAACTTCAGTTTGTATCAATTCTTTGAATAAAGCAGTTCAGCACTACAGTACTGTGTAAATTCTCATTTATTGAAAATACAACTCATATAAATATATATGTCAAACATATATAACTCGCGTAGGCAGGCTCTTCGGAGCTCCGCGATCTGCTCGTTCCACCAGTAGGCAGCTTTCCTTTTAAGGAAGCTCGTCGTTTTGGGCATCGCTGCGGCGCAAGAATGCTCTATGGCGCGCATGGTGTGGCGTACTATGCTTCTTGCGTCTCTAGGGTCTACGGCTGTTTCCATCCTTGCGTCGAGTACTTCGATGAGTTTCTCGGTGTCCAGTTTTTTCGCGTTCCACCTTCGGGTGGTTTTCTTATCATGATCTGGCCGACGTCTATGGTTTGAGTTTATGGAGAAGCAGATATACTGGTGGTCACTGCCCGTGTAGTCCTCCAAGACACCCCACTCCTGTAGTCTGTTCGCTGCTCTTTCTGTCGCCAGAGTGATGTCTGGGATTGTGCCCTCGCATCCTGGTCTGCAAAAAGTGGGTGTGGACCCTTCATTTGCGACCACTAGCCCGAGCCTGGCAGCCATGTCAAGTACCCGTCTGCCCCGGGGGTTTGTTGTCGGCACGCCCCACTCGATGGCTCTAGAGTTGAAATCACCCGCGATGATCAAGTTTCCGCCAAGCTGCTGTGCTTGGTCTTCTATTGCGTCTAGCTTCGTCTTAAATTCATTTATACTGTCACTAGGCGTCAGGTAGCAGCTCATGATTGTACAGATTTTAGTTTGTGCCCATACGAAGCCTTGTCCGGCACCACTTCTTGTGACGGTGAAGTTGTTTATGTTTGGCAGCCAGATGGCTGCCGTCCCGGTGTTGTCAGTTAGGAATGTACCATTGTTGGGAGTCTTGTACTGCTCACTGATGATGACAACATCAACCGCCTTCTCTAGCACGAGCTGAGAGAGAAGCGAGTCGGCTGTTTTGCTCCGGTGCATGTTTGCTTGGAGGATCTTCATGTTTGGGCTCTTACCGATGCACATTTGCTGGAGGCAGGGATGTGGTCAACTGGTTTCAGTCCGGCAGTGACGCACACGCAGCATTTTGGGGGATTTTTGCATTCCTTGTGCTTGTGTCCAATTTCGCCGCACCGGATGCAAAGGTTTCTTCTGTCTGGGCCTTTGCACTCTCTTTGGGTGTGACCCGACTCGAAGCATCTAAAGCAGCGCGTGGGAATTGTTTGCATGCGCATTCTGGCGCGAATCCAGCCAACAGTTATTCTTTCTGCTTTGAGAAGCGTCTCTGCAGCTTCAGTTTGGAGTGTGACAAATGCTCTCACTTGTTCCCGACTATTTGGTTTTGTCACCACTACTTTTAGTCGGTCCCTATGTCCGGGAGGATCTTCTGTATGGCTTCCTCGACTTCGTTGGCTGTAGTGAGTGCGTCTAGATCCCGGACTTCCAGCGTGCTCGTCGGCTTGAGTTCCTTTACTTCCGCTGTTTTTTGTAGGGCACCTTTGATTTTGTTAATGAAATCGGTGCTCACTTGAGTGCCTTTTTTCATTTCTAGTAGTAGCGCTCCAGACATTGTTTTCCGAACTGCATGAATTTTAATGTCAGCGTCGTTTGGGTCCACAGTTTCCTTAAGGCTTTTAAGTATGTCTGCATAGGTGTGTCCATCGTTTGGTTTCACGAGAAGGGCTTCATTTTTTGGCCGTCTTTTTTGAGTGCTGCCTTTCTCTGAGTTTGGCTTGACTCCTGAGGGTTTATTTTGTTCGCCGCCAGTTGTTTGTTTGGGAGCGATGGATTTTTGCTTGTGTGCTTTATCAGTCTTTGAATGCACAAACTGCCAGTTTGCGCCTGTGCTTGTGGCGCATGGTTTCTTTGTGTTTGGTGTGTCGACGTCCACTGGGCTTGGGAGGGGCCGTTTTGACTGCGGAGCGGCAGAGGTTTTCGGTGTAGTCGATTCATCCACATTGTTTTTCTTAATGTCACTTATGCGTTTACCTTCAGCCTCCTGACTTAGCCAGTTTCGTCGGTATGTTTCCACTTGGTCGAGGATTTCATCAAGTTCGCCGACTCCTTGCTTAACATCTCTAGAAATGTTTTTTTGGATCTTCATTGCGGCTTTCATGTTCCGCAAAACCCGCCGGCACTCTTGCAGTGCATTTTCTTCTTCCCGTCGCATCTTTTGTATGAATTCTTGCCGTGGGGAAGAGTTGATCCTTGTTTGTTGCGCTGGATTTGTGTTTGTTTTTTGCGCTGTGAGTGGTGCTATATCGTGTGGAATCCTTGGTGTTTCTATGACACCTACCCTCGAGAGTAGAACATTTCTAGGTGTGCTATCATCGTTTTGTTGTAGTTTGGGCATGCTCGTGCTCAGGGAGTCAGCTTTGTTTGCTTCCATGGTGTCAGCCTGCTTAGGTGGTGTTCTCGCTGTTTTCGTGTTTTTGTTGAAGATATTTTCTTCCATCTCTTTCTCTTTTGTTTGTGTGGTTTTTGTTGTTTGTATGTTCATGCTATATGGGTCCAAACTTTAGGCCGCTATCTCCTCGCGTATGTACCTTGTTACCTTGTTTCGTCTCCATGGGTCCCTTTGCAAGCAGTGAGGTCCATGCGATGGGTTGATACGAGCTCTTATGGAACTCGTATTCAGAGCCAGGACGGCGTTAAGCAGGAGTGAAACTCAACTGCACCTGTACCATCAAATCAACGATGATCACGAGTCGAACGTACCTAAAGACTCGCTACGTTTTAATAGGGCGGAGGTAACCTTGGCATTTGCCCATCAGCCATTTCGCCAGGGGTTCAAGCTGGGTACTGAAGTGAAGGATTGCCTTGGTTATCAGCGAGCGAATCTTCTTTTGTGTCTCCCGATCCGGAGAAAGACATGTTTGATAGCCGTCCAATGTGGAACAGACGCTAACCAGTTTGCCGCCCGATTCGGGAACAGACGCATGCTGGATTTTTTTACGCCTTCTCACCTTAGCTAAGAAGCTATCGGATGATAGCTGCTTATTTGCCAGGGTCGCCGCGAGGAGGCGGTGAGATGCTTGAGACACGTGTGTATGGATCACGCTGGACTTCGCCAAGTTAAAGCCGATCAGACGCTTTGCCATAAAAACAATGCCTCCGACCCCCATAATAATAATAATAATAATAATAATTTTTTTTTTGAGGTAGGGAAGAAAATGTCTACACACCACCATAGCGACGTCTCAAACTATGGCTGTGCGGGGATCGCATATGCATGCTGACCCGCTAAAACTCCCCTTTCGCTGTTTCAGGGCGGAATTTCCCAGCCCGGAACCGCATTGAATGCGCATAACTTCAGGCTGGGCGCTCTGGTGTTTTTTAGCTCATCGTTTCGCCTGCGTCCAGGCGCCTCTTTTGCGTCGGAGGATTCTCTCGACGTGTCTCGTTATTAATTTCCAGTTTTGCTCGTTACTTACGAGCAGATTGGCAACGTTTTGAGGTCTCCAGATTCCATCGATCTGCGATTCAAGTAGCTCTCTTTCTGTTTGCCACTGAGTGCATGAGAAAAAAGTATGCTCTGCGTCATCTACATCGCCATATACGCAGCTTGGCTGTTGGCGTAGTCCTCTTTGGTGCAGGTACTTTCCGAAGTATCCGTGCCCAGAAAGCAGCTGTGTCAAATAGTAGTTTACTTCACCGAAATCTCGGTTGCTCCATATTTTACGTCAGGTATTTGTTTGGCAGTCCACCTACCGGTTTCGTCGTTTGTCCAGCGATCTTGCCACTGTTGCATAGTTTCCTCTCTGGGGTCGGTGTCAGATTCTTGGTTATTTTGGCGCTTTAGCCAGGTGCGCCGTCGCTCTCTGGCCTTCAGATCTATGGGGATTTCGCTGCTAATCACCAAGACTGCTGCTGTCGACACTGTCCGGTATGCGGACGTTACTCTAAGTGCCGCCGTCCTCTGAACGGCCAACAGTGTTTTGCATTTTTGTGTTATGGTCAGGGTGTCTGCCCATGCTTCAGAGCCGTAAAGCAGTATTGAGTTTACTGTTGACATCAACAGTTTACGCTTACCCTCAGTTGGGCCACCAACGTTTGCCATCAGCTTACTGAGTGATGCCACTGCCCTTGACGCTTTTTCCACTGTATGGTGTATTTGGGTCCAGAAAGTCATTCTGGGGTCGATACGGATGCTTAAGTAGTTTAGTGATAGTTTCGTTTTTATTATGTCGTCGCTCACGTGCATGTTCACTTCGAGAGGGATGTGCCGTTTTGTTAAAATTATTAGTTCAGTCTTCTCTGTGGCGAGCTTTAGACCATGGGTTTCAAACCAAGCCATTGCTCGCATCATGACTTGGTTTAGCTTCCGCTGCGCTTCCGACATGTCACGTGCCTTAATGATGGCGGCGATGTCGTCAGCGAACCCGACCAGGTTGCAGTCGTCTGGCATTTCTATTGAGAAGATGCTGTCATAGCTAGCGTTCCACAGGTCCGGGCCGAGGATAGAGCCCTGTGCTGCACCCGAAGTGACGGTCTTTCGCCTGGTCCCACTTTGCGTCTGGTATATCAGCTCTCGGTTGCTTAGGTAGCTGCGGACCATGCGCATCAGGTAGGCTGGTGTTCCGAAGCGATTTTCTAGCGCGTCGATGACGTCAGTCCATCGCAGACTGTTGAAGGCGTTTCTAACGTCAAGGGCGGCCAGGAGCACTATTTTTTTTGGAGTAGGCATTTCCTCTCTGTGCATCGCTTACCGCTTCTATGACGCACTGCAGTGCTCCAGCTGTCGATCTACCTGGTCGAAAGCCATGCTGTCTATTTGATAGGCCACCTGCCATTTCTATGGCTGTAGATAGCCGAGGTTTTAATAACCTTTCTAGCAGTTTCCCCGCTGTGTCGAGCATGCATAGCGGTCGATATGCACTTGGGGTAGCTGGGTCTCCTTTCCCTTTATCTATTAGCATTAGGTGCTGTCGCTTCCACACCTCTGGAAAAATTCCTTCCATCAAGCAAGCATTATACATGTTTAGCAGGATTTTCGGGCGTGCGTCTGCTATGGCTTTTAGTGCTTCGGATGGAATCCCATCGGGTCCGGGTGCCTTGTTGTTTTTTAAAGATGTTGCTGCCGATCTGAGTTCATCCTCTGTAAAGAAAGGAGGCTCTTCGAGGGCGGGCATCTCTGGGTCGGTGCGTCGATCGTGCTGTGGGAAGAGCGTGTTGACTATATTGGCCATGACGTTTTCGTTGAGCTCCGGAGTCGGCCTTTGCGCTCCTAGCTTGCGCGTTACGATTTTGTAGCCGAGACCCCACGGGTTGGTATTTATGTCGTTTCGCAGCTCTTCCCATTTGCTCTTTTTTGCTGTGGACAATGGCAAGTTTAAGGCGCTTTCTAGCTTCTTTGTGCTCCTCGATTTCCGCCGCAGCACTGCTTCGAGATCTGGCTCTAGTCATTTTCCTTCTCGCGCGTAGGCAGGCTCTTCGGAGCTCCGCAATCTGCTCGTTCCACCAGTAGGCAGCTTTCCTTTTAAGGAAGCTCGTCGTTTTGGGCATCGCTGCGGCGCAAGAATGCTCTATGGCGCGCATGGTGTGGCGTACTATGCTTCTTGCGTCTCTAGGGTCTACGGCTGTTTCCATCCTTGCGTCGAGTACTTCGATGAGTTTCTCGGTGTCCAGTTTTTTCGCGTTCCACCTTCGGGTGGTTTTCTTATCATGATCTGGCCGACGTCTATGGTTTGAGTTTATGGAGAAGCAGATATACTGGTGGTCACTGCCCGTGTAGTCCTCCAAGACACCCCACTCCTGTAGTCTGTTCGCTGCTCTTTCTGTCGCCAGAGTGATGTCTGGGATTGTGCCCTCGCATCCTGGTCTGCAAAAAGTGGGTGTGGACCCTTCATTTGCGACCACTAGCCCGAGCCTGGCAGCCATGTCAAGTACCCGTCTGCCCCGGGGGTTTGTTGTCGGCATGCCCCACTCGATGGCTCTAGAGTTGAAATCACCCGCGATGATCAAGTTTCCGCCAAGCTGCTGTGCTTGGTCTTCTATTGCGTCTAGCTTCGTCTTAAATTCATTTATACTGTCACTAGGCGTCAGGTAGCAGCTCATGATTGTACAGATTTTAGTTTGTGCCCATACGAAGCCTTGTCCGGCACCACTTCTTGTGACGGTGAAGTTGTTTATGTTTGGCAGCCATCTGGCTGCCGTCCCGGTGTTGTCAGTTAGGAATGTACCATTGTTGGGAGTCTTGTACTGCTCACTGATGATGACAACATCAACCGCCTTCTCTAGCACGAGCTGAGAGAGAAGCGAGTCGGCTGTTTTGCTCCGGTGCATGTTTGCTTGGAGGATCTTCATGTTTGGGCTCTTACCGATGCACATTTGCTGGAGGCAGGGATGTGGTCAACTGGTTTCAGTCCGGCAGTGACGCACACGCAGCATTTTGGGGATTTTGCATTCCTTGTGCTTGTGTCCAATTTCGCCGCACCGGATGCAAAGGTTTCTTCTGTCTGGGCCTTTGCACTCTCTTTGGGTGTGACCCGACTCGAAGCATCTAAAGCAGCGCGTGGGAATTGTTTGCATGCGCATTCTGGCGCGAATCCAGCCAACAGTTATTCTTTCTGCTTTGAGAAGCGTCTCTGCAGCTTCAGTTTGGAGTGTGACAAATGCTCTCACTTGTTCCCGACTATTTGGTTTTGTCACCACTACTTTTAGTCGGTCCCCTATGTCCGGGAGGATCTTCTGTATGGCTTCCTCGACTTCGTTGGCTGTAGTGAGTGCGTCTAGATCCCGGATTTCCAGCGTGCTCGTCGGCATGAGTTCCTTTACTTCCGCTGTTTTTTGTAGGGCACCTTTGATTTTGTTAATGAAATCGGTGCTCACTTGAGTGCCTTTTTCATTTCTAGTAGTAGCGCTCCAGACATTGTTTTCCGAACTGCATGAATTTTAATGTCAGCGTCGTTTGGGTCCACAGTTTCCTTAAGGCTTTTAAGTATGTCTGCATAGGTGTGTCCATCGTTTGGTTTCACGAGAAGGGCTTCATTTTTTGGCCGTCTTTTCTGAGTGCTGCCTTTCTCTGAGTTTGGCTTGACTCCTGAGGGTTTATTTTGTTCGCCGCCAGTTGTTTGTTTGGGAGCGATGGATTTTTGCTTGTGTGCTTTATCAGTCTTTGAATGCACAACCTGCCAGTTTGCGCCTGTGCTTGTGGCGCATGGTTTCTTTGTGTTTGGTGTGTCGACGTCCACTGGGCTTGGGAGGGGCCGTTTTGACTGCGGAGCGGCAGAGGTTTTCGGTGTAGTCGATTCATCCACATTGTTTTTCTTAATGTCACTTATGCGTTTACCTTCAGCCTCCTGACTTAGCCAGTTTCGTCGGTATGTTTCCACTTGGTCGAGGATTTCATCAAGTTCGCCGACTCCTTGCTTAACATCTCTAGAAATGTTTTTTTGGATCTTCATTGCGGCTTTCATGTTCCGCAAAACCCGCCGGCACTCTTGCAGTGCATTTTCTTCTTCCCGTCGCATCTTTTGTATGAATTCTTGCCGTGGGGAAGAGTTGATCCTTGTTTGTTGCGCTGGATTTGTGTTTGTTTTTTGCGCTGTGAGTGGTGCTACATCGTGTGGAATCCTTGGTGTTTCTATGACACCTACCCTCGAGAGTAGATCATTTCTAGGTGTGCTATCATCGTTTTGTTGTAGTTTGGGCATGCTCGTGCTCAGGGAGTCAGCTTTGTTTGCTTCCATGGTGTCAGCCTGCTTAGGTGGTGTTCTCGCTGTTTTCGTGTTTTTGTTGAAGATATTTTCTTCCATCTCTTTCTCTTTTGTTTGTGTGGTTTTTGTTGTTTGTATGTTCATGCTATATGGGTCCAAACTTTAGGCCGCTATCTCCTCGCGTATGTACAGTTACCTTGTTTCGTCCCCATGGGTCCCTTTGCAAGCAGTGAGGTCCATGCGATGGGTTGATACGAGCTCTTATGGAACTCGTATTCAGAGCCAGGACGGCGTTAAGCAGGAGTGAAACTCAACTGCACCTGTACCATCAAATCAACGATGATCACGAGTCGAACGTACCTAAAGACTCGCTACGTTTTAATAGGGCGGAGGTAACCTTGGCATTTGCCCATCAGCCATTTCGCCAGGGGTTCAAGCTGGGTACTGAAGTGAAGGATTGCCTTGGTTATCAGCGAGCGAATCTTCTTTTGTGTCTCCCGATCCGGAGAAAGACATGTTTGATAGCCGTCCAATGTGGAGCAGACGCTAACCAGCGTGCCGCCCGACTCGGGAACAGACGCGTGCTGGATTTTTTACGCCTTCTCACCTTAGCTAAGAAGCTATCGGATGATAGCTGCTTATTTGCCAGGGTCGCCGCGAGGAGGCGGTGAGATGCTTGAGACACGTTAGTATGGATCACGCTGGACTTTGCCAAGTTAAAGCCGATCAGACGCTTTGCCGTAAAAACAATGGCTCCGACCCCATAATAATAATGATAATAATAATAATAATAATAATAATAATAATAATAATAATAATAATAATAATAATAATAATAATAATAATAATAATAATAATAATAATAATAATAATAATAATAATAATAATAATAATAATAATAATAATAATAATAATAATAATAATAATAATAATAATAATAATAATAATAATAATAATAATAATAATAATAATAATAATAATAATAATAATAATAATAATAATAATAATAATAATAATAATTTTTAAGAGAGTAAACTACATTTCGAAATTTCCTGGCAATATTTTCAGTTTCTCAATATAAATTTTCTTAGGCTACACACTCTGAAATTGTACTCCGCCTTTATGAAGTAGTTTGCTTCTCTTTATATTTTGTCACTCTATCTGTTCAGCCTTGAGATGGTGAACGCTTTCAATTTCTCACATTCATTTCGGAGGACCGACATCTCAATGATAGAAATGGTTTTGGCCATCCTAATACCAAATAAAAGGTAGGCAGGTAGGTAGGGCCTTGACGATAATTCGATGTTCCGAAAAAAAAAAAAAAGAAATCGATGTGTCTGCCCAGTGTCGTGCACTATCCAAAAAGGAGGCAAATAAGTCAGTGCAACGCTACTACTAAATATAAATCTAAAAAGATTTCATTTGTGTTATTTTTTTTGTTGAGAATAATAAGGAACGGTATCATATATTTATTCCAAAAATATATGTGTCTTTCCGCGACATCTTGTGACTCAGAATGCAATTTCAATGTAAAGCAGGACAACTCCTATCGGATAGTCGATTCTCGCTGAAACTGGCCTTGGTTGACAAATTATTATTTTCACACAGTAACTACGATCTAATAACTAATTAATTTTTCTTTGAACAGTAAAAAACTATATCTCTTAAAAGCGAGAGTAAAATAATAGTTGACGACTTCAGAAGTGTCAATGTTTTCTTTGCTCAGAACATAGAAAACATCGATGTCACCAACATCGTTACTTTCCAAGCTCTGTTAGGTAGGTACAGCAGGCTGTCCCTTGGAGGGCGGATCATAGACCAGTAGAGGTCAATTGCTGTACCGGTATATGTTAGCTTCGTCTCATAAGTCGCACCATTCAATGAGTTTTAGCCGAACTCGGGATAACGCCGGGCATACACAGAAGAGTTGTTCCACTGTTTTCGTAACTACGGAGTCGTAGTCCTGCCTTGATCACCAACAAAAATGTTGGTGATTCTGACTACCCTTACACCACAAATAGTTAAATGCCGAGCATAAGCCTGCAGTCTTTCTTGACAGGTGCATGACATACTTGGTTAACTTGATGTTGATTGAAGCTCACATTAGACTTGCGGTTTTACGTGTAGTAGAGCACTAGCTCGCATCCCTCCAAAACTTACCGTCTACTTCAATTTCTCTGCCAAGAGATTTAAGTGATATTGCAACAATATGCTTGTTGCTGATATCGAGCCCTACCGTCTGTGATCTCATAGTCTTCGATGCCCTGGTGGGTTGGGATTTAACAGATACAAACGACCGTATATGCGTTCAGCGACTCTATTGCTCTTCTGCTCTCCAGGACAACCTTGAACTTGACCACATCAGTGTGCATATTATTATCATTCAGCCTTCTTCGAGCTATTGAGGTCTTCGAGAATGTATAGCCCTTCTTGCCAGCAGCTCATCGTAAAGCGCATTAATATGGTCAGTAGGGCTAAGGGGAATAGTATTGTCCGTGTCTGTACAGCCTCCTTACCTATAGTGATGTGACAATAACCTATTAGTGTCAGGTTGTCTTTGGCGGCTATCCTTTAAGCCGATTTGATGGTAATGGTTTACACGTATATGTCCTAAAGTTCGATGCCAACTATTACTTCCAGAGCTTTAGTTGGTAGCCACCTGATAGCGCATGTGATACACAGTAACCATTGCCGTTATATCCTTTCCATGATGTATAATTATTCTTTTTCCGTGGCGTGCCACGTGCCACACTAAAATACCATAGGTGAAGATTAGATGTACAGCAGAGGTGTATACCCACCGCATGTGAGAGGGTAAGAGCCCCCAAGTGCAATTAAGCATATTTTTTGTTATGTACAAAACTCGCGTGGCCTTCTTCACTTTTTCTAACACGTTGAGCTTAAATGACAGTTTGATGTCCAGGACCTCACCCAGATATTTTACAGCTCGTACAGCTCAGCTTTAACGTAGTCCTGCCTATCTTCGGCGGGATAAGGTCCGTTTTGTCCACATTCACGCTGAACCCGGCTTAGGCCCATGCTTTTATTTCCGGCAATGTTCCAAAACGGAACTGAGGGTGGTTGTGCATTTTTTCGTTTTCAGAATGCCTATGTCATGGGCACAGGAAATTAACTTTGGAGCCTGTCTAGTGATTCCATTGAAAGGCGAGAACAGCCCTAGCCTAGGAAGTACCACTGTTGGCGGCGAATTAAAACTACTGTGGCTTTGCAAGTGCATTTACTACTGGGTGTTTGTAATCGGCGATTCTCTTTTATGCAAGGGAATTTTACCGTTATGTCTGCTAAACGTAGTAATGAATCTGCAAATTTCGAAGCGTAATTTACATTTGATTTGAATGTTAGCCCTAGTAGAGGTAAATTATTGTATACAATATTATAGGGATTTGAAGGTGTGTAATGTAAGTAAAAATATGATAAACAATGAAATGTACAAAATTAAATGAAGGAAATAAAGATTGCTGCAGATTTTGACCCACTACGAATTGTTGTTTTCGAGTAGTGGACTGCTCACCAACCACGGCATGGATACGGTGCCAACAGCCACCTCGAACTTCGGTTTTAATGGTTAAGTCACCCCACGTAGAAGACAGTTGACCTTACGACGCAGCCGTGATGACTGAATTAAACATAATGGAAGGCACCTAAAATGTCAAGAAAAGCCTTAAAAAGCCACGAGAGCATGGAAAGCCATCTCGATGGATTTGCTCTTCGTATGCTAGTTGTGAGGCATCAGATGTATTGCATTGCTTCTAATGTGCAATGTGCAATGTGCAAGTAGCTTCTCCAAAGTTCTTAGCAAGAAATTCGTTATGCTGATTGGCTAGAAGTCGTTTGGATAACTGCCTTCGGCAATAAAAAGGTATGAAAGGTACTCCAAAGAGTAGAGATATGACACCAAGAAATACACGCCGAATAAATCTTCATTAGCTATCGACAGTCCATCGAGGCCGGATAACCTAATAATATCTCACTTTAATTTATTTATTGTTATTCCTCATTATCGTTATTCGATAATCTGCGGCTCAAAAGCTTCAGCACTGCAATAGTCCCACAGTCCATAACTCGTCCTAAGTAGACTAGGACTAAAATTCCTTTATTTCTTATCGTTGTTTAGGCACAAGCAGATAGCTGGAAATAAAGGCCTTTTGGATGAGCAGCGAATCATCTTTCCAAAGACTTAGGTTTCCGCCTGCTTAGCAAATTGAAACATGCTAGTAAGCTTACTACGGAGTGACGACAGATCTGGGATTTATCAAAGTGACGGTTTCGTCTTGAGAAATGTAGCAGGATGCTAGCAGCACATCCATCCATACATCCACAGCTTTCGAGCACCACGAAGGAGTAGCTCTGTGGTTGCCATTTTCGACTCATGTAGGTTGAGATTATGCAGGCTGACCTGCGTAGGGGTCTGTTCACATGGACAGTTTCGCCTCCACCTTGTCAGTGAAATTGAGATGCAGGGTGGCATCGGTAACACTGTCCAGACCGAAATCAGCTTATACCTACCCTGACCTTAATGACATTTTTAAGGCATAGTTAGACGCACCGTAATTGGGCAAAGGTTCATCGAACTTCATTCGTCGAAATGGCGTCGTTCTGTTTCTTAAGCAGTTAAATCGCTGGCGACTTCAGCAACCGCTGCTCTCTGTTTTTCTCCTTTAGCATAGATTAGGTTAGGTGGAACCGGCTGCCCCTGTACGGGGGTCCGTAGCTGTACCGGTAGCGTATCTTCGTCTCAGAAGTCACACAGTATGGATGCATTTTTGGCAAAAGCCAGCAGGATCCTAGGAGGTAGTTGTGAAACGTCCAGAAGATCGTTGTGGCACGGCGAATTAAGGCATTTCAGCCGGAGTCGGGATAACGCTGGGCATCTACAGAGAAGATGCTCAAGTGTTTCCTTAACCCCGGGCTCATTGCATTTCCTGCACTGATCACTGTTCGTGACACCCAGCTTTACAGTATGGACAGCTGACATACAGTAACCAGTTAAAATGCCTAGCATTAGCCTGAGATGTATATCCACCGCATTAGATTAGAGAGAGGCCCCAAGTTCAACTAAGCATCTTTTTCGCCATGTACAAGGCTCCGGTGGCCTTCTTCACCCTTTCTAACACGTTGAGCTTCCATGCCAGTTTGCTTTCCAGGACCACACCTAGGTATTTTGCTGCTGGGCTCGGCTTTAGCATAGTGCAGCCTATTTTTGGGGGGGGGACTACACAGGTACCTTATACCTCCTCGAGAAGAGGATAAGGTCCGTTTTGTCCGCGTTAATGCTGAGCCCGGCTGATTCGGCCCATGCTTTAACTTCCCGCAAAGTAAGTTCCATTACGGAACTAAGGGTGGTTGGGCATGCCCCAGTTATCAAAATGCTTATGTCATCGGCATAGGCAATTAACTTGGGGGCCCGTCTAGTAAATTTTTGAAGTAGGCTATTTACGACCAAATTTCAAAGGAGAGGCGAGAGAACCCCACCCTGGGAGTGCCACCTCGCACTTCCTTGTAATGGCCGCATCGCCCCACGTAGCCACCACCCGCCTGTCGTTAAGAAGGCGGTTGACCCATCTGTGGATCGCTGGAGCCGTGTTAACTGAGGTAAGGCCCTTCATAATAGCGTCAGTAGTGACGTTATTGAAGGCGCCTGAAATATCAAGAAATGCACCCAAAGCATATTCTTTGTAATGGTCTGCTTTTTCGATGGATGCTACTAGATCATGAAGAGCTGTCTTAATGGACTTGCCCTTAGTATACGCATGCAGATTTGGGGACAACAGATGCATTGAGTTGCTTCTGATGTGCAAATCAAGTAGCTTTTCCAATGGTTTTAGCAGGAAAGAGGTTAGGCTGATAGGCCGGAAGTCATTTGGAACCACATGACTGCATTTACCCGCCTTGGGCAGGAAAATGACTTTCGAGGTCCTCCCAAAGAGTGGGGATATGACCCCATGCGAGGCATGCCGAATAGATACCCGATAGCCACGGAACAATCGTGGGCTTGCTGGCTTGCAGCATTGCTGGCGAGAGTCCATCGAGACCGGGCGACCTGACCTTCGCAAAGAAGTCGATAGCCCAAATTATTTATTTACTGGGAGACTAGGAAAGAGCTGCCAGTCACTGTTCTCTATTCCAATACATCCCGGGAAATGAGTTGAGAGCAGTGCTTCAAGAGTTTCAGTACTACTCTCTGTCCACACTCCATCGCCCGACTTGAGCAGACTAGGACTGGAAGCCTGCTTGGACAGCAGCTTCCTCAGTCTGGTGGTGTCTTTAATATTATCCAGGTCCGAGCAAAGGTTCTCCATGGAGACCTTTTGGATGATCGGATCATCTTCTTGTAGGACTTCAGGAGAGACCTGTACTCGTCCCAGACATATTCGTTATCCGCCTTCTTAGCAAGTTGAAACATGCTAGTAAGCTCCCCACGTAGCGATGAGAGATCTGGGTTCCACCATTGTAGCTTCGATCTTCTCGTCGGTCTTGAGAGCGTACAGGATTGGCGAAACGCGGAAAGTAGTCATTTTGAGCGGACATTAACAGATGTTTCTAGGTCCTGTACCGAGTTGATAGTGCTCGGCGGTCCAAGAGAATTGGAAACGCGACTGGAGAAGTTCACCCAGTTCGTGTTACGGGGATTTCTGAACGGCTAAGCCGTAGTTACCCTGTTTAATGGAATGTTAAACTGGATGTACTTATGATCAGAGAAGGAGGGTCTATCCAGGACTTTCCACTCACCTACATCAGTATAATCAGTTTCAATGTATAAGTCCAGCACATTACGAGAGGTGGGACCTACAAAGGTAGATTCCTGGGTAGTTTCAGCTTATTATTTAAGATAAAATCAAGAACTGACTCACCCCGTTCGTTTATGTCGGGACTTCCCCAAACGCTATGGTGGGCGTTAGCGTCCGTTCCGATTATTAATTGTTTATTGGAGGAGCAGACTATGTCCACCAGTCTCCTCAGCTCTTCAGGTGGAGCCGGTGCGTCATGGGCCATCTAGCAGCATACATCCTTCACAGCTCTCCAGCACCACCACGGTTAGATCGTCATTGTTAAAATTAGGTAGTAGATGGGCTTTTAGCCTCTTACTTACAAGGATGGCAGTTCTAAATCTACTTTCCAATGTCAGGACTTATAAATTGTAATTAGGCGACTTCAGCCCAGCGACCGTGTTGCCCGACGCTATCCATGGATCTTGGACCAAAGCCGCGTAGGCGGACTCTTCCTCCAGGGCAAGGAGTAGCTCCGCTGAAGCCGTTTTAGACTTATGGAGGTTGAGTTGCAGCACACTCATTAGAGGATTGCAAACTCCGCCTCAACCTGCCCTGATCTCAATGTGTGTGAGTCGTTGACATTTGGATGGCGTTTTTTGACTTACTGTCGCGCTTATAAAGCAGATCGTCGGCCTCGTTATTGATCTGAATGATCACATGCTGTCCACCACTGGGTAAAGGTTCATCAACCTTCAGCACGGACCAATACCTCGTCGTCCTAAGTAGTTGAAGCGCTCGCTCGCCCTGCACGGCTATAGGGAACAGGACCATAGCCTTCAGTATGAACGGAATGTTGTTCCTATCCACCACGTTCAGCTTGGCACCCTCCCACAAGCCGTCCAGTTTGGTGACGGTCGCCTTCAATCAAAGCAATCTTGGGTCGTCCTTGCATGTTGGGATCCTGACGCCATTCATCCAGCCAGTGCCTTCGAAAGTAGGCATTGGACTGTCTCCATCCTGACAAACAGTGCGTCGACCAGCTTACTATGGGTCAACCGACACCGCTCTGCAGGCATTTTCCCGTTAGGGTCCCCTCTGTCTATGAGAGCAACGGCGAGATGCCGCCTGGCAGTTTCAGCAACCGTTGCTCTCTGTCTCGTCTTGTTCGAGTCCGTGTTGGTGGAGCCAGGTGTTCGCAGCCTCTTGCTTACTGGGGCCCCTTGCTTGGGACTCTCAGCGGACCGTTGGCGCTTGCTTGCCATGGACTCCACCTTATTGTTGGCAGGGCCGGTAGAAACGGTCTGCACTTTAGTGTCTTTTGGAAGGGGGCTAAGTTGGTTTTCCCGCATCCACGTGTTGGCCCAGGCAAGCCTCTCCTGATCCTTGACGGACAGGTTTGCTATGCCACTGAGTCTTGCGTGAATACGGGTCGCCGCCTTATTTTTGGCCTTCTCCTTCAGCCCCCCGTGCCCCACTGCGCAACCTTGGAGGTGCCGGCGATAGGCCGAGGTGACTCAAGAGGAAGACGTTCTCCCTCCACCGTAGAGATTGGCGCAGCGCTCTTTTGGTCTGAGTCGGTTAAGACCACAGCACCCGCGCGCACCAACCTCGAGTTTTTGTTGGTGGCAGTTTTGTTACAACTGATTCAGCCTGCTCCCACCGCATCAGAGGTGTGACCGCTGGCGGCACGCAGAGAGGATCTCTCCCCCCCGTGCTCCATTCTGAGACATAATTTGGTTAATTTTTTTCATGGGAGCCCCCATAGCGTTTTCAGTCTGACCGCCAGACACCTCGCACCATGGATTCTGCTACTTATCTCCAGACAGATGCCCGAAAGATAAGGAGCGGAGTCCTCAGCTAGGATCTGCGGTACCTGAAACATCGACGTATAGTAGAGATCTGCTACCCGTTGACAATGAGGTAATACAGATCCTACCCAGCCAGCACCCTCGGGGAGGGTTCAGTAGAGGATTTTACCAGTCCTCCTTTAGTATAAAAAAAAGTAAGAAAGCTACAGTCGAGTGTGCTCTACTGTGAGATACCCGCTACCCCTTTTGAATAAAAGCAAATATTGAGGTAATACTCTCAAAATATTAAAAAGAAATATGCGTGTATTCTCGATCGGGATTTAAAGTCGAGCACCACCGACAGGGTGGTTAAAAAAAAAAGTTTGTACCCCGAGCGGACTCGAGCCGGAGCACCACAACGTGCTCGGCTTGCACTCTACCACCAGAGCTATCGCATTGCTTATGAAGCCTCTATGCATACTAATATACTAATATAGGCGACCATGTACATACATATGATATATACGTATACGCATACATACAATACATACATAGCAGGAGTTTTTCTACATACAAAAGTATTTCTTTAATAACATCCCCAATTGTTATTTATTATTATTGTAAATACGATTAAAAACCAAAAACAAAAGTTTGTTCCCCGAGCGGGCTCGACCCCGAATACCCCGAGTACCACAACATACACATGATTGCACTCTACCAATAGAGCTATAGCAGTGCCTCTATACGCATACATACAATACATACATAGAAGAAGTTTTTGCCCATACAAAACTATTTCTATAATAATTTAAACAATTTTTATCTCATCGCAATCAAATTTTCAGGAATCACCACCACCACCATTGTTATTATTGTATATACCAAAATTCACACGTCTAGCTTTAATATTACTCTTGTTATTATTGATTGCAAGAGCGGGAGTGGGCGTGGCAAAAATTTGGCTAGATCGTCTCGGCTGTTGACGCTGATCAATAATATACACCTGGCCCTCGCTTAACATGGGGGTTACGTTCATAGAAATCTTCGTGTTAAGCGAAACATGGACTCAGTACAAAATAAGGGGCTACGTTCGCAAAATTCAAAATTGGCAGCAAACAAATTTTTTTATTGTTCAAATTTGGTATGTTATTATTAATGTTTTATTACAGTTTTATTTATTATTTACATGTTTTCTTTTTTAGTGGCTCTTTATAAAAAAAAATCAGTAATTTTCGATTGTTTGGTGGCTTTCAAAGCTTCTTTATAGCACTCCTTATAAAGCAAAAGTATTCTTTCCAACGCTCTCTTAAACTTAAGTCGTCGTTCGATGACCAGATCTGAATTTAAAAGGCACGATTCCAAGCTGCTAGCATATGCGAATCCTTCTTGGAGTTTTTCTCTGATCGGTTTCATCAGAGCTGCTGTCATCTGATTTCGAATTGTTTGCTTCATTCATAACAATCTCAAGCAATAATTCGTCATCAACTTTTTCATCTTCAAGCAATTCTTGCAAATCTTCATTTGCCATGTCGTCAAAATCTTCAACTTCAATCAAGTGAGCAAGGTCCAATATATCCTGGAATCCACATTTATTTCAGAACTTTTAACTACCTCCAGCATCTATTTAATGTTGACACCTTAATCTCTTTTAAAGATAAGTTTACCAACTCAAGGCTATCTTTAATAGAAAACATCTTCCAAGCACTGATTACATCGATGGAGTTGGTTTCAGTTGTATCCAAAATCCAGCGTATAAGATATTCGCACCTACTAAAACACGCTTACATCTAGCAGATCAAACGTGGGATTCCCCTTTTTCGACAATCACCCCATTCGTAAGACACAAGCAGAAAGGCACTATCGCGTTAATTAACAGCAAAAAAATGTATATCGATATTTTGCAATCGTGTAAGAAAGAGGTTTTTAGCGTGTTAAAAGGGGGATGGGAGCAAATTTGTAACCGTGTAAGACCGAGTTCGTGCTAAAAGAGTCCGAGTTAAGCGAGGGCCAGGTTTATATACTTTATAGGGTCGTAGATGCCTCCTTCTACCTGTTACATACATTTCCTTCCGACACAAAGTTATAATACCCTTTTACCCTATGGGTAGCGGGTATAAATATAAATGTTCGTTTTCTGTGTGTTTTTGGTGTGTCTCTTACTAAGTGGAGCCCCTTGCTTGGGAGTCTCCGCGGACCGCTGTCGCTTGCGTGCTACGTACTCCAAGTTTTGGGTTGACAACAACGGTAGAAATGAACTGCATCTTAGAAGCGTATTAAGAGTGGGTTAAGGTGGTGGTCATGCAGTCAAGCGTTGTCACAGACGAACTTCTCCTTTCTTGAGTAGACAGGTTAGCTACGTTACCGTGCCGCGGCTTATTTTTGGACTTCTTCAGGCCTGCAGTGCACCGTTGCGCAATATTAGAAGTGCTGGAGGTTATTATTTTTACTTAATTAAATCATGGCTGAAGTCCTTGTCTCTATGTGTTAGTTGAAAATGTATATCTATCTGTCAAGACTCAATGAATTGCATGCAACTATAGTCACGGCAAATTTTACATTTTAAATGTGTTTACAAAATATTTTAATAACAATTTTTATATAATGCTCCTTATTTATTTATTGTTAACGTCCCGGGAGAATTTTTTACATTTCTAACCAATCCATTGTGGGCCGGATTGCCGATTTGGTGGTATTAAATCGAGTATTGCATTTATCGAGCTGAAACTTGGCATACTTCAATAATAAACCACTTTAAATATTTAAGCAAACTTCCAAGTAGGTTTGACCACGTCTACTCCAACTGCCCATATAGACATCATGACGTATACGTGATAATCGAAACTCGAAACATTTTATTTTTTATTTATTGCACTCCTTTTTTCGTCGCTCAGTGTACATTCATCTATTTGACCAAATATAAATTTAGCCAGCGCGGAAGAGTGGCGCCCGCTGTCGATCCACACGTCCAGCAACGTGGCATGACAGAACTCAAGCACATCTAAAAAATTAAAGCATTGAAAAAGCCGCAAACCGGACTGCTATTAAAATTTAATATAAGGTGTCTACTATTGATTAATATACATTACACACCGCAGAAATACACAGAACACCTTTTTTTCTCTACAGAAGGCGACCACTTTTGTTAGCTTTTTGTTTTCTTTGGACAACACAAAAACAGTACACATATGTAAATAACGCTTAACAAATTATCACACAAACTGTGTTTATTATTCTTAATTTACATTCCTCAAACTTCAATATCCATTTTACAAAATATAAAATTTTTCTTTGGTTTGGACTTGCCAATCGCACAAAGTCACCAAACGCTTCCCACCAATTTTGTCACAAAAATTAGCTGTTCAATCAACTGACTTTAAAAATCTATAAAAATTGCAAGGTTGCATTTTTAACAAAAATATTTATTGATACTTTCTATCTACATAGAGTTAAAAACAAGAAATCTACATTAAAGTGTTTCCCTGACTGTGAGATACCCGCTGTCAATTTTCAATAACAACAAAGCAGATCTGTATTATTATTAAAGATAACTAAATTAAGATAAAAATAAATAAATAAAAATAAAAAGTGCGGCCATAGCTGTGAGCTAATAAAATATTAATAATAAGTTTTATGTATATCATTATTACCTAATTAAAATAAATATTACCCTTTTTTAATATTTTTAGAATTACAAATGATGCAAGGGAGGACGAAATGGAGGAAAATATGGGGCAAGTTAATACCATGATTGGTAATCTTCGCAATATGGCATTGGATATGGGTTCAGAACTTGAAAATCAGAATCGCCAAATAGATAGAATTAATCGCAAGGTATGTACATTAAGACTAATTTAGAGCTTATTAGTTTATTTTATTCATTTTACAAATGTGTATTGCATAAAACTTAGTTTACAACCGCTTATTTAATGTCGTTCATCACTAATATAAATGATTTTTGTAACTTATTCAGGAAATGAGTATATCTCGTAATGTCTGGAAAATTAAAGCCTTTGACAACTCCTTAATCCTGAAGAAAATCATATCTTTGTCTATTACACGGCTACATTAGGTAGCCTTATAAGCGATTACTTATAGCATATGACTATCGGACGCAAGATCACAACCATAACCTTGTGGCTCAATTAATTTTGCGTTATTTCGGTGTACATTGTAATGTCACTATTTTCTTTAAAAGTTTTTTTGTTCTTCGCAAACGCAGTATACATCGACTCTGCAAATTTGATGCCACTTTTGCGGGAATAACTTTCTCGAAAATATAATTCAACCGCTGTAATCATGCTCGTACACAATGAAAGTTTCGACCAGACTGAGATACAAGCAAGGCAAGTTTCTCAAAATCGGATTTCCGAAATCAATGACAGCTCATCCCTCAACGTATACTAGACTTTGGCACATTTGATGGCAGTTTAAGCACATACCTGTTAAGACAATTTGGAATTTCATTAACCTCAGACAATGATAGAACGATAAGGCTAGCAATAAAAAACATGTGTTGTGGAGGGGCTTAGCTCATTAAATTTCTTGGTGGAGTGCCAAACACAATTTTTAAAATCACCAAGAACTATAAAGTAATCACGATCAGAAAGCTTGCTAGAAATGCTATACAAAAATAAACGAAATACAAAGCGTCATCAAAAACAGGATGGATATATGAGGA
This sequence comes from Drosophila nasuta, assembly GCF_023558535.2. Lineage (NCBI taxonomy): Eukaryota > Metazoa > Arthropoda > Insecta > Diptera > Drosophilidae > Drosophila > Drosophila nasuta. The sequence goes on from NW_026869398.1 coordinate 639,379, forward strand.
AGAATGAAAAATTATAAAACTACCAAAGCATAATGTTTCAGCCACTAGCTCAATATCGATCAGTTCTAATGGAATTTGAGCATCTACAATCACGACGCAGCGATCACGTATGTTTAAGGAAAATCGACTAGAAAGAATTTCAGTATCACTTTATCCATGTTTCAGTGAAAGCATGGAAAATATATCCTTTTTTAAATATAGGTTAGTAAGTTTTCTACAAATGCCATTTAGTTAGCTAGTGTTTATGTGGGGGCGCTGAAAAGTCCCAAGTTCCCGTTGAAATAAAAACACTCGCGGTTTTTTTCTTACTAATAGTATATATGAATATTTGCAAACTGTTCGGGTTATTAAACGAACAAATTTTGGGGTGTTTTTCAACCGTGGCTAAAGAGACGTGGTTTTGAACTGAACTTAAAAAAAATGCCGACGGCATTTCGTCGATCTATTGCGCCGAGCCGCGCTCAGCGGTGGAGAGTTGTGGGAGAGAGAAGCTGAGAGCACTGGAGCTTGAGTGCATTCTTACGCGTGAGCGCATTGCTAGTGAGCGAAAAGCTTTGAGTGCTTTTCGGTCGGCGGAGCGGAGGTGTGCCACTCACTTAACAATGCGCTCGCATCAACATTCTCCCCCCCCATTGCAATATTGGGATTGCAAAAGACCAGTCAGTAGCACGTGCCTGACAGAATCCAGCCCAGGGTGGAGTTCTGTGCCATAGGCAGTCCGCCTTGGCTGGGGAGGATACCCGACAGCACTACGTCCGGGTACACATCAGCCCCCAAGACTGCCGAGACCGATGCCGAGCGGAACCAGTCCTTGTCAGCCAACACAAGGTTGCTGAAAAAACTGGGCCCGGCTGGTGTGACAGTCCTGGTGGGCGTCGTTGTTTGGAGCTGCGGATCCGTTTTGAAGACGACCTCCCTGCTCAAGGGTGACGTCTTGGAGCGCAACGTCGCTGAGCAAACGCCTTCTGCGCCCAGGCGATTGACTGAGAGGCCCATGGCCACTGCCATCGACTCGCTGATGCGGCTTACTGGACAGCACGGATGCAAGAGCACTCGCGCTTCGAAGGCCGTCTTCCCCGTGTCTAGCCAGACCGCCGCGGTGGGGAGAATGCTCACTCCCTTGCACTGGAGTAGTGCCGTCAATGTCATAGCGGGGCTAGGCACGGGCCTGGTGTGTGGGGCAGTGGGCCGGTTAATCCGGGATGAGCCTGATGGTTCTCCTCGGGAGGGTGCCGGTTGGTCGCGTCGGCCCCTCGGTTGTCGTGCCAACAGCCGCTTGGAACTGAGGTCCCGCATGTGCAGCATGGTGTGGTGGTCCTCACCACAATGCCTGCACCGTCCACCGCTGCGGCAAGTGCCCCCGGAGTGCTGATGAGCCAAGCAGTTGGGACAGTACTTATTGACAAGTACTGCCCGGAGCCGCTTCTCTGGCGTCAGCTGGGCAAAACTCGGACACTTGCGCAGTGCGAGGACACCGCGGCACACCCTACAGCGGAACGAGTTTGTGCCGGGAGGCACATACCCACCCCGCTGGGGGGTGACCCGGCGAGGCACGGAAACCCCACGCGGAGTAACCGGTGCCACCGGTACAGGAGAGGGCTCCGTCTCCATCGGGGCGACTTGTCTCGGCGGAGAGACGGCTGTCGGAAGCGAAATGGGGCGCGCTGGTGTGAAGAGCCTTCTCAGGCACACCTCGTCGGAGACGGAGCACGATGAACTTCTGGAGGACGCCATGGTGAACTGTAATGGGATGAAGAAGAAGAACAGAAAAAAGAAAAACAAATCGAAGAGAAAAAGAAAAGAAATTATGGATTAAATGAAAAATGGCGCGGTATGAGTTGCGTAAGCCGGAAGAGAAAACCACAGGATAGTGGATGGCAGTAGAGAGAAGAATGGGAGATTCAGAGCGTGGGTCCCGTTGGAAGGAGGACCAGCTTTGCAACTGGTCGGCGGAAAACACCACGACTCGTCTGGACGTCCACCACACGGACCCTTTCATCTGCACCCGGGCAAGCGGTCAGCACACGCCCAAGGCGCCATTCTTGTGGTGGTATATTCTCCTCTCTGATAATCACCATGTCACCGATCTGGAGGTCGCGTGAGGGTGACTGCCACTTATTCCACTTATGCAACTCCTTCAAATACTAATTTTTCCATCGCACACAGAAGTGCTGAGAGCCTTGAGCCGTTGCCAGCGATTGCGGATGGACTCCACATCCTGTCTGGACTCTGGCTCCGCCATGGAGAGTAGCGGACTCCCGATCAGGACCGAGAGTAAGGGCCACCAAGTCGCTCAGATCCTCCAACATAGGAGACAGAGGCCGCGAATTGAGGCACGCTTCGATCTTCGACAGGAGGGTGGAAAGTTCCTCGAACGTATGTTTAACGGAGGAAACCGTTTTGTAGAAATGCGTCTTGAAACTCTTGACGCCTGCTTCCCAGAGACCCCCCATGTAAGGGGCACCAGATAGGTTGAAAAGCCATGCAAGACCTTGATGGCTGTGAGTGGTGAGAATCAGGTTGCGGGTGCTCTCCACAAGACCTTTGGACAGAATTTCGGAGGCTCCGACGTACGTTTTCTCGTTGTCAGAGTACATGTGAAGAGGGCACCCACGCCGTGCCACGAATCGGGAAAAAGCTTCCAAGAACTTCTCCGCTGTCAGATCCGTGGTCGCCTCAAGATGAATTGCCTTCGTGCTGAAGCACACAAAGACACATATATAACCCTTCGTAATCTTGCAGCCCCGTCCGACGTATCTCTTGACGTCGAAGGGACCGGCGAAGTCTACTCCGGTGTTAGTGAATGGTCGCGAAAAGGTCGACCGAGCGATTGGGAGATCGCCCATCAGCTGCGACTGGAGCTTGCGGCGATGTATCACACAGGTCTTGCATGCCCCAATTAGTGTCTTTACCAAGTTCCTTAGCTTGGGAATCCAGAACTTGGTTCGGACCAGCCGCATCGCCAATTGGTTGCCTCCATGGAGGGAGACTTGATGCGTGAACGAAACCAGGAGGCGTGAAAACACGCAGTTGAACGGGGGTATGATTGGATGCCGTTCGTCGTAAGATAAGGAGGTGGACGCTCTTACGCGTCCACAGGAACGCAGGACCCCTTACTTGTCAAGAACGGATTCATGCTTAGAATATCACTTGACCCGTTTAAACGGTTATGGGACCGGAGGGAAGCACACTCTTTCGTGTATACCCGATTTCGAGCCTGTACTATAAGCTTCTCCTGAGCTTCTGCAAGCTCTTGAGAGCTGAGAGTCTCTAGAAACGAGACCTTGGGATGGCGGCAACGCTGGGCAAACCTTCGCACATACGCAAACCCTCTAAGCGCCCGATCGAACCTGGAGAAACGGTCGAGGAATTCCTCACACAGGACTTGCGCTGCATGGACCTTCACCGCTCGACACTCCAATTCAGTATCGAGCCCAATGACTGGTGAAGGCCACTGCGTGCGTCAGACATTCAGGCCCCTGCCACCAAAGGCCAATAGCTCTTGCGGCGAGACACCACGGCTCGCCAGATCGGCTGGATTGTGGAATTGGATTTTTGCGCCGGCAGTGAACTTGGTCCATCTGGGAATGCGGATGTCCTGCAAGGACGAATAATTCTGCAAAAAAGTGGTCCACTGCTCTGTGAGATCCGCCGGTAAGCAGTCGTCCCAGCCGATTTCTTGCTTCCAGATTTCCAGCAAAAAATCATGGCCCAAATAACAACGGCAGCAACCCAACCTGCTGGGTTGAACAACTTGGCGATCTGTGACAGCTGGTGAAAGATGGTTTGGACACCATCTCGGCGGTGACGAAAAAGAACTCGTCGGACGTGGCCCGCCATCGATTACCTAGCGTCTTTGCGACACTAGCTTCGTCGATCTCGAGGAAGTCTGCACAGAGCAAGTGTTCCTTAGGGATTCCTTGCAGCACAACTTTCGAGTTCGAGGTCCACTTACGCAAAGGGAACCCAGCACTCTCGAGCGCTGTTCAAAGCTCATCTATAGCAGACACCGCAGCCTGCTTAGTGTGAGCTCCTGCTAGGACGTCATCAAAGTACATATAATTGGCGATGATGTCACTAGCTAGGGAGTACCGGTCGCGAACATCACTCGCAAGTTGATGCAGGACGCGGAGCACAGTTCACTCCAAAGATGACTGTGTTGAGTTCAAAGTCGCACAACTTCTCGTCTCGAGTACGGAAAAGCAACCTTTGAAACCGGGTGTGTTTGGGGTCCACAAGGATTTGCCGATACATCTTGGTGATGTCGGCGTTGAAAACAAATTGGAAAAACCTCTATTTCAGGTTTTGAATGGTTAGGTCAGATTGAAGGATTGGCCCAGTGTGGAGGATGTCGTTCAGACTATTTCCGTTTGAAGTCGAGCTGGAGGCGTTGAATACAACGCGAAGCTTTGTGGTGGTGCTGTCAGGCTTGAAAACAGCGTGATGCGGCAAATAATAGTTGCCGGAACTGGATGGGGGGACTTGAGTCATATGACTCAAATCCAGATACTCCTGAATAACGGAGTCATATTGTTCCTTCTCTTTAAACGGCACTCGTTTCTCAGGAACTGAGCGAGAGCGGTAGCCCTCGAGTGACCCAGGTCAACGTGACCAGGATTGCGGAATGGGAGCGTGTCTATATAACCACCAGTTGAGGCTCGCATGGTCGTGGCGTTGAAATTAGCTTCACAGACAAGGTCAGACTCTTTCGATTGGCTAGCCGGAAGGTCCTCCACCTCCCAAAATTTGGAGAGGTGTTCCTCCAATGGCGGAGTTCGCTCGACGGACAGTCGAGCCGAAAAGGACGAAATGGACTTAGAAGTGGATCCCGACACAGGGCCAGTCAGGATCCAACCGAAAATGGTCTCTTGACCGAGGAGTGTCCCACAAATGTTAGGATGAGAGCCGCCGAGCAGAATGGATGGGATATCAGGATATCAGCGCCTAGTAGCACATCAATCTGCGAACTCTCAAAGAACTTGGGGTCTGCCAACTGGATGCTTGGCAGATTTTCGAGGAGTGTTTGTGGGACTGTACATGAGGGCAAATTCCCCGCTAACTGGCGGAGGACGTACGCCGACGCCTTAATCTGCAAATCGGGTCTGACCGGGGAGCCAATTAAGAATTGGCAATACTTTCGGGGCTGGGCTGCCACAGCTTGACTCAGCCCAGAGACGCGGGCTTGCACGGATGTATACGGCATCCTCAAGCGCTTGAACAACTTTTCTGAGAGGAAGGTGGCTTCTGATCCGGAATCAATCAGAGCCCGAGCTGTATAGCGGACGCCGAGATGGCATACGTGAATGACAGCTGTGCTGAGCAGAACACCTTGCGTGTTAACTGCCATGAATGATTGGACGTTAGCTGACTGGGTGGAAGTGGACTGTATTGGAGATGGAATCGAGGTTGTGACTGTCGGAGCCGGGTTCACTCGATGCAAGAGTGTATGATGACGACCCTTGCAAGTAAAACAGCTGTGCGCACTTGTGCACTCGGCCAGGATATGGCCTCTTGCAAAACAATTTAGACACAGCTTCTGTTGCTTTATATAATTGACCCTATCGTTGATACCCATCTGGAGGAAACGAGGGCACAAGCGAATCGGGTGATTCTCCCGGGAACACAATTTGCAGGACTGAGTTTTTGAAGTCACGCGACTCTCAAAGGAGTTGACCTGCTTGGCGACGGGGGCCTCCTTGCGTGAGGCCCGTGAAACCGTCGGAGCGCTCGTGCTGGCTGACACTTCCGCTATCGCTTCTAGGGTGCGATACCGCTCTAGAAGGAAAGCGTTCATGTCAACCCACGTTGGAATGTCGCTCTTATTTTGTATGGACTGTTCCCAAAGAGAAAGGGTCAATTTGGGGAGCCTCGACGAACACAAGAAAACCAGGATGCAATTCCAATTCTCCGTGTTGATCCTTGAGTGCTCTAAGGCCGTCAGGCACCCTTGAATGGTGCTCTGCAACTCCTGAATGGCTGCACCCGACTCTTGCCCAATGGCGCGCAAATTGAAAAGGATCCGCAGCTGACTGTTTACGGCAACCGTTTGTTCTCGAAACGCTCAGTCAAGCTGGACCACGCCGACTGAAACCCTTCATTGGTCAAAGGAGATTTTAACACAATGGCATGGGCTTCACCGCTGATCTTGGAGTTGAGATGGAAAAGTTTCTGAACTTCCGACAGTCTTGGGTTTTGGATATATATATAGTGGGCCAGCGAGTGTAATCGCCTCCGAAAACTTCGGTGTCGCACGGAGGTAAGCGACACCATGTGGACATGAACTGCACGGCTTGCGGTTGTACGGGTGTACGGGGAGTGAGTGCCTGGGTGGCATCAGCTATTTGCTCACTTAACTGAGCGGAACTGAGCTCATAGAGAAAGTAGCAGTAATCATATTTTGCCTGAATAGTAGGCAACTCGTCTGTCGTCATTTCATCCGACATGACGCAGGAGCAAGCCTCGTACTCCTTCTCGACCTTGTCCCACAAGGCACGCATCTGGTCCCTCCGGACCTGGCACGTGTACAGGGACGGGCTGTCAGTAGAAGGCTTGTTGACTCGTCGCAAAGTGACTGATACGGTCCGTTGCGGCGATGAACTTGGTCAATGGTGAGTCTACTACATTGAGTGCCATTTTTCTTTGCGAACGAGTAACAATTGGCAGCCGAGGGATTGGGACGGAAGCAACCTTGGTCTTTGGATCAGACGGAGGTTTCGTAACGAGGATCAGAGGCTTGGTACTGGAAGTGGGCGAAACACTAGCTGACCGTGCGGGGACCTCCCTTTTCGTGTGAACCGGCGATGTGCTGGATGCACGAAGAGCCGACTCCTTCTTGGATCTTGGCAAAGGGGGTTTAATTCAAGTTCTAGCGGCGCTAGTAGAAGGCACGGACAATTTAGCTTTAGTCTTATCGGGTTTGCCCGATGACATGCTACGCACGGAAGATGTGAAAGTAACTGGGCGCTTTTACAGTCCAACAAGGACACGGACAGTATACTATATTCTTTTGAAAACCAGAAAATCAACAAAATATACCAAAAAAATACCAAATGGAACTTGGTTTTTTCTAGCAGGAAAACGACCCAGATGGTAGAAACGAGACGGAAAGAATGTAGCAACTAGTAAATAAATTATACCAAAAAATACTAGAAAATACCACAGGCAGTGCTGAGGTATTTTACACCCAAATGAGTACGGATTGCGGACACAGACGACGAAAGCAAAGGGATGCGGCGGTGGAAATTTCCCGCGACAATCAAAACAAATGTTCGTCGAAAAAGGCAAGAACAAAAAAAAAGAGTGCACAAACGTGGCCAAAACTCATTTTTCGCAAGTATTCAAATTTCCGTTTTTTTAATGTTACCATGTTGAGAAATGATCAAATCGCGATATTGAATACATAAAATGTTAACTTAACAGTTTACTGTTAAAGTAACAGCTGTTAAAGTAAGCTGTTGCAAGCAGACACCACGTGCTGTGTTAAATGTTAAATTTGAGGTGCAATTTCAAATTGGCATATCTCCCACAAAAAATCATTAAATATTTAAATTCAAAAGGAATATTACTTCTTCAGGTTATTACTATGTGTTGATACTAATATGTTGCGTGTTTTGTTCGTATTTTTCTAACAATTTGTATATTTAGCAAGTGTTGTCCCCTTGTCACTTTTCGAAAGAAAGTTGAACTTTCCAAAAGGTTTTAACTAAAATGTTCAAATTTGTTCAGTGAGTGTCCATATACATGTTGTAGATTTGTCAATTCTGAATTCATAATATGTAAGCTCATTGCGTTTTTTGCGGTTTTTTGTGTAATTTTAATTATTAGGGAGCAACATTTTGATCTGAATTGCAGAACTGCTAGAAGTGTGGCGTAAGCAAGGAACTTTTGCGAGAAACAAAATTCCATATACACCTTCATAACTTGTTGATCTTGCAGCCCTATTAAGATTACTTGCGTTAAACCCTGAAAAACCGTCACTTTTCGCAAAATGATAAACAAGCCCTTGATCAAGCCTTTGCGATTTTTTTTTTCTTGAATAACTTTCATATTTTTTGTCCGATCTGGACCAAATTTGCAGGACGCATTTGAAATAGGACATTCATGCTGTGTTCCAAAATTGGGGTCTCTAACTTGAAAACTTGCTTTAGGTATTCGCTTTTTTTCGATTTCTGTGGGCGTTGACACGCCCACTTTTTTAAAATACCTTTCTATAGTAATAACCTTCATTATACAAGAAACCTGCATTCAAAAATCTTGTTAGTTTCAAAAATTTTAATTTTGCCCACAAAAACGGGTCAAATTCAACATAGTGCACTGGCTAAGCAGTCGAAGTGCACGTATGTTGGTATGTAAAACAAGAGAGCGAGAGCAAGCGCGGCTGCCAGCCGTTGCGGACAAGAGCGGGTGCACAAGAGTGTGTGTGTGGTGAGAGAGCGAGAGCAAGCGCGGCTGCACGCCGGTGTACGATGTCGTACAGAAACAAACGAATCCTATTTTGGCAAGAGCAAGCACTCGGCATTTATTGTTATGACATACAAACATATTGATAAAAAGATCAATAAAAATACCTTTTCTGACTCTTTACGAAAAGCTTCAGAGAGAAACCGATTTATGGGTTCTTGAATGAGTTTGCTCGCGCTTAGAGCGAAACCGTTTTTATACCCGTTACCCATAGAGTAGAAGGGTATTATAACTTTGTGCCGGCAGGAAATGTATGCAACAGGTAGAAGGAGGCATTTCCAACCCCATAAAGTGTATTTATTCTTGATCAGCGTCAACAGCCGATACGATCTATACGATCTGTTATAATATTTTCCTAACCTATGGGTAAGAAGGAAGACAAATATGCCGTCGAGAGACGAACCCCACCCAAGTGCAGCTAAGTTGAGCAAGCAAATTCCAAAGACTGGACCATGACGGAGGCCCGCAGAAAGAATATGGAAAGGGAGAAGCGTCGTACAGATAAGACATGAAGAATAAAGTTCAAGAGGTGCTTCAAGATCTGAATATGAACAGATTACTCAATTGTCCATCAGAGATCTGAATGACTTGGTCAAGAGATTTAGCATTCAATTCAACTTGTGAGCAATTAAGTTTTTGCTATAGGTAAAACTGGAACTAATCTAGCAAAATGTGTCTGAAGCGCCAATAGTTAAGTGTATGAGTGAGTCCTTCAGATAAACTTCAACCACTAATTCAGAAAATCAGCACTACACTACTAGTGACCGCATGACGATAATTTACTTGATAGCCCAACACAACTCGACGAACTCTAGTAAAAGGCATTTGCTCAAGCTATTCTTCGAGAAAACTCAAAAAAACTTGAAACTCAGATGTTCTCGGTTTAAATTTTTTGTTTATTTCTTTATTAAGTGGAGAATCTGCACAGCATATTTAAAGTACTTTAACAACACAGGCGAAGCAAATATAACAAAAAAAAAAAAAAACCAATCCTCAACACAAATATGAGGATTACATACAAATTAATTGGTTTGGCAAGCCTTGCCCTTTAAGACACCTCAATGGTCTCGCTGAAAGTAACTTCCAAGCTAGTAGGCTGCGATGTCTTTGAAGTTGATCACTATAACGGCTTGTGTGTCCGCGAGCCAGGGCAGTCTGTTATGTTTCGTAGTAACCGATTCTGCAACACCTGAATCCGTTTATAGTTGGATTTGGCTGCGATCTCCCAGATCTGAATACCATAAAGCCAAATTAGTAGGATGTAATGCGCATATACTGGTTTTGCATCTCAGCGCCAAAGTGCTTCGCTTATGCATAATCCAGTGCAGTTTTGTATCCTTAGGTTACATTTCTTAACTGTGGCTTTTGAATGTGGCCCAAAGGTAAGGCGCTTGTCCAGTGTAACGAATAGCTCTTGTTCGAAGGCGCCTTTTACTTTTTAGTAACTTTCTACCTTCCCTTGTGAGAACAATGCCATAGCTTATAGGACGAAAATTAAGATCAGGTGGTGTATAATCAGAAACAGCTAAAGTATAATCAGAAAACATATAAAGAGTGATCCATTAAGACCTTTTTTTCAATAGACTTTTTCGTGCGTTTCACGAGTGACTCGTGTCAAGCTATCATGACATTTCTATTCAGTAATGTTTGGCAAATCATCATGGAAAGACTCACACCGCAACAACGGCTCCAAATTATTCAATTATTATTACGAAAATCAGTTTTCTGCGAAAAAAGTTTTTCGCGTAATTTGTGCAACATATGGTACGCACAATCAGCCTTCCGAACCACTGCCAATACCATCCGCAAATTCGCAATATACATACGTAATTGGATGATAGGCGACCGAATAGAGCACATTCAGACCGAAGTGAGGAAAATATTGCGGCTGTAGTCGAAAATGTGGCTGAAGACCGCGAAGAATCGATTCGGGCCCGATCTCAACGTTTGGGCTTATAGTACGGAACAACTTTTGCACAAGGATCTTGGTTTGCAGGCTTACAAAATCCAACTCGTGCAAGAATTAAAGCCAGCAGACTTGAATTTGCGATTTAATTTCAGTCGATGGGCTCTGGATCACCTTAACGAAAACTCAGTTTTCACGCCGAATTTTGTTCAGTGATGAGGCACATTTCTGGCTCAATGGTTACGTGAATAAGCAAAATTGCCGCATATGGACTGATGAGCAACCTGAAGAGACTCTTCAACTTTCGTTACATCCACAAAAATACACCGTTTGGTGTTGTGGAATCATCGGTCCGTACTTCATCAAAAATGAGGCCAGACAGAACGTTACCGTCAATGTTGCGCGCTATCTAGCCATGATAACGGAATTTTTGCTGCCTGAAATTGCAGCCCATGGTCTCGACGACATTTGGTTTCAACACGACGGAGCCACTCCCCACACAGTGCGCGAAACAATGGGATTATTGCGGAATCATTTCGGCGAGCACTTAATTTTACGTTTTGGACCTGTCGGTTGGCCGCCTAGATCGTGTGATATCACACCTTTAGACTTTTGTCTTTGGGGCTACGTGAAGTCAAAAGTCTTTGCCGATAAACCAGCTTCAATTCAGGACTTGGAAGACAACATCACTCGCGGAATTAGGGAGATTCCGGCCGAAATGCCGGAAAGAGTGATCCAAAATTGGACCTTCCGGATGGAGTACATAAGGCGCAGTCGCGGCCAACATTTGAATGAAATTATTTTCAAAAAGTAAATGACAATGGATGTTCTTTCTGCACATAATAAAGATTCGGCCATCCAATTTCAATTTGTGTGTTTTATTTACAATTAAAAAAAAGTTCTTAATGGATCACCCTTTATATTATCAGTTAGAGTTTCGTCTACATGCTCTATGTCTTCTTTGGAGTCCAGAATTGAATTTTGTTAAAAAAAAGAGTTATAAAGAATTTGTTTAAAAGTGAGAGCAGTATGACTTGTGATTAACCGAGGACTTGGTCTGACATTAGTACCATATGTTAGCAGATTAACAACAAGGGCTATGTGATCAGATTCCAGGTTACAGCATTGGCAGATATCTATTTGAGAATCCAGTATTCCATGATATAATGCGAAATCAATGCAAGTAGCTGTGTGTCTAGGTACATATGGGTATCGCGTTGGAAGCAATACCAGGTGCGCATTGCGTGAAGTGCGCATAATTCTTATCCATGCTCGCGGTAGATCAAACACTGCTGATTGCCGAAATTTTTGCAGTTGCCATAGTGAAAACTGTATTCCTAGTAGCACTAGCAAATGTAAGCGTTGTGGTTATGGTACTAATGTTCTGAGTTACAGAATCACTAATGATTTCTGACCGCACCTCCAAATGTGATTAACCAGCAACCTGGTGCATTTTTTCATATTCAAACTGTTTATTGCAAAGCTGAGAGTTAGAAAAAATATTTCATATTCCATTACCAAATATTTAACTAAGTAAATATTACTTATTAGTTGCAGTTTGGCTTCGAACAGCAAAAGTTTCAGTTTAGTTTTGTCAAGAACAAAAGTCAGATCGCTGGACAGATAAACGCAGATTTTAACATATTACCCCTCTTGTGCGGCTGTGCACAGAGTGAGGGGTACTACCCAAGTCTTATCGCACTACAGTTACATATGTTTTTGTTGTTGTTCAGCTGCCGGGATTGCTGAAGCCAGCGTCCGAAATTTTACAATTGTCATACGAAGAGTGTGCAAAAGAGAAACTAAAAAAAAAAACAAATAAGAAAGCTACAGTGGAGTACACTCGAGAGATACCCGTTACCCATTTTGAATAAAAGAAATATATTTTGCGGTATTTTTCTTAAAATATACCGAAGATACTGAAAAATACTAAAAATATACCAAATGGTATATGTAGTATATCGATATAGTACTACACTCAAAATATACTATAGACGGCACAACATACTAGATTGTCATCCAAAGCAACTAAGACCCCTAGTAAGTAGTCGTAGTATTTCTTTAATAACTTCCACAATTTTTATCTGTTCGCAACCAAATTTTCCGGAATCATTACTACTATAGTAATTAGTATATATACAAAAATTCTAGCTTTAAAATTACGCTTGTTATTCGATTTTTTTGATTTGCGGGGGCGGAAGTGGGCGTGACAAAAATTTGAAACAAACTTGATCTGCGTGAAAAAAAAAATAAATGCTGTCGAGAAAAAATTATAGCTCTATCTCTTATAGTCTCTGAGATCCAGTGTTTCATACGGTCGGACGGACAGACACACAGACGGACATGGCTATATCGTCTCGGCTGTTGACGCTGATCAAGAATATATATACTTTATATGTAGGGTCGGAGATGCCTCCTACCTGTTACATACATTTCCTGCCGGCACAATGTTATAATACCCTTCTACCCATGTGGTAGCGGGTATAAAAAAACAAACGGGAATTACACTTGCTTTGCTTTGTGTTTGCTTATCCGCAACACAACCGATCTCATCAAGAGCAGATTATCGACTTCTCGATTTAAATGAACTTTAATAGAGGTTCTAAGATTATGGCGCAGATGCCTATTATTTAACTTTATTTTTTTTTTATTGAATCTTCTTTTTGGCTAAGACTAACAATAAGTAATTAAATCATACACTTAATATTAATTAACAGTACTCTTGCACTTTAATTGGGATGCAGACCAGAGTATCTGCGCAGCCTTCGGAGTTTCCACGCGAGATGGTTTTGGTTTTGGATATTTTCTTGTGTTCGGCTATTACATCTCTTACAGGTTAAATATTAAGATCTTTCTGTATATTTCGTTTCCAATACCCCAGTGATAATTCCCAAAATTTAACTGGGCTCCTTTGAATCTAGTACTTTATCAATATACCTAAAATAGCCGGTTTAGTATTTGTGGTATATATTAATTTGGTATATTTTGCAATTAATATCACACAATTTTGCTTTCATTCAAAATGGGTAGCAGGTCAGACGAAGACCAAATGGACTGGGCATCTTAAGCGCACCTAAGAATAGCTGTATTGTAGTGGATGTTATTATTTTATTATTAATTATTCGGATAATTTCGATATAGCTCGACCTGCGCAAGACTTCCACGCTTCTCCCGAAATAAAAATTAAAGAGATGAAATTTTATGATTTATTTTCAGGCGTAAAATTAGGTGGGTGAGAAGAAATTTTCGAAAAGGCACGATAAAAATTATTAGCAGTTTTCCTAAATGTCACAAAAGGGACATTAGTCATATTTGGTAAGATTATCATCATGTTAAATAACGCAATTCGTTCGTACGCAGATGATTTCTCGCAATTATTTAAACGGAATCATATCAGGGTATTGATAAAATGATAAAATTACTATCGCTAGAATGCAGAGGAAATGCTCTTCGCTGCTTCCTCCAGCTTTGGTACAGGACTGACCATGTGGTTTGTGGAAAACATACTAGCTTAAGTTTATAAACTTAGAGTCGCGGACTCGACTGGTACCAGCAGATGAACTTATTGGCCGGATTCTCCACGAATAGAATACGTTAAAATACGTTGAAATAGGGCTCAACATCGCTAATTGCATAATAGCGGCTTGGGTTTATGGCTTGTACTTTTTACACCATACCATGGTTTTATTTATATTTCTACCTATGTAGGGTTCATATTGTTATGAGTACGAATGGTAAATACAGGACATTTTTCAAAATTAATTTAAAGTTATACGAAGTGGATATCTCTATACGGAGATGGTATGACGAGTACCAGGCTATATAAAGAGCTGTAACAATATGTAAATTGTAATTGTATTTTTCAAATGTAGCATAGTATTATATTCGTTATATGATACATGCACATAAATATTGATCCAAAATCTGATTTCATAATTACCCTAATATATATTTTCTTTATTTCAGGGCGAATCAAACGAAGCAAGAATAGCAGTCGCTAATCAAAGAGCACACCAGCTTTTAAAATAAAGTGATCTCAGGGAGATGAAATGTACATATAAACAGATTTTTGTATATGATCTTCGATTTAACCTTTTTTCAATTTCATGGTTTTGTGTAAATGATTAGTGCTCCAGCAAATAAATAAATTACACAAGAACTTTTTCGAAAATACTTTTGTAAAATTACAATACGGCAATGTCAAAAGTTAATTCAGTATACATATATACACGATACAATGCTCAAATTTATAAGGACTCTCACTACTGTCGACATACAATACTCAAAAATATTACGTAAATGTTTATTTACCCACTTTTTTCTTCACTCCATTTCTTATTTCTGAAATTACAATAATCGATCAATTTCTAAACTTATTAAGCAATTTTGGTATCTGAAATATTTAATGGTATGACAAAAAAACAGTAAACTAGTCTGTAATACATAAATATGAGTTGCGCAATGCCTCCAACACAGTAAATGTATCTTTAAAAACCATGTTTGTTTTGTTGCCACATACCTACATTGCTTATGATGTTTTTTATTTTAAAACGATATCTACCATATATATGTAAGCAACGCTTTTCTTGTATGCATTATTACGAAAAATACGCGTATTCTTTGTTGACAGAAGATATTCAAAAACTTTTTTAATTCATTAATTTACTTCTGAACAAATTTTTAATGTAAAATAACAAAATCCTACATCATTCAGAAGATTAAAATAATAAATTGTCTATCCATACATATTTAACAAAAAATATTTAAGGCTGTAAAATAGAAAAAAATGTTTTTAAGAATGTAATAAATAATTTACTCTCACATGTTTCTATTAAAAATATACTACAAATTTGTAGTACATTTCTTTTTTTTGTAAGATAAGTTAAATTAAATTAATTTTAATTAACAATATTATTAGTAATAATACGAGACGATATAAGTAATATTTTTTGCTCACTTGAAAATGTTACTAAAAGAGTCTCAAGTATGTATAGGTAACAATTACAAATACATTCCGTGTTATTTTCTAAATTAAAATAAATTATCGTTCAAAACAAATTTTTTTTATTTTTATTACGCAAAGATCATCTAGCGATACCTGAACGATAAAGAGGAATAGCAGACAGTCAGCAACTGACTTTTATACTCTTAACTACTATTTCTCTGCTTTACCTAACGCACGCCTGATTGTCAAATTAGGATTACAGGACATGTTATATTACATTGATCTTATGTATTTTTGATATGCTAACAACTATTATTAAATTTTATATTTATTTATTTATTTACTTTACTTGGACTTTTGACAACGTCACCTTATTACCGCGCGGACCTATGATGATGTACTTTACATCTACCGCCCACCAGACCGAGGGGTGAACCTCATAGTGTGCGGTGTCGGAAGATCACAGACACCTGTATATGTATCTAAAATCTATCTATATTTATCTAGATGTATTATGAAGCTATTCACTAGGCAAATAACATTAAATTCAAGTACGAAGGGATGAAATAGACTAGGCGTTACTACTTGTAATTGAAAAAAATATTACATAGTGAGCAAGAATTTCCACATATTTTCGCTGTATTCTAGTAATTTTAAAACTAATTTGGCTAGTCAATTATGAGGAATAGATTCCTTCATTAATCAAGTTGTAATAAAACATTATTTCAAGCATAGCTCCACGATCAAAGAGAAAGAGAGATGGGCGAAGAGCAATAATTGTTTGTGGACTGATTCCATTCTATCTTAATGGGGACTCAATACCCCCACTGATTTAAGTATCGGAAAGCCAGGTGAAATATAGAGGTGTTAAAATATAGGTTAGGTTAGATCAGCAGTACCTAGAAGAGTATGTTCCATAATGAAATTGAGAAGTGCAAATCTCAGTATTCGCGAGTGCATTATATATTGGAAAAAATCTCGAAAACCTTCGAAATCTTTTCCCAATTGTGATAAAAAACTTGTGAGTTTATATCAAGTTTGGAGGGACTTGCAAAAAGATGCACAGAAAACACAAGACGTATTTAAACAGCGTCGACAAGAATTTGTCAGTAACTTGGACATTTTATTTGATATTGCCCACGCCGATGCGCTTCAATTGTTGAAAACAAATGAAGATAAGTCCTTTTTGCAACGACAACGGGAGCCAGGTCGTCCGGGTCACTTAGGTGGAGTAGACAAAAAAGCGACCGATAAAGAGGAAAGGGCGCGCCTGAGAATTATTGAGGAAGAGAAACGGCGATCTAAATATATCGCAGAGTCAACCCCATCAACATCATCATGTGATCCTTTTCAAGAAGACTTATCTTATTCGGACGAAGAGATTATATCGTTCCAAAAAATTGGGCAACTCATATCGAGAGCGCGCAACCCAAGAAAAACAAAAATATCAGGGCAAAAAGACTTTATCACTCCAAAATTAGTAGCGGCACTAGACAGGTGTCACTTAAGTATCAGAGATTATGTATATATTCTTGAAGCTACTATTAAGGCACTTGGATATAATACTGATGAGTTTCCAATAAGCAAGTCCTCAATTCAAAGATTCGCACCGTAAAACGCAAAGAGCGCGCGGAATTCATTAAAAATGATTTTCAAAACGAGATGCCAGAGTTTATAACTGTTCATTTTGATGGGAAATTATTGCCTGCTTTAGATGTTCATAAATCAAAAGAAGAACGACTTCCGGTAGTTATTTCATATGGAAATAAGGAACAATTGATAGCTGTGCCAAGATTAGAAAACTCATCAGGAAAGGCCGTTTAGTACGCCCTTGCAGACTAGAACCTAGAAGATAAGGTACAAATTCTTAGCTGTGATACTACAGCTTCAAACACAGGTCGTATTAATGGCGCTTGTGTACTCCTTGAAGAGAAACTCGATAGAGAATTACTAATTTTTGCCTGCCGCCATCATATCTATGAATTAATATTAAAAAGGGTTTTTGAAGCAAAAATCAGTCAAGTGACAACAAGCCCAGATATTCCGCTTTTCCATAAGTTCTGACACAACTGGAAGAGTCTCGACCTGAATAAAATGCAGTGCTATAAAGATAAACTAGATCTGCATCTGGCTGTTTCCGAAATAGAAAACATGATCAAGTTTTACCAATCTGAATTGACCAAAGATACAGTCCGAGATGACTATCGAGAACTAATTGAGCTCTCAGTGATATTTTTAGGCGGAGATAAGAATCGAAAATCCAAAATTCGACCTCCCGGTGCCATGCACCAAGCCCGATGGATGACGAGGGCGATTTATGCACTGAAAATATCACTTTTTAGCGCTCAACTGAAAATGACAAATGTGAGAGGGGGTTGAGAGGACTTAATAGGCCTTCGAGTGTATTTGTAGGTTTATTTGGATATTTGAGTTGATGTGTTTTAACATTTTAAAATTATAATATTTTTCGGTAACTTGCTTCTTGCTCGAGTGCGTGCTTACAAATACTCGTGTTGATTATCGATATTTAAGTATTTTAGCAAATATCGCGATACCAATACTGCATGCAGTATCGATACCGATAACTCAGGGCTTACGAACACTGGCTAAGTTGTCCGTTGTTCACAGTCGGCCTCTCCTGAAAAATCGACGCGTCCTCGCAAGATTCGGGGGGTGGTTCATACTCCAAATCCTCATCGTCGTCGTCGTCTCCGATTTCTTCTCTGATTTCATATCGGCAAAAATTTTTTTGATTTTCTCGTCCTGCAGCTGTATAGAAAATAACCAATCAGCTTCGTCAATTATGGCTTTTGAAATCTTTAAGCATGCTGTTTCCATCTCATGATGATCTTCGAATGGTGCTCGACTTAGTGCATCCACATGGCTCATCTGTGTTCCAGCGCGATGAACAATGTCTATGTCAAATTCTTGAATGCGCAACCACCATCTAGCAATCCGGGGTATAAGCTCTCGTTTCTCCATTGACGTTTTCAGTGCATTACAATCTGTAACAACTTTCAGCTTTTTTACCATATACGTAGTATTTAAATCGCTCCAACGATTCCACAACAGCTATAGCTTCAAGCTCGGCTAAAATGGGCAATTGGCTTTAACTGGTTCTCTTCATGTTGTAGCAATACTCCGGCCAAACCAATGCACTATGGGACATTTTCCATTTTAGCTGGCATTTAATATTACGAGAAAACCATTAAAGATTTTTTACTGCAGTTTTCGTTATTATGTTACTTTATTCCCAAGGAAAGTATCATAGAAAAGTAGGCGAGGCAACACCTCTACCGCCCACAAAAATCGAAAAAAATTGAATATTACGGACACCTATGGAGTCAGTATTATAAAATTTGTACACCACTATGTACTTACCCTTCAGAAATCGACACGCCCCTTAAAATTTTTCTCCGCCTCTTCCGCCCACAAAATTTTGAAAAAATTAAATATTTTGAGCAGTTTTAGAGCAAAAGACCCCATTCTTGGTAGACATAATGTAAATCCTATCCCGGATGTGCACTGCAAATTTTGTGCCGATCGGATCAAAAACAAGGAAGTTATTCACAAAACATTGCTTCAGACGGCCCTTCTCTCTATTTCCTACAGAGCTCTGTAGAGCACAAATCGGTGTTGGAAAACGTGAGGTTCCCTGAGAAAAAAGCAAATTGTGCCAATTGTGCGGAATTGTGCAGCATAAGACAACTATTGATGGATTAAGAATTGACAACACTACAACATACATTTGAAGTTTTTGCTAACTTTTGCTAGCTTCATTTTCAAAATCCTTTCCAAAGTTGAAAATTGTTCTTTAAAATCCAGCTTAAAAGGCTTTTAAAAAATTACAACATATTAGTAGAAACATACACAATTTGATTAATTTTTTTACATTTAACATATAGTACAAACCTGTGAAATTGTTATCCATGACTTCTTTTTTTTATTAATAACTTTCAACATGAATAAATGAAAAACAAAGTTCACCGAAAAAAAATATGCAAACTTAGCGCGCGTGCTTTCGTAGGCAACAGCTGACTTTACAGCTGTTATGCTCAAAAGAGCTGTTAGATATACATGTTCTCAGTATGAGCCATAACAGTCTGATGTTCTGTTAATGCATTGACTTTAACATTTTTCTAATTGGAACACTTTTGAAAAACGCCTAAATGCCAGCTAAAATGGAAAATGCCCCATAGTGCAATGGCACTGGCATCTGTATGAAGTTCATAATCAGTGTGGGAGCCTGTACCTCCAATGATCTCTGACTCTCTCTCTTGTACTCTATTTAGTCTAATTCGTTGAGCCGGAGTGAATAGACTACCGCGCAGAAATATATATTGAAAAGTGATTAGTGATTTGTTTATTATTGGTACAATTACCAGGGCAATACATTGGCGACGAGGTAAATAAAACCAAATAGTGAAAGTAAAAAAAAAAATAATAATAAATAAGCGCATAATATAAAAAAAAAAATAAATACGTATAACAAGCATCAAATTTTCAATTGCACTATCCTTTTTCGCACACTGTTTGTCCGTAGGCATAGAACTGGTGTTGCCACACCGGCATACATACATATGTGTATGTACGTATGTACGCATATATGCATATACACGCATATATATATGTAAAAAAAAAGGAGATAGACATATTACACACGAGATATGTATATATGTACATATGTATGCAAATATAAAAGGTGTGAAAGTGAAAAACTAAGCTGACAAAGATCAGAGACAGTAATAATAATAATAATAAAAAAAAAAGAAAAGAAGTAATCTGAAAAGGAGTTTCAGAGGCAGTTAGCCATATATGTATGTACTAAGCTGACAAATGTCAGAGACAGTAAAAGAAAAAAAGTACGTACGTATGTATGTACATACGTTTAGCAAAGTATGTACATACATACATAGTACAGAATACGAGCTGGCTAAAGTCAGGGACATAATTGTCAGTGAAGTGAAACTCAGTTTCACTAAATAAATGATATATATGTATATGTACACATATATATAGAGATATTCAAATTCATTACAGATGAACGCGGAAACCATTAAACCATTCTTGTGCGAAAGCATTGACAAGGCACTACTTCGTTGTGAGTGGGAGAAATGGCTGAGAGCATTTCAGATCTATGCCGAGTCAGAGGAGATCGTTGCGAACAAGCAAAAGAGGACTAAATTACTCCATTTAGGTGGAACACAACTGCAATCAGTAGCGTATTCACTGCCCGATGCCATAGTCGATTTCAACGAAGATGAACAAAACGATGTATTCCAGGTATTGGTGGACAAGTTAACAGCGTTCTTTTCACCTAAACAAAATTCGTCATTTGAAAGACACATGTTCCGGAGTTTGATTCCAGCTGGCGACGAAAGCTTGCCAAATTTGTTTTGAGCCTAAGGCAACAAATAAAAAGGTGCGATTTTGGATCAACGAAAGCTGACATCGAAGAGATTTGTCTCAAAGATAAAGTAATCGACGCATGGGCGTCGGGAGATCTAAAAAGGAAACTATTGGAAAAGGAACATTCATTGGATGAGATACTCGAGGCTTGTCAAGTGGACGAGGAAATAAGAAAACAATCAGAGATGATGACAAAGGGTACAGAAGAGCCGGTAAACAGGGTCATGGCGAGTAAACCGAAAGAAAATAGGCGAAATTTCGAATGCGGGAGATGCGGACGTACTGGCCACAAAGATGACTGTTCTACATGTCCAGCTCGACAGTCAAAATGTAATCGGTGCGGGCGCCTTGGCCATTTTGGACGAAAATGTAGGACGAAGTTAAAAAGACAACATTTCCAATCAAGATTTTCTAATCAAGATGAGACGGGCTCTTATGCTAAAAAGCCAAAAACGGAAGATTGTTTCATAATTAATTGCGATGAGCAAGAAGAATGGATTAAATGCAAAATCGGGGGGACAGATACATCACTGATCATCGATTCTGGGTCTCGCTATAATCTCATCTGTTACGACGACTGATCCACGCTAAAAAAGGAATAAGGCTACAGTGTTCAATGTTCGCCCCAACTCACAGAACCAGTTCAAAGGATACGCTTCAGACCAAATTTTGAATGTAATTTGCGTATTTGAAGCACCAATTTCTGTGGGTGAACAGGCTGAAATGATTGCCTCCTTTTTCGTCATTGAAAACAGTCATTGCTGGGACGAGAAACTGCCATTAAATTGGATGTGCTACGGCTTGGACTACAGGTGAATCACATTGAGGAGGTATCAGTTTTTCCGAAGTGGAAGGGGGACAGTGTCAAATTGGCAATAAATCCAGACATAAATTAGAAGAAAAGGTGCGCGAAAAAATTCAGGATGCTCTAAGGCGAGATATTATTGAGCCGGTAAATGGACCGAGTGCTTGGATTTCACCAATGGTTCTAGTTTTCAAAGAAAATGGAGAGATTCGATTATGCCTGGATATGCGGCGAGCAAATCAAGACATTTTGATGGAAAATCACCTTTTACCGACATTTGAAGCGTTCATGACTCAACTCAGAGATGCTAAATATTTCTCCAGACTAGACCTCAAGGATGCATACCACCAACTCGAGCTACATGAACAAAGCCGAGAAATAACAACGTTTATAACTCCGTTAGGATTATTTCGGTATAAGCGATTGATGTTTGGAGTCAACTCGGCACCAGAAATATTCCAAAGGAGGCTTGAGCAATTATTGTCGGGTTCCTCAAATGTTCTAAATTACATAGATGACATCATCGTTTTTGGAAAAACTGAGGACGAGCACGATGAAGCGTTGAAAAGAGTTCGTGGCATTCTAAATGAAAACAATGCAGTATTAAATGAAAAGAAATGCGTCTACAAAGCCCCCAAATTACATTTTTTAGGTCACATATTATCGAATCATGGCATCGAGGCAGATCCAGAGAAAATTAACACCATTACATCTTTTCGATCTCCGAAGAACAAGGAGGAGACTCGGAGTTTTCTGGGCCTTGTAACTTATGTAGGAAAATTTATTCCAGAGTTAGCAAATAAAAAAGACCCATTGCGACGGCTGCTCAGAAAGGATGAGAAGTTTATCTGGGGTGCTAAGGAACAGGATGCGTTTGATAAACTCAAATCTTGTCTGACGAAAATTCCGAACTTGCAGTATTTCAATCCAAAGCACAAAACACAGTTAATTGCAGAGTCTGCAATGCAGACGCCAGTCCGGCCGCATTAGGAGCTGTTTTGTTGCAATTTCATGGAGACGATGAACCGAAAATAATATCTTTTGCAAGTCGAAGCCTGACAGATGTCGAAAAGCGTTATTCACAGACCGAGAAGGAGAGTCTTTCATTAGTGTGGACAGTGGAAAAATTCTTCTACTATCTAGCTGGATTAGAATTCGAACTAATAACGGATCATAAGCCACTTGAGACCATTTTTAAACCATCGTCGAAGCCTCCAGCGAGAATCGAAAGATGGCTCCTCCGTCTCCAAGCTTTCAAATTCGTAGTTAAATACAAAACCGGAAAGGAGAACATTGCGGATACCTTCTCTCGACTGTGCAGATTAAGCCCAGGATATTGTTATGACATGAAAGGCGAACATAGCATCCTGCACGTAATCGAAACCGTCGTCCATGACGATCACTGAAATTGCGGAGAAAAGCATTCACGACGAGGAGATCGTCGATGCAATGTCGTGTCTGCAGGACGAATCGTGGAACACTTCATCGTCAAACAGCCTGTTCCCGTTCAGACATGAACTCTCACTTATTGGATCTATATTGTTACGAGGAACCCGCATAGTTATTCCATCGGCGCTAAGACAGGAAATTCTAACGTTGGCACACGAGGGCCATCCAGGAGAGTCGGCTATGAAGCGACGATTGCGGTCCAAGGTATGGTGGCCACAAATAGATCGAGACGCGGAGAAGTTCGTCAAATCATGCAGAGATTGCATAATGGTATCGCAAGCATCAAACCCCACGCCTATGAAGCGAACTACATTTCCAGAAGGACCATGGATTTTTGTAGCTACAGATCTATTGGGACCGCTACCGAACAACGAACACATCTTGGTCCTCATCGACTACTATTCGAGGTACATGGAGTACAAGTTTCTAAAATCTATATCTTCAATGTCGATAATCAGTGCCATGAAAGAGATTTTCACCAGAGTAGGCTATCCTAAAAAGCTGAAAACGGACAACGGAAGGCAATACATTAGTACGGAATTTAAGGAATACTGCAAACAATGCGGAATAGAGCAAGTAACATCGCCACCCTACTGGCCTCAAGCCAATGGGGAAGTAGAGAATATGAACAGGTAGTTAGTGAAAAGGCTCAAAATTGCATACACGAACAAAAAGAACTTCAAAGAAGAAATTCAATCATTCGTCATAATGTATAATGTCACTCCCCATGGAACCACAGGATCTGCACCAACGGAATTAATGTATAATCGAATAATAAGGGACAAGATTCCGGGTATTCAAGATTTAATGGGAGAATACAGTGATTCGACAGAAAGAGATCGTGATTTGGCAAACAAACAGAAAGGCAAGGAACATGCAGACAAGAGGAGAGGAGCGAAAGAAATCAATGTGGAAGTGGGAGACAAGGTTTTTTCAAAAATGTAATTTTTCCTCACAAACTTACACCCAACTTTGACACCACCGAAAACGTAGTAGAAGAGAGAGAGGGAGACATCATAAAAATAACAAGCGGAGGGAAGACGTTGACAAGAAATGTGAGCCATGTAAAAAAGATTCCACAAACACCATTTTCACCTGAGACCAGCGATCACTCTTCACACTCCCAAAGCACAGGTGGCGTTCGGCAGCCTTCTACTTTCAGGACACCTGAGGAATCGACGACTGAGACGACATCGACGCCCGGAGGACTGAAGCTGAAGCTCGTCAATAAGGGAGGGATGTGGGAGCCTGTACCTCCAATGATCTCTGAGAGCGAGAGTCATTAGTACTCTCAATACTACTACACTCTGACTCTCTCTCGTATTCTTGTATTCTTGTACTCTATTTAGTCTAATTCGTTGAGCCGGAGTGAATAGACTACCGCGCAGAAATATATATTGAAAAGTGATTAGTGATTTGTTTATTATTGGTACAATTACCGGGGTAATACAATCAGCATCTAAACGGTAACTAGTGATTACTGGGTTTGATATTAGGCATCTCTTCAACTCGTCAAATGCATCTTGTTGGGCTGGCTTCCACATGAATTGCTGTTCCTTGCGCAATAGGAAACGCAATGGCTCTGAGATGATAGCATATCCAGCTACGAATTTGCGAAAATAACCAGTGAGATCCAGGAACTTTCTCACATCGGTTACATTGGTGGGCTTCGGAAACATTCTAATGGCATTCGTCTTAATATCCCCAGGGCTAATGCCGTCTGCGTGTATTTGGTGACCAAGGAATGTGATTGACTGCTTGTATAGTTCACATTTATCCATATTTAAAGACAATCCACACTCATGCAAAACTTTAAGGACTCGCTCTAGCTTCTCATACATTTCGCTAAAAGTATGGCTACCAATAAGGATGTCATCCATGTAGTGTATCATATCGCCTTTGTACACTCTCCTCTGTAATTCTACCATAAGTCGATTAAAAACAGCAGGTGCGTTTTTTAATCCAAATGGAAGTCGCTTGAGTTCATATAATCCATCGGTGGTGATAAATGCTGTGAATTTTCTGCTCACTGGTGCTATTTCAATCTGGTAATAGCCACTGTTAAGGTCCAGGGATGAAAAGTATTTATATCGTTTTTCCTCCTGCAGGCGCTCTTCAATGTTCGGTACTGGGAAATTTTCCTTCTTGATCAACTTGTTCAGACGTCTGTAATCGACACACATTCGATCACTACCATTCGGCTTTTTGATGAGCACTATCGGGCTGGCGTACTCTGATGTGGATAACGTTAGAATATCCTGCTCCAACAACTCGTCGACCATTTTGCAAACAACTTCCTTCTTTGGCTCGGAAACTCGATAAGGCGCTTGAGAAACTGTCTGACCGCTCTCAACAATTATATGGGCTTGGACTAAATTTGTTTTGCCTATGTCTTGCAATCCTGTAGAGAAAACGTTGGGGAATCTTTCCAGCAAATTACGTATTTTGCCTCTCTCCTGATCATTCTGAAAATTGACCAAAAGTTTGTCTATAGCATTGTCGATTGGACTTAACTGCTGATGAACTGTTCGTTTAACTTCTGTGACATGTGGCTCAAAGCTTAGCGTGAGATGAGCGCTAATGATAACATCTTGTCCCAATAGGAAATCCTCCTGTAACAGGTCGTCGTCTGCTACATATACTTTGGCTGTGACCACTATTCCTTCGATGTCCATATCCACAATGATCGCTTCTGTGAGGATACATGAAAACCCGCAAATTAATCTTATTTGCATAGAACATTTGTGGCGTTCAGCGTTCATTTTCTTGGCAACAGATTGGCGGATGATACTAGCCTGGCTACCTGTATCAATGAAGGCGCTATACTCATGTGAATTTATCAAGATTTTTCTGATGAAAAGTTTGTCATGGTTGGTGGCTCCTAAACGCATTGTATTCGCGGATTGACAAGCTCCGTTTGGCTCATGAAATTTGTTACATTTATTACAGCGCAGCTTTTTCTTTTCCTTTGTGCACGAATTAGCGAAGTGTCCCAACTCTCCGCAGTTGTAACACTTCAGGGTTTCCCTTGATTTTGATGACCTTACATCGCTGTCCTGCTTTTGCTGGAAGTTGCTGCCTTTTGGTAAGAATTCTTTTTTATTTGTGCTCGGTCGACCTCTGTTTACAAAATAAGATTCAGCTGCATCACGAAATTGGTTCATTGACGAGAAGTCAATCGCTGCACTACTGTTTTGAAGTTCTCGGTGCTGTAATCCTGATCTTACATATCTTATAATAGCGGCTTCGCTTAGCTGGTACCGCACCCCAAGGGCGGACATCCTGAAACAGTACTCCTTGACCGTCTCCTTTGATCGTCTGGTTGCATTTGCCATAAAATGCACTTCTGCTTCGTCTGGGTTTGCTCCGAACTCATCCTGTATAGCTTCCGCAAAACTATTCCATGTCGTGTGGAATCGAGCCACATCTTGGCTGGTCCCTTTAGTCGTGTGTATATTGCGAGTAACACAAATTTCTCGTCCCATTGATAAGCATCAATCACTTTGTTGACTCGATCAATGAACTGGTTTACGGAAATGGCGTTCTCATCATTTGGATCAAACTCCGGTAATGTGTTTGCAATTTCTTTCACCGATGCTTGTCTCATGACCTGTCCAATATGTCTGTTATCATTGTTGATATTTTCGGGTTCCACTGCAATGATTTGCTGCTGTTGATTGTTTGCCATTGATGCTTCTGCATTTTGCCTTTGCATTGCGACTAGCTGACCCATCATATGCTTCAATGCTTCCATTTCATTTTGCAATTGTGAAATTGCCACTGATTGTGACGTCATCGCTTCTTCTTGCTGCGTAGAAAGCCCAGCCGTTACTGGCATCTCTACTTCTTCCGACTGCTCAAATTCCATTAATCTTAGCATTAATCCAGCTCGGGTGCCTAAGCATGACAAATTTCTAGCTCGTAGCAGGTACCTTAACTCGTCTACTTTGAGTCCATCTATTTTCGTCATTTTTCCAAATTCGATCGTCTCTCTGACTTTGCCTTTACTATTTGCGCAATTCCCGTTGCATGTGTGCAAGCGAGACAACTGCTAAGTATTTCACAACGTTGGTGTCTGTTTGCGAATTTCACCACAACTTTTCGTATACACACAAGCCTTTTGTATGTACATACATATGTCTTCAAGTTCACACAGAATCCTGAAATCATCTCTTGCTTCCACAGGTTCACTAAGATTCTTGATCTCTCTATTTTGAATTCGTCCGCCACGTGGAAAAGGAACACATCCGTAATTTGCAATATACGTTGTCACATAGACCTTTGGGAACACATCCCATTACAAACTTTCCACGCCGACAATTCTTCCTGCTTTTTGTGAGTTTTCAGCACCACTCCTTCGTGTCACACATCCAACCTCAAGAATCCCACTTCTGAACTGTGAGAGGGGGTTTAGAGGAATTAATAGGCCTTCGAGTGTATTTGTAGGTTTATTTGGATATTTGAGTTGATGTGTTTTAACATTTTAAAATTATAATATTTTCCGGTAACTTGCTTCTTGCTCGAGTGCGTGCTTACAACTACTCGTGTTGATTATCGATATTTAAGTATTTTAGCAAATATCGCGATAACAACTCAGGGCTTACGAACACTGGCTAAGTTGTCCGTTGTTCAAACAAACAAGAATAAGGAGGCATTGTTTGATGTTTGCTTGTTCATCGTGACATCCTATGTTAAGCCATGGCTCCAATGCACCTTCTTATCATTATTTGATGACGATGTGGAGCAAGAAATGAAAATAAAAATGGTTGAAAATTTAACCAATAAGAATCCATCAGCCCGTGAGAAACGCTACATACCTTCTAAAGAAGAACTCTGTGGTTCATTGCTTGGTAAGTTTCACTACTTCGTATCAGTCAAAAGTAAAGCGTTCTATGTTCATAAAGTCATTTGGAAAGAAAATAGAGGGTATGCGATTTAATTTAAAAAAAATCCTACCTTTTACCTTGGGACACCCTATTGCGCACCTTCCTGTTATCAAAATGCTTAAGTGCAATAATGCAGGTTATTCATAGTACGATTCAAAAGGAAGGGCAAGAGAAACTCACCCTGTGAAATATCAACTCCCGGTACCTTAGTGATTGTTGAATCACCCCACTTAGCCTGTCGCTAAGAAAGCAGTTGACTTATCGATGGATAAGTCCCTTCATAATGGCGTCAGGAGACACATTATTAAAGGCGCCTGAAAGCATGAAAGCCAGTTTCGATAGCTTGCCCTTTGTACTTGCATGTTGGTTAAGCGCAATCACATGCACTGCCTTGCTTTTGAATTGTAGATCAAGAAGCTTTTAAGAGGAAGGACGTAAGATTGGCCTAATATCTTTGATACCCACAATAATGTATTTTCCCGTTTTCGACGGAAAAATGATTTTGGAGTTCCCCTAGAATGTGGGGATATAGCACCAATCGAGAAACCCTGAGTATATCATGGAAAGCCATAGTTAGCGCAGATTTGGTAGATTGAATGCATTGTTGGCGACAGACCATTGAGTCTGGGCGAACTCGCAACGTAGTCAATTGCCAATTTATTTTACCGTGAGTTATTAGACCTGAAGATGGTTTCATAACCGAAAGTTTTGAAAAGAGGTTTCAAAACCTATTCTATGTTCCGCAACATCCTGGAAAATAAAATTTGAGCAGCGTCCCAAGAGTCTTGAGCGTCTTCGGCGTTGTTCAGAAATGAGAAGGCTCGGCATGAATGAACGAATCATCTTCCCAATTGTGTTTTAGTAGCAGACAACATAGCGGTTATCCACCAGTCATGTCATGTGTAGACACAGGGACTCATTGAACATTTTCCCTTTGTTTTGCAGTATACGCGGAACTGATATTCTACAAGACCCTAAACAGTTTTATCTAAATAATCTAATAAGTAAAATAAAAAATTAATTTATTTCGCCGTTTTCTATTTTCCACACAGCTCTTTCGTGGTCCTCAAAACTGTAAATATAAATGCAAACATATTTCTTAATTTAAATCAGATTAGAATAGTCGTTTTAAAATATTAACAGTAGTTTTAAAATATTAACAACTTACCTTTGATTGTTTTATAAAAGACGCGCAGAAAAAAAACAAGTTAGAAAGCTACAGTCTAGTGTGCTCGACTGTGAGATACCCGCTACTCATTTTGAATGAAATCAAAATATTGCGGTATTATTTTCAAAATATACCGAAAATACTACAAAATACTAAAAATATGTCAAATGATATATTTGGTATATCGATTTAGTACCATATTCAAAATATACCATAGACGGCACAATGTACCAGATTGTCGGTCAAAGCAACTAAGACCCCCAGTAAGTAGGCGTTTTGGCCATACAAAAGTATTTCTTTAAAACCTTCCACAATTTTTATCTGATCGCAATCAAATTTTCAGGACTGATAAATACTATAGTTATTATTGTAACATATATACCAAAATTCGGCTCTAGCTTTAAAATTACGCTTGTTATTCGATTTTTTTGATTGGCGGGGGCGGAAGGGGGCGTAGCAAAAATTTGATCTGCGTGTAAGCATAACAAATGCTGTCGGAAAAAAATTATAGCTCTATCTCTTATAGTCTCTGAGATCTAGGTGTTCATACGGACGGACGGACAAACAGACGGACATGGCTAGATCGTCTCGGCTGTTGACGACCCTATGGGTAGCAGGTACAATCAACTTTTTCGTACAACACTCACAGAACAAATGACGCCTGATACACAAAATTGGGCATGTTCGAGAAAAAAATTTCCTACGGACAGACACGAGTAAACAAAATCTGTACAAATCCCGAGTTTAGGACCAGACTTCTAGCAGGAATTGGTCAAGTTTACGTAAATTTGAGAAAGGCGTTAGGAATTACGCGTTGCGTTAAGAGTGCGCGTATACCTGTCATGTTGACTGTACTGTACTGTCTGTCAGTCACGGGTAAGGCATGACACGAAACACAATTAGGAATTCTTATAAGACTTTAGGAGAACTTCACCCAGTCGGTATTGTAAGTGTTTTCGGAAGGCTTAGCAATGGAATCCTAGTTTAATTCAATTTTAAATATAAGTATGAGGTGGGACCTATATACGTTGATTATGATGAGTTTTGCTAAAATTAGGTTGTACATATATGAGATTCTAACTCCTTCCTGAAAAGAATAGCTATTCTCGATCTACTTACCATTGTCAGGATGAAGCGATTGAAGTTAGACGACTTCAGTCCGGAGACGGTGTTGTAATTTGTTTCCATGAAAAATTCCTCCCCCCTTGACCACAGACAATCAACCCACGCCTTGGTATGTCTGGGTCGTTCTCCATCGTGAGAAACAGTGCGTCGAACAGTTTGACATGAATCTACTGCTACAGCCTTGCGTACATTTTCAGAAACATCGATGTGTGTGTCCATCGATGTTATCGATGTTAAAAAAAAACGAATGAAACATCGGTATTTTAAAAAAAAAATAAGAAAGAAACAGCAGAAAGAACAGAATCAGTTCAAACAATAACAATAAAGTTTATTTAAGATCGTTAAAATAACTAATCTAATATATAATAGAAAGTCTATAAAGTTTCACCACTTAGAAATCAAGAACGGCAGAACAGATTTGAGTGAAAATTGGTAGGGAGGTAGCCAGGAGACTGCTATAGGATACTATTTTTATCCCGTTCGACAGCGCGAATTTTGCTCCACCGACATGGCTGCACTTATTGTAATGAATAACAGTAAGTAGGCCGTGAGCGTAACGTATCATACACGATATTACGATATTATGTATTTATACATTTACATTTATATTGCAGTCAGCAATGCCGCGAGCAAGACGATCGAAAAAAAATAAATATAAAAAAAAAATCTATATACATATATGAGTCTGTTTTGAAAATTGAAAAAATGTAAAAACTTTGCAACGTTGGGCTTCTTATGGCATACACCTTTGATATTCAATATCGTGCCACAGCAGCATATGGCAACGCCGATGCTCTTTTTACGCCTTCCAGTAGGTATGGGAAGTGCTCTAAACGATATTCACGGAATATAACGGTGGAGACTATCACTGGCAACGATGGTTATCCGCTGTATCGGCGTCGATCAACAAATGAACGGTCGAACTGTCACAACGAAAGTGAAAAGAATGGATTTCGTTGTCGACAACAGTTGGATTGTTCCATATTCGCCGCTTATTTCTGAAATGTTGAAGACACATTGCAACGTTGAATACTGCAATTCAGTTAAGTCAATAAAATATATTTTCAAATATGTCACGAAAGGCAGTGATATGGCGGTTTTTGGATTGCAATCCTCGAATACCAACGATGAAATTTCACGCTATCAAGTTGGTCGTTATGTGAACTGTAATGAAGCGATTTGGCGTATATTCGCATTTCCCGTTCACGAACGTCATCCTACTGTTATGCATTTGGCGGTGCATCTGGAGAATGGTCAACGAGTATATTTCACGGCTTCGAATGCTATGCAACGTGCTGAAACACCTCTACTACATTGACCATTTTTTTGCAATCTGCAAAAAAGATACTTGGAATGCTTTATCGAAGAATTTTAAAAGACGGAAGCAAGGCGATGAGGTTCCTAAGTACGCAGGTGTTCGTTCTACAGAAGCTTTTGGTCGTATGTATACAATTCATCCAAAAAAATGAAGAATGTTTCTATTTGCGGTTGTTGTTGGTAAATGTGCGCGGGCCAACGTCATTTGAGACACTACGAACTGTTAATGGTGTAATATTCTCAACATATCGCATGTGAAGAATTGAACTTATTAGAAAACGATACCCGTTGGGATACGACAATCGCTAAAGCCATTATCTCTGCATCTTCCAAGTCAGATACGCACAATATTCGCTATCATAATTTCGACATGTTTTCCAACAAACCCATGTAACCTGTGGCACAAATACAAGAATAATATGTCAGAGGATATTTTACATCGAATTCGTGTCAGTTCCAGAAATCAATATATTGAGATGAGTGAGGAGATACATAATCGAGCTTTACTCTTGATCGAAGATATGTGTGCGGTAATTTATTGATCAGGTTTGGAATGCCAGCGCCATATCGTGAAATGAGTGACATTTAATTGAGAATTGGAACGGGAACGTCAATATGATCACCAAGCATTAGATTTAGTAGTTCAAGCGAATGTACCCCTGTTAAATTACCAACAAAAGCAAGTTTATGATAATTTAATGAAGGCAATCGATGATGAAAATGGTGTTTATATTTCCCAGATGCCCCTGTTGGTACTGGCAAGACATTTATCATGTCATTAGTTTTCGCGAGATCAAACATAGTTGCAGTTGTTTCTTCTGGAATAGCAGCCACATTGTCATTCAGCGTTACTACATTACATTACATTACTTCACACTATTGTAGAACCAACGTGTAATATTGCAAAACACTCAGCAATGGCCAAAGTTTTAACAGCATGGAAAATCATCATCTGGGACGAATGCACAATGGCGCATAAACGAGCTTTAGAACATTAAAAGATTTACGCAATGACTCGAGATGTTTTGGAGGAGCACAGATTTTACTGTCTGGCGATTTCTGCCATATACTGCCAGTAATTCCAAATACTGCCAGTAATTCCGACGAAATAAACGCTTGCCTCAAATCGCCAAGTCTATGGCGCTATGTGAAGAAACTACAGCTGACAACAAACATGAGAGTTACATTACTTATTGATACATCTGCTAAAGATTTTTCGGAGCAATTGCTAACTATCGGTAATGGTCAAGTACCTGTCAATGAATCGAGCGGATTAATATTATTTCCAAATAATTTCTGCAATTTTGTTTCCAATTCAATTTTTAAACTCTTTGGATGTGCCTGGCTTACCACCACACAATTTATGTCTATAGGTTGGCTCCGTAGTAATCATGCTTCGAAAATTAAACCAACCAAAACTGTGCAACGGTACGCGTTTCGTGGTTAGAAAATTGATGAACAATGATAGGAAAATTCAAAGGTTAGGAAGTTCTTATTCCGAGGATCCCGATAATCACAACCGATATGCCGTTTGAATTTAAAAGAATTCAATTTCCGATACGTCTTGCATTTGTCATGACCATCAACAAATCACAAGGCCAATCCTTAAAAGTTTGTGGTTTAAATCTAGAAAATTTCCTATGGTCAATTATACGTGGCATTTTCATGGGTCGGAAGACCATCTGCGTTGTTTGTTTTTGCGCCTGATAATAAAACAAAAAATGTGGTCTATCACAAGGTACTTAGGTGAAGAGCAACCAATCTACTAAGAAACAGAAATAGTAATGAACGAAATAATAAAAAAAAAAACACAATCTGCTTATTTATTGTCATAAAAGCGGAACAAGTTCGCCGGGTCGACTAGTTTGGTTTATAAAAAGAAGTTTATTAACAACTTCCGGTTTAAGCCTCGTCCTGAGATCAGAAATAGTTTGTACAGTTTTGCTGAACACTCTTTCCGATTCGCAAGATGAGGCTTGTATAGAGAAATATTTTTTGACAACCAATTTTAGGGTGTTGTCATCAGTAAAAAATATTTGTTTTAACTTTAATTTTATTTTAAAATCATACGTCTCAATACTTCAGGGGGTCGCAGTAATCGAGAATGTCTTCTTTTGCTTTGCAAAAATTAAAATTTGGATTGTGGCTTATTTGACGTTGGTACTGGTGGTGTTTAATGACGCCGTGGAATTGCGGACTTTACCGAAAGCAATCCCTGCTCCAATGCTTTGGCTGCGTGGTCTGTATTTGAGCATCTGAGAAACCCCTCTTATTTGAAGCGAGGATCGATAAAAGTAGTGATGGAAGTTTGTGACGAACACGTTTTGGGCGTCATTTTGTTATGTGACGACCCGTTAAGTGGGCAGCAAACTGGAAGCATACTCTGACTACATTGTCAACTAAAGCTCAGGGAAAGTGGGGTAGGTCTTTTGCCACCTAGTAAGCCACCGTGCCACACAGTTTGAAGAAGGTAGACAGAGTTAAGACGGGAACAGAGAGGATAGGCTATCAACCGATAGACCTGCTAAGAAAAATATGCATTGAAGAACGAAGACGGTTATGTTCTTCTTCTTTACCCTCCCAACCTGTAAAAGCTTCTGGCGCTATGCCTTTAACCAAATTAAGCAACTATAAGTAATATCAGGTGCCCATTACTGTATAATTTACTACTTTGCCTAGTATTTCTTAATAGGATAAGTATGAATATAATAATAATAACAATAATAATAATAATAATAATAATAATTTTTTTTTTTTGAGGTAGGGAAGAAAATGTCTACACACCACCATAGCGACGTCTCAAACTATGGCTGTGCGGGGATCGCATATGCATGCTGACCCGCTAAAAACTCCCCTTTCGCTGTTTCAGGGCGGAATTTCCCAGCCCGGAACCGCATTTGAGTGCGCATAACTTCAGGCTGGGCGCTCTGGTGTTCTTAGCTCATCGTTTCACCTGCGTCCAGGCGCCTCTTTTTGCGTCGGAGGATTCTCTCGACGTATATCGTTATTATTTTCCAGTTTTGCTCGTTACTTACGAGCAGTTTGGCAACATTTTGTGGCCTCCAGATTCCATCGATCTGCGATTCAAGCAGCTCTCTTTCTGTTTGCCACTGAGTGCATGAGAAAAAAGTATGTTCTGCGTCATCTATATCGGCATCGCCATACACGCAGCTTGGCTGTTGGCGTAGTCCTCTTTGGTGCAGGTACTTTCCGAAGTATCCGTGCCCAGAAAGCAGCTGCGTCAAATAGTAGTTTACTTCGCCGAAGTCTCGGTTGCTCCATATTCTTACGTCAGGTATTTGCTTGGCAGTCCACCTACCGGTTTCTTCGTTTGTCCAGCGATCTTGCCACTGTTGCATAGTTTCCTCTCTTTGGCGCTTTAGCCAGGTGCGCCGTCGCTCTCTGGCCTTCAGATCTATAGGGATTTCGCTGCTAATCACCAAGACTGCTGCTGTCGACACTGTCCGGTATGCGGACGTTACTCTAAGTGCCGCCGTCCTCTGAACGGCCAACAGTGTTTTGCATTTTTGTTTTATGGTCAGGGTGTCTGCCCATGCTTCAGACCCGTAATGCAGTATTGAGTTTACTGTTGACATCAGCAGTTTACGCTTACCCTCAGTTGGGCCACCAACGTTTGCCATCAGCTTACTGAGTGATGCCACTGCCCTTGACGCTTTTTCCACTGTATGGTGTATTTGGGTCCAGAAAGTCATTCTTGGGTCGATACGGATGCCTAAGTAGTTGAGTGATAATTTGGTTTTTATTATGTCGTCGCTTACGTGCATGTTCACTTCGAGAGGGATGTGCCGTTTTGTTAAAATTATTAGTTCAGTCTTCTCTGTGGCGAGCTTTAGACCATGGGTTTCGAACCAAGCCATTGCTCGCATCATGACTTGGTTTAGCTTCCGCTGCGCTTCCGTCATGTCGCGTGCCTTAATGATGGCGGCGATGTCGTCGGCGAACCCGACCAGGTTGCAGTCGTCTGGCATTTCTATTGAAAAGATGCTGTCATAGCTAGCGTTCCACTGGTCCGGGCCGAGGATAGAGCCCTGTGCTGCACCCGAA
The DNA here is from genome assembly GCF_023558535.2 of Drosophila nasuta. NCBI lineage: Eukaryota > Metazoa > Arthropoda > Insecta > Diptera > Drosophilidae > Drosophila > Drosophila nasuta. The sequence goes on from NW_026869398.1 coordinate 674,914, forward strand.
GTGACACTCTTTCGCCTGGTCCCACTTTCCGTCTGGTATATCAGCTCTCGTTTGCTTAGGTAGCTGCGGACCATGCGCATCAGGTAGGCTGGTGTTCCGAAGCGATTTTCTAGCGCGTCGATGACGTCAGTCCATCGCAGACTGTTGAAGGCGTTTCTAACGTCAAGAACGGCCAGGAGCACTATTTTCTTGGAGTAGGCGGTTCCTCTCTGTGCATCGTTTACCGCTTCTATGACGCACTGCAGCGCTCCAGCTGTCGATCTACCTGGTCGAAAGCCATGCTGTCTATTTGATAGGCCACCTGCTCTTTCTATGGCTGTAGATAGCCGAGGTTTTAATAATCTTTCTAGCAGTTTCCCCGCTGTGTCGAGCATGCATAGCGGGCGATATGCACTTGGGGTAGCTGGGTCTCCTTTCCCTTTATCTATTAGCATTAGGTGCTGTCGCTTCCACACCTCTGGAAAATTCCTTCCATCAAACAAGCATTATACATGTTTAGCAGGATTTTCGGGCGTGCGTCTGCTATGGCTTTCAGTGCTTCGGATGGAATCCCAACGGGTCCGGGTGCCTTGTTGTTTTTCAAAGATTTTGCTGCCGATCTGAGTTCGTTCTCTGTAAAGAAAGGAGGCTCTTCGAGGGCGGGCATCTCTGGGTCGGTGCGTCGTTCGTGCTGTGGGAAGAGCGTGTTGACTATATTGGCCATGACGTTTTCGTTGAGCTCCGGAGTCGGCCTTTGCGCTCCTAGCTTGCGCGTTACGATTTTGTAGCCGAGACCCCACGGGTTGGTATTTATGTCGTTTCGCAGCTCTTCCCATTTGCTCTTTTTGCTGTGGACAATGGCAAGTTTAAGGCGCTTTCTAGCTTCTTTGTGGTCCTCGATTTCCGCCGTAGCACTGCTTCGAGATCTGGCTCTAGTCATTTTCTTTCTCGCGCGTAGGCAGGCTCTTCGGAGCTCCGCGATCTGCTCGTTCCACCAGTAGGCAGCTTTCCTTTTAAGGAAGCTCGTCGTTTTGGGCATCGCTGCGGCGCAAGAATGCTCTATGGCGCGCATGGTGTGGCGTACTATGCTTCTTGCGTCTCTAGGGTCTACGCCTGTTTCCATCCTTGCGTCGAGTACTTCGATGAGTTTCTCGGTGTCCAGTTTTTTCGCGTTCCACCTTCGGGTGGTTTTCTTATCATGATCGGGCCGACGTCTATGGTTTGAGTTTATGGAGAAGCAGATACACTGGTGGTCACTGCCCGTGTAGTCCTTCAAGACACCCCACTCCTGTAGTCTGTTCGCTGCTCTTTCTGCCGCCAGAGTGATGTCTGGGATTGTGCCCTCGCATCCTGGTCTGCAAAAAGTGGGTGTGGACCCTTCATTTGCGACCACTAGCCCGAGCCTGGCAGCCATGTCAAGTACCCGTCTGCCCCGGGGGTTTGTTGTCGGCATGCCCCACTCGATGGCTCTAGAGTTGAAATCACCCGCGATGATCAAGTCTCCGCCAAGCTGCTGTGCTTGGTCTTCTATTGCGTCTAGCTTCGTCTTAAATTCATTTATACTGTCACTAGGCGTCAGGTAGCAGCTCATGATTGTACAGATTTTAGTTTGTGCCCATACGAAGCCTTGTCCGGCACCACTTCTTGTGACGGTGAAGTTGTTTATGTTTGGCAGCCAGATGGCTGCCGTCCCGGTGTTGTCAGTTAGGAATGTACCATTGTTGGGAGTCTTGTACTGCTCACTGATGATGACAACATCAACCGCCTTCTCTAGCACGAGCTGAGAGAGAAGCGAGTCGGCTGTTTTGCTCCGGTGCATGTTTGCTTGGAGGATCTTCATGTTTGGGCTCTTACCGATGCACATTTGCTGGAGGCAGGGATGTGGTCAACTCGTTTCAGTCCGGCAGTGACGCACACGCAGCATTTTGGGGGATTTTTGCATTCCTTGTGCTTGTGTCCAATTTCGCCGCACCGGATGCAAAGGTTTCTTCTGTCTGGGCCTTTGCACTCTCTTTGGGTGTGACCCGACTCGAAACATCTAAAGCAGCGCGTGGGAATTGTTTGCATGCGCATTCTGGCGCGAATCCAGCCAACAGTTATTCTATCAGCTTTGAGAAGCGTCTCTGCAGCTTCAGTTTGGAGTGTGACATATGCTCTCACTTGTTCCCGACTATTTGGTTTTGTCACCACTACTTTTAGTCGGTCCCCTATGTCCGGGAGGATCTTCTGTATGGCTTCCTCGACTTCGTTGGCTGTAGTGAGTGCGTCTAGATCCCAGATTTCCAGCGTGCTCGTCGGTTTGAGTTCCTTTACTTCCGCTGTTTTTTGTAGGGCACCTTTGATTTTGTTAATGAAATCGGTGCTCACTTGGGTGCCTTTTTTCATTTCTAGTAGTAGCGCTCCAGACATTGTTTTTCGAACTGCATGAATTTTAATGTCAGCGTCGTTTGGGTCCACAGTTTCCTTAAGGCTTTTAAGTATGTCTGCATAGGTGTGTCCTTCGTTTGGTTTCACAAGAAGGGCTTCATTTTTTGGCCGTCTTTTTTGAGTGCCCCCTTTCTCTGAGTTTGGCTTGACTCCTGAGGGTTTATTTTGTTCGCCGCCAGTTGTTTGTTTGGGAGCGCTGGATTTTTGCTTCTGTGCTTTATCAGCCTTTGACTGCACAACCTGCCAGTTTGCGCCTGTGCTTTGTGTTTGGTGTGTCGACGTCCACTGGGCTTGGGAGGAGCCGTTTTGACTGCGGAGCGGCAGAGGTTTTCGGTGTAGTCGATTCATCCACATTGTTTTTCCTTATGTCACTTATGCGTTTACGTTCAGCCTCCTGGCTTAGCCAGTTTCGTCGGTATGTTTCCACTTGGTCGAGGATTTCATCGAGTTCGCCGACTCCTTGCTTAACATCTCTAGAAATGTTTTTTTGGATCTTCATTGCGGCTTTCATGTTCCGCAAAACCCGCCGGCACTCTTGCAGTGCATTTTCTTCTTCCCGTCGCATCTTTTGTATGAATTCTTGCCGTGGGGAAGAGTTGATCCTTGTTTGTTGCGCTGGATTTGTGTTTGCTTTTTGCGCTGTGAGTGATGCTACATCGTGTGGAATCCTTGGTGTTTCTATGTCACCTACCCTCGAGAGTAGAACATTTCTAGGTGTGCTATCATCGTTTTGTTGTAGTTTGGGCATGCTCGTGCTCAGGGAGTCAGCTTTGTTTGCTTCCATGGTGTCAGCCTGCTTAGGTGGTGTTCTCGCTGTTTTCGTGTTTTTGTTGAAGATATTTTCTTCCATCTCTTTCTCTTTTGTTTGTGTGGTTTTTGTTGTTTGTATGTTCATGCTATATGGGTCCAAACTTTAGGCCGCTATCTCCTCGCGTATGTACAGTTACCTTGTTTCGTCCCCATGGGTCCCTTTGCAAGCAGTGAGGTCCATGCGATGGGTTGATGCGAGCTCTTATGGAACTCGTATTCAGAGCCAGGACGGCATTAAGCAGGAGTGAAACTCAACTGCACCTGTACCATAAAATCAACGATGATCACGAGTCGAACGTACCTAAAGACTCGCTACGTTTTAATAGGGCGGAGGTAACCTTGGCATTTGCCCATCAGCCATTTCGCCAGGGGTTCAAGCTGGGTACTGAAGTGAAGGATTGCCTTGGTTATCAGCGAGCGAATCTTCTTTTGTGTCACCCGATCCGGAGAAAGACATGTTTGATAGCCGTCCAATGTGGAGCAGACGCTAACCAGCGTGCCGCCCGACTCGGGAACAGACGCGCGCTGGATTTTTTACGCCTTCTCACCTTAGCTAAGAAGCTATCGGATGATAGCTGCTTATTTGCCAGGGTCGCCGCGAGGAGACGGTGAGATGCTTGAGACACGTTAGTATGGATCACGCTGGACTTTGCCAAGTTAAAGCCGATCAGACGCTTTGCCATAAAAACAATGCCTCCGACCCCATAATAATAATAATAATAATAATAATAATAATAATAATAATAATAATAATAATAATAATAATAATAATAATAATCATAATCATAATCATAATCATAATCATAATCATAATCATAATCATAATCATAATCATAATCATAATCATAATCATAATCATAATCATAATCATAATCATAATCATAATCATAATCATAATCATAATCATAATCATAATCATAATCATAATCATAATCATAATCATAATCATAATCATAATCATAATCATAATCATAATCATAATCATAATCATAATCATAATCATAATCATAATCATAATCATAATCATAATCATAATCATAATCATAATCATAATCATAATCATAATCATAATCATAATCAGAATCATAATCATAATCATAATAGCTGTCATATACAATTTACAAATGAATTAACAGCTTTTATATAATTTTATATATGTACATACCATATCCATTTCAAATATGAGGACTTACTCTTCATTTATATCTAACTTAAAATGCTATCTATAAAGCTCAAATTTAAATTTAAATATAAATTACATTTCAATACGATTATTCATTTGAATTCACGTTATATTATTGAACAATTTATAAGGTAATGAAAAATTACATAAAAAAAGAAACAACAGTGGCCGTCGCCAGGTGATTTAACACACTCCATAAGAAAATCAAGAAAAGGGTACTCATGAAAATTAAGAAATTTGGTTTTCTCGCTATGTATGTATGTACATACCTTGCACATTGGGATGAAATGCCTTTATTTTGGCAATAACCGTAAGTTGAAAGTAGAAAGTTGAAACTTGGAGAATTTGCTGCTTATATTATTTGTGAATTTCGGATTTTCTTATTTTTTATTTTTTTTTAGTTTATGTTTTTCTTTGTTTTTAATCACCTCTAAATCGTTTTCCGGAAAATCATTTGGAATTACCCAGTCAAAAGAGGCCTTGACATTGCGATTTGTATCCAGCCAAATTTTAAGTTAGTCACCCCGACGAAGAGAAACCTTGCTTGTATCTATTGAAATATTTAACCCCCCCCCTCAAATTCCCGCAAATTATTTAAATGCTACCTGAATATACACATAATAACTCATACTACCACATAAGTTGTTATTTGAATCCTGTTGTATCTTGCCAGATATGCTCCACGAAACACAAATATTTTAGGGTTAGAACCAACAAAACTACTGCTTACGTATTTCATTAAAAACATGACAACACAAAAGCACATATAATTAAACACTTATACAAATATTTTCTACATACTATGCGGAACATTTTCCAATTTAAGGTATTCTAATTGGTCAAACTGTTTAAAAATACGACAGCGCCAAAATTAAGAAACTTGACTAGTCAGCAAGCTTGCGCGCACCACGTGGCAAGAACAGCTGACTTTCAACGGCTGGTGCAAGTCGAGGGCTGCACAATAAAATACCAATTAAATATTTTCGAAGTCTAGGGGACTTTTCTAAGCTTGAAATAATTGTAACATTGTTGATATATTAACATGAACTTTTTAGGTTTTGGCCAAAATGAGGGCACTTCATCCCAATGTGCCTTGTAAAACCAACGAGAAGGCCAAAGAATGTCAGAAAAATGCACTTTGAATAGTGCGCACTCCCGACAACACCAATAATAAGTATAGATAATATTATGACGGATGTCGTCAGATTTATTTGGACTAGCCTAGATTAAGCGTGGGTATCGATATTGTTTGAGTAATCTAAGTTTGGTATCGATATTGTTTAATACGATAGCAATGTGAATGGCAAAAGTGATCCTGCCAACTCACCGCAAATATTCGATTAATAGATTAATAATATACTAACATCTGTTGGCGAGTGCATCTATCATCGAATGCAGATGTTATCGCGCGAGTTATGGTATTTGAGTCCCAAGTTATGGTATTTGAGTCCCAATATTGGTGAATTAATGATGAAATAAAAGCTTGAGTTTTCAAATAAGAATAAACCCTCTTGGTTGAGTTGCCTTTTTTAGAATAATTCTTTATTATACAGTCGCTTAGCTTCTAGGGTACATGGGTACATGGAATAAATGGAATCGGAATCTGCATCGTCGGCAGATTTCGAAAGGCAGCTGGCTTGATCGCTGCCGTTGGGCTATTCCGCTTAGTCGGCAAAATAGTCCAGCATATCATCAGCATCAGCATATCCAGCGGATGTCAACAATGTTGCAATAATGTTAACATACCGAGTGACCCATATGGGTCGCTCGTGGCGGTTTGTTGGGCGGAGGCAAGACAGAAGTAGGGGAAGAAGCAGTGGTGGTAACTCCTCCCCCCCTGGAATATAGTGACGGCCAGAACGAAGGAACGGTCGGAACGACGTGTTGTTGTGTCTCGCTTGGAGTGAAAATTATGGTTCTTCTTTTTTAGCAGACATATGATGATTAGCAGTACACTAGCTATTCCTAGCCATGTGTATAGAGCGATTAGATGACTTGTTGTTGCCTCCTTGACTTCTAAAATTTCTTGAATGTTGTTCAGATTTTGCAGCTCTAAGTGACGTAGATTAAGTTTTCTTGTGTTATTCTTAACCAGTATTAGGCTTGGGTTGAGTAAAGAGATCTTCACATCCTCAAGGATATTAACTTCGGAATCGTCATAGGTGATATTATTTATCTCTACAGTGCAGTTTTTGTAGCTAATAATCGCTGTGCCGTTGATAGTGGTATAAGGGCCGCACGAAGAGTTGATGTTGACGTTCATGGCGTTCATAATGATAATGTGTCCAATTTCCGCTCAATTATATTTTCGTCGTTTCCAGATTCTTTCATGTCGCAGGTAGCATGCCACCCCTCCAAAATTTTCCTGATGCAGTCTCCATTGCTCGTGCGCCCAAACTTCGCATTATTACAAAAGTACAAATTATGAATTTTAGGACATTTAGATTCTAAGTACATAAATTTAAATTTTGGATTGAACAATAAAAACTTAGGAAGTATTACAGATTGTGTAATATTTAAGGGTAATGGGACCATGTGAGCTAGGGTATAGACTTCTTTTTCGAATATCGGTACTTTAATTTTAAAAATGATTTTATTGTTTTCATTAGTTGTTTCCAAGTTTATGAGCCTGTAAATGTGCTCCTCATTTTCATGTCTTTAATTATTTGAACTTCGAATGGACTCAAAATAAATTTAGGAACGATCTGTTATTTAGCTAAGAGGAGACTTTCGGCAATATTATTCAGATGATTACTTAAAACGTCTATACTATAGCCCATGCGATTAAAGTATTGTAACATGTGTATTTCTCTGTGTTCTTGTGTTAACTTAGTATATACGTTATCTTTAAAATTGTTTACAAATGTGTTGATGGTGTTTTGTTCATTGTTTATATGTTCAGTAATATTCTTAAATCTATCGATTATATTGTTATTAATAATAAGTTGATTCTTAATGGTATTACTCAAATTATATTCTATTCCTTCAATTTCATGGAATTTGTTGTTGATTTTAATTTCATCCATGGCATCCATATTGCCCGTAATGATCTTAACTAAACTACCGAGACCATTTATGGCTCCTCGTTTCTTCCTGATATTCGGTTGAATAGAATGAATCCTATCGTATAATTGTTTAACTTTTATTTGTAAGGATGCAATTAATTCTTTGGAAAAGTCATATCCATTGTAATCTTAATATTTTCTTCAATTTTTTTTTAATATTTTTGATGAAATTGTTTAAATCTATTGTGTGCGCTATAGTTCGGAAGGAACGTATTACCTTTGCCTCTCCTAGATCGATTTTTAAGAAAGGGGATTAAGGTGCAGGATGTCGAATCTGGATTCTTGGGCCGAAAACAGGCTCATCCTGAAAAGTTAGTTTGAGGAAATGGGGGGATTAAATTAGTCACGTTTCTTCTTAGTTTTTCTCTTAATCTTGTCTTTGTGTAATTTTTACCCTTTAGTGGTAGTAATTGTTGCCCCATTGTCTTCTAACACTTTATGTTGGGAAAACCTAGGTGTTAGTTTGTTCCTTCTGTTTTCTTTCCTAAATATTATGTCATCTTTTTCTACAGGAATAGGGTCTTCCCTGTCCAAGTTGAGTTTGTCTGTCCTAATGTTGACCCTTTCTTGGGCCTTTAGTGCTATTTCTGGGTATAGTTTGGCCCTAAATTCGTTTAATTCCTTTAAAAAGTCATGTTCGTTGTTGAATTATATTTCCCTTAGGAATGTGTGTGTTCTTCCAGTAAAGAGCTAGTGAGGTGTCAGTTTCGTAGCCGAGTGTATGCTGTTGTTATAAGTTATAAAGGTTTCGTTCAAAATATCATCATGATTGATTTCTAGGTTTTCCCTCTTTTTACCCTCATATATAATTCGGTAAATTTCTGTTAACGTGGAATGGAGTCTTTCGACTGGAGCGTTGCTTGAAGACTGTTGGACAGAAGTAATGTGTGTATCTATGTTGTATTGAGAACAGAAGTCTTTAAAAATCTTCCCAGAAAATTCGGCTCCTTGGTCGTGTACTATTTTTTTGGGTATACCGAATGTATTCAAAAAGTTGGTAAGAGCCTTTACAATATTTAGACAACCCCTAGCTGGCACTGTATATCCACTAGCGAGTCTAAAGAATTTGTCGATTATGGTTAAAATTGTCTTTCCGTTTATGGTATACAAGTCGATATGGACAATGAATAATGGTAGTTCCGGTGTTTGGGTCACCTGGAATTTGTTTTTCTGGAGCTGTCTGTCGTATTTTAAGTGACTGGCAAATGTCACAGTCATTTATAATTTTGGCAATTTTCTGTTTCATATATGGGAAGTACGCTTGTCGTTTAAGTTGGTTATGTGCTTCATCTACACCTCTGTGGTTTGTGCGAGAGTGATATTCTTTGATAAGAGTGTCTTGCTCCTCTGTCGTAGTTAAATCGTTTAGTAGTACGTTACACCTAACTATTCTGTATAACCCTGAATTCGCAAAATATTTTGTATATGTTTGATTGAAAATGTGGAATATGTCGTTATTCGTCATGATAGCGTAGGTCTTATGCCTGTGTGAGTTTGTTTGGTTTGGGTCCAATTTTGAGTATAATTTGGAAATTGAATTCGTTCAAGGGGGAATTGGAGCTTTTAATGTCCTGGTTGTTTGTGGGCGTCACGTCGTGGACGTTAGTTTCGATGCGACTTAACGCGTCAGCCACTACGTTTACAGCTTCCTTTTTGTATTCCACTTCATAGTCATATTCTAAAAGTTGGAGTTTCCAACGAACTAACTTGGAACATGGTTCTTTAAAGTTCATTAACCATGTCAAGGGTCGGTGGTCCGTCTTGATTTTGAATTTATTGCCGAACAGGTATGGTCTGAAGTATTTTGTCGCCCAGATGATGGCTAACATTTCTTTTTCCACTGTAGAGTAATTTCTCTCTGTGTCGGGCAGTGTTCTACTAGCAAATAATACGGGTCGTTCTGTTCCTGTTTGGCCCTGCGATAGTACTGCCCCGATTGCCACGTTGCTGGCATCTGTTGTTATTACAAATGGTTTTGTAAAATCAGGGTATCGTAAGATTGGGTCATTGCGAAGTAAGATTTTGCATTTTTCAAAGGGTCAGATGTATTCTTCATCTATCTTGACCATTGTCTTTTCTTTTAGTTGCTGTGTCAAAGGTTTGGTGATTGAAGCAAAGTCTCTAATGAATTTCCTATAATAACCTAAGAGGCCTAAGAATGATTTAATTTCCTTCTTGGTTTTGGGAATTGGAAACGCTTTAATCGCGTGAATTTTCTTTGGGTTAGGTTTTATCTCCTCATTCGTGACTACGTGTCCCAAATATTCGATTTCCTTACGGAAAAAAATCGGATTTGTCCGGTTGAAGTTTAAGACTTGCCTCAGCTAATTTCGAGAGTACTTTGTGTAAATCGTTTACGTGTTCTTGCAATGATGATGAGAGGCCAATTATATCGTCTAAATATACTAAACAATATTTGCCCTTGAGATCGGCTAGAATATTATCCATAATTCGTTGAAAGATAGCCCAAATGGCATTCTAATGAACTCGTAGTGACCTCCTTCTGCCGTGAAGGCTGTTTTAGGTGAGTCTTTTGGCTCCATTTCAATTTGGTGATAACCACTTGCTAAATCAAGAGCCGTGAAATATTTTGCTCGACCAATCTTGTCTAGCGTTTCGTTAATATTGGGCATTGGATATTTATCCTTTATGGTCTTCTCTTAAGTTTTCTATAGTCTATGACCAATCTCCATTTCTTCTTTGTAGGGTCATTTGATTTTTTTGGGCACCAGAAATATAGGAGCGCTCCAGGGGCTATGGCTATGCTTAATTATGTCTTGGTCGAGTAGTTTGTTTAGTTGGGTTTGGATTTTCTGACTTTCGACTCTACTGTATCTAAACGGTCTGTTGTAGATAGGAATGTCGTCTGTGGTTTTGATTTGGTGTTTAATGTGGTTTGTAAAAGAAAGTTTTTGGTTTTCAATATGGAAGAGGTTAGCAAATTTTTTGCAAAGCTTCCTTAGAGCAGAGTCTTCTTCGGCATTTAAATGATCGCATTTGATGCACATTGATTCGTCTTTTACATTTTGTAGTTGGATTGTCTTTGATTTGGTTTTACAAAAATTTTTTTTTATAGCCGCTCATCTATCGCCAACGCGTAAGTGCATATGTGTGTACATTGCTAATCAAACATGATTCACAGCATACAAACAACGCTGTCATGTACCAGCGATAGACCTGCGGGCATGTTTGATTTGCCTACAGACCATCTGGCTTCAAACATGTCGAGTATCGGGTTAGAACAAATCTACATACGTGTTACACATCGATCGTGTTTTCCTATCTTTTGTGTTGAACCTTGTGTTCCCTCATGTTCGCACTGAACATGCAACATCATACAGAATTAGCATATTCGCACTGAATAACTTTTCCGCAGTCATTGCGTTAGAGCGGCGTAATACATGTTCGCCCTGAACCTGCAGTAGCAACTCCAACACACGACATCGAGTAGCTCAAACCATTTCACAGTGGGCGATTTGGTCCCGCTAGCGGCATTTAATTAATAACTTCTAAACTAAAATAGATATCTTCAGTCGGTTTTTTTTCACTGATCATAAAAAAATCATAGAATTTTTTAAGTTACAAAAATTTTTTTTAAATTTTTTTTTTTATTTTTTTTATTTAAATTTATTTTTTTAAATTTAAAATTTTGTTGTACTTTTATTTTATTTGAAATTCAATTAACATATTTCATATATAAACTTTATCTAAAAAATGATGGGATGATGGAAAAAAATGGGATGACTTCTGAGTGCAATACTAAAAAAAGATCCCTTTTTGGTACTAACACTGTGTCTAAAAAGTACCATAGTTTGAAGGCTAGCAGGTACTAGCAGTTAATATTACACATTTTGGACGCCACTGATTCACACTTTAGGCTAATAAAAGAGTTAGACTGAATCCACTTGAATAAAGTAAGTTCGACTCCACGAAAGACAGGTGTACGCTAATTCGGACTCGTTGTTAATACACTGAATTACCACTACGTTTTATGAGCTACACATTTATAGACCGGTCACAAACATTGATTTTTTTTAAATACATACCTTGAATATAATAAAAAACCAAACTTCTAACAAATTCCATAAAAATTGTAAATTTCCGAGGAATCCGAAATCAATGCGCGAAAAAAGAAAGAATTTTCTAGAGCTCTTTGCAAAATCATATTGTGTGTTTGATCGTTCACAGCTAATGCTCAGTTGATCGTAGAGCTTTTATAAAGCTTTTTAAAATCTAATCAAAGCATCTGCTATCGATATGTGAAAAAATATTAACGGTTTTTTAAATTTGAATTAAATGCCGCTAGCGAGACCAAATCGCCCACTGTGCAGCAAAGCTAAAATAAGCACAGGATACAAATGAGCCGTTTATTTTAATTAAAGAAGTAACTACTATGTGGATCAGAATGTTAAAAATACATGAATATGTTACAATTACATTGGTAAAATTGCGATATGCCCTTTACTGTTTTTAGTTGAAGAAATCGACATTTTAAGTGACCTGTCAGATTTGCTGTCACCTTTTCAGGAAGCGACACAAGTTTCTGTGTCGCTGATCATTCCTGTTATTACCGAGTTTCATAATACAATGAATAAATTAAATTCAACTTTAATAACGAAAGAAGGAATATTAGTATATAACTTTATTAAGACAAGGATAGTGGAAAGACTGGATAACTTAGAAACGCGCACAATTCCTCGCAACTTGTAGGGGTGAGCATTGTCCGTTAATTTGCAATTTGAATTTAAATTGTATGGTGGTATCAACAGCTGCGCGAGTTACCACCACTGCTTCTTCCCCTACTTCTGTCTCTCCACCGCCCAACAAACCGCCACGAGCGACCCATATGGGTCACTCGGTATGTTAACATTATTGCAACATTGTTGACATCCGCTGGATATGCTGATCCACGTCTGGACTATTTTGCCGACTAAGCGGAATAGCCCAACGGCAGCGATCAAGCCAGCTGCCTTTCGAAATCTGCCGACTATGCAGATTCCGATTCCATTTATTCCATGTACCCATGTACCCTAGAAGCTAAGCGACTGTATAATAAAGAATTATTCTAAAAAGGCAACTCAACCAAGAGGGTTTATTCTTATTTGAAAACTCAAGCTTTTATTTCATCATTAATTCACCAACATTGGGACTCAAATACCATAACTTGGGACTCAAATACCATAACTGGCGCAGCCGCATTTCGAACTTCTCCCGGAGGATGAGGATACCAATATTATTTCTAATGTAAGATAGTTGTTAACATAATGTATGTAAAAAAAAAAAAGAAAGAAAGAAAAGAAACTATGTGCAAAAAGAAAAATGTATACATAACATAATAATGAATTAAAAATGTTTGACAGTGAGTACGGGAATATCAAAGTTGTAATAATTGCCAAACAGTGAACTCTAAACAAAAAGTAGTGAAACAAAAGTTGTATATGTATGTATGTAACGTCAATCGAGAAAATTGTGAGTGAGCCGAAGCATTAGCCGCCACACGAACGTTGTGCCAACAATTTGGTTTGATCATTTAGTGCAAATGTTCGAATCAAACTTCTTGTTTGGATCCGATACGGTCTGACGCAGGTTCAGGGCGAACATGTGTCGACAGTTGGTGTGATACAACATGTTGTGAGGTTGGTGTTGGCTCAAATTCACAACAAGTGCACAGCCATTTAGGGCAAATGCGCGAGAGTCGACTATGGGCGACGATGAAGGGGACGACCAAATCTGCGATGGAAGGACCAAGTAGAGCAGGACCTCAATCTACTGGGTATTGAAATGGGTTGAAGTGCCACCTAATAATAAATAATATATGTATGTAATTTATTTATTTTATTTTTCAATGACTGAATGCAGAAACATAATTTTGTTTATTGTATCTGAATTGTTAGTAGCAATAATACATCGTTTTTCTAAAATTAAATTTCTAGCATCTGAAAATGCTCTTTCAGATGCCGAGCTGCTTGCAGGAATACAAAAAATTGTGCAGCTAGTTTTATATAATAAAGGAAAAATATTTTTGTTTATGTGACACCATTCAAGGCAATTAAAATCATTTGCTGCTCTGCTGCTTCTGCTCTGCAAGCCATGAACGGGGAGAATGCCAAATTTTCATCCGAGTACTCGAAACATTTACTGCATTCACTCACTCTATACATTACGCTTTGGTTTAAAATTCACTCCTTTCGCATACAACGAAAACAACGCTCACCAATGCGCACTTCACTTTGTTGAAACCGTTTTGGCACGCTGAATTGCGAATTAAGCTTATTGTATTCAAATAATCAAAAATGTTGTGTGCATTCATGCAGACCTCTAGTATATACACTACATACATCCACTACATACATATACACTATAGAGTGACACTTCTTGTAATTATTCCCCTATCTTCCAAAAGATCCTATTGCATTCACATACAGATCATGTTCTCAACATAAACTCGTCGCGACGGCGACCAATCGTCACAGACAAAAAGATCCACTTCACGCCACTTTCGAAGTCTAAAGATCAATTCAAATTTTCAATGGCAATTTGAGGGCTCAGCATTAGAACACTAACACACTAACACTAACACAAAACATTGCTCATATGTATATGTCAGCTCTAAATACCAAAGAAGTTTCTTGTTCAAACTCAACATATTGTAAAGTTAGTTTTTAAAGACACTTTTCTCAGACAAGACGCGTAGCCCACTTTCTTGCAATTCCAATAAAGTTCGTCAAAAGTAAATTAAAATAAAATCGTTTGTTTTATTCTTTATTTACCCTTTGTGTAACGCGAAAAACATAATTGACGCGGCCGGTAGGATATGTTCTAAAAGAATTAATCAACAAACAGTCGTGACCGCTAAAGGATTCTAACATTATTCAAGGTCAACGCGTATAACGTTGTGTCTTATTAAATACATATCCGCTAAAAAACTGCACTGAAGTGCAGTGAGAAATCGGAAAATCCAATACATTTGTGTATCTGAATAACAAACCGCAATTACCCGTACTAAAAAAACCCACGTGTGTAAATAAAAACACATAACAATAATCATGGCAGTTGAACTCTCCGAAGCGCACTTAAATCATTGCCTTAATCAACTCAAACATGTGCCTGCTTTTGATAACGGAACTGAAAACCTATCAGCATTTATCGAAAGGATAAATTGTATCCTATCATTATACCAAACGAGATGCGTTAGACAAAACAGTATAATATTTCAGAGCTGGAAGGAGAGGCTCTGAAGACAGCCCAAGTCACGCAATCAAACAACTGGACAGCAATAAGAAAAACACTAATCGAGGAATTCAAAGTCCAAATACCAACTGGAATAGAAATCTACGTAAGTTCACAGAATAACTTGAGCGCAAGTCCTATATTGTCACTAACAAATTAGCATTAGATAACGACCCTAATAACACAATATTGTATTCAGTTGCTTTAAAAAAAACAGTTAAAAATGTTATAACGAAAAAATTACCTGATAGGATATTCATGACCTTAGCAAGGCATGACATTACTACAATAAGTAGACTAAAAGCAATTGCACAACAAGAGGGAATTTATGAATGTTATGAAAATCATAATAACTCCCAAAGTGAAAACAATAATAAAAGAAATAATAACAGATCTTATGCAAACTATGCACCTAACAATTCTTATTCGAATGATCAGTCCAGTTCTAAACCTCAAAATTATTTTTCGAATCAAAACTCAAAAATTTTGAAACCTTCATCAGCAATTCAAACAGAAGCTAAAAGAAGCTCAAAGCCAGAATCCTAATAATTATTCAGGAAATACTTCAAATAGTCGTGGGCCAAACCCACCTGTAAAAAGACAAAGAGAAAGCCAAAGTGGTCAATTTAAAATGGAGACAGGTGAAAATTTTCATCAAAATGCCTCGGACCCAAATGCAGAATAAATACCCCTTTTATAAAAAATAAAATGAACGAAAAAAAATTTAAAATGTATCGTTGATACAGGTTCATCTATAAATCTCATCAAAGAAAATATTTTCAATTTTAAAATCAATAAAAATCCAATTAAAGTCCAAACTATAAACGTCTTTTCACTGCTTCGACTGAGAGTGACTTCTTAAAATGAACAGTTGCTTCTGCTTCTGGAAAAATCAGAAGTCGCAGTCGAAGCAAAAGTAGAAAACGATCGCCGACGAATAACGAATCAGCAGCAGCAGTCGCCGTTTGAAAATTTTTGATTTTTCTTTGCTGCTGCTTTCCATTCTGCAAGTCGCTACATGTCGCAGTCGCGATTACTGCCGAGACGATCTAGCCAAGATAGTCTGTCTGTCCGTCCGTATGATCTGGATCTCAGAGACTATAAGAGATAGAGCTATAATTTTATGCTTGCACGCAGATCAAGTTTGTTTCAAATTTTTGCCATGCCCACTTCCGCCCCACAAATTAAAACAATCGAATAATCATATTGCTCGTAAAATTAAATCCCAGTTTTCTGGACATGGCCATTGATACGTTGCCGCTTTTTGAACAAGAGGAACTTTGTAATGAATAATCAAAAAATGAGTATGGAATGTAATGAAAGGAATGAAAAATTCATTTACTGTTATGTTTTTATGTTATTTTATTCCAACGAATTTTGATTTAGTTTTTTATTTTTGTAAACTTAAGAAAATTAAAAAATTTAAAAATGAACAGAAAAATAAAAAAAATTCAAGTACACTATATGTAAGTAATTGCCAAACATATCTTTAAAGTCGTAGCTAATCAGAAACGGTCGCAACGGCCGACTTCCACGAATCGAACGCTTCTTGCTTTTTTCGACCTACGCTGCTGATCAAAAGCAACACTGACAAAAATCAAAAGTAGCAAAAAGCCGAATGCATTACTTTTCGCGACTGTGACTGCCGACGGCTGTATCGATAGCTGCTGCGGCAACTTATGTACATATGTATGTATGTATACCATCGAAAGCAACAGGAAAGCAGAAAGCAGAAAAACGAAAACGGCGACTTATGCTGCTTTCTGATTTTCGTAGCTGTTTGGTTTTTGTCTATGCTTCGACTGCGACTTCTGATTTTTTCAGAAGCAGTAGCAGAAGCAAAATCATATGAACTGAAACTTGCCGCAGTTTTTTAAACGCTGATTAAAACACTAGCACAAACACAAAACATTACACATATGTATGTTAGCTCTAAGTCGCAATAAAAAGTTTTTGTTCAAACTTAACATATTGCACTAAAGCACTAAATGCTTTTGCTAAATGCTTTGAAAGCACTTAAGTTCCAGTGCTCTCAACTTCTCTCTCTCCCACAACTTTCCACCGCAGAGCGCGTCTCGGCACTAGATCAGCGAAATGCCGTCGGCATTTTGCTAGGTCAGTGTCAAGTTTCGTTTGTTGAATAACGGTCACTTCATCAACGCCCTGTGCATTTTTCATTATACAATAATATCCCGAAAGTTTAAATATATATTTGTGATATAAACGCGAGTGTTTTTATTTCTTAACGGGAAGAGCTTTTGTCGGGATTTTCAGCGCCACCACATTGTTAGTTTTTAAAGACACTTTTCTCAGACAAGACGCGTAGCCCACTTTCTTGCAATTCCAATAAAGTTCGTCTAAAAGTAAATTAAAATAAAATGGTTTGTTTTATTTTTTATTTACCCTTCGTGTAACGCGAGAAACATAATTGTACTGTTTTCATATTAGAGGTGATGTGATGTTTTGATAATATATATGTAAGATGGAAAGCGCGATTAGTCGGTGTGAACGGACATCGATATATTAGTGTGAGCGGATATCGATTGGTCGGCGTGAGAAAGTATCGAGTAGCCGGCGTGAGCAGAAATCGGAGTCGGCAGGAAGAAAAAGTATCAGCGGAAGAGTCGTGATCAGCAGTAAAAGCAGAACAGCCGTGCGTGTCATCGTTTTCAGCAGTATAAAATTATCAATTATCTTAAACTTATCTTATATAAAACTATATTATAATAAAACTAAGGCAGCTAGCCTTATATTTGGGGGCTCGTCCAAAACAACATAGGTTGGGTTAGGTGGGACCGGCTGCCTTTGTACGGGGCAAAGCATAGACCAGTGGAGGTCCGTAGCTTACCGGTAGAGCGTATCTTCGCCTCAGAAGTCGCACAGTATGGATACATTTTTGGCAAAAGCCAGCAGCATCCTAGGAGGTAGCTGTGAGACGTTCCGAAGATCGTTGTGGCACGACGAATTAAGGCATTTCAGCCGGAGTCGGGATAACGCTGGGCATCTACAGAGAAGATGCTCAAGTGTTTCCTTAACCCCGGGCTCGTTGCATTTCCTGCACTGATCACTGTTCGTGACAGTGACCAGTTAAAATGCCTAGCATTAGCCTGCAGTCTTTCCTTGAAAGCTGCAAGACGCATTTGGTTAACATTTTGTTAGTAGAGGCACACATCAGCCTTGCAGTTTTGCACGAGTTGGCATTGCGCCAGCTCGCGTCCCATTGAAGTCTAGAGCGCACCTCAATTTCCCTGCCTAGAGTTCGCAGGGATATCGGAACATTGCACATGTTACCGACATCGAGCCCCACTTCCTCTTTGGCGAGAGTGTCTGCGATCTCGTTGCCATCGATGCCCTGGTGGCTTGGGATCCAATAGATACGCACGACCGCAGATGCGTTCAGCGACTCTACTGGTCTTCTGCTGTCCAGGACAACTTTGGACTTGACCACATCAGAGTGCATTGATCTTATTGCAGCCTGGCTGTCAACAAAGATGTTAATTGAGTTGTGATTACGCTGTAAACCCCGAGCCAATTCGGCAGCCTTGCCAATGGCGAAAACTTCCGCCTGGAAGATGCTGCAATGGTCTGGGAGTTTATAGAAGTGTTTGAAGACCGGGTCTGGGCAGTATACGGCCGCTCCGACACCATCATCCATCTTCGACCCGTCGGTGAAGAGGTTGAGGGCTTCGGGAATGCATAACCCTTCCCGCCAGCAGTCCGGTTCCAAGAATATTGTTTTTATATGATCAGTACTGGTAAGGGGGATAGTATAGTCCAAGTCTCTACTAGCCTCCCTACCAATGCACAGTGGTCGGGCTTCTATGGAACCGCGGCCATAAATACTTTTAGGTGTGCTATCGCTATGAAACTTTCACCCCAAATCTAGAAAAGTATTATAAATCTATTATAAAAAAATGTACCAAATCCTACCACTATATCCTATAGCTTCCATAGGAACGATTGCATCAGTGGTGGCGCTTTCATGAGAGAGCAGTCATAAAAGCACTTCTAATGGTCAGATCAAGCTTATATTTCTACTGTAAGTTATTTACAAACATAGAAGTATAATACAAAAATATTGAAGTGATTGCCCAACTCCACTCCCACGCCAACCTCCTCAAAAAAGTTATGATAACAAAAAAATAATAATATATTTAAGTAGAAAACGAACAATATTACAAAATCATATACATAATTGTTAAATTGTTTCATTTAGTAAAGAAATGGTTGTTTCTAGAAGCGGTGATTATTGGATATAAGTAATTTTTCTTTGCCCACTAATAAATGGGTCAGAGCTTAAAGGTAATCTGTTAAATAAATCTGTATTTGAAGCGACTCGTGAAATTTTGCGCGTATGTTGCAATCGAAATTTTTTAATATCTTTAATTTTCGCCTCAGCGGCTTCTTCAGAAAGCTCTCCAATCGATAATAAAGACTGGTTTATAATATCAGGAACATGAAGTAAAACTTTATCAAAAAAAAAAGTTATCAATCAGCTGCTTTGCGGTTTCTAGAGAATAGTCGCCAAATTTTTCTGAATTTATTTTGTATCCCGAAGATAGCGCTTGCAACAAAGTTGCGGCTCTAATTATTAAATTCTTATAAATTCCCGTTATCTCGGCAGATATTTCAGGATTACTGAAGAATTTTCTGGCTGTGTTGCCATCATTCGATGTACCGCTTCCTCCAGTTCTAGGTTGATCTACTAATAGACCCATTTTATCCCTGAACTCATCTTAAATACATTTTTTCTCAATGAAATCTTATCTTTAGCCTCTTGGGATCGAATTTGGCATACTTTTTCTTCCAATCTGTACGATAAATGAAGAAAATATTCAAAATATCGAATATACGCATGAAGTGGTGACAGTCCAAACTCAAATCGCTCCTCATGAACTTCTTTTTTTAAACAAACTTCTAGGTTATTAATTTCTGTTGGCTTGGCATTACATATGTAGCATTTTGTGGATGTTGTTTCACTTAATGCATTACAAACTTTATTACCTTCAATTCTTCCAAATAATCTTGGAATGGTCCGATTTTGTAACCATTCTGAGGGGCACATATGATATAACAAACATATTGCTGTCTGCTAAGTCGCTATCCATCATCGTCTGTTTATATTCAGCATGACCAGTGCTGCCATCGAATCCCCATTTTCCAAATAAAATCAGATGGTCATCATTGATATCATAGATAACCTCTTTTTGAAGTTCCAATATGCGTTCAGCAGTGTGATTTATTAGGCTTTGAAGTTCAACTTCTGCTTGAGAATCGCTGACAGTAATATTATTCGGATAGCTTTTTCTTTTAGCACACAAAACTTTATCAAAGCTGGGCAGCAATGGAAATGATATTTTTCAGTTAATGAATGTATGTACGTAGCACTAAGTATTGGTGTTTCGTTAGTTGGCATTCCATGAAAACAGCTAAAACTTCTTCAATAATTATTTCGGAAATTGATTTATTCCCTTGGAAATCAGACATCCGTAAAAAAAATGCAGCAGACTCATCTCGAATCGCAACCTCTACTATGCGTCGGCGTTTCGTCCTATTTGAAACCTCAGTGAAATCCTTCTTTGGACGTCCACGATGTAAATTAGAAACTTTTGGTGGCGAACAGCATTTTAAAATAAAAACTTCTTTGCACTTAAGCCAATTAGAATATTTTTAAAAAAATTATCCTTGTTTCCGCTGGACGATTTGGCAAAATGATGCAAGCTTTTTACAAACATAATTTACTTGTTTTTGGAATTTTTCCAAATCCGGCTCATATCCCTTATTTTTTATGTCCTTAATTAAGGCATCCAACATATTTCTAGATCTTTGGGCAAGTGTACCGCATTCTTTAAACCAAATGTTAAAAATATGCTTTCGAGAATACTCGCATTGACAATGGGTACCTTGGAAAAGAATTAACTAATTAAACGAAAAAATAATCTTAAAACATAAAACACAAAGCGAAAAACCAAAAACGAAAGTACAAAAAAATAAAATCACAACAACAACAACATAACAGACACAGAACAAAAATGTGCTTCCCTCCTAGATAGAGCTACTGGAAAATGAGGTTAGGTTGCATTTTGTAATGGCAAATGCGCATCCGCGGGCTTTCGCAGCTAAGGTAAACATTTTTATAATCTTTAAATATTAGTAAATAACGTCACATATATTTCATTTGGGGGCAATCGGGGGAAATACTTAAACCCTTACATAAACCTTGTAACGTCCAACATATACGAACTAAAAAGACGCACTTTTTTAACAAAGATTTACACGAAACACAGCACAAATTATTTATATATTTATCTGTACAAATAAACTATATACCATTATTTACAATATCCATTCCAATCGTTTTTGGTTTAACAGTGTTTTATAATATATTTAAGAATTTTTAATTTTGTGTGTGCACTTCACTGCGGACAAATTGAAAGTGCATAAATATGAGTTCGCTTTTGTCATTCTATTTTTAGAAAGTGCCGTTAGAAATGCCAAGTAGACTATTTCGCATAGTAAACTTTGGACAATCAGCTGATAGTAAAACTGGTTTTCGCTAGAATAACTCAAAATCATTTTTTTTAGTGTTGGCCTATGTCAGCGACCAGTGCAATGGCGCTGTAACCATAGCCTAGCAGACCCAGATTGCCTGTTTCGGCAATCCTTAGGGACGATTTTGCGGCAATGGATTACCTCGAGGGCTTTAGTAGGCGTCGACCTGATAGCGCCTGTGATACACAATAGCGCTTGACGCTGTGCCCTATCCATGATGGATAGGTACGTCCTTTTTTCCGTGGCCTGCCACACTAGAACACCATAGGTGAGGATAGGGCGAACAACTGAGATGTATATCCACCGCATTAGATTAGGAGAGAGGCCCCAAGTGCAACTAAGTATATTTTTCGCAATGTACAAGGCTCCGGTGGCCTTCTTCACCCTTTCTAACACATTGAGCTTCCATGACAGTTTGCTTTCCAGGACCATACCTAGGTATTTTGCTGCTAGGCTCGGCTTTAGCATAGTTCAGCCTATTTTTGGGGGGGGACCACGCAGGTACCTTATACCTCTTCGTGAAGGAGATAAGGTCCGTTTTGTCCGCGTTAATGCTGAGCCCGGCTGATTCGGCCCATGCTTTAACTTCCCCTAAAGTAAGTTCCATTACGGAACTAAGGGTGGTTGGGCATTTCCCAGTCATCAAAATGCTTATGTCATCGGCATAGGCAATTAACTTGGGGGCCCGTCTAGTGAATTTTTGAAGTAGGCTATTTACGACTAAATTTTAAAGGAGAGGCGAGAGAACCCCACCCTGAGGAGTGCCCCCTCGCACTTCCTTTGTAATGGCCGCATCGATCCACGTAGCCACCACCCGCCTATCGCAAAGAAGGCGGTTGACCCACCTGTGGATCGCTGGAGCCGTGTTAACTGAGGTAAGGCCCTTCATAATAGCGTCAGTAGTGACGTTGTTGAAGGCGCCAGAAATGTCAAGAAATGCACCCAAGGCATATTCTTTATAATGGTCTGCTTTTTCAATGGAGGCTACTAGAGCATGGAGAGCTGTCTCAATGGACTTGCCCTTTGTGTACGCATGCTGATTTGGGGACAACAGATGCATTGAGTTGCTTCTGATGTGCAAATCAAGTAGCTTTTCCAATGTTTTTAGCAGAAAAGAGGTTAGGCTGATAGGCCGGAAGTCATTTGGAACCACATGACTGCATTTGCCCGCCTTGGGCAGGAAAATGACTTTCGAGGTCCTCCAAAGAGTGGGGATATGACCCCATGCAAGGCACGCCGAATAGATACCCCATAGCCACGGAACAATCGTGGGCTTGCGGCTTGCAGCATTGCTGGCGAAAGTCCATCGAGACCGGGCGACCTGACCTTTGCGAAGGAGTCCATAGCCCAAATTATTTTATTATCTGTAATTAGACCGGCAAGGGGTCTCATAACTGGGAGACTAGGAAAGAGCTGCCAGTCGCTGTTCTCTATTCCAATACATCCCGGGAAATGAGTTGAGAGCAGTGCTTCAAGAGTTTCAGCACTACTTTCCGTCCACACTCCATCGCCCGACTTGAGTAGACTAGGACTGGAAGCCTGCTTGGACAGCAGCTTCCTCAGTCTGGAGGTGTCTTTGATATTGTCCAGGTCTGAGCAAAATGTTCTCCATGAAGACCTTTTGGATGATCGGATCATCTTCTTGTAGGTCTTCAGGAGAGACCTGTACTCGTCCCAGACATATTCGTTGTCTGCCTTCTTAGCAAGTTGAAACATGCTAGTAAGCTCCCTACGTAGCGATGAGAGATCTGGGTTCCACCAGGGTGGCTTCGATCTTTTCGTCTGTCTTGAGAGCCTACAGGATTGGCGAAACGCGGAAAGTAGTCCTGCTGAGAGGACATTGACTGTTGTTTCTAGGTCCTGTACCGAGTTGATGTTACACGGCGGACCAAGAGACTTGGAAACAAGGCTAGAGAATTTCGCCCAGTTCGTATTACGGGGATTTCTGAACTGCTGTTTAAAGGAATGGTAAATTGAATGGAACCTCCACTCTTCTACATTGATACACTCAGTCGCAATAGTTAAGTCCAACACATTACTAGAGGTGGGACCTACATAGGTTGATTCCTCACCTCTGTTGGCTAATCTAAGCTTATAGTTTAGGATAAAATCAAGAACTGACTCACCCCTGTCGTTAATGTCGGGACTTCCCCAGACGCTATGGTGGGCGTTGGCGTCCCTTCCGATTATAAGATGTTTGGTGGAGGAGCAGACCATGTCCACCAGCCTCCGCAGCTCGTCAGGTGGAACCGGCATGTCGTGGGCCATTTAGCAGGATGCCAGCAGCAAACATCCTTCACGGCTCTCCAGCACCACCACGGTTCTCGTCATTGTAATTAGGTAGTAGATGAGCTCTTAGCCCCATTTTTACAAGGATGGCAGTTCTCGATCCACTTACCAATGTCGGGACGTATAAATCGTAGTTAGGCGACTTCAGCAACCGTGTTGCCCGACGCTTGGACCAAAGCCGCGTAGGCGGACACTTCCTCCAGAGCAAGGAGTAGCTCCGCCGAAGCCGTTTTGGACTTATGGAGGTTGAGTTGCAGCACACTCATTAGAGGTTAGCAAACTGGTGGGGGGGGGGGCCCGTCAGCATGACACCTCCTCCGTCTCATCAGTCAAGCTGAGGTGCTGGGTGACGTCGGTCACGCTGTCAAGACCGAGATCTGCCTCAACCTCCCCTGACCACATAGTGTGTGTGTCCTGGTCGTTGGGATGACGTTTTTTAAGGCGAAGGTACACGCTCCCTAAGCCCCACGCCTCCTTAATGATCTGAATGATCACGTGCTGCCCACCACTGGTTAAAGGTTCATCAACCTTCAGCACGGTTTCTGCTTTTTAAGCAGCTGCAGCGCCCGCTCGCCCTGCACAACTATAGGGGAAAAGGACTTTCGCCTTCGGCATGGACGGAATATTATTCTTGTCCACCACGTCCAGCTTGGCCCCCTCCCACAGTCCGTCCAGTTTGGGTACGGTCGCTTGCAGCCACAGCAATGTGGGGTCGCCCTTGCATGTCAAGATCTTGACACCATTCATCCAGCCAGTGCCTTCGAAAGTAGGCATTGGACTGTCTGACATTCTCCATCGTGACAAACAGTGCGTCGACCAGCTTACTCTCTGTCTCGTCTTGTTCGAGTCCGTGTTGGTGGAGCCAGATGCTCGCAGCTTCTTGCTCTCTGGGGCCCCTTGCTTGCGACTCTCAGCGGACAGTTGGCGCTTGCTTGCCATGGACTCCACCTTCTTGATTGCAGAGCCAGTAGAACCGGTCTGCACTTTAATGTCTTTTGGAAGGGGGCTAATTTAGTTTTCACGCATCCACGTGTTGCGTGAATACGGGTTGGCCGCCTTATTTTTGGGCCTTCTCCTTCAGCCCCCCGTGCCCCGCTGCGCAACCTTGGAGGTGCTGGCGATAGGCCGAGGTGACTGAAGAGGAAGACGTTCCCCCTCCACCGTAGAGATTGGCCGGCGCTCTTTAGGTCTGAGTCGGTTAAGACCACAGCACCCGCGCGCACCAACCTCGAGTTTTTGTTGGTGGCAGTGTTGTTACAACTGATACGGCCTGCTCCCACCGCATCAGAGGTGTGACCGCTGGCGACACGCAGAGAGGATCTCTCGCCCCGTGCCCGCCGGTGGTAGCAGTCACGCCTTCCACAGACGTTTGAGCTGACATCCCAGCTCGAGTTGATTTGGTTATATGCTCTATTCTGAGACATAATTTGGCTAATTTTATTCATGGGAGCCCCCCCATAGCGTTTTCAGTCTGACCGCCATACACCTCGTACCATGGATTCTGCTACTTATCTCCAGACAAATGCCCGAAAGATAAGGTGCAGAGTCCTCAGCTAGGATCTGCAGTACCTGAAACATCGACGTATAGTAGAGATCTGCTACCCGTTGACAATGAGGTAACACAAATCCTACCCAGCCAGCACCCTCGAGGAGGGTTCAGTAGAGGATTTTTGCCAGCCCCAAAACAACATAACTAAAAAGCCTAGAAGTAAATTGCAAGTGTTTGTGTAATTCTGGCAAAAAGCACCGTTAGAGCTGTGTGTATATGAGTGGTACACATTCAAAAAGACAAGAAGAAAAGCAAACCAAAAAGCCTCCAGTAGTTGCTTCAAGCGAGCAAACTGCGATATTTACTACAGCTGCCATGCGGAGAGGCGCGAATTTGGATGCGGATTTGTAGTAAGCCGGAGACTTCGCCACCACATCTTCAATTTCACCCCAGTGAGTAAACGGGTGGCTACAATCCACGTCAAATCTAGATTTCTCAATCTTAGCTTAATTTGCGCGCACGCCCCGATGGAGGAAAAGGACGATGCTGCTAAGGATGCATTCTACGCGAGACTCGAGGACACATACGACCGCTGCCCAAACCACGACGTGAAGATCATCCTCGGGGACTTCAACGCAAAGGTTGACCGCACCGTCGGTCAATTCAGCCTCAATGAGACCACCTCGAACAACGGTTTCAGGCTGATTGACTTCGCCGCGGCGCGAAACATGGTAGTGAGTAGCACCAGATTTCGGCACCTCGACATCCACAAGGCCACATGGCTGTCCCCTGATCAAAAAACGCGCAACCAGATTGATCATGTTGTGATTGACGGAAGGCATGCCTCAAGCGTGATGGACGTGCGTACGTTTCGTGGAGTCAACATAGACTCGGACCACTATCTTGTCGCGGACTCTAGGCGCACATATCCCACTCCATGCGAGCTGCCGCTGAAACAGCCATTGGGTTCAAGCGCCCACCCACACGGAACCAATGGTATGACGGGGAGTGTCGCGTCGCAGCTGCGGCAAAAAACGCCGCCTACAGAAGAACGCTGCCGTCTGGGACAACGCGAGCTACGTGTGAACGTTACAGGGAGAAAAGGAAGGAAGAGAGGCGACTTTTTAGACGGAAAAAACGGGAGCAAGAAAAGCGAGAGTGCGAGGAACTCGAGGTGTTGCAGGACAGAAATGATGCTCGAAAATTTTACCAACAAGTCAACAAGTCACAAGGTTTCAAGACCGGAGCATCTAACTGTCGAGATGAAAATGGGAATCTAGTTACAGATACGCAGTTCACGCTGAGGTTATGGAGGGCGCATTTCTCCAAGCTGCTAGCAGGCGATGACGGCACCAATCCCGCCATTGAAGGAAGCAGCCCGATACCACCAATCGACGACAATGTGGATATACCACTACCTAGCCATGACGAGGTCCGAGTTGCTATTATGCGACTCAAAAACAATAAAGCAGCCGGTGCTGATGGACTGCCTGCAGAGTTGTTTAAGTCCGGCGGCGAAGAGCTGATAAGGTGCATGCATCAGCTCTTCTGCAAAATATGGCTAGAAGAAAGCATGCCCAACGATTGGAATCTCAGCGTCCTTTGTCCTGTGCTGAAGAAGGGAGACCCGACGATATGCACCAACTACCGGGGAATTAGCCTGATTGCCATCTCGTATAAGGTCCTATCGAGCTTAATATGTGAACGACTGAAGCCGTATACCAGCACACTGATCGGACCTTATCAGTGCGGCTTCAGACCTGGTAAATCCACCATAGACCAGATCTTCACATTGCGCCAAATCCTGGAGAAAACCCACGAAAATGGAATTGACGCACACCATCTCTTTGTCGATTACAAAGCTGCATTCGATAGCCCGACAAGAGAACGCCTATATGCCACCATGTCTGAGTTCGGTATTCCTGCAAAGCTGATACGTCTTTGCAGGATGACATTGAGCAGCACCATCAGCTCTGTCAAGGTAGGAACGAACCTCTCCAAACCTTTGAATACCGTTCGAGGTTTCAGACAAGGCGACCCCCTGTCGTGCAACCTCTTCAACTTCGTGATGGAAGGGGTCTTGCGGAAAGCCGGTGTACATCGAGCTGGCACTATTTTTTATAAAAGTGTCCAGCTCCTTGCTTACGCTGATGATATTGACATCATTGGCCGCAGCAAGCGTGATGTCACTGCTGCATTTTCCGCTATCGAAAAAGAGTCAGCAAAAGTGGGTTTGGCGGTAAACGATGGCAAGACGAAGTATGTGCTGTCGACAAGCAGGGAGGCGCGGCGCCTAGACTCCCATGTGGTAGCAGACAGCTATACGTTCGAAGTGGTCAAGGAGTTCACGTACCTTGGCACTGCCATTAACACGAAAAATGACGTAAGCCTGGAGAAGAATCACACTTGCCAATATGTGCTACTTTGGTCTGAGTAGGCAAATGTGCAATAGAGACCTCTCTCGCCGAACCAAATTAGCACTCTACAAGACACTTATTCTACCCGTGCTCTTATATGGCGCAGAAGCATGGGTAGTGTCAATCACAGATGCAGCAGCGGTTGGAGTGTTCGAGAGAAAAATTCTTCGCAAGATCTTCGGTCCCGTTCGGATTGGGGACGACTTTCGCATTCGGATGAACCACGAGCTATACGAGTTGTACGACGACGTGGACGTGGTCCGGCGCATCACGATACAACGTCTGCGTTGGCTCGGCCATGTTGTGCGTATGGATGAAGAATCTCCAGCTCAGAAGGTATTCGAAGCGAGAGTCGACTACGGGCGACGACGAAGGGGACGACCAAATCTTCGATGGAAGGACCAAGTAGAGCAGGACCTTAATCTGCTGGGAATTTCTAATTGGAGGAGGCGCGCGAAGAGCAGAGGCGCCTGGAGGGAGACGCTGAGGTCGGCCAAAACCCGAAATGGGTTGTAGTGCCACCAAATAATAATAATAATAATAATCCGAGCTGACGAAATACAGGAAGATTAAGGAAAGCTGGAAGTGGAAAACTTTGCAAAAATTATTCTCGAGCTTGATGGAAATAGTATGCAAGTGGTGGAATGGTTTCAAAACTTTGAGTTGAACGCAGATGCATACGGATTCAGTGATAAGCAGAAATATGTCCAAGTGCGCGCCAACTGCTCACCCCTACTGGGACACTAATTCTGGAGTAAACTGCTGTGTTCGATAATACATTGCGAAGAAAGTTGATTGAAGAATTTGCTAAGGAAAATTTGTTAAGCGCCGAAATTAATAGAAAACAAGAAAGAAAGTTACAGTCGAGTGTGCTCGACCGCTACCCATTTTCAACAAAAGCAAAATATTGCGGTATTTTTTCAAAATATACCAAAAATACAAATTTACTAATAATATACCAAATGGTATATTTGTTATATCGATATAGTACCACAGTCAATATACCAGATTGTCGGCCAAAGCAACTAAGACCCCTAGTAAGTAGGCGGTTTTGCCCATACAAAAGTATTTCTTTAATAACTTCCACATTTTTTATCTGATCGCAATAAAATTTTCAGAAATCATAAATACTACACCACCAAAATTCGCAGATGTAGCTTGTAAATTGGGCTTGTTATTCGATTTAATTGATTTGCGGGGGCGGAAGTGGGCGTGGCAAAAATTTGAAACAAACTTAACTTGCATGCAGACATAACAAATGCTGTCGAAAAAATTATAGCTCTATCTCTTGTAGTCTCTGAGTTCTAGGTGTTCCTACTAGAGATGGGCGCGTGTCTAAAATTTTCAACACGACACAACACGAACACGAAAAATTTTTTTTTGTGTAACACGAACACGCACGGTCGATTTTGGTCCAACACGAACACGCACGAAACACGCACGAACAACACGAAATTTTTTTTTCATATTTATTTCAATTTTGTATCATATTACATTACAATGTAATGATTATTTTGAGTCAGTGAGCTTTTATTAACAATAACCTTTGTTGGAGCCCGGATAAATAAAAAGACGCGCTAAATTTCTTATTAAAAGTAATGGTACTTTATTCACTTTTTATTACATTAAAGGTAAATGCGCATGGCGAAAGTTAACATAAAAAACATTAAAATTAATTCATATTTTTGTACAAATTGCTGCTGAGCAATCTTGTTCTGCGCTCGCACAGAACCATGCCAGACGTTGAGAACACTCTTTCGCTCGTAGCTGAGCTGATTGGTATATTTAAAATTTGCTTTGCCAGTTTTTGAAGACACTTAAGGTTATTAGCGTTTCTCCAAAACTCTAAAACATTGTTTTCATTTTCTTTGCCGCATTTGTAATAGTTATCTATTTCAATGTCGACAGCGCTGCGCACTAATTTAACCTTTTTAGCATTGGTTTCATCTCTAAATTCAAAAAAATCCTGGGCTTCATTAGCCGATGTGCTTTTCTCAGGACTGGTATTTTCAATTGAATATTCAGATAATATGCCTTTGATCGTAGCAAAAGTGTCATTTCTTTCCGTTTCTGTTAAAAAATTAAGCTGCCTAAACGGCGGGTTTAAAAAAAGACCGACGTAATGCAGGTTGGTTGGCTTAAGACGCTTATCAAGTTGTAAGAGAGTATTAGTTTTAAGTTGAGATATAACAAATGAATCTAACATTTTTTGATTACAGTGTGATTTTAATTTGTTGTACCAAAGAACATAAATATGTATGGTGGGTTCTTTTTCGGAACTAAATTTTTCAGAACATTCTTTAAAAGGTTTTAAGAATTCTAGAACTTGATTTATAATTTCAAAGTCAATATCAGCAATTCGATTCGATTGATTTTTTTCACTTAAAAGATATTTTATTTCATCCTTAACGTCAAATATACTTTGAAGCATAATATACACCGAGTTCCATCTAGTTTGTACATCTTGTTTTAGTGACTTGCTTAATTTATTGTTCAACTCTGAATGCTTGAAATATTTAACCAATTTCTTCGACGCATCAATAAGCTGCCTAATTTCATAAATTGGATCCTTTTCGAGGACATCGGTCATTAAAAGATTCAAATTGTGGCATGCGCACGATAGTCTCTTAAAATTATTAAAAGCCGAAACAACATTTGCTCCGTTGTCGGTGACAATTACAGAGTTTATCAACTTATTATCGATGTTAAATTGTTTTAAAATGTCGGTTACATGCAATAAAATATTAGCTCCGGTTTTTTTCTCTGCCTCGAATTCTTTAACACCCAATATTTTAACATTTAACTTAAATTCAGCACATATATAATGAGCGCTTAAGCTTACAAAACTCCGCTGCGTGTACGAGTCGGTCCACATATCCGTTGTGAAGGCTAATTGTTGTTCTATAAGCGCTGTGCTTAGCTCCTTATGTATACGCTCGTATTCCTTTATCATGACGGAGTAAGTAAGAGTTTTTCTCGATACGGATACATCCTTATATTTTTGAACGCCATATGCAGCTCCTAGATTTATAAGGGCTTGAGCATACTCCTGGAATCCTTCGCCTAAACAAAATAAAAAGTAATTACATATATATACATATTAATTAATATTTAATCCACAGGTGCCCAAGCTCAGTAGCTCTTTTCCACAATACACACAAATAAAAAAACATTGATCCGATGATACAAAACAGCGAGTTATGAGCTTGGGTACCACTAATTTAACACTCATATTCACACAAATAAACTCGGCACTGTACATATGAATGTGTGTAAATGTATATGTGTACATATATTGCATATATTTTAACTCACCTTCGGTGACGCTGAGAGGCTGTAAATCCTTAGCCACGAAAGCCAACTGTTTGATGGCCAGGTTATTTATGACATTTTGCGGAACTTTTTTATGCACAAAAGACGGCAAAGTAGGTTGGCGTGCGTCCGCTTGAACGGCACATTTGTGACGATTTAATACGCCGGTTCCGGTCTTCGGCGTGTATGCGAATACAACTTTGCACTTTTTGCAGCACACAAAGTTTAGGATCTCACCACAGCATTCAATTAAATTAAACGTCTGCCAAATAAGACTTTTGGCTTTCGAATTGTTAATTAATTTGTATTTTTCGTCCCCTTTGGCAATCGCTTCTTGAATTTGAATGCGCCTCTCCATTTTTATCTTTCTAGCATCCAGCTCAAAGAAACAATGTGATCGTATGTGGTCTACAGTGTGGCCAATTCTTGCTGAGGAAATATACTAAAAAATAGTGCAGTCGAGCAATATTGCCAATAAGGCAAAAAAAATCAAATTTTTTGCTTCGTGTTGTCGTGTTGTTTCGTGTTGTCGTGTTGGAGTGCGCAGCACGAGCACGCACGAACACGCGAAATTTGATTGCGTGCAACACGAACACGCGTGTTGAGTCGTGTCACGATGTGACACGAGAATTAACACGACACGCGCCCAACTCTAGTTCCTACGCACAGACGGACAGACACAAAGAGGGACATGGCTAGATCATCTCGGCTGTTGATGCTTAAGATGATTAAGAATATATATACTTTATAGGGTCGGAGATGCCTCGTTTTACCTGTTACATACATTTCCTGCCGGCACAAAGTTATAATAGCCTTCTACCCTATGGGTAGCGGGTATAATTAGCTGAGCGTGTAAAACACAAAGACGAAAGTTTTCACGATTACCTCCTGCAAATGAAATGTATTGCCGCGCTTGGAGTTTCAGACATACATTCAGTGATAAAGTACGTCGTAGATGTTCATCATTTAAAGAATTAAGATAAAAGTGTGAAGTATATGAGAGTAACCAAACGAATAAGAAAGAAGAGAAACGGCAAAATCAGCCAAACAAAAACCAATACAGCGCACAGCCGAAAACCAAGAAGAAGCATTGTTTTAACTGTGGCGCACAGGACCACCTTCGAAAAGATTGTCAGAGTGAGGTTAAGTGTTTTCGGTGCAACGAAAATGGGCACAAGTCAAACAACTGCAATGCTGCACCTAACATGAAAGTTGTCTATGAGGATCTTCGACTGAAAAAGTTGCAAATCGCTGAAGTTGTGGAAGAGGCGCTAGTGGATACTGGAGCTGACGTCTCAATCATTAAAGAGGTAGTGGTCAATAAAATTAACGGCGTCTAATTACAGCAGAGTGTTTCAACAATACAAGGTCTTGGAAGGTTATGACTCGCCCTCTGGGTCAATTCAATGAAGAGGTGAAGATCGACGAAATGCAGATGACACACACGTTCCTACTTCTTCCGCATGATGCCATTGCCTGTGATGCTTTACTGGGATATGACTTCGTGGCAAAATTTCGAGTGCAGATGACAGCAGCCGGCTACCAGTTTTCTCCCCCTGCTGGGGAGGAAACTGTAGAATCAAATCAGTAAAGAATTCTTAATATTTTAGAAACCAAAACTAATATTGATACCTGTCCGCAATATGAAGAAGCAGTGGAAACAGTGAGCGCCCAATTCAACTCAAGATCGTGCCGGATGCCAACATTGTGCCCTTCGGCAGGCACCCAGTCGAATTGCTGTTAACGAGGCTGAAACGGTAAAACATCAGGGGGTTAAAAATCGCAGAAAATGTGATTACGTAATATATGGACAGCCCCTTAAGTGTAACTTACAAAATACTAACATGTCTTATTAAGTGTAACTTACAAAATACCAATATATCACATTAAGTGTAACCAACTTATAATTCTGAGTAACTACACGTTGGTATATGTTTCATATTTAAATAGCGTATTCTTGAAACTCCGCTTTTGGTCACGCTGGTCCCGCATGATCAGCTGCTGCGGACCGCGCTATTGATTCGTTTTACTTAACTACTCCCCTCTTCGAGTCTAAGGCCGACCCTATCTCCGCAATGACGTCCCTCAACTGCTTTACAGGCTTCCTCGCAGTGATGACGCGTCAACAGGTGAGGCGACGCAGATGAGCACGCAACACACGGCTGCCACGAAGAATGCCACATTGTAGATGCGATGCGTTCCGACTGCTTCCTTAAACCTCTCGATCTCCTCCAGGTTACATTCATTTAGTTAAAGGTACGGGAGGCTCAGAACATCTTGGCTGGCGGTGATGTTCAAGATGGGAGAGTTGGCGATTCCAGGGACTGTATTCTGGGCGTTGTTGTGGTTTATAAACAGAGTCCCGTTGATCTTGGCTCTGTTGTTGAAGGTGATGAGGTGTGTGCCCTGCACTCTGACTTTAGTACCGTTGTCGACTTGAATCATTGCTGGATTATCGTTCTCAGGATGAAGTTTTATAAATAGTTACTTTTTTTTACAAGAAAATCTGAGTAAGGTCACTTATCAGTGTGTTAGTGGGTTCCTCAAACCAAATTGATCTTAAGTCTGCATGATCTAATATGTTTATGCTAACAATGTTAGCTTTTGCAAGGGAAATAGCCAAGACTAGATTTCGTAACTCCAACGACAACATTCTGCTTCTAGCTAATAGTCTCATAAAGACGGCTTGTGTCGATTTGTGAATCTTTGGTTACCTTTGAAGTATGGTTGACTGTGGAGGTTAGTTTATATATTCGATCCTGAGCCCTAGCGTTTATTTCGACCTGCCTACAGTTAAAATTTATTAGCTGCATCTCTGTAAATCTAGTTTTTTCTAAAAATGCGTGTTTTTTTTTTATTTTTATTTTAGCTATTTCTTATATGCAGAGGAATTTATGGCAAGGTGGCTAAATACAAATGTGCCTCGCGGCTGATAGAACTATCAAATAAGTGATTAGTGGCTAAAAAATATAAATGCGTAGTGGCTAAAGAATATAAATGCCTTGTGGCTAAGGAATATATGTGCCTTGCAGTTCGTCCGAACGCGCCTGAACTATTGTACATCGACAGGCCTTCTGTCAAGTGGATCGATTTATTGTACTCCGTTGCCGCCAACAAAATAACTTCAACTGTGTCACTAATTTTTTCTGTCGATTTTTAGACATCTAGCGAGCTCTAATAAGGTACTATGAAAGCGCTCTACCTGCCCATTCGAAACACTGTGCAGCGGTGGAGCATTTTGACGCTGAAATTGTTGGCCAGCATTGTCCAAATTGTTTGTGAGTTCAATGACTGCTCATTGTCGCAATAGATTGTCTTATTTTTGGGAAGTAATAGTCTGTTAATACCTGCTTGACGTTCTCTTGTGCTACCCTGTGGGCGCGATTATGTTCATCCGTCAAGATTTCTCTTCTTTCATTGACGTCGAAGATGTCAGCGACTATCTTCTTGCAATGCTGGAATTTCGTCGCTGGGAATGTTCTAACCAGTTCATCCTGAATCTGGGCGAGGGTGTGAAGGTCGCAATGGATCGCGTTAACCACCTTAGGGTTGACTGCAATTTTCATTTCCCT
Organism: Drosophila nasuta; assembly: GCF_023558535.2. NCBI lineage: Eukaryota > Metazoa > Arthropoda > Insecta > Diptera > Drosophilidae > Drosophila > Drosophila nasuta. Next base: position 709,239 of record NW_026869398.1, read on the forward strand.
AATTAAGGATTTCCTGTCTACGAAATAAAGCGTATGCCGTGTCCTTTCTCGGAACAATATGACTTTCCTTGTTAAAGGGTACCTTTCCTCCTCAATTACGATCTGATTCCTAAAGCAATTTACTGGCTTATCGGAGGACTCCATGGTGTAAGTGGCAGAAGCTTCGCTGTGTACCGTAGCGACGTCAGAGCTGGGGGTGTTGTCTACAAGGGAATTCACGTTTTGCCGTGATAGTGCATCAGCTACGTTTTCTTTCCCGGGCTTGTAGAATAACCGTGCGCTGGTCTCGTCGATCCGGGCTTTCCAACGCTTTATCTTTGCATTGGGGTTACCCTCAGAAACTGCAAAGGTCAAAGGTTGGTGGTCTGTATAGACGCTCCATAGACATACTGACGAAGCTTTGCTAAGGCCCATACAATTGCCAGGAGTTCACGCTCGTTAGTAGCGTAGTTCGCCTCTCTGTCTTTGAGAGTTCTAGAAATCATTGTGATGGGCCTGCCATTCTGTGAGAGGACTGCCCCAATGCCGTACGCCGAGGCATCGGTGGTCAGATCGAATGGCTGCATGTAATCCGGATACATTAGCATGACCTCTTCCGATGCCAGAATATTCCTCAGTTTTTCGAAAACGTTGCGCTGCTTTTCGTTGAAAGACACAGGAATATTCTTTGATTTATATTTGCTGATTGTACCGTTTTCACCTTTTAAGATGTCGGAAACTGGTTTTGCGATGGCCGCAAAGTCTTTTACGAAACACCTACAGTAGCTGGCTAGACCTAAGAAGGATCTAACCTCGTACAGGTTTTTTGGCTCAGGATAATGCTGAAAGGCCCTTACTTTTTCGAGGTCAGTTCTAGCTCCCTGGTCAGTGATTATAAACCCAAGGTATTCTACGCTTGTTTTGAAAAACTTAGATTTTTCCTTAGCGACCCTCATGTTTGCTTCACTTACTTCTTTCAAAATCTCGTCAACGTGTTTGACATGTTCGTTTTCGTTTTTTGGAAAAATGATGACGTCATCTACGTAGACGTAGCACGTCTTACCGATTTTTTCACGGAGCACATCGTCGATGGCTCTCTGAAAGATGCTTCCCGCGCTCTTCAGACCGAACGGAAGCCTGCAAAACTCGTACTTGCCTTCATTTACGGAAAATGAGGTTTTTTCGCGAGCACGTTCCGCCAGAGTTATCTGGTGGTAGCCTGACTTCAGGTCCAGTGTCGTGAAGTACTTTGCTTGACCTAGGTTCGCCAATATCATTCATATGTTTGGCATTGGGTATTTATCGGCAATGGTTTTTGAGCTCAGTTTTCTGAAGTCTATTACCATACGATTTTTCTTGTTACCCATTTCGTCCACACCTTTTTTTCCAACAACCCAAATTGGGTTGTTATGCGGAGATCTGGACTTTTGTATGATTTTGTCTTTAAGGAGGTTTTTTAACCCCGAATCGACGAAGTCGGCCACACCCGTTCCCCGTTCGTATGGATGCTACAACCGAAGTATTGAACGGTAATGCCTCGTCTGGGTCGGCGAAGGCCTTGACCCTGAGTTTTAGCATCCGTGCGAATTTCGCTTTGACGCATGATGGAGCTTCTATATTTGCTGCTGTTGTGAGATTAACGCTTACACATCTGTGAGATTAACGCTTACACTGGATAGTCTCGGATTTGGAGCCTACCCTTAACTCTCTGTTTTTTAAGCATAAATTGACTCGGAGGTCATGGCCTATAGTGCCATCAAATGTTGACAGGTTGTTTAGCAAGAAAAATGGGACGGTTACGCCGAAGATTTGTAACAAGCATTTTTTCGTAACTTTGTTTGAACCATGGATTGAATAAATCGAGAATGGCTTATCGACAGGAGTAATGGATTTAAGTTGCTGAAATGGCTTTATGTAGCGCCCGTGTCGATTAAAAATTTTCTGCTGACCCCTGCTACTCTGCGTTGAATGAATGGTAGCAGGGACTCTCGTGTTTTGATTCGACCTCTTGCGCAAGGGCTAAAACCGTAGGCAGGTCTTTAGGTTTTGCAGCAAAAAGTACATCTGTGAGACTACGCCCGGAAACAAAAACTCGCAACGCGTCGTCGCGGAATTTGTCACGTAAGCCCTCCGCTAGGGCTGGCTCATAACTCATGTTGACTTTGTTTATCAACAGAGTGAGTTTTTCTCGATCTTATCATTATATTGGAGAAGTGGCATGTTACCTTGCCTTAATGTACCAAGCTCTTGCGCAATGACATGCATTGGGCGCTTGTCACTGTATGTGAAGTCAAGGCGACTTATGATTGCTTCAAAGCTTAAAACTGTACCAAAAGAGGCAAGAACTGCATCGGCAGGGCCTCGAATTTTACTCCTAATTATGATTACTGCCTGATAATGGCGTGAACTGCCATTATACGGTTTGAAAATGTCGTAGGCGGCTAACGCCGCTTGTCTCCAAGAGACATACGACTCTTGGACCCCTGCAAATTCATGCAGGCATTTGACGACATCCAATGGCTCGTCGCAACGTACGTCGTTTCTTATCTCTATTGCAGCGTATGTCTGCACTTCCAGTTGCTCAACGCTAAACGTTGCCATCTGGCTTGACAATTCGTTGATTTTCTGTATCAGCTCTTGTTTCTCCCGCTGGCTTGCGGCTGCGTGCTCAGCTAAAGCGTTGGCGATAGCTGCCTCGACTACAATTCTAAGCTGCTCTGGGTCCATGGCTGCCTGAGGGTTTCTGTTACTGTGCCTACTTGCAATAACTCTACCTCCAAAAATCCTAATGTGGCTTTCAGTGTCTGACTCTGAACTGCTAGATTCTTGTTCAAGGCTTCTATAAATACGGAATGGCGAGCTCATGAGTTGTGGCAGTGAATATAAATTCACTGCTGACGTCAATGATAAACATGAGCCTATTCACAATCAACCAAAAGATAGTGTTTTATTTTCCAATAATGAATATTAAACTATGAGTTACGAAATATAGCGCTTATGCTAAATGTTATTTAATACGTAAGTTGCAGACTTAAAAACACTTTGCTACAAGGAGCTGCACTTACATGATTGGTTAAGAGAATCTTAAAAGGGTTGTTGTAAGGTATAGTTCTCGCGCAGCAGTCTCCGGTTTGTGGTTATTGTTGCAGGGTGTAGTTCCCGCGCAGCAGTCACCGTTTGTAGTTATTTTTGTGGGGTACAGTTCCCGCGCAGCAGTCACTGGTTGTGGTTGCTGCTTTGTATTGTGGCCACAGTTTGCATCTGATGCGACTGCGCTGCCGACGTCGGCGTTACGTTTTGCTGCGTTGCTGTTGTTGCTGGCAGCGTTTCTGCCGAAATTGTTGCCGTTTTGTGCACAATTTTGCAGCTGATGCGACTCTGCAGGTGACTGCGCTGTCGACGTTGGCGTTACGCTTTGCTGTGCTGCTGTTGTCACTGCTGTTGTTGCTGTTGCTGGCAGCAGTGAGTGTCTCTGCTGAAATTGTTGCTGTTTTATGCACAATTTTGCAGCTGATGCGACTGTGCAGGCGACTGCGCTGTCGACGTTGGCGCTGGCGATACGCTTTGCTGTGCTGCTGTTGTTGTTGTTGCTGGCAGCAGTGAGCGTCTCTGCTGAAATTGTTGCTGTTTTACACACAATTTTGCAGCTGATGCGACTGTTCTGGCGTTATGCTTTGCTGTGCTGCTGTTGTTGTTGTTGATGGCAGCAGTGAGCGTCTCTGCTAAAATTCTTGCTGTTTTATGCACAATTTAACAGCTGATGCGACTGTTCGGGCGACTGCGCTGTCGACGTTGGCGCTGGCGCTACGCTTTGCTGTGCTGCTGTTGTTGTTGTTGCTGGCAGCAGTGAGCGTCTCTGCTAAAATTGTTGCTGTTTTATGCACAATTTTGTAGCTGACGCGATTGTGCAGGCGACTGCGCTGCCGGCGTTGGCGATGGCGTTACGCTTTGCTGCCCTGCTGTTGACGCTTATTGATTTTTCATTTTTATAACCGCGAAATTCGAACGCGTAGGTAATCTAAGTTACCACTGGTTGGGCGCCAATTAATTCAAATGAATTGTACGATATTATTTATTAGTTTTATTGTACGTATGAACAATATAATTTCATTTAGTAATTCAAGCAAACCGATTTGATGCGTATTCACGTCTGTTCACCACGCACTTGAAAACAGAAGAGAGCGATCTTTTCGCTTCCGGTTAACCTCGATAGCTCTAACTAGATAACAAAGATTTCTTAGAAAATACCAATATATCACATTAAGTGTAACCAACTTATAATTCTGAGTATCTACACTTTGGTATATGTTTCATATTTAAATAGCGTATTCTTGAAACTCCGCTTTCGGTCACCCTGGTCCCGCATGATCAGCTGCTGCGGACCGCGCTATTGATTCGTTATATTTAACTTATATATATATAATTATGTTTTTCGCGTTACACAAAGGGTAAATAAAAAATAAAACAAACGATTTTATTTTAATTTACTTTTTGACAAAGTTTATTGGGATTGCAAGAAACTAACTTTACAATATGTTGAGTTTAAACCAGAAACTTCCTATTACAACTTAGAGCTAACATATGTGTAATGTTTTGTGTATGTGTTAGCGTTTTAATCCAGAGTCCTCAAATTGCAATGGAAAATTTTAATTGATCTTTGGACTTTGAAAGTGGCGTGAAGTGGTTTTTTTTTATTGTGACGATTGGTCGCTGTCGCTACGAGTTATGTCACTCCTCCAACCTATAGAAATTGGCTTGTCAAGCGTTTAATTCAGGGTACATAAGTGGTACTGGTTTTTCTGTAATTTCAATTTCAGCATTAGCATTTGTGTTCGTTTCATTTTTTCTTACATATTTTTGTATGATTGTGTTGAAAGGTGTTTTGAATTAAGAATTAAGATTAATACAATTGTAATTGTTGAATATTTGTAAATAATAGTTTCCTTATTGATAAACAAAATCACTTCTTTTGTTTCTATGTATGATAATGGTTCTATTTTAGTTACATTGGAAATGATTATGTTTGATTACATGGGGAGGGAGGGGTCTTGGACAATGATTACGTAATCATTTTATAAAAATTTTGTTGTTAAAAGTATTTATTCAAAAATTGGTTTCGCGCCGATTACTCCGTCGATAAGTACCGAATCCAACTCTACAATTAAGTCGAAATACATATGCTATTATTTGTATATCGAAAATCATCTCTTCGTTGTGAAATTATGGAATGAATTGTAATCTGTTTTAAAGTTTCGGTTGTGACATGTTCTGCAATGGAATCAAACAGTGAATTATTTTAATCGTTATTTAAAACATACAAGCTGCGATATCCAGACAAAAAACCGTCGGATTGCCAAAAGGAAGCAACGGCAATATGGAAAACAGCAAAAAAAAGAAGAAAAAGATTTTCAAACATATATAAAAATGTAATAAAAAAATATGAAAATCAGGTGCAACAAAAAAAAAATCAAAACGATGTCATTTTTTATGAATGCTTCAAAGGTATGTACGATATTTTTAATATATTTAATTTAGTTCGCTATACATATGCATTCATAGTGTTGTCAAAATAAAAAAAAATTGTGTTATAAATTGTGACAAACACATGCTTTTGCATGTTGGTGGAAAAATTATTATATTTTTTTAACTATTTACAGAATATATGTACTCCTAAAAACGATGTTCCTCACTCAACGATCGATAATGAAAATTCTACTGATCTAAGGTCTCAGCAAGGTAAGTGAATAATAAAACTATTTTAATATTGGTTAAAGAACAAATCACCCAAAAACTTTTAAATTTTCGATGAAAATGAAAATCATATTCCTCAATCAGTGATCGATTCAAATGACAATTCCATCGATCTAAAAAATTAACATGGTAAGTAAATAATAATCAAAAATATTAGTTAACAGACCAACTAAATCACTTAAATACTTTACTATTGTAGATGAAAAGACAACATCTAATGTCAACAGCGAAAAAAGCTACAGAAAGCCTGCGCAGGAAAAGGCAAAGGCAAATATTGTATCCTTAACTCAGAGAGCAGCAGTCCTAGCGCAGGCAAATAATTCAACAATGTCTAGCGAAATCCAAAAGGAGCTTGATAAAACTAGGCAAGAAATTGAAAAGGAAAGAAGAAGCCTCAAGCGCAAGCAACAAATTGCAGAAGCTCAAAATAAATACAGGCAGAATAAACAACAAAAATTGAGTTGCCTATTTGAGGAAATTCCTGAAGCTAAAAGTTTTTGTAGCCAACGATCTACAGTCGGCAGACCCCGATTGAAGACGATCAACCGCTTCTCCATAAAACTAATTTGGAGATAGCCATGTTTGGAAGTGGAGCTGATGAAAAGATGCGCACTAACCTTGTCAGAAGTGTAAAACCTTGTCTGATCTCCATGAAGAGCTCAAAAAAGAAGGGTTTAACTTGTCGAGAAGCGCAACCTATCTAAGACTATTGCCTAGAAGCTCTTCCTCGATTGAAGGAAAACGTCATGTGAGAACGGTATCGGTAAAGCTTTGTCGAGCCCAAGCAGATTATCACAAACAGCATATAGATGGATATTTTGCTACAGCATCTATAAAATATCTTGAAAGCGTTGCCTCTGTTCTCGGCCCTGCTCAAGTGTTTTTTTTTTGTCACAAGTCGACAAGGCTAGGGCCCAATTGGATTGACTGCTGCAAATAAGCAAGCACCTCTGCTTATGCATCTTCAATACAAGGACAAGCTGTCAGATCACGATTGGGTTGTTGCCCCAAGGCATAAGGTAATCCCATCAGTTTATGCGGGTGTAATCATAAGTCCACAAAAACTGGGAGACCCGAAAGCAGTTGGTTATTCTGGCCCAAAGCATTCTTCATCTACTGCTGGAACTCATGCTAGAGATTTCGACAGTTTTGTGAAGCTAGACTCTTTTAAATCAATAGCAAGGTTTTGGTGGTTATTATAACTTCCGATGGTGCCCTGATGAAAATCCCAGATATGGGAAGATTATTTCCTATGCAGTACAACATTTTAAGGCATACAATTTGGATGCAATTTTTGTTGCCACAAATGCTCCAGGTAAAATGTTTATCTAAGTAATAGCTAAATTATATCGTAAAATCCATTTTTATTTCAGGAAGACTCAACCGAGTCGAAAGGAGAATGGCCCCACTAAGCCGAGAATTGTCTGGGTTGATTTTACCGCACGACATGTTGGAAGCCATTTGGATAACTAAGGCAGAACCACAGACTTCGACTTAGAGAAAAGTTTGGGGCAACATGGTTCTCGATGACTTTCCTGTGACTACCAAATATTGTCTACCTAAACAAGAAGATGCAGAACTGGATGACATAGATCAGTACTGGTATCAAGAACATGTTCGTGAGAGTCAATACTTTCTGCAAATTGTGAAAGGCCGTCCTGAAGAATGTTGTGGAGAATTTAGAAGTGGATTACTTCACATTCTATCTGACAGATTTTTCCCTCCTCCTATAAGTGTTGTTCAGGGTGTCTCTGAAATAATGGTTTCCGAGAACAATGAGAAGGGCAATTTTCTGGACCTAATGCAACGCAGAGTTCTCGTGGTATCAATAAATAAACACAACAAATATTTGCAGGTAAACTTTGTCTAAATTTCATATAATATATTGAATGTGCTAATATCACACTCCCCACTTTCACTCTAGATTCCCTACGACTTGAATTGTCCGTCGGTACAAAGCCAACTTCAAAAGCGCATATGCAAAACGTGTGGGTTGTATTTTGCATCACAAAAATCAGCTACTCGGCATGCAATAATCCATAAAAATGTAGCTGTAAGCTTCGATTGAAAATCAAAGAAACCCCTTTACCGTGTGGCTGGACGGCGAAAGGGAGAATGCCTAGTGATTCAGACATACGAAGGATGTGAAGACCTCGAATGGCTTGACGAGGACTGTGTAGACGACGAAGACGAAGAAGATACCTGCGGAAATAAAGAGATTTTGACAAGTCAACAACAAATATATGGACAGCCCCTTACTAGCTTTTAAATATTCGCGTCCTAATAATAAATTATAATTTTCAGAGAAGTTTTGAATATAAAATTATTGATCTGTGGGACAAAGTCTACTAGGACCGAAAGAGATAATATTCGATAATTCGGTGATACCGTTTATAGTTTGGACTTTAATTGGATTTTTATTGATTTTAAAATTGAAAATATTTTTTTTGATGAGATTTATAGAGGAATGATACATTTTAAATTTTTTCGTTCATTTTAATTTTTATAATAGGGGTATTTATTCGGCATTTGGTTCCGAGGCATTTTGATGAAAATTTTCATCTGTCTCCATTTTAAATTGGCCACTTTGGCTTTCTTTTTGTCTTTTACAGATGGGTTTGGCCCACGACTATTTGAAGTATTGCGGTTTGTTATTCGAATACAGAAATGTTTTGGGTTTTCCGATTTCTCACTGCACTTCATGCACGTAGATGTTTTTAGCGGATATGTACATATTTAAAAAGACAACATTATACGCGTTGACCTTGGGTAATGTTAGAATCCCTTAGCGGTCACGACTGTTTGTTGGTTAATTCTTTTAGAGCATATCCTACCGGCTACGCCAATTATGTTTTTCGCGTTACACGAAGGGTAAATGAAAAATAAAACAAACGATTTTATTTTAATTTACTTTAAGACGAACTTTATTGGGATTGTAAGAAAGCGGGCTACGCGTCTTGTCTGAGAAAAGTGTCTTTAAAAACTAACTTTACAAAATGTTGAGTTGGAACAAGAAACTTTTTATTGGTATTTAGAGCTAACATGTGAATGTAATAGCATCTTTGGGAAGATAGGGGAATAATTACGAGAATATGTCACGTACGAGAAATGAGTGTGGTAGTGGATATGTCCATATATATATATATAGATATCGAATGTCGATTGTTTTTTAGACTTCCACGAGCTTACCTTTTTATATAAATTCTTCTCTTTTGTCTCGATCCTCAAAGAATAATGACGGTTCCGCGAGTTGCTGAGAGAAATCTAAAAGTGTTTTATTTCGTAAACTATATACAAATATATGAAAATTATAAAGCTTTACAATATAAGGATTGATAAACGAGAAGTCGCCGTGTTCAACTGAACATTATCTGTATGGAATCGGAATAATTGGATTTTTAACACTAACCAATCTTTTTTCAAAATTAGCGATTAGATTAGATGTCTGTGCAACTTAAATAGTGATTTCCTTCAGACAGATAAAAATCTATTACTAACATGTCACGGTAATTTTCAGGCTTGCGCGAGTTAACATGGATGCAAGAGTTTCTCATGTGTGGTTAAAACTAATTTTTTAAATTTTGCATAATTGAGTAAATTTTGTAGCAAAATAAGACTTCGAAAATTGTTGGTATACGAGGGTTGCTATTTATATTTCTGGCCTAATAATGAAAATGCGAATATTTATAAAAAATGGATTTATTGTTTGTCACAGTATTCTCCAGCAAGATTTATATACTTTTGAATGCCCTCAAATCAATTGTCGAAGCACTTTTTCCACTCTGATTGAGGCACCTCCAAAACATGGTTTTTGAACACTTTAACAGCATCTTCTGACATCGAAAATCAATGACCACGCCTTTTTCGATGATGTGCGGGTATAAAAGAAGTCAAGTCAGGGCTGTACGGCGGATGACCCATGAATTCCACGTTTTGACCGCAAAAAGGCGCGGGTTTGAGCTGGTGTGTGGGAGTTCGCGTTGTCATGGTGCGGAATGATCCATCTTTTCTTGTTCGTTTTTCGAATTTCTACAAGGAGTTCAGGCTTACAAATTATGGTGTACCACTCAGAATTGACCGTCCTACATTGCTCAAGCGAAACAGTCGCCACATGACCAGTTTTACCGAAGAAACAGGCGACCATTTGCTGAATAGTGCTTCCTCCACGAACAAGGTTCGTTGGATTTGGCTCGTCTTCAAAGACCCACACGGTCGATTGCTGTTTTGTTTTGGGCTCATAACCATAGATCCATGATTCGTCACCTGTGACCATCTTATAAATGTCTTTTGAAGCACAGGGAATGTATTTTTCAAAATTTCTTTGAACCAATCCACACAAGCCTTTTTTGAGCAATCGTTAAATTGTGCGGGATCCAATGAGAACAATCCTTTTACGACCAGGTGTTTATGCAATATCGAATGTATTCTGGTGGAAGAAATGTCAAAGGATGCCTCTATCTCACGATATGTCACATGTCGATCTAGCATTATCAGTTCACGCACGGCATCAATGTTTTCTGGCCCAACGTCCGTTTTTGGACGACCTTCACAACCTTCGTCTTCTAGCGAGCATCGGCCACGATAGAATCCATTAAACCAGTATTTCACAGGGCTATAGGATGGCACTTCATCGCCTTATAAAGATTTAAGTTCATCGGTGCACTCGTGTCGTAATAATCCAAGTCGAAAGTTGTGAAAAATTTTTGCTCAAAAGTGTTCACGAGTTAATTCGATTTTTCTGCCGAGGTAAGTTTTTGATTAATCGTTTATCGATATCAAACGTGCTCGTACATGAACAAGCTGTATGGAGCTTTTATTGATAAAAGTCCAAACTTTTTTTGGAAAATAGCCAATTGGTCCTAATATGGCTAGAAGTGACCTAGGCCAGAAACTTAAATAGCAACCCTCGTATTTTGGATTCACGGTTTCTTTAAGTGCACTTTAAATCAATCAAAGAAACCCCTTTACCGTGTGGCTGGACGGCGAAAGGGAGAATGCCTAGTGATTCAGACATACGAAGGATGTGAAGACCTCGAATGGCTTGACGAGGACTGTGTAGACGACGAAGACGAAGAAGATACCTGCGGAAATAAAGAGATTTTGACAAGTCAACAACAAATATATGGACAGCCCCTTACTAGCTTTTAAATATTCGCGTCCTAATAATAAATTATAATTTTCAGAGAAGTTTTGAATATAAAATTATTGATCTGTGGGACAAAGTCTACTAGGACCGAAAGAGATAATATTCGATAATTCGGTGATACCGTTTATAGTTTGGACTTTAATTGGATTTTTATTGATTTTAAAATTGAAAATATTTTTTTTGATGAGATTTATAGAGGAATGATACATTTTAAATTTTTTCGTTCATTTTAATTTTTATAATAGGGGTATTTATTCGGCATTTGGTTCCGAGGCATTTTGATGAAAATTTTCATCTGTCTCCATTTTAAATTGGCCACTTTGGCTTTCTTTTTGTCTTTTACAGATGGGTTTGGCCCACGACTATTTGAAGTATTGCGGTTTGTTATTCGAATACAGAAATGTTTTGGGTTTTCCGATTTCTCACTGCACTTCATGCACGTAGATGTTTTTAGCGGATATGTACATATTTAAAAAAGACAACATTATACGCGTTGACCTTGGGTAATGTTAGAATCCCTTAGCGGTCACGACTGTTTGTTGGTTAATTCTTTTAGAGCATATCCTACCGGCTACGCCAATTATGTTTTTCGCGTTACACGAAGGGTAAATGAAAAATAAAACAAACGATTTTATTTTAATTTACTTTAAGACGAACTTTATTGGGATTGTAAGAAAGCGGGCTACGCGTCTTGTCTGAGAAAAGTGTCTTTAAAAACTAACTTTACAAAATGTTGAGTTGGAACAAGAAACTTTTTATTGGTATTTAGAGCTAACATGTGAATGTAATAGCATCTTTGGGAAGATAGGGGAATAATTACGAGAATATGTCACGTACGAGAAATGAGTGTGGTAGTGGATATGTCCATATATATATATATAGATATCGAATGTCGATTGTTTTTTAGACTTCCACGAGCTTACCTTTTTTATATAAATTCTTCTCTTTTGTCTCGATCCTCAAAGAATAATGACGGTTCCGCGAGTTGCTGAGAGAAATCTAAAAGTGTTTTATTTCGTAAACTATATACAAATATATGAAAATTATAAAGCTTTACAATATAAGGATTGATAAACGAGAAGTCGCCGTGTTCAACTGAACATTATCTGTATGGAATCGGAATAATTGGATTTTTAACACTAACCAATCTTTTTTCAAAATTAGCGATTAGATTAGATGTCTGTGCAACTTAAATAGTGATTTCCTTCAGACAGATAAAAATCTATTACTAACATGTCACGGTAATTTTCAGGCTTGCGCGAGTTAACATGGATGCAAGAGTTTCTCATGTGTGGTTAAAACTAATTTTTTAAATTTTGCATAATTGAGTAAATTTTGTAGCAAAATAAGACTTCGAAAATTGTTGGTATACGAGGGTTGCTATTTATATTTCTGGCCTAATAATGAAAATGCGAATATTTATAAAAAAAAATGGATTTATTGTTTGTCACAGTATTCTCCAGCAAGATTTATATACTTTTGAATGCCCTCAAATCAATTGTCGAAGCACTTTTTCCACTCTGATTGAGGCACCTCCAAAACATGGTTTTTGAACACTTTAACAGCATCTTCTGACATCGAAAATCAATGACCACGCCTTTTTTCGATGATGTGCGGGTATAAAAAGAAGTCAAGTCAGGGCTGTACGGCGGATGACCCATGAATTCCACGTTTTGACCGCAAAAAAAGGCGCGGGTTTGAGCTGGTGTGTGGGAGTTCGCGTTGTCATGGTGCGGAATGATCCATCTTTTCTTGTTCGTTTTTCGAATTTCTACAAGGAGTTCAGGCTTACAAATTATGGTGTACCACTCAGAATTGACCGTCCTACATTGCTCAAGCGAAACAGTCGCCACATGACCAGTTTTACCGAAGAAACAGGCGACCATTTGCTGAATAGTGCTTCCTCCACGAACAAGGTTCGTTGGATTTGGCTCGTCTTCAAAGACCCACACGGTCGATTGCTGTTTTGTTTTGGGCTCATAACCATAGATCCATGATTCGTCACCTGTGACCATCTTATAAATGTCTTTTGAAGCACAGGGAATGTATTTTTTCAAAATTTCTTTGAACCAATCCACACAAGCCTTTTTTTGAGCAATCGTTAAATTGTGCGGGATCCAATGAGAACAATCCTTTTTTACGACCAGGTGTTTATGCAATATCGAATGTATTCTGGTGGAAGAAATGTCAAAGGATGCCTCTATCTCACGATATGTCACATGTCGATCTAGCATTATCAGTTCACGCACGGCATCAATGTTTTCTGGCCCAACGTCCGTTTTTGGACGACCTTCACAACCTTCGTCTTCTAGCGAGCATCGGCCACGATAGAATCCATTAAACCAGTATTTCACAGGGCTATAGGATGGCACTTCATCGCCTTATAAAGATTTAAGTTCATCGGTGCACTCGTGTCGTAATAATCCAAGTCGAAAGTTGTGAAAAATTTTTGCTCAAAAGTGTTCACGAGTTAATTCGATTTTTCTGCCGAGGTAAGTTTTTGATTAATCGTTTATCGATATCAAACGTGCTCGTACATGAACAAGCTGTATGGAGCTTTTATTGATAAAAGTCCAAACTTTTTTTGGAAAATAGCCAATTGGTCCTAATATGGCTAGAAGTGACCTAGGCCAGAAACTTAAATAGCAACCCTCGTATTTTGGATTCACGGTTTCTTTAAGTGCACTTTAAATCATTTCGAAATCTAAGTACAAGGAACTGCTTTTAGAAAAAAACAAGTAAGAAAGTTACAGTCGAGTGTGCTCGACTGTGAGATACCCGCTACCCATTTTTAATAAAGGCAAAATATTGCGGTATCATTTTGAAAATATACCGAAAATACTTTTAAAAAAATACTAAAAATATACCAAATGATATGTTTGGTATATCAATATAGTACCGCATTCAAAATATACCATAGACGGCTCAATATACCAGATTGTCAGCCAAAGTAACTAAGACCCTTATAAGTAGGCGTTTTTGCCCATACAAAAGTATTTCTTTTATAACTTCGACAATTTTTACCTGATCGCAACCAAATTTTCAGGAATCATAACTACTATAGTTATTATTATATATACCAAAATTTGCAACTCTAGCTTTAAAATTACGCTTGTTATTCGATTTTTTTGATTTGCGGGGGCGGAAGTGGGCGTGGCAAAAATTTGAAACAAACTTGATCTGCGTGCAAACATAACAAATGCTGTCGAAAAAAAATTATAGCTCTATCTCTCGTAGTCTCTGAGATCTAGGTGTTCATACGGACAGACGGACGGACACACAGACGGACAGACGGACATGGCTAGATCGTCTCGGCTGTTGACGCTGATCATGAATATATATACTTTATAGGGTCGGAGATGCCTCCTTTTACCTGTTACATACATTTCCTGTCGGCACAAAGTTATAATACCCTTCTACCCTATGGGTAGCGGGTATAAAAATGGTCAAGTAAATATGGATTGGCTGTTTCTAAGGTTATGCCGTTTTTTGAAATATGTATAATTTGTTTTTTAAAATAAGTTTTTTGTTGTATGTTAGTAGAATGTTTGTCGCTTGTGGTCATTTTTGGGTTTCTAGGACAATCATACTAAATTACTACTGTGCTCTTCTGCTCTATGTTGTGTAATCATCTTATTTCATGTCTCTCTGGTGAGGCTCTTGGAATGGTGCGATCGTTTCAACTCACCGATGATAATTATGAGAAAGCAATGGCAATGTCTCGATATACGGTTCATTGTTGTTGCTAAGCTATAATAAGAAGAGTACAAATGCAATCCTTATTTGATGCAGTGACAAAAATGAAGTGGGATGAGCACCTAAATTATAGGTTTATATAGATTCCATTGTGGAGTGAGGGGGAAACTGCGCTTAATCGTCGGTATCAGAACTTGTCAGCTGAGCATTCGAGCAAGTCCGATAATGAAGCCGTTTCTGCTAAGCACCTTAATGAAACCTCGTTCTCAGGTACAATTGTCAAGAACAAGAGTGATCACAGTTCCAAGTGTCACGCATAGTAATTTTTCGCGCGCTTATCTCGTTGATCTCAGTTTTTGTAAACAAATAAGTCTCAAAGAAGAAACAAAAAGTGCCGTTACCGGATAAGCAATAAGCGACTCGCTACGATGGGGACAGATGAGTCATCTGAGATGACCCACCAGATAAAAACAAATCTAAGCCCAGATTTGTTGTTGTTAAACGACTAGATGATAACTCAATGTCAAATGTTTCACCGTTTGTTATTAAGAAAATTATTGACTACTCCTGCGGCGGTGTGTTCGTTTTACAAAGAAGACCAAACTAAGAATGGAACACAAGCCCAAAAATTGGTAAAGCTGACAACGTTAATAATTTCCCTGTGGAAGTTAAAGAACATCCCTAGCTTAACTTTTCTAAAGGAGTTATTTACTCCAATGACTTGCTACATCTTGATGAAAAAGTCATCAAAAACTACCTTACTTCACAAAATGTTCACCAAGTGAAAAAAATCAAGAAGAAGATAAACGATCAACTAGTTGAAACAGGCCTATTAATTTTAACTTTCGGAAGCGCCTCTTTTCCGGAAAGTATTAAAATTGGGTATGAATCAGTTAAAGTGAGGGCTGGGAACGAAGGAATCTGCAGTTTTATATTTTTATTTTTACTCACTGTAGTTTGTGGCTGTATATACTTATACATATGCTTTTACGGTCACATACAAACTAATTTATTGTTAATTATATATATCGGCTATTTCCACCTTAACAATACTGTTGATGCCAGATGACTGCAGGTGTGACCACTCAGGCCAGCTGACAGTGTGGTAGCGATCGAGTGTTACCGATAGCGACACTGATCTGATTTCTCTTGATGCTGGTCACCCTGCCCTTTTTTTAGTGCTTTTCTGCATTCCTACTCATATGTTCAAATTTTCTTGTGCACATGACAAGTATTTCTACAAGTGGTCAATAAAAAGTATTGTAAAGTTTCTACAAACATAAAATCGAAAAATGAATTTGTTCTTAATTTATATGGAGACGCCCCCCTGCAAACACTTGGTCCTTCGAGCCGGAGTTGCCCGACCCCAGCAACAGGATTGGTTTTTTTTTCAAGATAAGTAATGCACTTTCTTCATTCATTCTCAATACATTTTGTGCAAGTGTCGTGTTCGCGCCATATTCTTTTTTTCCTTGTACCTTATATATATGTGACACAGCATATATATAAGTACATAAGCGTTCCACCGGCATTTTTTTCTCTATCTTTTCTACTTTGTTGTTTACGTTGCACATTATATATATATATATATATATCCTTATATGTGACATATCCACCACCACACTCATTTCTCATATGTGACACATTCTCGTAATTATTCCCCAATCTCCAAAATTTCCTATTGCATTCACATAAAGATTATATTATATTCAAAACATAAACTTGTCGCGACAGCGACCAATCGTTACAAACAAAAAGATTCTATTGCATTCAAATAAAGATCATATTTTAAACATAAAATCGTCGCGGCGGCGACTAACGTCAAACAAAAAGATCCACTTCACACCACTTAAAATTTTCTGGTGCAATTTGAGGACTCAGCATTAAAACACTAACACATACAAAAAACATTACACATATGTTAGCTCTAAGTCGCAATAAGAAGTTTCTTGTTCAAACTCAACATATTGTAAAATTAGTTTTTAAAGACACTTTCCTCAGACAAGACGCGTAGCCCGCTAATCTTGCAATACCAATAAAGTTCGTCTAAAAGTTATTTAAAAATAAAATCGTTGTTTTATTTTTTTTAACCTTCGCATTACGTGAAAATATAATTGGCAACAAACTGTCGTGACCGCTAAAGGACTCTAATATTGTCCAGGTTAAACGCGTATAACGTTGTGAACTATATAAAACATATCCGCCAAAAACATCTACGTGCGTGAGCGTATTATTAAAACGGTTTAACAAACGAACATTGTGAACCCGATATAATAAACCTCAAAAACCCGTAGTAAAAAACCACGTGTGTGTGAACTAATAACCACCAACAATAGCAATTGAACTTTCGGAAGCACACCTAAACCAGTGCTTAAATCAAATCAAACATGTGTCAGCGCTTGGCAATGGTGCAGAAAATTTGTCAGCCTTTATAAAAGGGATAGACTTCATCCTATCGCTATATACAACAAGATGTGTACGTCAAAACATCGTAATTTTCGGAGCCATCGAAAGGCAGTTAGACGGAGAAGCCTTGAGAACAGCCCAAGTGACGCAGTCCAATAACTGGATATCACTAAGATCATCGCTAATCGAGGAGTTCAAAACACAGACGTCTTATGAAGAATTGCTGCGAAGACTACAACACCAACTGGAGCGGAAGTCTACGTAAGTTTGTCGAAGAACTCGAACGCAAATCTTATATAATCAGTAATAAGTTAGCATTAGATAATGAATCCAGTACTACAATATTAACCACAAATGCATTAAAAACAACTACTAAGAATGTAATAACTAGGAAATTACCTGACAGAATATACATGACCTTAGCAAGGCATGATATTACCACAATAAGCTAATTAAAAGCTATTGCTCAAGCGGAAGGACTTTATGAATCTTATGAAAAGCGAAAACCATAATCGCAGAAATCAAAATAGATCATGTGCAAATTATTCATCAAATAATTTTCATTCAAATAATACGTCCTGTAGGAACCGGTGCGAGTAGATACGGAGAGCGCCAACGATGACTCTGCAGAGAGGGATGATGGCTCGCGCTCAAATGCAGGCCAGTAGTTCGCACTCAACGAGAGTGTATATAATATTTGTGTCAGTTACTAAAAGTAATAATAAATAATATACCTTAAAATAGAAACAATATTCACTGTTATTATCGGGTTATTACATTGGCGACGAGGTAAATTAAAAAAAAAAAAAAAAAAAACATTAACATTAACTAAATAATAATAAAAATAAAGCAAAGAGTTGTGCGGAAAATACTTGTGCAGTAAAAAAGTCCAAAGACACGCATTCTGCGTACAGTTTGCAATTCCGTTAGTTGGTCTTTTCATTTCGTTTTATGCATGCATTCGGTAGTGGCGTGATCTTGGAAAACAAAGAGAGTAGCGCATTTAAAAAAAAAAGAGAGAGTGTAACGAAATGGAATGCAAGGCGTTAGAATCATCGCAGGTGTGATGCGTATCAAAGAGTACACAAAAATAAATGCAGACACAAGCAAATATGATTTAAGAAAAAAATAAGCAACCAGTGTTGGGGCAGTACTAAGAGTACGGGCCGAATTAAATACATACATATATATAAGTATGTACGAAGCTGACTTTGAGTCAGGGACAGTACTAAGAGTACGGGTCGAAGTTAAAATATATGAAGCTGGCTGTCAGTCAGGGGCTATACAAAAAAAAAAGTATGAGTACAACTTGACACTTAAAACGATCTGACTGAGTCAGTGGCAGTTTGCCTAATAAAATCAAAATTATTTTGTTTATCTCGTGATTTCAGGAATATCTGACAACAATGACGGAGAGCGTTATCAAGCCATTTCTCTGCGAAACAATTGAGAAGACTCTTTTGCGCGTTGAGTGGGAGAAATGGCTGCGAGCCTTCGAAATTTACCTGTTAGCGGAAGAAATTGATACCTCTGTTCGTAAGAGAAGCAAATTGCTGCATTTTGGGGGACCACAGCTTCAAACTGTAGCATTCTCTTTACCTGATGCTATTGTAGAAAATGTTGAAGATAAAGATATAGACATATACAAGGTTTTGGTCGACAAGCTAAACGCATATTTCTCACCAAAGCAGAATTCAAGTTTTGAGAGGCACCTATTCAGAAATATTTGTCCTACGGAAGGAGAGTGTGCTGAGATTGCGAAATCAGATTCAGAAATGTGACTTTGGGACCACTAAAACAGAAGTTGAGGAGATTTCCCTAAAGGACAAGATAATCGTCAGCTGGGCCGGTGTTAATTTAAAAAAGAAACTTTTAGAAAAAGAGTACACATTGTCTCAGGTAATTGATGCCTGCCAAGTCAATGAAGAGATTAATAAACAATCGGAGATGATGCGTTCAAAGCCAGAAACTGAGACGTTAAGAAAAATTTCAGCAGGGCACGTTAACCTAAATAAACCATTTGAATGCGGAAGATGTGGCCGTAAAGGTCACAATAGCAACAGCCCGTCATGTTCAGCCATAAATCAAAAGTGCAATAAATGCGCACGGATTGGCCATTTTGCAGTTAAATGTAAAACAAATCTGAAACGACAGCGATCCCATGACTATAATGACACCGCTAAACGTCAACGCAACAACGTCCGTTTGGTGGAAGAAGAGGATGACCGAAAGGCCAAATCAAATTGTTTTAAGATCCAAAGCGATGATGAGGATGAGGTCATTAAATGTCGAGTTGGGGGTCGTAAAATCTCGCTGGTGATTGACTCTGGTTCCCGTTATAATCTAATAAGCCCAAAGGACTGGGCCTGTCTGCAGATAGATAAAGCAACTGTTTTCAACGTTAGACCGAATTCAACGAATCAGTTCAGAGGATATGCTTCGCGCGAATTGCTGCAAGTAATTTGCGTTTTCGAAGCTCCTATATCTATTGACCAGAATCCTGAGGTGTTTGCTACGTTTTTCGTAATAAAAAACGGAACACAATCACTATTCGGAAAGGACACAGCACTCAAGCTAAATGTTTTACGTCTCGGGCTCTGTGTCAAGAAAATAGAAAAATTAACACCGTTCCCAAAATGGAAGGGGGCACCAGTAAAGTTATCAATAAAGGCAGACATTAAGCCGGTTCAACAACCAATGAGGCGAATACCAATTGCCCTGGAAGACAAAATAACAGCAAAATTGGAAGAAGCACTGGCCCTTGATATCATCGAACCAGTAGTAGGCCATTCTCCCTGGATATCGCCCATGGTCATAGCATTTAAAGAAAATGGCGACATCAGAATATGCATCGACATGAGGCTGGCAAATAAGGCAATCTTGAGAGAGAATTATCCGTTACCAATATTCGACACTTTTATGACTAAGTTGAAGGGCGCAGAATATGAGTCTAGCCGGAGCATAACCACATTTATTACCCCACGTGGGCTATCTAGGTATAAAAGGCTTATGTTTGGCGTTAACTCTGCTCCAGAGATTTTCCAGAGAAGACTCGAAGAACTTTTAGCCTCATGCAAGAACGTGATGAACTACATCGACGATATAATTATTTTCGGAATCAGCGAGAAGGACCATGACGACGCAGTTCAGAAAGTCAAAGATGTTTTGAAGGAAAATAACGTTGTGTTGAATGAGGAAAAATGCGTTTGGAAAACGCAAGAAGTGAAATTTCTGGGACATATTCTGTCGAATAAAGGTATTGAAGTGGATCCTGAAAAAGTCCAAACAATCCTTTCTTTTAGAGATCCCAAAAACAAGGAGGAGACTCGGAGTTTTTTAGGACTTGTTACTTACGTTGGTAAATTTATCCCCAACCTGGCAAATTGCACAGAGCCTTTAAGACGACTGTTGAAAAAGGAAAGCAAATTCAATTGGGGCGACATAGAAAAAGAAGCTTTTGAAGACCTAAAGTTCCATTTAGCAAAAATACCAAGCTTGTGCGGAAAATACTTGTGCAGTAAAAAGTCCAAAGACACGCATTCTGCGTACAGTTTGCAATTCCGTTAGTTGGTCTTTTCATTTCGTTTTATGCATGCATTCGGTAGTGGCGTGATCTTGGAAAACAAAGAGAGTAACGCATTTAAAAAAAAAAGAGAGAGTGTAACGAAATGGAATGCAAGGCGTTAGAATCATCGCAGGTGTGATGCGTATCAAAGAGTACACAAAAATAAATGCAGACACAAGCAAATATGATTTAAGAAAAAAATAAGCAACCAGTGTTGGGGCAGTACTAAGAGTACGGGCCGAATTAAATACATACATATATATAAGTATGTACGAAGCTGACTTTGAGTCAGGGACAGTACTAAGAGTACGGGTCGAAGTTAAAATATATGAAGCTGGCTGTCAGTCAGGGGCTATACAAAAAAAAAAGTATGAGTACAACTTGACACTTAAAACGATCTGACTGAGTCAGTGGCAGTTTGCCTAATAAAATCAAAATTATTTTGTTTATCTCGTGATTTCAGGAATATCTGACAACAATGACGGAGAGCGTTATCAAGCCATTTCTCTGCGAAACAATTGAGAAGACTCTTTTGCGCGTTGAGTGGGAGAAATGGCTGCGAGCCTTCGAAATTTACCTGTTAGCGGAAGAAATTGATACCTCTGTTCGTAAGAGAAGCAAATTGCTGCATTTTGGGGGACCACAGCTTCAAACTGTAGCATTCTCTTTACCTGATGCTATTGTAGAAAATGTTGAAGATAAAGATATAGACAAGGTTTTGGTCGACAAGCTAAACGCATATTTCTCACCAAAGCAGAATTCAAGTTTTGAGAGGCACCTATTCAGAAATATTTGTCCTACGGAAGGAGAGTGTGCTGAGATTGCGAAATCAGATTCAGAAATGTGACTTTGGGACCACTAAAACAGAAGTTGAGGAGATTTCCCTAAAGGACAAGATAATCGTCAGCTGGGCCGGTGTTAATTTAAAAAAGAAACTTTTAGAAAAAGAGTACACATTGTCTCAGGTAATTGATGCCTGCCAAGTCAATGAAGAGATTAATAAACAATCGGAGATGATGCGTTCAAAGCCAGAAACTGAGACGTTAAGAAAAATTTCAGCAGGGCACGTTAACCTAAATAAACCATTTGAATGCGGAAGATGTGGCCGTAAAGGTCACAATAGCAACAGCCCGTCATGTTCAGCCATAAATCAAAAGTGCAATAAATGCGCACGGATTGGCCATTTTGCAGTTAAATGTAAAACAAATCTGAAACGACAGCGATCCCATGACTATAATGACACCGCTAAACGTCAACGCAACAACGTCCGTTTGGTGGAAGAAGAGGATGACCGAAAGGCCAGATCAAATTGTTTTAAGATCCAAAGCGATGATGAGGATGAGGTCATTAAATGTCGAGTTGGGGGTCGTAAAATCTCGCTGGTGATTGACTCTGGTTCCCGTTATAATCTAATAAGCCCAAAGGACTGGGCCTGTCTGCAGATAGATAAATCAACTGTTTTCAACGTTAGACCGAATTCAACGAATCAGTTCAGAGGATATGCTTCGCGCGAATTGCTGCAAGTAATTTGCGTTTTCGAAGCTCCTATATCTATTGACCAGAATCCTGAGGTGTTTGCTACGTTTTTTCGTAATAAAAAACGGAACACAATCACTATTCGGAAAGGACACAGCACTCAAGCTAAATGTTTTACGTCTCGGGCTCTGTGTCAAGAAAATAGAAAAATTAACACCGTTCCCAAAATGGAAGGGGGGCACCAGTAAAGTTATCAATAAAGGCAGACATTAAGCCGGTTCAACAACCAATGAGGCGAATACCAATTGCCCTGGAAGACAAAATAACAGCAAAATTGGAAGAAGCACTGGCCCTTGATATCATCGAACCAGTAGTAGGCCATTCTCCCTGGATATCGCCCATGGTCATAGCATTTAAAGAAAATGGCGACATCAGAATATGCATCGACATGAGGCTGGCAAATAAGGCAATCTTGAGAGAGAATTATCCGTTACCAATATTCGACACTTTTATGACTAAGTTGAAGGGCGCAGAATATGAGTCTAGCCGGAGCATAACCACATTTATTACCCCACGTGGGCTATCTAGGTATAAAAGGCTTATGTTTGGCGTTAACTCTGCTCCAGAGATTTTCCAGAGAAGACTCGAAGAACTTTTAGCCTCATGCAAGAACGTGATGAACTACATCGACGATATAATTATTTTCGGAATCAGCGAGAAGGACCATGACGACGCAGTTCAGAAAGTCAAAGATGTTTTGAAGGAAAATAACGTTGTGTTGAATGAGGAAAAATGCGTTTGGAAAACGCAAGAAGTGAAATTTCTGGGACATATTCTGTCGAATAAAGGTATTGAAGTGGATCCTGAAAAAGTCCAAACAATCCTTTCTTTTAGAGATCCCAAAACAAGGAGGAGACTCGGAGTTTTTAGGACTTGTTACTTACGTTGGTAAATTTATCCCCAACCTGGCAAATTGCACAGAGCCTTTAAGACGACTGTTGAAAAAGGAAAGCAAATTCAATTGGGGCGAAATATAAAAAAAAGCTTTTGAAGACCTAAAGTTCCATTTAGCAAAAATACCAAGCTTATCATATTTTGACCCAAACAAAAAGACACGTCTAATAGCGGATGCCAGCCCAGTTGCTCTGGGAGCAGTACTAGTTCAATTTGACACATCTGGAGAACCTAAAATTATTTCATTTGCAAGTCGCAGTCTATCCGACGTAGAAAAACGTTATTCTCAGACTTAAAAAGAAAGTCTCGCTCTAGTATGGGCTGTTGAAAAGTTCTACTTTTATTTAACAGGCTTGGAATTCGAATTGGTGACAGACCATAAGCCGTTGGAAACCATTTTTAAGCCAACCTCAAAACCGCCGGCACGAATTGAGCGATGGCATTTACGCTTGCAAGCTTTTAAGTTCAAGGTATATATAAAGCTGGTAAAAAAAAACATTTCAGATAGCCTATCTCGATTATGTGAATTACCATCAACAAATTCGGATTGGCGTAAAACGGAACACAACATATTTCGAGTTGTTGAATACACTGTCCCTACATCATTGGACATTTCGGAAATAGCGCTAAAAAGTAGTGCTGATGAGAAAATTGTTGACGCGATGACCTGTTTGGATGCCAACTCGTGGGAAAGCAGTACATCAAACAGTTATTACCCATTTCGAACACGACTAATTATCCCAAAAAGTCTACGGGGAAAGAGTTCTAGAACTAGCTCATGAAGGACACCCTGGTGAGTCAGCCATGAAGCGTCGATTAAGAGTAAAGGTATGGTGGCCACGCATCGATCGAGATGTGGAAAATTTTGTGAAATCATGCAAAGATTGCATGTTAGTATCTCAGCCATTAAGACCGGCTCCTATGCAAAGAACTGCTTTTCCAACAAGCCCATGGAACTCTATAGCTAGTGATTTACTAGGCCCACTTCCAAACGGTAAATACGTCCTCGTATTTATCGACTATTTTTCCAGGTATATGGAACTAAAATTTTTTACAATCTATATCATCGGAATCAATTATAGGAGCCATGAAAGAAATATTTTGTCGATTGGGTTTTCCGAGATATCTGCGAACGGACAACGGGAGACAATATATTAGTTCGTTATTCGAACAATACTGCAGCACAAATGGCATCGAGCTAATAAGGACCCCACCATATTGGCCTCAGGCGAATGGCGAGGTCGAAAACATGAATCGATCTTTAGTAAAAAGACTAAAAATAGCTCATCTTAACAAAACCAACTTTCAGGAGGACATTCAGCAGTTCATTTTAATGCATAATGTTACCCCGCACAGTACAACTGGTACCTCTCCTTCAGAACTTATGTTTAACAGAATGATTAGAACCAAAATTCCAAACATACAATACGCTTTGGGTGAAGCTCATGACTCGGAAGAAAAGGACAATGATTATATACAAAAACATAAAGGGAAAGTATATGCAGATAAGAAGAGAGGAGCGAAAGAGATTAGTATTCAGGTGGGCGATAAGGTACACCAAATTTTGATACCACAACATATGAAGTCTTAGAGCGTGAAGGTAACATTGTTAAATTGACAGGGAAGGGAAAACACTTATAAGGGATGCTAGTCACCTAAAGAAAATTCCAGCTTCGAGCACAAGCAAGGACTTTACGGATATAGCATCGACTGCGGCGGATTTGGAGAAGACACGTCAACAATCGTCGGTGGATACTCCCGAACAATACGACACATCATCTGGACCTGGTTTAAAACTCAAACTGGTAAACAAAGGAGGGATGTGGGAACCGGTGCGAGTAGATACGGAGAGCGCCAACGATGACTCTGCAGAGAGGGATGATGGCTCGCGCTCAAATGCAGGCCAGTAGTTCTCAAGCCATCAACGAGAGTGTATATAATATTTGTGTCAGTTACTAAAAGTAATAATAAATAATATTCCTTAAAATAGAAACAATATTCAGTGTTATTATCGGGTTATTACACGTCCAATTCTAAATCACAAAATAATCACAAAATTCAAATCAAAATCAAAGTAATCAGAACATTCACCAAGAGTTCAATCAAAAATTAAAAGAAGCTCAAAATCAGAACCCTTATAATTATTCAAGGGATACCTCAACTAGCCGTGGGCCTAACCCACCAGTAAAGAGACAAGGAGAAAGCCAAAGTGGTCAATTTAAAATGGAACATGGTGAAAATTTTCATCAAAATACCTCGGAGCAAAGTGCAGAATAAACATTCCATATATGAAAATTAAAATGAATGAAGTAAACCTAAAATGTATCATTGTCACAGGTTCTTCAATAAATCTTATAAAAGAAAATATTTTCGGTTTTCCAACCTATAAAAACGCAATCAATGTCCAAACAATCAATGGTATCACTGAGTTATCAGAAAATATATTTTTCGGTCCTAGTAGACTTTGTCCTATAAAACAAAAATTTTATATTCAAAAATTCTCTGAAAATCACTATATGTTATTAGGAAGGGAGTATTTAAAAGCCAGTTAATCTCAAATCGACTACGAAAATGGAATAGTCACATTAGGAGATTACAAATTCAAATTTAAAAATAGTGAAGAAAATTTCGAAGAAACTTATATAGAAAACCATTCAAACCCACCCTTAACTTAAGATAGACCCTTCAACTTCGCAATCGAAGACGAATTAAAGGAGTGTAATGAGTTCAGATTAGAACATCTTAACACAGAAGAAATGGAAAAATTAAAAAAGGTCTTGTACGAATTTAGCGACATCCAGTACAGGGAAAGTGACAATTTGACTTTCACTAGTACGATCAAGCATTCAGTTCAAACAAAACATGAAGATCCAATATACAAGAGACCTTATAAATATCCACAAGCTCTTGATCAAGAGGTCAACAAACAAATCAATGAAATGATAGAGCAGGGTATAATTAGAAAATCTAAATTCCCCTATTGTTCACCAATCTGGATTGTTAAAAAAAAAATGGACGCTTCAGGAAAACAAAAATTCCGGGTAGTCATTAACTACAGGAATCTCAATGAAATAACCATTGATGACAAATTTCCCATACCAAATATGGATGAGATCTTAGATAAACTAGGCAAATGCCAATACCTTACTACGATCAATTTGCAAAGGGCTTCCATAAAATTCAAATGGATCCCGACTCAATTGCAAAAACCGTCTTTTCAACCAAGCATGGTCATTACGAATTCACTCGTATGCCCTTTGGGCTTAAAAATGCTCCAGCGATTTTCCAGCGCTGCATGAATAACCTAATTGAAAATCTGATCTTCAAGGATTTTCTTGTTTACTTAGGTGATATCATCATTTACTCCACTTCATTGGAGGAACATATATCATCCATTTCGAAAATCTTCTAAAAACTTCGAGAAGCCAATTTGAAATTACAAGTTGACAAATGTGAGTTTATGAAGAAGGAAACTGAATTCCTTGGGCATGTAATCACCACGCAGGGTATAAAACCAAACCCGAACAAAATTAAGGCTATTGTCGAATTTCCAATTTATTCCCAATTTTGCAAATATTGCAAAACTTATGACAACTAAATTAAAGAAAAACGCCACTATAAATATAAAGGATCCCACATATGTGTCTGCATTCGAAAAATTCAAAGTTTTAATCACGTCCGATCCGATATTAGTTTATCCAAATTTCGAGAAGCCATTCTCATTGACTACCGATGCTAGCAACTTCGCTATAGGCGCCGTTCTGTCACAGGAAGACAAACACATTTGTTATGCAAGTCGAACTTTAAACGGACATGAATCAAACTATTCAGCTATTATAGCTATATATAGCTATAATATTAAAGAACCAAACATGAAACTGCAAAGATGGAAAATCCGATTAAATCAGTATGATTATTAAATCAAATATTTACCAGGAAAAGAGAATAATGTAGCAGATGCACTTTCGCGTATCAAAATAGAAGAGAATTTCCTAGAAGAAGATGCAGTTAGCAACTATACATAGCGCTCAAGAGGACTTATAACCGAAAGGCCTTTAAATTATTTTAACAAACAAATAGAATTTCTAAAAGGTGATGATAACAAAGTCGAGACAACTCGTTATTTCCATAAACTAAACATTAAAATTTCTTATGAGGAAATGACCAATCAATACGCCAAGGATATGATAAAAGAATATCTTTGCTAGAAAAAGAGTATTGTCTATTTTCACAATGAAATAGATTCTCCAATTTTTCAAAGAGCTTATTTAGAAATAATAAGACCGAATAATATAACTAAAGTACTGAAAACAAGCTCGAAATTAATCGACTTACAAACTTTTGCAGAGTTTAAAGAGTTAATATTAAAAACACATAAAAAGCTGTTACATCCACGAATTGAAAACACAATTAATTGGTTCAAAGAAAAATACTATTACCCTGACTATCAGAAATTAATACAAAATTTAATTAATGTTTATAATGTCGCTAAAACTGAACATAGAGACACAAAACTCACTTTTGAAATAACACCTGAAGTTCTTAACGTTAGAGATAAATATGTAATAGATTTTTATATGATCGATAAAAAACAATTTCTTTCTTGTATAGATGTATATTCAAAATTCGCAACATTAATATAAGTTCAAAGCAGAGATTGGTTAGAAGCCAAAAGAGCTTTATTAAAAGTTCTCAATGAAATGGGAAAACCCTTAGAGATAAAAGCAGATAAAGATTCAGCATTTATTAGTGCAGCTTTGCAAATTTGGTTACAAGAAGAAAATATAAAAATAGAAAGAAAGGTTCCATAAAACAATAAATGAAGAGTTACGAATAATAAGAAGTGACGATGATGTAGAAAACAAATTATCAAAATTTGAAACATTTTATATACCTATAATCATAAAACAAAGCATAAAGCTACTAATAGAACCCCAGCAGACATTTTTATTTATGCAAGAACTCCTGAGTATAATTCAC
The DNA here is from genome assembly GCF_023558535.2 of Drosophila nasuta. Classification (NCBI taxonomy): domain Eukaryota; kingdom Metazoa; phylum Arthropoda; class Insecta; order Diptera; family Drosophilidae; genus Drosophila; species Drosophila nasuta. The sequence continues at coordinate 737,192 of NW_026869398.1, forward strand.
AAGAAAACAAAGTAAATCAAATAGACAACCTTAATAAAAACAGAAGTAATTTTGAAGTAGATACAAGATTTAGACAAGCCCCGTTAGTAAAGTCTAAAACAACAAACCCTTTCAAAAAGACAAGTAATATCATGAAACTTGATGAAAAACATTTTGAAGAAACAAACAGAGGAAGAAAAGTCACCCATTATAAATAAAAATTTAAAAAGAAGAAAGTAATTAATAAAAGCGAATATTACAATTCCAGGCCAAACGATGAAACATCCTAAGTTGCTATTGCTATTAATACTATCAATGATTTGTAAACCTATAAACACTCAACGAGTTAAAGTTCACCCTATTCAAAACGACCAAGGTTTCATCCTATTCGAATCAGGAATAATCAATTTACCTGTATCTTTTGAACATGATTGCTTCACAAATAGAATATTCTTTGGACTTATTAGTAACTCAGTCATATTTTCAATAAATACCCTCAAATAAGATACTTAATGAATAATCTTGAAAAGTAAATGGCCGCTATTAGAATAGCAAGTCGTACTAAACGTGGTTTATTCGATTTTATAGGATCTTCTTTTAAATTCCTTTTCGGTACATTAGATAATGAAGATAAAAAACAAATTGAAAATCAGATTAATATCATCGCCCATAATTCAATCCAAGTAAGCAATCTTAATGATTTTATAAATAAATTTAATCATGACATAAATATAATAAATAGCCAAGTAAAATTCTGGAAGAAGAAAGACAACTAAATTCGTTAATATTTAATACTGAACACTTTACCGAATATATTGAAGACATAGAATTAGGATTACAAATAACCCGCTTAGGTATCTTTAATCCGAAACTACTTAAACATGATCCAATAGATCATATCAATCATGAAAAATTAATTAATATAAAAACTTCAGCATGGTTCAATCCAATAACAAATGAAATTTTTCTGATGTCTCATATACCACTTACCAATCTCGAAGTTAAAACTTTCCAAATAATTCCAAACCTGACTGAAATGGACAGATCATTAGTGAAAATATTGAAGGGAAATTTTATTTACATAATAACTTTGTTTCAAATAGTATCTCAAAGAAGATCATAAATGACCAATGCATTGCAAATATAATAAAACATGAAGCACCAATAAATATCGCAAACAAGATCTTATACAAATAGTAGAACCAAATATTGGAATAACTTGGAATATAACACGAACATAACTTAACCAAAAGTGTAACAATTTAGACATTTACATTGAAAAGGATAAAATAATCAAAATATTTAATTGTACAATCGAATTAAAAAAATGTAAAATTATCAAATAGAGCCCAACAATTCACAACACTTATATTTACAGAATACAATGTAACTAAAATAGAACCATTATCATACATATGTTAGCAATAAAAGAAATGATTTTGTATAACAATACGGAAAATATTATCTACAAATATTCAACAATTACAATTGTATTAATCTTAATTCTTAATTCATAACACCTTTCAACACAATCATACAAAAATATGTAAGAAAAAATGAAACGAACACAAATGCTTATGCTGAAATTGAAATTACAGAAAAACCAGTACCACTTATGTACCCTGAATTAAACGCTTGAGGACAAGCTATTTTCTAAAGGTTGGGGGGAGTGACATACCCACCACCACACTCATTTCTCGTATGTGACACATTCTCGTAATTATTACCCTCTCTCCAAAATATCCTATTGCATTCACATAAAGATTATATTATATTCAAAACATAAACTTGTCACGACAGCGACCAATTGTAACAAACAAAAAGTTTCTATTGCATTCAAATAAAGATCATATTCTAAACATAAAATCGTCGCGGCGGCGACTAACGTCAAACAAAAAGATCCACTTCACGCCACTTAAAATTTTCTGGTGCAATTTGAGGACTCAGCATTAAAACACTAACACATACGCAAAACATTACACATATGTTAGCTCTAAGTCGCAATAAGAAGTTTCTTGTTAAAACTCAACATATTGTAAAATTAGTTTTTAAAGACACTTTCCTCAGACAAGACACGTAGCCCGCTAATCTTGCAATACCAATAAAGTTCGTCTACAAGTTATTTTAACCTTCGCGTTACCCGAAAACATAATTATATGTATGTGTAAGTATTTATACAGTTTTAAAGAGTTCGCTTATATTTTCCGTTTGTCCGTTGTTGTATGTACTTTGTTACATTTCTGTCGTTTCGCGTTTTGTCTGCATTTCTTGACACACTTCAGTGTATGCAACCTCTTCGTGTTGTTTTATTCTAAATAACAAGAAAGTTGCACGCTATTAAAAAACAAACGCGCGTAGATCCGCTACACTCCATATATATATATATATATATATATATATATACATATACATACACATACGACACACATACATACACGTATCCTTTCATACACGACACCTACACACATATACACTCCGTTTATATTACTTATATATATCATATCATATCCATTCCATATATTCCATATACGTTACATATATATTATCCAAACTTTGTTCATATATGTATATGAACAGCAGCAACTTGTGATCCAACGAGTTTAATAAAGATTCACGCTGTTGTTTGTGTTTTATTTATGATTGTGTTTTTTCCAACACCGAAACATTTTTGTTTTTTTTCAACAGCGATCTTTCCGTCTGTTTTTTGTGTCGGCCTTGTTCACTATCCTGTGATAGTCGAAGTTCCTCTCCATTTTGTGCTTGCTTTCGGCTGTCCGCTTTATCTTGCGTCTTTGTCGAGAAAAAGACTCTAAAGTCCAATCTAAACTTAGCAAAACCCGTGCGATGGCTCTCAGCAACTTCGTCAGCGTCTCTGACAAGCTGGTGCAATTCGAGAGTCGGGTCAGAGGGCCTGCAGCCGAAGACGTCAATGTACACACTTACGAGATCCGTCGTGACCGGCTGCAAATCCTCTGGGACAATGTCGAGGCCGCTTATGCCACGTGCGCTGATGCACTGCATCGAGACGGGGACAACGAAGGCATACAGGCCATGGAGGTGAAATATGACCATGCTGTGTATGAGTGGTGTCTCGCCCGTGTAAAGGGGCAAATTACCCAAGTTTCCGGGTCCACCAGGAATGGACTCCAGTGATTGCTGGCTCCCTCCAGTCGACACCGAAGTATTCCGTGGGGATTACTTGCGGTGGCCGACCTTCCGTGATTTTTTTCACGGACTTCTACGTCGACAATCCGAGGTTGACTCCGGTTGAGAAACTTTTCCATCTAAACTCAAAAACCGCAGATGAGGCCAAATTTCCGCTGACGAACGATGGTTTCGCGTCGGCTTGGAGTGCTCTCTGCGAGCGATTCGAAAACAAGCGCTTGTTGATAACGAGCCAGTTAAAAATCCTTTTTAACCTGTCCGAGGTTACCCAAGAGTCGGGGGGCAGCTATTAAGGAGCTGGAGAGCACAATTCAGCGTTGCTTGACCGCTCTTGAGCATTCAGACATTTCCGTCTGTAGCCCGTTCGCAGATTGCATCCTCGCATTTCTCTGCTCGTCCAAAATCCCCAAGCTCACACTCTCGTTGTGGGAGCAATCTTTGGTGGATAAAGCGAAAATTCCCGCATGACAGGACATGAGCACGTTCCTCAACGAGCGCTATCGTACGCTCGAAGCGGTTGAGGACGTGAAACAGACTGCCAACTCACAGAATGCGACTGCTGGACCACCCCGTCCGCAGAGTTCAATGCGAGTCAACTTTTCCGAGTCACTCCGAAAGGCAAACCATGTGACTTGTGCTCGTTCGTTATTCCACAGTTGGCAGGCAAACTGCCCATAGCGCTGGCTCAATTCCTCAAGAACGAAAATCGTTTGTCAAGAAGCGATTCTCTAAAGGAGCAGTACAATGTCGTTCTCCAGGAGTACGTGGATTTGGGTCATATGACACTCATATCGCCACAGGCGATTGTCACGTCACGACTCCTAGCTTCTATCTGCCTCATCATGCCGTACTCAAACCAGATTGCACCACAACGAAGGTGCGGGTCGTTTTTAACGCTTCTTGTCCATCCTCAAATGGCAACAGTCTGAATAATATCCTTCATTCAGGGCCCATTCTCCAATCGGATCTCACGTTGCAGATCCTCAAATGCAGATACTATCGGTATGTGTTCAATGCGGACATAACGAAGATGTATCGCCAAATCCTCATGGACTCGAAGCACACACCGTTCCAACGAATTCTGTTTCATAAGTCGGACGGTGAGATCCGTGACTTCGAATTGAACACAGTGACATTCGTTGTCAACTGTGCTCCTTTCCTGGCCCTACGAGTCCTCCAGCAACTTGCTGAAGACATACGCTTGGAGTATCCTCGCAAGCCGAGTCATCTCCAGCAGCATGTACGTGGACGACGTCCTGGCGGGGACACACACGAAGGAAGAGGCCATCCGGACCATTGCGGAAGTGTGTGCAGCCCTGGACAGCGCTGGCTTCCCGCTGAGGAAGTGGACGTCGAACAATAAGAGCGTGCTGAAGGACATCCCAAAGGACCACCTACTTCGAGAAGGCTTCCTAGAACTCGACGACTCCAGTACGGCGAAAACTCTGGGCATCAGGTGGCAAGCTCACGATGACGAGTTCTTCTTCATGCCACCAAAAGTTGCCCATCAGGACTCCTACACGAAGAGGGAAGTACTTTCGCAGGGAAGTACTTTTCGACCCTGCTGGGTGGCTGGCCCCTTTCGTTATCCGAGCCAAGATCTTCATGCAGGAGATCTGGCTGAAAACGCTCGAATGGGACGAACATTTACCCGCGAATCTTTTACTCCTATGGAAGGAGTATCTGGAAAGCTATCCTGCTCTGGGTAAGATCCGGATTCCAAGATGGGTCCAGTTCCAGACATGAGTGAAGCTCCAGTACCACGGATTCTGTGATGCTTCAGAAAGGGCGTATGAAGCGGCGATCTATGTCGGCGTGGAGACAGCGAACAAGGTTACCACGCATCTCCTCGCTGCGAAGACAAAGGTGGCTCCTGTCAAGTCACTCTCAGTGCCACGTTTGGAGCTTTGTGGCGCAGTCCTGTTGGCTGAGCTATCTTCGGCCCTGCTCCTGAATCTTCCAGCAGAAAGTTTCCAGGCTTTCTTTTGGACTGATTCAACAATTCCTCTCGCCTGGTTGAACAAGCCACCCTGCAGATGGACAACCTTTGTGGCCAATCGTGTGGCTAAAATAGTCCAAGCCAGCGACTCCAAAAATTTTTAGCATGCGCGATCCGAGCACAACCCAGCAGATCTTGCAACCCGAGGTGTCCTGCCACAAGAACTGATTCATAACCCTTTGCGGTGGCGTGGACCAAAGTGGCTTCATCTCCAACCGGATCAATGGCCAACATCTCCAAGTCCCATTCCGGAGACTCTGCTGGAGCAGCGGATTAAGTGTAACATCGCCAAGTTACCTCCTACTCCTGATTTTCTGAGTAAGTTCTCTGATTTTGGCAAAGCACTTCGCACTTCTGCCTATGTTCTCAGGTTCATCTATAGAAGTCCGAAATTGGCAGTTTCAAGCTGTACCGTGGTCCAAGCGGATGAGCTGTCACGGATCCAAGAGTGGCTAATCGTCATGGCTCAACGACAAACTTTTTCGCAGAAATACCACTGTCTGCAGTCCAAGCAGCAGGTTCCTTCTTCATGTTCAATCCGAAACTTGAACCTTTTTCTCGATGGCAAGGGGATTCTACGGGCCTGTGGGCGTCTGAGGGCGTCCCACTCGCTGCGTTATGATGAGAGTCATCCAATCATACTCTCGTATGAGAGTATATCCTTATCCTTATCCATAGTATATCCTTACATGGGGGTAACCAAGTCGTCATGCGGCTGATCCGTTCCAGATTCTGGATTTCAAAACTGAAGGTCCTCGTGAAATCCACCATCAACTCTTGCAAGGTTTGCGTGATCTATAAGAAGAGATTGCAGACCCAACTGATGGGGGACTTGCCCATGCAAAGGGCGTCCTACTAGAGACCGTTCACGCACACTGGAGTTGACTTCGCTGCCCCATTCGAAGTCAAAAACTACACTGGCCGAGCCTGCCTCATCATCAAGGGATATGTCTGCGTCTCCGTGTGCTTCAGCACGAAGGCGATTCACTTGGAGGCGACATCGGATCTCACGACGGAGAAATGGCCGCATTCTCCCGTTTCATCGCACAGCGCGGTTGTCCACACCAAATGCACTCGGACAACGGGAAAACTTTCGTTGGAGCTGACAAGGTGATCTCCACCGACTTTTTGGAAGCGACGAGGGAGTGCATCATCGCACAACATGGTCACAAAAGCCTATCCTGGCACTTCAACCCGCCGGGCGCCCCACATATGGGTGAATTATGGGAAGCCGGCGTAAAGAGTTTTAAGGCACTCTTTTACAAGGCGACCTCCACCACAAGGTATACGTTTGAAGGGCTAAGATCGAAGCCTGCCTGAATTCGAGGCCGATCTCTCCTATGTCCGAAGACCCTTGGGATCTACTAGCGCTAACTCCTCGCCATTTCCTCACAGGTGGCCCACTTATTTCGGTGTAGGAACCACAAATTAACCAACCGGCCACCTCCATCCTAAATCGATGGCAGCGACTGAAGGCTCTTCACCAACAATTTTGTTTCCGTTGGAAGGATGAGTACCTAAAGGAGCTACACAAATGGACGAAATGGCAATCCCCTACACGGAACCTTCGGATCGGTGACATGGTCGTCGTAAAGGAAGACAACCTTCCCTCCAACGAGTGGCGCCTAGGACGGGTGCTGACGACGTGACCAGGCACCGATACCAAGGTTCGAGTTGTAGATGTGCTCACGGCGCGGGGTACTATCCGAAGACCCGTCGCAAAACTAATTTTACTCCCGAGGAGGACAGCAAAACTGACTCCTCTATGTCAGAAGGACTGAAGGACGAATAACCTCCTGTTCCGTATCTCCATTCGTCGTCCTGTGCTGTCCTATGCTGTCCTGTTCCATGTGTCATTGACAATGCAAAGAGGTTACTATAATAATCATTTGTTTCTTCTGTTTCATTTCATGTAGTATGCCATCACATGCAGCCGCCAACCAGAGCCGCCACGCTGGCACCAACTCTTTCCGGTGTCGCGTGTGCCGTGGGATCCACCCACTCCGGAAGTGTCAGCGATTCCTCAGGCTGACAGCGGACAAACGGTTGAGAGCAGTACTGATCAACAAGTACTGCTCTAACTGTCTGGCCCGCCAACACTCCGGGCAATCCTGCCGCAGCGCGGGAAGTTGCAGGGTGTGTCATAAGGACCACCACACGCTGCTGCACTTTAAGGAGGCACGCAGCGCTCGCCCCAGTCGTCAGCGACGTTGCGATGACCGACCGGACTCGACCCGGTCCCGAACTCCAGCACGGTCACGTTCCCGCTCGCCGTCTCCCCATCGACCGGCCTCACCTACGCACGAGAGGGCTTTTCCGACGTCGCTCACATTCTTGTTGCAGGACAAGGCTGTGAGCATCCTTCCGACGGCCAACATCCTGATCGACACCGGATGTAAGACGTTCGAGATGCGAGCGATCCCCCCCTCCGACTCGATGGCGAGAACTTGGAGCAGTTCCGCAGCATTACGCTCGCCGACGAACGCTGGTTCCAGCCATCGATGGTGTCCCTGGTGCTCGGCACTGATGTGTATCCTCACATCATCCAACCTGGCATCCTGCCGAGCACCAACGGTTTGCCAATGGCCCAGAATTCCATATTGGGTTGGATTCTGTCCGGTCCATGTGGACAATGAAACCGTTTGCAACTCATTGCATGACTGCAGGTGTGACCACTCAGGCCAGCTGACAGTGTGGTCGCGATCGAGTGTAATCGATAGGGACAAAAAGCTGGCCACACTGATCTGATTTCTCTTGATGCTGGTCACCCTGCCCTTTTTTAGTGCTTTTCTGCATTCCTACTCATATGTTCAAATTTTCTTGTGCACATGACAAGTATTTCTACAAGTGGTCAATAACAAGTATTGTAAAGCTTCTACAAACATAAAATCGAAAGTGAAAGTGTTCTTAATTTATCTGGAGACGCCCCCCTACAAACAAATACATCATTTGTTAATTAACAATTCTCCAATGGAATATTAATGGCTTCACTAATAACTGCAATGAGTTGCAAGTTCTAATAGCCAAATACAAACCTCAAATTATTTGCCTGCAAGGGACCCACTTAGCATCTTATTCCATTCATCCAATACCCATAAATTACAGAATGATCTCGCGCAACTTACTGCCATCTTATGGTGGTGTTGCCATACTTATACATAACTCCATTCAATACAATGAAATTTGCCTCTCTACAGAATTCGAAGCCATATGCATCGAAATCCGTAAAAAAAAAAAACAATTAAATATTATTTTTACTTACCTCCAACGTAAAGTTGTCTATACCCTTGCCAACTTAATTTCTGTTCTTTCCCCTTCCAATAACAAAACTATGTTAATAACTGAAGATTTTAATAACTGACATAAACGCTCAATAATAAAAAGGGCTTAATTCTTGATAAATGTTTAACCTGTAAATATTGTAACATTAAGAATTAATCGATTAAATATCTATCGAGTTAGAAGCCCGATCGATAGGTATATCGGTCGAGCACGCGACGAAAGTGCGATCACTATGTAAAAGAACTTAAACGGGAGAACAAGTTGTGAAATAAACTGAAATAAAGAAATATAAAAAACCTGACAATTATAAACCCAATCTAATTTAATTCTTCTTAATGATAAATGCCCTACCCACCTCAGTATACATAACACTCTTACTCACATAGATCCCAGCTCCGGATCTAGCAATTGACTCGGAATGGAGAACTGAAGATTACTTCTTTGGTAATGATCACCTATTATTTCCCGCCTTTACTCAGCTTAAAAAACTCTACGTGGTGTACACTTAAAAGATATACTTCTACGGAAAATATCATCGATTTTAGAAGGAAATATTCAGTATACAGAATGGCTCTAAAAGCAGCCAAAAGACAATCCATTTATAAATTTACTGAAGAGATTAACCCTTCTACCCCGATCGCCAAAATCTGGAACAATAATACACACTTTTGCGGTATATATCCTACTAAGGATATTGTATTATTCTACCCTGTAATCAAAAAATCACAACAGAATATTGCTGATTTCTTCTGTAATAACTGGTCCGTGCAGTCTGAGGACTCCTCATTTTCTAGTCTCTTTACTGTCAATAAAATGAGAACTCTTTCCGATTCATTAATTTACCCACATAGTAAACGTGCATATCCAATAGAAGTTGGCAACAGACCGGCCGCCCCTGCTAGGGGCAAACCAGTAGAGGGCCGTAGCTGGAGGGTGTCTTCGTCTCAGAAGTCGCATGTATGGATGCATTTTTAGCAAAAGCCAGCAGCATCTTGCCTTGCAGTTTTGCACGAGTTGGTATTGCGCTAGCTCGCGTCCCACTGAAGTCTAGTTATCAAGATGCTTATATCATCGGCATAGGCAATAAATGCAAATCAAGTAGCTTCTCCAAAGTTTTTAGCAGGAAAGAGGTAAGGCTGATTGGCCGGAAGTCATTTGGGACTACATGACTGCATTTGGCAGTCTTGGGCAGGAAAATGACTTTTGAGGTCCTCCAAAGAGTGGGGATATATCCCCATGCGAGACACGCCGAAAAGATCCCCGATATCCAACGAACATTCGTAGGTTTGCTGGCTTGCAGCATTGCTGGCGAAAGTCCTGACCTTCGCAAAGGAGTCGATAGCCCAAATTATTTTTATTGTCAATGATTAGACCGGCAGGGGGTCTCAAAACTGGGAGACTAGGAATGAGCTTTTCTCTATTCCAATACATTCCGGGAAATGAGTTGAGAGCAGTGATTCAAGAGTTTCAGCACTGCTCTCCGTCCACACTTCATCGCCCGACCTGAGCAGACTAGGGCTAGAAGCCTGCTTGGACAGCAGCTTCCTCAGTCTGGAGGTGTCTTTAATATTGTCCAGGTCTGAGCAAAAAGTTCTCCATGAGGACCTTTTAGATGATCGAATCATCTTCTCGCAGGACTTCAGGAGATACTTGTACTCATCCCAAATATAGACGTTGTCCACCTTCTTAGCAAGTTGAAACATGCTAGTAAGCTCACCACTCAGCGATGAGAGATCTGGGTTCCACCAGGGTGGCTTCGATCTTAAGAGCCCACAGAATTGGCGAAACGCGGAAAGTAGCCTTTCTGAGAGGACATTAACAGATATTTCTAGGTCCTATACCGAGTTGATAGTGCTCGGTGGACCAAGAGAATTGGAAACGAGACTGAAAAATTTCACCCAGTTCGGGATACGGGGTAGATACCCTGTTTAATGGAATTGTAAACTGGATGTACTTATGATCAGAGAAGGAGGGTCTATCCAGGACTTTCCACTCACCTGCATCAATACAATCAGTCGCAATGGTTAAGTTCAGTACGTTACGTTCAGGTGCAGGATGCTAGCAACAAACATCCTTCACAGCTCTCTAGCACCCCCACGGTCATTGCTAAAATTAGGTAGTAGAGCTTTTAGCCCCTTACTTACAAGAATGACAGTTCTCGATTACGTATAAGTTCAGCCCTGCGACCGTGTTGCCCGACGCTATCCACAATTCTTGGACCAGAGCCGCGGAGGCGGACTCCTCCTCCAGACCGAGGAGTAGCTCCGCCGAAGCCATTTTAGACTTATGGAAGTTGAGTTGCAGCGCACTCCTTGAGGGTTGCAAACTCTCAGGGGGCCCATCTGCATGGACAGTTCCTCCCCCACCTCCTCCGTCTCGTCAGTCAGATTGAGGTGCATGGTGGCGTCGGTTCAAAGTTAGAATTGCTAATTACCGCTCAAAAACTTATTCACTTAATATTGGCATCCCGCAAGGCTCGGCACTATCGGTAATTTTTGTTATAGCATACCAAAAACATGATGAAATAATTGACATAAATAAATAAATTCAAATCAGAGCTTTGGTGACGTTTTTAATCTCCTTATCAAATTAGATAAGGGGAAAGACATAACCATTAACCTTGATTCTTTAGCTCTTAATATTTCAAACTGGTGTTCCAGTGTGTGCCAGTATTTTGCTTGAAAAAGCAAACACATGCAGATTTGCAATAAACATAACTGTCATTGCATTATCTTTCTTGGTATCTTCCATCTTCAAAATCATCGCTGAAACTGATAGGCGTTTTCTTTAACGTTAAACATAACTGGAACTCACACATAAATTATCTTACGGATCCCCTTTATCAACGCCTCAATATTATCAAATTTCTTTCGAGTCTTAAATTTGATTGTAGCACCCTTACACTTATCTCAGTAGTTAATACCCTTCTTTTATCAAAAATAGACTTTGCACTTCCCCTTTATTCCCTTTATTCCGCCACTTAACAAAAGAAAAGATAAACTAACAGCTAATTTGTTTACTACCATAATCAACAGTTCTGATTCCCCAATATAATGGGGAAACTACTCCCAAAATCTATTAATTTATCTCTAAGCTATATAAATAAAAATTCAAATCCTGAAATTTTCAGAAAGGGTTTGCTAGAATGCAGTCGGAGCAAAATCAAAACACAACTTTCATATACACAGATGGGTCTCAAATTAATGGCTCAACGGGTTATGGAATAGCCACAACTCACACCATCATCTTTTTCGGTTTTCTTCCTCCGTGCACAAAAGTGTTTTCCTCTGAAATTATTGCCATTTACTTAGCTGTCCGCCAATTACAAAACAAGAGGGGCAGATACATTATCTGCTCAGACTCTCTTTCCTTTCTCAAATCAATAAACATATCCAACTCCTCCTTTTACCCAGATTTAATTCGTTACCGTCTAATCCCACTCTACCCTAAATTCACTTTGTTATGGATTCCCAGTCACATAAACATAACAGCCAATGAGTTGGCAGATCAAACAGCTAAGAAATCTATTTAGTTTCCGCTTGTTTATAATACCAACAACAACAGCAAGGACATTAATAAAACACATTCAAAATAGTTTCATTTATCCAATGGCAATTTGCTGAAACTTCGCACCAACTCTCAAAAGTTAAACATCTGTAACTTTCTCAACAATAATCATTTTTTCCGGCTCGAAGAAACGAAACTAATTCGCATTCGTCTAGGCCACACAAAAATTACCCACTCTCAGTATTTTACCCTCTATCTGATTCTGAATTCTTTAACCTGAACCACCCCTTGAACTTCTGCTCCTTCACTCAACAAATCAGATCCCGTTTGTTTCCTAACAACTCACCTTTGTCCGCTATAACCAATCCAACTGCTAACAATATAAAAATCATAATGAAATTTCTCAAACATTGTAATACCTTTATTCATTCATACCTAGAATTTTAAATAATTTTAAATAAATAAATAAGAGTGATCAAAGAAAATCTGCGTTTATTGCAATGCTGAAGACTATTTATTTGGACGTTGACACGCGGACAAAACAAAAATAGATTTTTTGAACAGCATGCATTAATCGAAAACCACGAATAAATATTAAAAAGACGGGGACAGCTAACGAAATAAACTAGTAATTTTTAGAAGATAAAAACAATTAAATACTCGAAAAATATTTTAATATTTTTTAAGCAAAGGTATAGATTTACTGGAGCAAACTACGTGTTACGGACTAGTTGTCTTCCCTGGGGCCGTGCCGGCTGGCTCATCGCTACTCTGGCAAGGGGGGCATCATCTCAACATACGGCCAGAATCGATTAATGGCCAACTTCGCGACCAAGCACTCTTTTTCTATTATTAATAACATTTCTAAAATGCTTTCACGATATTAACCAACAGATGTGTCCAGCTCCTTGGTTACGCTGATGATATTGATATCATTGGCCGCACCAAGCGTGATGTCACAGGAGCCTTCGGGGCTATTGAAAAAGAATCAGCGAAAGTAGGACTATGGATATGGAGAAAACAAAGTTTATGGTGTGCTCTAGCAGAGAATCGCGGCATCTTGATTCTCAGCTGACTGCAAAAAACTATAGCTTTGGGTCCGTCAAGGAGTTTATTTACCTAGGCACTGCTATAACAAGTACAAATGATGTCAGTCTGGAGATTAAGCGGAGAATAACACTTGCCAACAGATGTTACTTTGGGCTCAGTAAGCAGTTCAATAGTAGAGCTCTCTCTCGACGCACAAAAACCACACTCTACAAGACGCTCATTCTTCCAGTACTCCTACATGGTGCGGAGTGCTGGACAGTGACGCAGTCAGATGCAGCTGCTCTTGGAGTGTTCGAGAGGAAAATTCTTCGTAAAATCTTTGGTCCAATCTGCGTGGACGATGTTTATCGCATCAGATATAAACACGAGCTGTATGAGCTGTACGGTGATGTTGACGTGGCCAGTCGAGTGAAATCTCAAAGACTTCGCTGGCTGGGCCACGTTGCCCGTATGGATGAAGACGCTCCGGCTCGTAAGGTGTTTGATGCGGTAATTGTTGGGACACGAAGGAGAGGACGACCCCGAACGCGTTGGCAAGACCAGGTGATGGAATTATTTGAGTAGGTACAGATACGATAAGATATCAGCGTGATCCAAAGCGTTTTTTACGACTTCGTTAACTCGAAGCGTAGATCCGCGTCATCACCAGCATTTGTGTCTTTGGAGAATATGACAGTATCTAATGGTCATGATGTTGCCGATTTATTTGCGGACTTTTTCCAAACGACATATTCTGTCCCAAGTTCTCAAAATTCCTTTTCTTATCCTTATCAGTTAAATTCATCTAATTGTATTTTTGGTCCTTTAATTACTGAAAGCTCTATTTTAACGGAACTATTGGCTATAAAACCTGTTTTTTCGGCAGGTCCGGATGGAGTACCTAGTTGTGTGCTAAGGTATTATGCTGGTAGTATTTGTAAACCGCTTTTTAAATGGTTTGAATTATCCGTTAACTCATGTTCTTTTCCTAAAATCTGGAAAAAATCATACATTATACCTATCCTAAAAAAAAGGGAGCACATCTAAAGTTCAAAATTATCGCGGTATATCTAAATTGTCTGCGATTCCGAAAGCATTTGAAAAAATTATAACTTCTCAACTGCAACATCTGTGTAAATCTATAATTTCACCTTACCAACATGGGTTTGTGAAGTCTAGATCCACTTCTACTAACTTATTGGAGTTCTCTTCTATTGTAATTAAAGGATTCGAGAATAAAATGCAAACGGATGTCATTTACACCGATTTTAGTAAGGCTTTTGACTCTGTTAATCATCACCTGTTATTGTATAAGCTTAATGTTTTAGGGTTTCCTCATAGTCTAATTGAGTGGATATCCTCATACCTTTCCAACAGAATTCAGAATGACAAGACATCGCCGCTGCTGAAACTCACAGCTTTATATTGGGTTAGCTTCAGAATTAACTTTAAGTCTCTAATTTGATTTCAATAAAGAACGGTTCCAATCGGAATCGCAATCAAATATATTTTTTTTATTATTTCAAAATAAATAAAATATTTGATTAAACTTTTAATCTACATACCTTGAGCAATATTATTAATTTCTATTCCAATTGGTGCACAAACGTAAAAATGGCGAATGATCAAACTTATTTAACTATTTATCAATTCGCTCGCTCTCGCATTCGCAGTCGGACGTGTTTTTTTTTTCTTCCCTCTTAAATTTGTGATTTTTCATTAAATTTCATATTTATTTACTATTAATATAACATTAATTTTACTCTCTCACTTGGTTTTAACTAGAGATCGTTAAATCGCTGTGTGCTTTCGTGTATTTAGTAAATTATTATCATTTTTCTGAAAATATAACAACAAATTGTGTGGTCAAACTTTGCTTTGCTTCGTTAGCAAAACAATTCTGTTTTCGTTGTCGCTGCACTTTGTTTTTGTATTTTTGTTTACTTTCGCGCTCTTATTTTTTCACTTGCTTTTCTTTGCGCTCAACGCTGTTACAATAGTTAACTCTCCCTCTCTTGGTGTTGTTGTTGGCTATCGTCTATCTTGCGTCTCGCTCGACCCGCGCTTTACTCTCAGTGATTGTGCTTTGTGCTCTCAACGCTCTTTAGAATAGTAACTCTCCCTCTCTTGGTGTTGTAGTTGCCTATCGTTCTATCTTGCGTCTCGCTCGACCTGTGCATACTCTCTGTGTTTTGTGCTCTTCGTAAGTACAGATCATATTAGTTTGCAAATAAATTACTTATTTTGATTTATTTCCTTTTTTGTTTTTTAATTTTTTAATTGGTTTAATAATCTTTGTTTTAGCAATATGTTAACCTGCTATAACAAGAAATGCCGGGTGCCAGTTGGTGCCAAAATGGGTTTTGTTTGTTGCTGGTTATGCGACAACGTTGCACATGAAAAATGTGCTGGCTTTAACGGCCGTATAGTGGATTTGATTTCGGCCAAGTCTGGATTGAGATGGACTTGTGAACATTGTAGGGACTCTGAACGCGATATTGCTGGGTTTATACGGCAGACGCGAACTGGTTTTAAAGATATATTGGCGGGCTTTAAAAAACTCTCCGATAGCTTTTCTGCTTTGGATTCTGGGTTTAAGAGTATGAAGCTCTTGACCGAGTCTCCGAAGCGTAAAACTGTCCCAGTTGATGTTCCAAGCTTATCTGTACCACCTGCTGGGGAATTAATGTCGTTTAGTTCTCCGTCCCCTCAACCTTCGGTAGCTCTGGATGTTCCAGATCATGACATTACGTCTTTAAGATTGGAGTCTCCTGCTCCGGCTTCGATTTTGTTGTCGACTGAGATGGAGACAGTTGAAGAAATTCAACCATCACCATCCTCTGTTGAGATTGTTAGTGCTGTAACGATAGAAGACTCGCCTCCAGTTCCTACCTCAGTTGTCCGCAACACTTTGGTTGCAGTGCCACCTCTTAAGCAGATTTTCGTTTCAAGGCTTTCCCCTCATACGACATCTGATGATGTTCGGGCTTATATTAAGTCCAAATCTCAAGCCAGGGTTAAAGTAGATAAATTTAATTTCTCGTATGAACGGGAGATTTCGTCTTTTAAAATAAGTGTTCCGGTTGAACAATTTAGCATGATGTGCAGTAAAGAGTTTTGGCCGGAACACCTATTAGTTAAAGAATTTGTTGCGAAAAAGAAAAATCGGTCTCCGGTTTCTCTTCCTAGTAGTGGCAAGAGTTCGATTTCAAAGCCTTCCTCTATGTCTGTCAGTTAAAAAAACTAACATCCTCTTTACTTCTTGGCTATCAGAATGTAAGAGGTATTTGTAGTAAACTTACTGACTTATATTTAAATAGTGTATCTTTCCCTTTGAATGTCATTGCCTTTACTGAAACTTGGTTAAAAAATGACATCCTTGATACGGAAATCTTTTCTAGTAGATTTTCCGTATACAGACGTGACCGCAAGGTACGTCGCGGTGGTGGGGTTTTAATTGCAGTTGATGCTCAATTAAATTCAGAGTTGATTGAGCACACTTCTGATATTGAGTTAGTGGCTGTTAGATTATCCTTTGGTAGTTTTAACATTTTTATTTCTTGCTCATATATCCCCCCTGCTTCAGATGATGCTTTATATTTAGCTCATTTTTCTATTATTAATAACATTTCTAATATGCTTTCTAATCGTGATCATTTTATAGTCCTTGGTGATTTTAATATTGCTGGGGTGTCATGGCATTCCGCCGAGAATCTAAATGGACTTTGCCCCTCTGTATCCCATGTTTTTATTGATAGTCTCTTCGGGGTATCATTGTCTCAGATTAATGGTATTCCAAATTGCTTAAACAGGTCTCTAGACCTTATTTTTGTTTTAGACCCAGATTCATGCTCTCTATCGAGAATATCTCCTATATCTTCCCCTGAAGACCCTTACCATCCCACTTTAGAAATTATGTTGGAGCTCCCATTTATTGCGTCAGAGTCGAGTGTACGTTGTGGTGAGCTTTCTCGTTGTTTTCGGAAAACCGATTTTGAGAAACTTGCTCTGCTTATATCTCAAACTGACTGGTCCCAACTTTCTTTGTCTACAAACTTGGATAGAGCGGTTGAATTTTTCTATTCTACTCTAAACTCGCTATTTGATGCTTGTGTTCCATCAAGTATTCCACATTTGTCTGATAAACCCTTATGGTTTACTAAGAAATTATCGAATTTAAAAAATCGTAAGTCGAGATTTTACAAAAAATTCAAGGGAACTGGCTCTTCTTTTGATTTTCTCCGTTATTCTGTTGCTTAAGCTGCTTTTCGCACTCATAACAATGAGTGTTATGATAATTATTTGAGTAGGTGCAGAATAAGATTTCAGCGTGATCCAAAGCGATTTTACGACTTCGTTAACTCGAAGCGTAGATCCGCGTCATCACCAGCATATATGTCTTTGGAGAATATGACAGTATCTAATGGTCATGATGTTGCCGATTTATTTGCGGACTTTTTCCAAACGACATATTCTGTCCCAAGTTCTCAAAATTCCTTTTCTTATCCTTATCAGTTAAATTCATCTAATTGTATTTTTGGTCCTTTAATTACTGAAAGCTCTATTTTAACGGAACTATTGGCTATAAAACCTGTTTTTTCGGCTGGTCCGGATGGAGTACCTAGTTGTGTGCTAAGGCATTGTGCTGGTAGTATCTGTAAACCGCTTTTTAAATTGTTTGAATTATCCGTTAACTCATGTTCTTTTCCTAAAATCTGGAAAAAATCATACATTATACCTATCCTAAAAAAAGGGAGCAAATCTAAAGTTCAAAATTATCGTGGTATATCTAAATTGTCTGCGATTCCGAAAGCATTTGAAAAATTATAACTTCTCAACTGCAACATCTGTGTAAATCTATAATTTCACCTTACCAACATGGGTTTGTGAAGTCTAGATCCACTTCTACTAACTTATTGGAGTTCTCTTCTATTGTAATTAAAGGATTCGAGAATAAAATGCAAACGGATGTCATTTACACCGATTTTAGTAAGGCTTTTGACTCTGTTAATCATCACCTCTTACTGTATAAGCTTAATGTTTTAGGGTTTCCTCATAGCCTAATTGAGTGGATATCCTCATACCTTTCCAACAGAATTCAGAATGTTTATTATAATGGTTTTGTATCTAAATGTGTTCAAGTCACTTCTGGTGTGCCCCAGGGCAGTCATTTGGGTCCTCTATTGTTCACTTTGTTCATAAATGATCTTCCTTCTGTTATTGTGCATTCCCGTGTACTTATGTACGCCGATGACGTTAAGCTTTGCCTGACATTTAATGATAGTCTTGAGAGCTCACTGTTACAATGTGATCTTAATCGTCTAGAATCTTGGTGCAGAGTAAATATGTTACATCTCAACTGCAATAAGTGTAAGTTTATGACCTTTTGTAGGGGTTCTTCTCAGTTAAATAACTATGTGTTATATGATACTCCTCTTGAGCAAATTGAAGGTGTGAATGACTTAGGGGTTCTGCTTGAAACTAAAATTCGATAAACATATTCTGTCTGCTGTAAATAGGGCCATGGGTGTTTTGGGATTTATAAAACGCTGGTCGAAAGAGTTCAATGATCCCTACATCACTAAGACTTTATACGTCTCACTGGTTCGTCCTATCCTTGAGTACGGATCTCTTGTCTGGAATCCCCAGTATAGGGTTTATCAAGATAGGATTGAATCGGTGCAGAAACAATTCTTATTATTTGCTCTTCGTAGTTTAAATTGGAATCCTAATATTAGATTACCACCGTATCGCAGTAGACTTTTATTACTAAACCTTCCTTCTCTTTCTGACCGTAGAACTATGCAAAGTTTGTTTTTATACAGAGACTAATTAATGGTGAAATAGACTCTTTGGAGCTTTTAAGTCAAATTAGTTTTGCAGTTCCTGTCAGGATCACTAGGAATTTTCTTCCTCTTCTCATTTCACGTAGATCTACTAACTTTGCTTGCCATAATCCCTTCCGTATTCTGTGTGTGAACTATAATAATCTCAATAACGTAGTTTGCTCTAGTAAATCTATTCCTTTGCTTAAAACCTTATTATTAGCTTATTTATCGAGTATTTAATTGTTATTTATTTTATTATACATTTATTCTAACATATTTTTAATCTAATTTAATTAGCTGTCCAGCGTCTTTTAATATTTATTCGCGGTTTTCGTTTAATGCATGCTGTTTACAAATTTATTTTGTTTTGTCCGCGCGTCAACAAGCCCGTGTTTGGTATCGCTGGGCCACTTGATGGTACTGCCGTTAGTACGTCAACGTCCAAATAAAATAAAAATAAATAAAATAATAAAAAATTTGCCGCTTCTTTTTGATCGTTCCACGAACTTTGCGGTCCAAGAAAAACTTCAGGGTTGCAAATATTATACTTAAAGTTATTGATTGTAGTTAAACAATATATTACAAGAATATTAAAGTTAAATCAATATATTTGAAAATGAAAATTTTGATTTTTTGCCAAAAAAAATTGATCATTTCGATCAGTGTGTATTGTAAGTTCTGCGAGATTGTTTTTTTTTTTTCAAAAATGGGCAAGTTAGCAACTGATATCGCCGAAAATTTCAGAGTGTGCGCTAAGGTTAACATAAATACAATAGACACCCAAAACGCCAGGAACTTTAAAGAACACAAATTCTATCTTCTCCACGGAAAAACAAGTTTTTCAAGTTTCCTACAACCGTTACGTCATTAAACTCTGAGACATTGGCATGTCTACTGAAGAATAGCTAAAACTTAGACATTGTAAGCGCACCCCCGCTCCACAGCATCTCAAACAAAGAGGTCGAACATTTTCACGGCACATTGGCAGATATATGTAGCTAGATGCATCAAAATCGACAAGAAAATTTACGATACAATAGAACTGATAATGCGGCCTAAAATGGAATACAATAAGACATTGCATTCAGTAGCAGGCAAGACACATCGAAATCGTTCATGCAATGCACATTGATTTCCAGCAAACCATAACAGAAAAATAACACATTCCCAATTAACCAACATCGGTAGATGCAACATCCCCGTAGTATACAGTGATGCCTTAATATGGTAACTTATCTAAGACACTCGAAAGACAGGAAAATTAACAAATTTATAGGCTAAGTTATTAGTTGTCGACATAGATTATATCATAATCCTCTTGTACTTTTTAAAGAGCCACCATAGAATAGCAAAAAGCTTAAGCTTTTTTTTAAGCCATAGCCGTTAAGATTACAGCAGTCACACTTTAACCTTTAATTCCATTTATAGATGCGAAGTAAATTATGGAGTTTATAGTACAACATTCATAAAAAAATAACGTGTGATACATTCGTTCAAGGAAAAATAATTAACAGGCTAAGGCCGAACAAAGCCACAAAACAAAATCTGGAAATACAGACGAAAACAAAATTTCCACCGGAACACGTAAATGAAATTTTATTTATAAAAAAAATTGGTGCTTGGAAAATTTAACCTTGCGCTAAAAGGGCATAAATAGTGGACACTTTGACATGTTACCCAGGCTGTACGCAAAGTAACTATGTACATATAAATAAATCAATCCCATATTAACTTCGGGTTGAAGATCCATATACATAAGCATTAGATATGTTTACAAAAACCATTACTAGCATTTGAGTTGTGGTTTCTGTTAGGTAGCATTGAAATATAGATTGGGTCATCATAAATCATATGATCATCATAAATCAATTGATTTCAAACAAAATTATAAGAGGTTGTTATCAATTCTTCACTTTTCACAATATAGTTTAGTTTATGGAGGTCTCTTGTGGATTTATTTCCAAATTTCAAATTCATGGAAATTTCTTGTGTGTAATTTTAACTTGATTATTATTGTATAAAAGAAAAAAAATGAAGGGCAGTGAATCTTGCCGTTCTAAACAAACACTTCAAAAAGTTCTCATTTTTGTTTGAGGGGAAACAAATACTACAATTGGATTGCCGCAGACGTTATTTTAAGCTCAATCTATAGTTTTTATTGCTACTTATTGAATTCAATTATACCCTACTTCACACATCGCGAGGGATACCCAATTGAATGTTTGTCCATTTTGCAGCATCCGGGTAATCAAACTCCCCCTACAAGTAAATATTTATATATTTTTGAGTTTGTGTAAGTAAACACTAGCAATACTCACAGTAATATGATCTGGTTCATGCCACAGATGCCAAATAACCCACCACCACATAGTCCCGCCGACTACAACCGCTCCAATTTTAGTTGCTTTGGAATGAGGTGGAGGAGCACTCCGATAGGAAACACTGAAACATTTGTCTCATATAAGCGTTACATAATATCTAAATATATATTTCTGATAATTTTCACTTACGCATGACTTTTTCTATTAATAACTTGTGTGTTGCATTTTAGAGATTGAATTGCTCTTCCAGTTGCCAAAATATTCCGAAAAGTTTTCATATTCCCAATCATTTTTCAACCAGTGCACTTTAAAGCCGTAATATATATTGTGATAGAGATGTGCGCAAGGAATTATCGATTAACTTGAAAATCACTAACCCTTATATGGTGTATAAAAAATCGATGCTAAGACTGTGACTGAGAGTGAAACACTAAAATGGCCTACTTTTCCATCGATACTTCGATAATGGTGTGTATGAGAATGTCAAATTAGCTGTTTCGGCAAAGTGAACACAAACATAAAAATGGATAATTTAAAAAAATTAAAATAGTGTGTGGCAATTTCTCGTATAGAAAAATATCATTTATTAAAAATTGTGGATTCGCAAGACTGCATTCAAATTTAAAATAAAAAATATTGCATGAAAGTTTCAATATGTGCTTGAAATATTGTCGCAATAGAAATAGGACTTCAATGTGATTTTATGTTTTTTAGTAATTTGCATTTATTTAATAGGCGAATGTTTCAGTGGTGTAGCTATGAATTTTTTATTTTTTTTTTTTGTCATTTCTATGTCAAATGTTGGCACACAAAGGTTGCTAAAAATGGTCACACTAATATATGTGGAATTTGCCGTATTTTCGATAATATTTTGGTATATGTATGATTATTCCACTGCTAAATCTTGGGGCCTTAAATTATTTCAAATTGATTTGCAATACTTCGAAAACTAACCAAAGTCGAAAGATACAAGTAAATAGACAGGGGCATTAGAAAATGTTTAATGAAAATCGCCAAGACGATCAATTTGACCACTTTGTACATGAATATGATCGTTGCAGAGCAAGTTGCTTATTAAATTATTTTTTTCAATTATGGGAAAAAATTAAATTTATATAAACCTGATCTCAGTGTATAATAATTTATTAAATTGCTAATTTTCATTTGAATTTGCCTTTGATGTTCTTTATCTTCCTGCCTAAGATTATTTACTTTATCACACCCAAACAGCTGGTCGCGTGAAGCAGTTTTGGTGTAAGCACTTGCACTTGAATCAGATGCACTTGGTTTGTATTTTGGTTTCATTCTTAGTATCTACAGATACTTAAAAGAAGCTTGAAGGTTGAAGGTTGACATAAACATGCTGAGAAACTCCCTTTTTATAGGAGTTCATTTGTCAGTCATTACGCTCTTCGGAACCTTGTGGAATCTCACGTTTAACTTGAAGTCGTTTCTTGCTGGCTACCAGTACATGCCGAGATTTGGAATACCATTAATCTGAGACAATGATACTCCGAAAAGACTATCGATAAAAACATGGGAAGTAGAGGGACACAGTCCATTAAAATTCTTGGCGGAATGCTATGAGACAGCAGCAATATTAAAATCACCAAGGGCAATAAATTAACGATCAGAAAGCATGTTAGAAATGTTATTAATTATAGAAAAATGAGCTAAATATAAAGCATCATCTGAAGCAGGTGGATATACGAACAAGAAATAAAAATGTTAAAACTACCAAAGGATAATTTTACAGCCATTAGGTCAATATCAGAAGTGTGATCAATCAATTCTAAAGCAAATTGAGCATCTACTGCAATTAAAACCCCACCACCTCGACGTAGTTTGCGGTCACGTCTGTATAAGGAAAATCTACTAGGACAAATTTCTGTATCAAGAATGTCATCCTTTAACCATGTTTCAGTAAAGGCAATGACATTGAAAGTGAAAGGCATACTATTTAAATGTGGGTCAGTAAGTTTACTGCAAATGCCTCTTCCATTCTGACTGCCAAGAAGTAAAGAGGATGTTAGTTTTTTGAATTGACAGACACAGAAAAAGGCTTTGGATTACAATTCTTGCTACTATTAGAAAAATGAACCGGAGACCGATTTTTCTTTTTGGCAACAAATTCTTTGACTAATGTTCCGGCCAAAACTCTTTACTGCACATCATGCTAAATTATTCAGCAGGAACACTTATTTTAAAAGATAAAATTTCCCGCTCGTTTCAGGGGCAAACCATGAGACAAAAATCTGTTTATGCTGTGGCACCGCAACTAACATGTTGCGGACAACTGAAGTATGAGCTGGAGGCGATTCTTCAATCGTTACAGCACTGATAATCTCGACATAGGATCGTGATGGTTGAATTTTTTCAAAAGTCTCCATCTCAGCCGACACCAAAATCGATGAAGTAGCAAGAAATTCCATACATAATGACGTAATGTCATGATGTCGTGCCTCCAGAGCTACCGGAGGTTGAGGGGACAAAATGACATTAAATCGCCAGCAGGTGGTACGGATAAACTTGGAACATCTACAGGGACAGAAAGCTCAATCGGGGCAACCGACAGACGCGTATTAGCCTTTTTACGCTTCGGAGACTCGGTCAAGAGCTTCATACTCTATCTCTCTACATCTATCCTGTGGTCGTATAACGATTTAGTTAAACATCTCCTGGGTATTGCCGAAGTCTCCGACAGCTCCTTCTTTGAAGTGAAAGAGAATGGCTGGTAACGACTCGTAGTGCTGTAGACCCATGTCCATCAGCGAATTTAACGAATCACCAACTATCGCCGCTGTGTCAAAGACCTGCTTCTCTGGCTAACACCTCTGCTCCAAACGCCGAAAGTATATTTAATAAGCGAAATAGTTCACAAGTCGCCTGTACGCTAGGCCATAAGAGTACTATCTATTATCTCTGTTTGAATCTCACAGTGATATTTTCGAGAATCGATTGCGATCTGGTGTTCGAGCTGGTTGCAACGGCCGATGCGAGCTTCACGCCAAAATTCTCCACTCGGTTACCAACTTTTATACTGTGTCATCCTGCAGCACAGTAAGATGGTAATCCTCTGCAATCCTTTGTTGGACCAAAGACCAGCCACCCCAGCTTGTAGGCCGATGCATAGGGTTCATTTCCAACGAGAAGTCTACTCTCTATTGGCCCAACTCGTCGCCAATCTTTTTCGATGCATCGGCAGGCTTAGGCTCCGCACTGCTTGTACGTTCTGCGAATCGTAACGATGGCGTTTTCCCGCTCCGCTGATTTGTAGATTAACTAATGTTGCGGGTTTACTGGCAAATCTAAGGCCAAACCAATATTTATTCAGCTGCCGCCGCTCTCCAGTTAGCTTCAGCCCTCTCATCGATCATCGAGACGGATGAACCTTCGTCGAAGAATGCATACGTATTTACCCTTCAATTGAGCCATGCGTTACAGTCGGATAAACTTGCAGAGTGCTGGCATGCCATGCCCACTCAGTTCTTCTCCCTGGTGGCAGCTTTGCGGACAATTCCTCCATTAGCGTCGGGTTGCTCAAATGGATCAGATCCGAGAACCATAGTCGGCACTGGTGCGTTTCGCAAAGTAACCGGCAGATCGAGTTTACTGACTTCTTGTTTTCCTGGGGAAGTGCTGAGTTGACATTCTCAACAATTAGTCGTACAAGGCAATCAAGAATTAGCAACTCTCTTGCTGAGGTAAAATAGTGCATCACCCGGCACTAACAGTCTACTTAAACTTCCTAATCAATTTGTCGCCGACAGAATTAAAAGATGCTTAGGAATCCGCAATAGTGGAGGATTTATTCTGTGTGAAAATTCATTATAATGGAATCCGTAATATGAGAGAATTTTATTCTGAGTAAAAATTCATTATAATCTGTTTTAAATCTATGACTTTTTTCTTTCCGCAATGACTTACTCTAATTCTCTACAAGATCGTGCATTTTTCAAGCATCTGCTTAAATACTGTAGGATGTGACTGTGACTGTCACAATAGTCATTGAAATACCACATTATTCTTTAAACTATCGATAACCTAACACTAAAAACCAGTAGTCGAAATTTAATTTATTTAATTTATTTAAGAAATAAATGTTTATAAAATATATGACAAAAGACGGCTGCTGAGGTCGGGTCTTAGTTGCTTTGGTTGATAATCTGGTATATTTTCATTTTAAACTTAATAGTATATTTATATAGAAACTATAGTCTTTATAATTATGTATATTTATTTGGTATATTTTAAACACAATACCGTACTGATTTGCTTTTATACTTTTTTTAGAACAAGTGCACCGGCTTCAATAATGCAGTTTTATTATGCAAGTTCTTACACCAAAACTGCATCACTCGAACAGCTGTTTAGGGGCGAAAAAGTAAACAAACTCAGACAGGAAGAATAACAAAGGCAATAGAAACAAATCCACAGAAAAGTAGTAATTCAATAAATTATGAAGCACTTTTATTTGCGTTTTACATCATAATGATTAACTCGCTCTGCAACGATTATATTTATATATGCCCCTGTCTATTTCCTTTTTTTTTAATTTTTACATTTTTGTAGAAATGCTAAGAAATTTAATTTGAAGGTGCTAAAATGTGTAAGTGGAATAATCAGCTGATTTACATTCATACCGCACTTTTTCGATAAATATACCAAAATATTATCCAAAACGGCCACATTTTCAGAATAATTGCCGCATGATGAGGCATAAGTAGGGTTGTAGGATTTTGAAAAAATATCACTCGATGATATTAAGAAATATGAAAAAAAATCGATATATCGAGTATTTTTGATCATATTTTATGTTGAGCTAATTTTGAATAAATGTTTCCTGTCTCTGTTCTTTTGGCCTAAGAATATGTATAATAAAAAAAAAACGGCATAATATTTGATTTCATCAACCATGAACTGCAAATAAGACACAAAAGACTATTTTTTACTTAAAAAGTGAATAGAAAAAAATAAATATTAAATATTAAAATAACAAAATTATTAAGAATATGATATAGAGCACAGCCCAGCCTATTGTGCTCAATTTTATTTGGTATTGTTAATTTATGGAATTTGCGCTTAATGCTTTTAATTATTAATAAGAAAATAAATGTGTATTTAATGATTTTAGAAAAACTCATTCGGTTACATGCTGGTCTGTCATACGACTACGGGAGTCTGCAACAACACTCTTTATGGCAGAAGCCCACGGTTCAGATGAAACCGACCTAGGCATAATTAAGCAAATTAATGCCACCTTCGCTAGCATAGGCATAGTTGACATTCGCGAGATCCAGAATTCCAACGGATTTGTCTGATATTTTAGAAGGGTATCTTTAATTTCGATGCCCTTAGCGGTAACCACAATCCCTTCTTTCAATTTTGTATTAATCATAAAAATCATTGGAATCACTAAGCTTACGGTCACATAAGAATTTGCGTTCAAATTTTCAGTGGATATATCATCTCAACAATATCAATATCGCCTATTTTTGACAAAAAAAATGGCGATGATATTTTTTTAAGAGGAAAAATATCGATATATCGATATTTTGATATATTTCCGACATCCCTAGGCATAAGGTTCTAAACGGAAATTTCAGTGATTTCAGTCAGTTTTATTCAAAACCGATAGCTTTCATACTTGTTTATATATACTTGTACTACATCTATATTTAGTAGCCCGATGTTTCGCAGGCGGATATTATAATTTTAACTAAAGCTTTGCGTTTTCTAGCTTTAATTAAAAACCATGTAAGAATTCATTCTGTATTATAGCCTATTTCCACTACACCCAAAACCTCGGTTTTCTTTGGTTTTTTCACGTTCAGGCCGAATGTTACGTTCGCCCCATGTAAAAACCCATAAGAAAAAAAGTCGGTTTTTCTACGTTCGCGAGCTTCGTAGAAATAGCGAACGCACTTTTTGGGTAATTACGCAATATTTTGATCGATATGACAACGAAAAAGAGTTCGCCACTAAGCAAACAGCTGACATTTAAGTGAGCCAAGGTATGAAAATAGGAAAATAAAAATTTTATTTTGCTTTTTAAACAAATTTTTTATATTTTAGATATGCCAAAAAACTCGAAAGCCGTCAATATCGTGGAGCGGCATCCACGAGGCTATGTTGTTCGACTTATGGGAGGAGAAATGTAGTGCCTTTTTTGGCCAATCCACAAGGGTGCCAAACTCCTCCCAATTAATTCGAACATTTTTTTTTTAAAAAATGATTCGTTGTTTCCAGGAACATCGCGTTCCCAAAAACACCCATGCCGTTGTTTAAAAGTAAATGTATTTATGTAAATATTACATTGCTGCCAGCAAATCTACTTATGTACATAATCCTAAACTGATGGCGATTTCTTTACTATTGGCAAAGGCCTATACTCTATACTCCGTTAATTTTCCACTTCGTCAAAATCCTCATAAAAATCCTGCAATTTAAGAAAAT
The DNA here is from genome assembly GCF_023558535.2 of Drosophila nasuta. Lineage (NCBI taxonomy): Eukaryota > Metazoa > Arthropoda > Insecta > Diptera > Drosophilidae > Drosophila > Drosophila nasuta. The sequence goes on from NW_026869398.1 coordinate 764,758, forward strand.
TTTCCATTTTAAAATGCGCGTGCTGTTTTTTGAATTGTTCGCCAACTCGTGTTTACATTTGAACAGCTGACATTTCAGAGCGGCCATATTGAAAAATTTACCGTTGCCCATATTTTTCGGTTCGTGCCAATGGAAACCCCGAAACGGGACTGTAAAAAAACGTAAAAAAAACCGAGTGAAGTGGAAATAGGCTATTATTCAATTGTTCATTGCTTGTGTCCGTCTGTCAGTATGAACACCTACATCTCAACGTGTACAGTAGGTCACAGCTTATTTCAACCACCACCAACCGACAACTTTGAGTTAGTGTACTGGCCAAACTAAAAGAGGTATTAACTTTATTTAAACGCAGGATTTTAGTTTATTGTTTTAACATACAAGATACTTTTTCATTTATCCACTAATTTTTTGTTTATTATATAAAATTATTGAAAAACAAAAAAATGACAAAAAAAATACTACAGCTTATTTCAACCAGCTGAAAATAACTAAATATAAATATGTTAAACTGTGTATTTATAATTTCGTATGACCTCCTTCTTGGTTAATAGCTCCTTCCAGACAGTTTGGAATAGATTCCACCAATTTTTTTGTAATATAGGGGCTAATTTTGTCCCATTCTTCCACTAAAGCCGTTTTAAGGTTAGATTTGTTGGAAATTGGCCTTTTTCCGATGTTCTGGTCCAAAATGGCCCAAAAATTTTTTACAACATTTATGTCAGGTTACTGAGCTGATGGTTTCATGACATGACGACAGTTGCACATTAGCCAATCTTGGCCAATTCCTGCCTAGGGTCATTGTCTTGGTAGAAGCGGAAATCATCCTTAATGCCTAGTTTATCTGCACTTTGGATCAAATTGACATTCAGTACCTCTGTATTGAGTCTAGTCAATGGTCGCGTCAATAAAATTGAGTTTTCCGACTACGGCTGTGGACATACAGGCCCAAACCACGACGCTACCACCGTAATGCGTGATTGTAGGCTTTAAATTTATGTTTTGAAGCCCGGAATTTGGATTCTGACCGACATATGGAGCTCCAACCAAGCCAAAAATGTTGATTTTGGACTCGTCCACAAATTTCGAAAATCTAACTTCTAAGCATTAAAAATACTATATACAATGCAATAGATCAATAAAGAACCGTTATTTTCCTAGGAAACTGATCTTTGCACAGCAGCAAAGTTGCTGGTTGAAATAAGCTGTGGTACTTTTTTTTTGGCATTTTTTTGTTTTTCAATAATTTTATATAGTAAACAAAAAATTAGTAGATAAATGAAAAAGTATCTTGTATGTTAAAACAATAAACTAAAATCCTGCGTTTAAATAAAGTTAATACCTCTTTTAGTTTGGCCAGTACACTAACTCAAAGTTGTCGGTTGGTGGTGGTTGAAATAAGCTTTGACCTACTGTATGTATATACCAAAATTTTTTTTCGAATTTCTCTTAGTCTATAAGAGATACAGCCAACATTTTTTTTCCAATTTTGGTATAAACAATAATAATATACACTCTTTGTGATTGTTGAAAATTTGGTTGCAAACAGATAAAAATTGTCGAAGTTATTAATGAAATACTTTTGTGTAGGCAAAACGTCTACTTACTAGGGGTCTAGTTGTTTTGGCTGACAATCTGGTATATTTTGCACTCTATAGTATATCTTGAACATACCATATCAATACACCAAATATAAAGTTTGGTATTTTTATAGTATATTATTTCGGTATATTTTGAGAATAATACCGCGATATTTTTCTTTTATTTAGAATGAGTAGTGGGTATATCACAGTCGAGTACAATCGACTGTAACTTTCTAGTTTTTTTTTTATATAATAGAAGAGTGCACAAGAAATAACAATACTACAACATGTAATATTTCTTGTATCTTACATTGCGTACTGTTCCCAAATGTGCGAAGTCGAATTCCGCGTAACTCCGATACTAGAATGTACATATTTGGGTGTCAAAATATATAGTATAACAACCTAGTATTTCGCACTGCAAAGGGAAGAGAAGCATCAAGATGAAAATTTTGAGCTATTTTATCGTGAAAAGAAATAGATTTTTTGTAATATTGTGGAGTCGCAAGATTATTTTTGAAATTGAAAATAAAAAAAAATATTGCAACCAAGATGCAATAATGTGTGCTTAGGATAGAAATAGGCAATGAATGTTATCTGTTTTTTTTATTAAGTGCATTTATTTAATCGGCAATGTTTTTCTTTTTCTTGAGCTTGTAGTTAAAAATTTCTTGTCAATGTCATTCATTAACAGTACTAGATTTACGTTTTTGTTTATCAAACGACCAAGAGTCCCTTTTTTGATTTTTTCAGAGTAGTATCTTGATTGCTCTCCCCGTTCTATCTCGCTGTGCACAAATACTTAAATAAATTAATTACATTAAACTCAAGAAATTTTGTGTTTCTGTATTCGAATTGGCCAGATACATTTAGACGAGACCCTCAACGCCGCCTTCGTTAATGAACCACCGAAGGCCGTATCATATCTCGGCTAGTTTGGGACTCCCGTCAGTCGGTGCAGTCGAAGCATCAACAAATTTTCTTAAATTTGTCTTGGTCACTGGAATAGACAGACGCTTTATAAGAACAGTAACTTTTTCTAAGAAATAATCGGTTTTTTATAGAATGAATAAATAGCTGCAGATATTAATCGTACTTGGAGCGAGATTTCCTTGAACTACATAGAATGCTTGTATCATTCTATGAAGGAAGTTATTACTAAGAAAGCAGCCAGTCCTCACTACTGAAATTTTTGTTTATCTCTTATAAATTAGATATTAAACCCAACTAAAAATTTAAGTTAGAAAACAAAATACGTTTCTTGTAAAACATTAAAAAACCTTTGTGCGTCTCTTCTAATAAAAATTGCTTTACGAAAAAATCATTACATACCAAATGCGTTTGCATATTAACTTTTTTAGAATCATCATTAAATATTCATTATTTAAAACAAATTTTAGAGCAAGAAAAAGTGCGTATAACGTAAGACAAGCAGTGTATATCAATCGAACTACAGACGAGCAGTTTGAGTAGTTTAAGCGTGTTTTATACATTTCCGATTCTGACAGGAAACCTTTTTAAATCAGATAGGCGAGTAGTTATTTGATATTTTGTAGCAAAAATTAATATTTTATTATTATTATTAAAAACAATTAAAATTTGAATCATAATTTTCTTCAAATGGGTTTTTATAATTGTTCTTAAAGTTATTAATAAATGGATCGCAATTATATATTTTATCATTAACTTTATCAGAAACATTTTTACAATCTTTTAAACCAACTAATCCTGATGCAAACAAATTGGAAACTTCTTCAATTATATCGCAGGGTATAATACTGTCAATTTTATCGTAATTTATAAATGAATTGCATTTAATATTTTTGTCACAAATAAAACAATTTTTTGTATCATAATTACAGCGGATGCAGTCCATGTGAAATGAATGCTGGCATAAAAAATAGACAGAGGGCATATGCAACGATTGACGACATTGATCACAGCAGCTATTACGAAATTCTATTGGATTAGAAGTAAATTGGGACAATAGAATATGAGTTGATTGTATTGTCTCACGAAGCTCTTCAATTAATTCAAGGTCAGTTTTAGCCTCTTCCCTATTTTGAAAAAGTTTATTCACCATTAAATTTCTCAAATATAACACCTTGGTGCCAGGAAAGGACAACAAAGGTGCAACACTTTTACTTTTTTTTAAATTTTTATCAAGACAAGTTATAGTTGCTTGATCTGTGTCATCATTAATAGGATTGTTAGGTTCAATTTTAAAAAAAAACGCCTTACATATTATTAAAGTATTATTTAATCTCAGTGGCGTTTGTTTTAAGTACTTATGAATTGTTTGAGACGATATTTTTTTATCGCGCCAAAGACTTAGATAATGAAGAAGTTTATAATAATGTAGTCCTTCGTCACTATTTATTTGTTCTTTCGAAAAATCAACTAATAAGTTTATACAAAACTCGTCAAGGTCGGAAAAAATTATTAGATACGGAAGTATATTTTGAATTTTACAGTTTTGCACTAACGTTTTAAGAGTCTCCAAAAGCATTGAAGAATTCATTGCAAGAAATTCTCGCCCATGCTCTTGAAAGAAATGTAATATTTCCTTTTCTTCAGTGTTTTGAAAAATCGAAATCAAGTTCTCTGACTTACTTTGCGCATTTACAAGACTTAAGAAAGGGTTGTCGTGAACTAATAGTTGCTGAAAATCACAAAAGTGCGATCGAGAAGACCAAAACTGCTGAATTCTTAAACCAAGTGATTCACGATGAAAACATCTTTCATGCAATTTTATTTGCTCGACTGTCCGATTATGATTAGTTTTTAGTAAATTACGTAAATATCGATTAAGATTATTGTTGTGTCTGGAATATAGTAGTTTAGAAATAATGTCATATGGTTTGATCAGACCAATAGTACGCTCAAATTCCTCAACAGCCGAGCTTACTGCGCCTCTCATCAATAAATTATTGCCGAATTTCAATCGCACGTACGACGTATTCCGAGAGTTGGCATTTCCTGATCTTTCTAGTAATCGAAGTGTATTATCATACATACTTTTGGCAAGCAGACGTTGAACTTTAGTTGCAGTATTGTGCTCTTGCAACATGAATATGTTCAATGCTTCCGCCTTAGTTATGATATAATATGAATTTCTTCCTTTGCCACTGCCAACACAAATTAAATTCTTGATTCTTTGGTGAAACACAATTAACTTATTTTCTACATCGACGCAAATTACGAGGGAATCGCTAGAAGTATTCACCACAACGATAAGATAGTGTCCTATCCAAGAAATAAACTTCTTCGTTCCACCAATGGCGTAGCAGGGTCCTCGACCATCTCCATCGCGAGTAAAACAGTATATGGCATCATCTCGGCCAGCGACGAGAAAAGATTCGGATCCAATCGGTTGTGATATTGTTGAACAATGATTGTCAACATTCTTGTTCGTATCCAAAACGCTTTTGAACTCTACAGAGCCCTTATCATTTAATGCAAGGCAATATATACCATCAAGGCAGGTTACAAACATATTGTATGTTTTTATGTCTGATACCATAGAATTTCCCTCAAATTGTATGCCATTTATTGAGCCTGTTCCAATAATATGTCTTCGAAAGTTGAGCACAATTTTACTACTGATTTTTCCGAAATGAAGTAATAGATCTCCTTTTTCAAACCCAATACCGATTGCAAATATCGCATTTGGATTTTGATCTCCCATGAACTCTGCTTGAAGAAATGTTGCCGCACTCGTTGATCTGATGAGTTCTGTTGAAATACAACATGCATGTTTTTCCTTCTTCATCAAATTCTTCAGATCGTATACTTCTATGCGAAAGGAAAAAATGTCTGCATCATCTTGTGTTATGAGAGTAAGTAGATGGTTTGTCGTTAATGCGCACAATTTAACTGGTTTTTGACTGTTAGGGCATTTAAAGCTTGTAGTTCTGAGATTATCATTTTCGAATATAACATGTACAAATCCATCCAAATCACAAAGTACAGTCGTGCTGCTTGTTAAGGTATTATTAATAGTTTTGGTAAAATTGCAACAGTGAGCAGTAATATCGGCTTTTATTGTTTCCAATCCACTTGAATTTACAGATCTTAACTCGAAGAGTTCGACGTTTTTCCACTCCAACACACTCATCATAAAAATATAAAGCAAATTGAGAACAAAGAATTATTTCACATCAGCTGTTATTCAGTGTGACCCCACCTTGGCTAGTGAAAATATATCATCAATGTGAAAATAAATATATTGATATCTCGTTTATGTTATGAGGATTCACACTAATTGCATCTGCTTAGAAAAGATTCTATTCTGGGATGCGAAAATTTACAAGGTTGAATCCTTCGAACAGCTGTTAATGCGTGGGAAAGTACATATATAAACTCAAGCAGAAAAAAAAATATCAATGAAACATAAACATGCAAAAGGAAGCATTTTATAATATGATTAAATATCTCTGCAAAGCTGCTAAATAAATGGGTTTTAAGAGGTCTGTTTTCAGATGAACTAAATCGCTTTATTTATCGTCAGCTCTATTATAAATAAGACTTGAGAAGTTTTTGGCTCGAGTTTCGGTAGTGGGAAAAAATAGTAAATCAATTATTTTAAATTCGTAAATTCAAAACACAAATTTCAGAGTTGGAAATGGGAAAAAAAACAGCACTATCAAACCATTTAAATATATTTTAGATGTTGTATCACAATTCCAATTTATAAATAAACATATATGTTCCGTCGGAAATTAATTAAAAATGAAATAGTGAATGGATTCTATTCTGTGAGGAAGTCAGTATTTACAATTTATGTATACGAAGTGTACGATTTAATGCTTACACGCTGTTTAGACTGGGCTGAATCATTGAAATTTGAGCGAAATTGTGTTTTTTCTGCGTAACCCCGTATAAAGAAAACGGACTTGCAAAAATTTGACGGCGACATTTCGTTCAGCAGTTCAGCAGTTCCATATTCGAAAAATAGGCAAATATGCAATAAGATGGATAATACAAAAAAAATTAAAAAAAAAAGAGTTTCAGGCATTTTCTTTTGAAAAGAAATAGCATTAATTAATATATTGGAGTCGAATGATTAGTTATGAAATTTAAAATCAAAAAATATTGCAACCAGGTTGTGCTTGGAATATTATCGCCATAAATGTGATTTCATCTGTTTTTTTTTTTTAATAATTGCATTTATTTAATAATTTCCATGCCAAATTTAGGATAGAGGCATAAAAAAATGCTTAAAGAAAATCGCCAAGACGCTTAATTTAATTTCGTTGCAGAGCGCGTTGCTAACTATAATGTTAAACGAAAATAAGTAAAGTCAAATGATAAATAATACATAATATTTAATAATAAATAATATTTATATATACTAATATTTTTTAAAAAAACGGCAGTGTCGATATTTTATTAAATTGCTCATTTTTGGTTGATTTGTTTCTATTGCTTTTGATTTTCTTCTTCCTGTCTGAGTTTGTTTACTCTTCCACTCCTAAGCAGCTGTTCGAGTGATTCAGTTTTGGTGTAAGAACTTGCATCACAGAACTGCATCATTGAAGCAGATAGGCTTGGTCTAAATAGAGTATTACAGCAATAAAATTCAAACAATTAAAATGTTACCATTGTAAAACGTTGAATACAAAAATACTATAATATTTAAAGCTTAGATCTATCGTCAACAACCCAATTGAATTTCTTGTCCTGCCATGACTGTGACTGCCGTACAGTCCAGTAGACAACTGGCTAACATGTCACAACATGACAATATTGGTGTATGTATGCATGTGAAGTTCTACATCGTCCCTGCAATTCTGAGCACTAGTTCGTTGCTGGTGAACCAGCAGACCACCACTTTCCGTTTTTGTATGAAATGTCCGCAATTAGGGTCAATCGCCACGGTTGGCCGTTATAAATTAAAAGACATGTACAATTACAATTACAGTTTTTATTTAATTTTATTTTTTCTTTATTTTAATAAGTCGGATTCTTTTATTACTTTAAGGCACCTTGAGATTTTAAAATATCGTTTTTTTTTTTTGGAGCTACAGGGCCTTTCTCAACTGGTCCACACTTATTGAATCTGGAAATAAAAAGGATTACAAAAGTTTTAATAGATTGAAGTAGATAATGATTATTAAATAATTGTCTTTTAAAATACCGATCATAACATTGTCTTATTTTTTAGGGCCGCCGCCTGTCATTATTTCCATAACGTAGATTTTCTGTCATAATTTCCACTTCTATTTTAGGCACATTTTCGTTAGCCACTGTACATCTTAACTTTTCATTATCAGGCATGTTCCCGTTTTCACTTTCACAAGATTTTTTCGAATTGCAAAACGAGAAAATTTGACTTGCCGAAATGAAAAGTAAATGCCTTTTTCTATATTAAATCGGATCTTATTTGCAAAAGGAAAAAAAGTAGTTGACTCATTGGTTTATTGTCGTTCTTTTAAGACCGCCAGCAGATCAATTAGGCTTGTAATTATTTTTAAAACGACTAATTTCTGACCCCACCTCAAATTTGGATATCAAATTTTGCCGTCGGCAACAACAATTTTCGTTTTGGTGAGCGACCGATAAGTCGGACACCATGAGTTATCGCCTAAGCTGCCATACTTTTGATAGAATGAAAAAGCAAGTTAAAAATACTTGTATAATCAAACGGATGGCGATAAATTTGTTGAAGTTGGGTAAAATATGTTTTTTAAAAATTAATTTATTTAATTTAAAATTTTATAAAAAAAATTGTTGGAATAACCGGAATGAAATGCATTAAAAAGGTGGCATCCCCATTTTTTGTGGGAAACAGCTGATTGCCGTTCAACTGATTTTTTTAAAGAAAGTTTCAAATCTTTCTTTGCAAAAAAGACAAAAGGCAAATATATTTCATTCAGGGGAAGCATAAATAAACTATGCAGGATAAAAAAATCCTGAGTGAGTTCAATCCACGCACGAAATTGGATATACAAAAGACATTTTTTCGCGTTGTTTACTTTTAACCAAAACACAAGTCAGCTGTTTTAGTAGTAAAAAATGAAACGTTCCGATAGCAAAACGATGACCAAAAACGTACGAAAACCGGAGCACCTAAAAACGAAAATCTCGGTTTTGGTCCCAAAACGAAAACGAAAAGTGAAAACCGGAGCATGCCTGTATATTTGAGTTTTTGCTGCTGCTACTTTAGCAGTCTTAAATGACGATGCTTGTCGTACTTTCATTAACTGTTTATTTAATATTTACAAATAAAACATATATATATATATAACACATAATATTTTTTAAGTGACTCACCTAATAAAATTGCGATTGCTCTGCTTTGCACTTCTCAGCTGAAATGCTTTTAAAAATTTCGTTTGGGCAAAAGAGCAGCACAAAATAAAATAAACGGTTCTTTCGGGACAATTGTTTTGTAAGCGGTGCACCGAAGACGCGTAAACAAACAGCGAAGGAAAGCGTAATCGAAGTTTTGTCTTTAACTGTGTAAATGCCCTTTCCACAAAATAACAAAAAAAATATGCGATGCTTGCCGTTATTTTGTACTTATGCTTTAATGCGCATACATTTATTAACTAGGCGTTCGTGTACTATGGGGTCACTTTTGTAAGTACCCATGCACAGTGGGCGATTTGGTCCCGCTAGCGGCATTTAATTCAAATTTTCAAATTTAAAAATCCGTTAATATTTTTTCACATATCGATAGCAGATGCTTTGATTAGATTTTTAAAAGCTTTTTGAAAGCTCTACGATCAGCTGATCATCAGCTGTGATCGGTCAAACACACCATATGATTTCGCAAGAGCTTTACAAAATTTTTTCTCTTTGCGCGCATGGAATTTGAGTTCCTCAGAAATTTACAATTTTTGGTGAATTTGTTAGAAGTTTGGTTTTTTATTATATTCAAGGTATGTATTTTCAAAAAAATCAATGTTTGTGATCGGTCTATAAATGTGTAGCTCATAAAACGTAGTGGTAATTCAGTGTATTAACAACTAGCCCGGATTAGCGTACACCTGTCTTTCGTGGAGTAGAACTTAATTTATTCAACTTAATTCAGTCTAACTCCTTTATTAGCCGAAAGTGTGAATCAGTGGCGTCCAAAATGTGTAATATCAACTGCTATTATCTGCTAGCCTTGAAACTATGGTACTTTTTAGAAACAGTGTTAGTACCAAAAAGGGATCTTTTTTTAGTATTGCACTCAGAAGTCATTCCACTTAACCATGGCCAATAGCCTCCTCCAGTTCGGCAGGCGCACGTTAATTTTGTTATGCAGCAACAGAAGTTTCGAAGATTAAGACGACAACAATTGTTCGTGTCTCAGAAGTTTGCAGTTAAATGACCACACAAAGACTGCGTTGGCTCTGCTGATAGTTTGTAAGCCTAACATATTGTGGTGTGCGGGCAGTGCTGCCAACTTTTGACCAGCAAAAATAGCTGTATTTGAAGGAATGAATCGAGAAAAAAAACTCAAAAAAATTATTAAAAAATCCAAAAAAATCTCCTTAATATTATATTAGTGCCTATCATTTGCAGATATTTTATAGGCACTTCATAGTCGACGCAGCATTTTCCCATCCGTTACAATCCGATTCTCTATATTACAATAAAAATGAATAGAGTATTTCTTTTGCTTGAAATTAATACTTTACCTTATGCTTAGAATGAATTCCTTAATTTGGATTGAATTAGGTTAACCTGGCTATTTCCGCGTATGACCAGGGCAAACACAATATTTGGATGGCCACAGTTGCCAACTCAAAAATCTCTGGTTTTCACCAGAATCTTTAAAGTGTAGCACCTAAAACCAAAATTTGTTTGTGTTGCTGATGTTGGCCCACTTGATCAAATTGAAATGGAAACACTAAGCGAGTGATGACATTAGCGTATTTCGAGAAATTGACGGGAAAAAATAGACAAACTATTTTTTCGTCTGTGGAACAGGCGAATTGACACCCAAATACACTTCACTTCACTTTTGGAGTCCCGATGCCCCTTATTTATTTGTGCTGCGAAACAAAATTTGTTGTATGGAGTTGTGCGGAAAAAAACGAGATTTTATTCATCTGGAAAGATTAACAGCGGAATCATCGAGGAATTTCATAGACAAGTACAACTTAAACTACCACAAAGGCGTTTTCATATGGGCACTATAAGGTCATGGACAAGAAAAAAACATATGTACATACATATGTAACTGGGTTTAGGCTTGGCTTATTTAAGTAAAAATATGATAAGCTTATATAAATTAATTTTAAATTTTGTTTACAATAAGAATATTTAATTAGAATTATAACAAATATTTTATTTATTTTGTATATTATTGAACAACTTTTTATTTGGCATATTTACAATTTAGTAATAGAATATATGCCGATCCAACGCAAATGGCAAGAAAGTGAGTGGGCGAGAGCTCGCGAGATTCTCTGCCTCTATCAGAAGCACGTGATCCTTACATGTCATCTTTAGGTGACAGCAGACTTGTAATACTATAAGTTTCCATGCTCCTCCTTCAAATGAATTCAATTGTTAATTGTATATCCTTTCAATCAATTAATTTATTTACCTCTCGAAAGGCTCCAATGCTCGCAATAATCCGTACTTATCCAGATATAGTCGTATGTCGGTACGCCCAGAGATCGACTCTTTATTGTACTAGCTCGCATCTCTTTCGGCAACGATTTGCATTGCGCGCGTAGTATCAACAAGTATTCGGCATCCTCACATTAAAAACGGCAGATTTCGAGCGGGTTCCACAGAATCGTCGTATGAACATTTCTACCGAAGCAATAGTTCTTATCATACATAATAGCTAAAGAATCTCTGAAAAGATATTAAAAAACGGATGCGAATCGATTAATGTAAACTCACTAAGAATCTCCTATTTGTCATTTGATAAATTTACTTGATATGATGATATATGTATGTACATATGTCAATGATTAGCATATCATAGAGTCTATGACATAGACATAAAAAAATATTAAAAATATCGACCCCAGCAAGCAATTGGTTTTTGAAGATAAGTAATACACTTTTTATCTCCATACATTTTGTGCAAGTGTCGTGTTCGCGCCATATTCTTTTTTCCTTGTACCTTATATATAAATTCACAAAATTGATTGATTTTGATTTTAAAAAAAAAAGAAAAGTGCTTTATTTAAGAGTTGGATTAGAACTAACTTAAACAATCTAAATTATTAAAAATTAAAGCTCTGCTGCTGAGGTGACTTCTTGTGGTTCGTTGCTGTCGCTGTCGCCGTCGCTGTCGCGGCCGGATGTAGCCGCTGCAGTTGTCGCGCTGGGTGTTGGGTGTCCGAGGCTTGGTCCCACGGTTTGGGCGTTACGCAAGGTGCTGGACGTTGGAGATGGTTTCTGCTGACGAGGCGCACGTGGCTATGATTATGTGCAGGTGCGCCGTTGGCTTGGTCGTTGCTCCGATGGTGTCTTATGCTGAATCGGAGCGCGTGTTGTCTCGGTGCATTGGAGTGCATTAGCACTGGCGATGCATAGCTATAGTTTTGATAATGTGTGGCCTTGTGTTGTCTCGGTGCATTGGAGTGCATTGACACTGGCAATGCATGGTTATGGGATTTGGTAATGTGTGGCCTTAACTCCTCCCCCTTTAAATGCCGACGTCCTCGGCCGCCATTTGAACATGACTTTGATTTGTTGGTGGACTGTTTACTGGGTTGATGATTACTTTCGCTGCTCTTGATTTTAGAGCTCGAATTGCCAGTATGATTATGGACATCAGCAAGAAGATGTAAATACCAATGTTGGTGATTGTATTTATCTTTTGGTCTTCCTTCATAAGCTGGATTTTTGCAGTGTTGTTGAAGTTGAGTTCCTTCACCATTTCCAGCGAAAAGACTTGTTCTATCTCGGTCTTGTTGCCAACGATTTGTAGCATGGGTGGTAAGGGATCAACGTGGACGTACTCTCTATTTGTATAAGAGGTTCCTTTTATTGTGATCGATGCATTTTTGGTTTGGACAAGGTAAGATCCATGCAGATGTAGTTGTTCTTGGTCAATGTTGATTGTTCCCTCAAAGTCGTTCAATAAGATGATTCCGGGTAGGATTTCTTCATGTTCCGGGATGTGTTGACTATTTATTCGCAGACAATTGGGTTGTTTCATTTGCAGTAGTGCAGCTTCGCAGGTAGTGTTACTTAGGTCTATTAAATTTTCTCGTTTACATATTGACTTATCATTAATTGTTTCGCAAGTTTCTTTGATTCCAAATATTGTTTCATTACATTGAATTATTAGGTCGAACTTTATTTTATTAATTACATTTTCTTTTCTTATTGGTTTTATTAAAATTCTTTGACAAAGGTTTTCTTCTATTGTGGGCAGACTGATGATATAAAGAATGTCTTTTCCGTTTGAAGCTACTTTAATTTTTGCGAATTCAAGTAATTCCTCTATATTTATGAACAAATTGTTAGAATTTTTTACTAACTTTTCAATGAATTGAATTTCGATAGTTGATAGTAGAATGGAATTTATTGTATTTGTCTTAGCCCAATTAATTGCATAAATCATATTTGTAAGTTCTTCTTTAAAAATTTTCAATTTGTATTTTAGAGTTTCTATTTCGATATTATTGTTTGATTGACTTTCTTTTGTTAATTTTAGTATTGCATTTGAGCTTTCACGGATTTCTTTAATTTTGTCGCTAAAAAGTCTGTTTATTACTACTTGCTTATTATTATTTTCTAATTGTTCATTCATTTTATTTAGGATGATCTCATGATCATGGTGGTCTGGGCTTCCGGCTAACCATTTCCAGGCGGAGCCGTGCATATTTATTGACCTTCGTGTTCTTATGTTATTTGGTCTTAATCTATTTAAATCGTCTCTTATTTGATTTAATTCGAGAGTAATGAATGGGGTGAGGTGATTCGGAAGAGATGAGTTGATGGAGTTTTCAAGTATTTGTAATGCTTCTTCATATTTTTGAATGTTGAAGACGTGTATTATTTTGAATGAGCTGCTCTGAATAGCTGCGGGCCCAATTTTGATGGTCACCAGTTGTGAATTGGTGTAATCTAAAATTGTCGCCGCTCCGAGGCATGACGGTAAAAATAACAATCTGTAAATATGAATTAATTTTTTAAATTATTTTTGTGGACTATCTTTCCTGATTTCGTTTTAATGGTAGAGTTACCATTTTCTGCAACTATTTCTTTTTTATATCTCGAGGAAATTTTAGAGCCTAATCTTTTATTGATCTTGACATAAACTTCTTCTCCTATTGCATATGATTTGGGGGTATTTTTGCTGGCATTATGGTAATTTAGGTCGGCTATTTGTGTACCTTCGATTTTGTTCCTAATTTCTTCCCTTTTCTTTTCTATTGATTCTGGAGTGTTAGTTATATTACTTCTGAAAAAAGTTTCAATGGGTTTTTCTTTAGTTATTGAATGTATTGACTGGTTATATTCTTGGGTTGCTTAAAAAACAGTAGATCTGTGAAGGTAAGTTCGTCATGGTCTTTCTTAAGACATCTAAGAATTTCGGTCAGTGTAGAATGGAATCGTTCTATTTGTCCATTGCTGGTAGAAGAATACGGCGGTGTCGTGAAGACAGATATGTTTAGTTGGTTTTCCAACATGAATTTGATAGATGCAGAGTTTAAGGCTCTTTCATTGTCCATTACGACTATTTTGGGTATCCCAAAAGCTATTAACATTTCCCTCAATGGAATCATTATGTCTTGGGAAGCTCTGGATTTTAGAACCTTCACTTGAGCATATTTGGAAAATTTGTCGATGCCTGTCAAAATATTGAGTTTTTCTGTGATATAAATGTCAATATGGATCAATTGTCCGGGGTATTGCGGAATTGGAGTGGATTGTATAGCGCCTTTCGGAGGATTTCTATCATATTTCGATTCTTTACATGTTAAGCATGTTTTGGCTATTGCAATTACTTTCTTATTCATCTGGGGAAAAAAAAATTTTCTGAGGATTTGTTCTTTGTTTTCTTTAGCGTTGCGATGCGCTCTTTTATGTTCCTGTACCATTAGATCATTTTGTCTGCTTTCTGAATTTACGTCCTCTACTATACCCTGTGCGAACCGGATTTTATAAGAAATAAAATGTAATGGATAAAAGTTTTGAATCTTTCCCATGATATTTTCGGATGTATGAATTCCATTAAGTATCTTGGGGTCTAATCTTTGTTTCATTATCTCTATGAGGTCTTTCTCTGTGTAAGATGGTCTTTTTATTATGTGTCTGTGATAAGTGGGAAATGGGATTTCGAAATTGTATGATGGATTATCATCAGTGAGTAGGAATAACTGGTTTTTGAAAACATTGATGGGGCTTTCTACAGAGTATATCAGATTATGGGACGAGCTATCGTCACTATGGACCGTTGCTGAAGAGGATAGAGTGTTTATCTCGTGTTTTGCTGGTGTTCTAGACAATGCGTCTGCTACAACGTTAGAAGTGCCAGGCTTGTATTTTAACTCGTAGTTAAATTCTTCCAGGTAACTTTTCCAACGCTTAAGCTTTCCGTTATGGTTTTTGTTGCTTAATGCAAAGGTGAGAGGTTGGTGATCTGTGAATATCACAACCTTAGCAGTACCATATAGGTAAGTTCTCAAGCTTTGCAATGCCCATACGATTGCTAGCATTTCTTTCTCGTTAACGGCGTAATTTTCTTCCGTTTTTGACAAGGTACGAGAAATAAACGTGATTGGTTTACCCTCTTGCTCTAGTACAGCTCCGATTGCGAAGTTAGATGCATCTGTTGTCAGATGAAATTCCTTCTGGAAATTCGGATAACTTAGGATAACATCTGCTGAACTAAGAGATAATTTAAGTTTGTTGAAAGCTTGGATGGCTTCTTGGTTTAGTTGAATCTGTACTTTATCGGATATTCTTGTTGAAACTCGACCGCCATCTCCTCTGAGAAGTGCGGTAAGAGGCTTTGCTAGTTTGGCATAGTCTCTTATGAAACGTCGGTAATATCCAGACAAACCTAAGAATGATCTTAATTCTTTTAGAGTATTGGGTATAGGGAACTCGGAAATAGCTTTAACTTTTTCCGGATTCGTCTTAACGCCATTTTCAGATATTGTGAATCCCAAGAAATTGACTTGTTTCTTAAAAAATTCACACTTATCCATTTGGACTTTCATGTTCGCGCTTTGCAGCGTTAAAAAGACTTGTCCTAAATGGTTTGCATGTTCCTCCTCTGTTTTGCTAAAGATGATTATGTCATCTATATAAACATAACAGATCTTCCCGATATGATCTCTTAGAATATCGTCTAGAGCTCTTTGGAAGATGGATGGTGAATTTTTAAGTCCGAAGGGAAGGCGAGTGAACTCGAACTTTCCTCCATTGACTGCGAATGCTGTCTTTTCGATATCTTGTTCTCTTAACAGAATTTGATGAAACCCGCTCTTTAGGTCGAGCACTGTGAAGAACTTGTTGCTCCCTAACTGCGCGATGATTTCTCCTATCTCAGGCATTTGGTATCGGTCAGAAATTGTTTCGGCGTTTAGCTTACGGTAATCAATTACAATTCTGTATTTTCTCTTTCCCGAAGCGTCTGCTTTCTTTGGTACAACCCAAACTGGGGCATTGTACGGGGATCTAGAAGGTCTGATTATACCGTCGTCTAACATCTCTTGAAGCTGCCTTTCAACTTCTTGTTTGAGCGATATAGGGTATGGGTAGTGCTTGGTGTGAATTGGCTTATCTGACGAAGTTCGAATTTCTCCAACTACTTTAGTGGAGTATGTCAATTTTTCGTCTGGCTCTGCAAATAGAGTTCTGTAGTTTGTGGCCAATTTGTTTATTATTGTCCTTTGATTTTCGGACATATGGTCGGTACGAATTTTGATATTATTAACTGATTGAGCTGGAAGTTGCTGAATGCGAAATTGTCTGTCACCATTTACTCTAAGAATGTCGTTTCTGACATCGATAACAACGTTAAGTTGTTTCATGGTATCGTTGCCAAGGATAGCATGGAAGGTTTTTAGAGTTGGTAGTAAAAAGAATCGAATTGGAATATCGTGAAGGCCAAACAGGTTTAAGAATGTGTGGTGAGTGATCGCTATTTGACCTCCTATGGAGTTTGCGAAAAATGTTTCTTTATTTGGTTTAGGGGAATCTATTAACGAAGGTTGAATGTAGTTCTGATTGGAGCCGGTGTCTATTAAGAAATTAAGGTGTCTTCCGTCCCTCGTTCTACATTGAAAGTATGGTAGTGAGGAACGGTTTAAACTAAAAAATTAACATCAGACAAGTCTGTCGTTCCTATTTCGGATTCATGACGGGTTTGTTCCATATCGCCATATGAGTCAGAGAAACCTGCTGATTCCATGCATGCGTAATATTCTTGTTCACCACTGTTGCAAGCATATGCGTCTGCATTTAATTCTTGTTCTGTTGGGTAGTCAATATAATGTTGCTCTTCAGCGTACTGTTCTATTGGTTCTCCTGTATTGATATGGAATTGCCGTTGGAATTTTCGAGGTGGTCCCGAAAGTGGAGGGGGACGTTTTCCAGCGATAAAATCTTGTTGTGGACGATTCATATAATTTACCCTAGCTGAATGGATTGAACCATCGACTTCCATTGGGATTGGTTTTGGTTCTGGCTTTGGAGCTAGTGGGCGCGGAGGCGCTGAGTATAGTGGTCTATACTGAAACTGCTGTTGTGGTAATTGAGAAAAAGGTCTTGCCTGATTGGGATTTGATTGATATTGTTGGTTAGCGGGACGCGGTGCATAATAAAGTCTTGGATCGAAATTTCGCCATTGACTCTGATTGTTGTTATGCATTGGTTTGATCGCTGTATGCTTAGCAAACGTTTGGCTTGTAAATTGCCTAGGTGGTATTGGTGGCGCTGGGTGCCTACCTTTTGGCAAGAAAGCATTTCTGTGATCTTGATTGTCAAGTAAGTTGCACAGATGCAATGCGTGGCTAAGGTCTCGAGGTTCCTTAACGGCTAAAAGACGGGGTAAATCTCCGTTGAGACCTCGTACGAAAGTATCAAGGGCTTTGCCTCGGTAACTGTTCGTCAAAGCTCTTATGGAGTCTGCAGAATCTTCTTGTACGCTAACTTGATTGAGTATCAAGGATAGTTGGTGATACACTGCTTGGTAGTATTCCATAATGGACAATCTGCCTTGGGTTAACGAGAACAATTGGTATTCGAGATCTCGCTTATCCGCGTAGTGTTCTGTTAAGCATTTGGAAATAGCTTTCCAATTCAAGGGAGTGTTGTACGATTCCAACACAGTTTCCGCTTCGCCTACTACTTTCATACGTACGGCTAACGTAACTAAGTAGTATCTTTGCGTACGCTCTTGTCCTGTGAACATTGCCATAATTCTGTCGACATTTTTCTTCCAAGATCCGAAAGAAATTCTGTCTCCCGAAAATTCTTTGATTAGACGCGTTACGTCTGGTACTTTTTCTAACTCACCATTCTGAGTGGGGCTTACGTACGGTATGTCAGTTAATGGTTCCTCTGCCTCTACTCCTAAAGCTCGTCTAATGACTTGACCTCCCTGAAGGGTGTCGGTAATCATGGTTCTTATAACCTCCCTTAACTCTGGAGTGGCTATAGGTGTGCTGGCCATGATCGGAACCGCTTTCGGTCGACTAGTGCCTGCAATACCTAACCCTGCCATTGCTTCGGACAGATCTTGCATTTTCTCTCGGTTATATTTTGAACAATTCAGAGGAAGAATACGAATAGCACGATTGATGATATCGATGAAGGTGAGATGTGGTTTATGGTTAGGTTTATGCGTTTCTGATTGAGACAGTGTATAATTTTTTATTTTTATTTTAAAACCAGTGGCTGGTTTGCTCCTTCTATCTTCGAGGGTCCCGTAGGAATCGTAAGATTGGAGTTTGTTATGAGGGTTTTATATTTTGTTATCTTTTTACTTTTATTGATATTTTGTTTTTAAAACTAATTTAGTTTTGTCGTGTGTTTAGCACGTTGTAAAAAATTTTTTCTATTAATTACTTAGTATTAAATTTTTATTTCAAATATTTCTTATTTTAGTTTTAATTTTGATTTGATTATTTAATTTTTCTTTGTTTTCAAATATTTCTTTTGTTTGACTTTTAGCTTTATGTTTTTTTAATAAATTCAATTTTCATTTTCTTTTTTCGTTATGTTATTTTCTTTCCTTGTTGCTTGTTTTGCTTTTTTCACATTTGTATTTGTATTTAATATTTCTTTAATCACTTAATCACTATGCTTACGCTAAAAGATACATCCGGTGAATCTCCCACGACGGTCCTCTGGGTGTATCCTTTTTATCCTGTGGCGACAGCGACTTGCGGATTACTAGGGTCCCTCGGTGACACTTTCTTCGTGGTGTCCTGCGGACGGGCACAACAGGACGTCAGCGGCAAGGTTTTATTTGTACCTCGTTCGATTTTTCGCGGCACCGTTTTTTTTGTATCGGCACTATTACTCGCGGTTGTTAACTAGCGGCTAGTTGAGGCGCTCTCACTTTAACAACTTTACTTTGACGACGCGATGAACGGGTCCCTGCTCGGGCGCCAATTAACAAAATTGATTGATTTTGATTTTAAAAAAAAGCCAAGTGCTTTATTTAAGAGTTGGATTAGAACTAACTTAAACAATCTAAATTATTAAAAATTAAAGCTCTGCTGCTGAGGTGACTTCTTGTGGTTCGTTGCTGTCGCTGTCGCCGTCGCTGTCGCGGCCGGATGTAGCCGCTGCAGTTGTCGCGCTGGGTGTTGGGTGTCCGAGGCTTGGTCCCACGGTTTGGGCGTTACGCAAGGTGCTGGACGTTGGAGATGGTTTCTGCTGACGAGGCGCACGTGGCTATGATTATGTGCAGGTGCGCCTTTGGCTTGGTCGTTGCTCCGATGGTGTGTTGTCTCGGTGCATTGGGGTGCATTAGCACTGGCGATGCATAGCTATGGTTTTGATAATGTGTGGCCTTGTGTTGTCTCGGTGCATTGGAGTGCATTGACACTGGCAATGCATGGTTATGGGATTTGGTAATGTGTGGCCTTAACTTATATGTGACACAGCATATATATAAGTACATAAGCGTTCTACCGGCATTTTTTCCGCTATCTTTTCTACTTTGTGTATACATTGCACAGTATTTATATATATATATCCTTATATGTATATGTATGTGTAAGTATTTATACAGTTTAAAAGAGTTCGCTTATATTTTCCGTTTTGGCCGTTGTTGAATTTACTTTGTTACATTTCTGTCGTTTCGCGTTTTTCTGCTTTTTAAAACACTCCAGTGTATGCAACCTCTTCGTTTTGTTTTATTCTAAATAACAAGAAAGTTTGCACGCTATTAAAAACGATCCGCTACACTCCATATATATATATATATATATACACATACGACACACATACATACACTTATCCATTTATACACGACACTTACACATATCCATTCCATATATTCCATATACATTACATATATATATCATCCAAACTTTTTTCATATATGTACATGAACAGCAGCAACTTGTGATCCAACGAGTTTAATAAAGATTCACGCTGCTGTTTGTGTTTTATTTAACATTGTGTTTTTTCCAACACCGAAACATATTTGTGTTTTCCAACAGCGATCTTTCCGTCTGTTTTCTTGTGTCGGCCTTGTTCACTATCCTGTGACAGCCGAAGTTCCTCTCCAATTTGTGCTTGCTTTCGGCTGTCTGCTTTATCTTGAGTCTTTGTCGAGAAAAAAACTCTAAAGTGACTGCCGAAGCATAGTATGTTCGAAAGCCAAAAGAGTGAAAAAGACTCTAAACTTTCATTAAAGCTTCCGACCACAGCTCGTCACCTGTCGTCCGCTTCGCCCGCTCCTTCGGGGTCCAAATTCGCCACCCCTGCCGGTCAACTCCGAGTCAAAGTCGATCGTTCGTCGCCGTCTGCTTCTGCAAAGACTCCATCGTTGCCTAAATCTTAAACTGCTCCACGTAGTCAGGCAACTACCCGTTCCGTCCAAGCTAAACTTAGCAAAACCCGTGCGATGGCTCTCAGCAACTTCGTCGCCGTCTCTGACAGACTGGTGCATCACTGCTATGCAGTGTATGAGCGGTGTCTCGCCCGTGTAAAGGGGCAAATTACCCAAGTTTCCGAATCAACCAGGAGTGAAGCATCCGCTCCTCTTGTGTACTCCAGTGGCTGCCGGCTCCCTCCAGTCGACACCGAAGTATTCCGTGGGGATTACTTGCGGTGGCCGACCTTCCGTGATCTTTTCACGGCTATCTACGTCAACAATCCGAGGTTGACTCCGGTTGAGAAACTATTCAGCGGTGCTTGACCGCTCTTGACCACTCAGACATTTTAGTTTCTAGTTCTTTCGCCGACTGCTTCCTGGTCTTTCTTTGCTCATTCAAGCTCCCCAAACTTACACTCTCACTATGGGAGCAATCATTGGTGGACAAGACCAAGATTCGTACACTCGAGCCTGTTGAGGACGTGAAGCAAACGTTCAACTCGCAGAACTCTACCGCTGGCCCATCCCGTCCACAGCAGAGTTCAAAGCAAGTTAACTCTTTCAAGGCCCAAGTCACTCAGAGAGGCAAATCGTGTGACTTGTGCTCAAACGACAATGAAATGCGCATTAGCCCTTAGACGATGATATTACTATTTACATATTTTGAAGCTAATATTAATGTCTCCTTGACATATTTTTAAAATGTAAATTGTTTATGAACAATATTAATAATATATATGAGAATTCTCTAAATACATTGCAAAATGTCATTCTGCTCAAGGGTTATTGAAGAAAAAATTCGTCCGCAGACAACCTCTTGCGTCGAAAAACGAACACACACTGACGAAAGCTTTTGCCGACGAGACTACCTTCTATAATTGTATCATAGGCTTGGCCATCGCTGGCGTAAAGTTTGGAACAAGAGCAAAACAGAGTATGCTAAATAACGGTACTTAGCAAACGATTCTGAGTTTGCTCATGTGCTCTGAGTTTACTCATACGCGATGATTTTGTTCATACGCGTTGAGTTTGTCCATTCGGAGGGAGTTTGGTCATAAGAGATTACCTGATATGAGCTGTTTGAACACGAACATGAATAAATTCAGCAAGCAAACGAATTTACCGGATTTGCTCCAAGTGAACAAATCTTAGAATTTGTGGCACGAAACGAATTTAAAACAAGTAAGAAAGCTATAGTTGCATGTGCTCGACTGTGAGATAACCACTACCCATTTTGAATTCAAGAAAACAACGCGGCTTTATTCTTAAAATATATCAAAATAATATACCTCAAAATACTACAAAAATACCAAATGGTATAGGTGGAATATTTTTATAGGATTGCATTTAAAATGTATCATGAACAAAAATGCTTAGTTGCTTTGGCTAACTATGAGTAGGTGTTTTTGCCATATAAAAGTATTTCTTTAATAACTTTAATTTTTAAATTCATGACTCCAGCTTTAAAATTACGCTTGTTATTCGAGTCAATTTGCGGTGCGGACAATATTGTGTAATCAGTGGAGGTTTTGTCAGCTGCTTGTACTGAGCGCCATTGCTTCTAAGGACGGTGTGTGTACTGCTTATCCAGTGTACCATTGTCTTGGAGTCGGACCAAGGAATCTAATGGCAATCCTGCCTTCTTGTTTGACAATAGAATAGTATAAGTTCTTTTGGCTGTCATCACTTTTTTTTGGTCTTTGTGGAGTCTCCCGTTTAATTTAAAATCATCCGTTGCCTGCTGCCAGTACATGCCGAGAATTTTCTCCTCTGCATCGTTTCATTGCACAGTTTTAGTACTCATATTGGTTCAAGGCATCACCGTTTCATTGCACAATTTTAGTAGTCATATTGGTTTAAGGCATCAATTATGGTTGACGAACTAGATGCGAATTGACAAAGCTCGAACTGGATTTGGCATTTATTGCTCTTTTTCGGGACGTTAAATCATTTGCCATTGGAATGCTATCGCGTAATCGACGTAATGGTAGTCGGTGACCACATTCGTTGAGCATGCTACGTCAAATATCATCACAATCATATCGTATACATACGGATCTCGTTGGTCGTTTCCATCGCGCAAGCGTAGCACTTGCTGTGGTCATATCATATGTGGTCATATCATCTCCTTAATGTTGGGGCAAACTTCGACAGCTTCTTGTCAAAAGTGTTTAACTTGAGAGTGGGTTGGTGTTCGGCAATAGTCTTGTTTATCTGTTCTTTTTGAATGTGTTTATAAACTAATAAAAATATAAAGTATATCTAACAAGTAGAAAGCTACAGTCGAGTGTACTCGACTGTGAGATACCCGCTACCCATTTTGAATAAAAGAAATATATTTTGGGGTATTTTTTAAATATATCAAATATACTGCAAAAATACTAAACAATATACGAAATGGTATATTTGGTATTTCGATATAGTACCGCATTCAAAATATACCATAGACGGCACAATATACCAGATTGTCAGCCAAAGCAACTAAGAGCCCTTGGCTCTAGCCCTAGGCGTGTTTGCCCATACAAAAGTATTTCTCTAATAACTTCGACAATTTTTATCTGATCGCAAATCCAAATTTTCAGGAATCATAACTACTACAGTAATTACTGTATATACCAAAATTCGCAACTCTATCTTGAAAATTACGCTTGTTATTCGATTTTTTTGATTTGCAGAGGCGGAAGTGGGCGTGACAAAAATTTGAAACATAACAAGTGCTGTCGAAAAGAAATTATAGCTCTATCTCTTATAGTCTCTGAGATCCAGTGTTTCATACGGACGAACGGACAGACACACAGACGGACATGGCTAGATCGTCTCGGCTGTTGATGCTGATCAAGAATATATATACTTTATAGGGTCGGAGATGCCTCCTTCTACCTGTTACATACATTTCCATCCGGCACAAAGTTATAACACCCTTCTACCCTATAGGTAGCGGGTATAAAAACTTAGGGCGTAAAACAATCGATAATGGGATGAGATGAATTGGAAAAACAAGAAATTCGCACATGTTATTGGTCCAAGAGAAGGATAACAGCCAAACAATTTTTTAAAACCGATAGGGATAAATGAGGTGGTCACAGAATGAAATCTTGATCCAATGGACAGTCGTCTGGACGAAGATATTATTAAGTTAGCATAAGTCGCCAAAGCGACTTAAAGCATTAATTGAAAATAGATTGTAAAACGCAGCACTCTCTTGTCAGCCTGCTGCATTTGGAACGAGTAACTTCGATCACTCACTAAGATTAACTCTTTCGTACCCACCCGTCTGCTGTTAATCACTATTCGAATATTTTAATCCGATATTCGTGGTTTTTATTTTGCTTTTAGTATGTTTAAACTAATATTTGTTTGTTGTGCTTTTTTTTTATTACAAATTGTTATAGAATTGCTATATTTAATATTGACAAGTTTAGGCTCTGAATACAAACATAAATTAGCCAGAAGTGCAGAGAGGCAGAAATAACTCGAACCAACGAGCCAAAGAGCCACATAGCAAAGGTTAAGAGCAGCATCTAGAACTTATCAGCTGTTTAGTGCTTCGAACTCGCATTCAGTTTCGCTTATAAAGTCAAGATAATTGCTTCGGTACTTCAATACTCGTAGCGAAATATGCCAGAGCTGGCACTGTCATACCAATAATACGCATATGAAATGTTGTTATTATTATTATTATTATTATTATTATTATTATTATTATTATTATTATTATTATTATTATTATTATTATTATTATTATTATTATTATTATTATTATTATTATTATTATTATTATTATTATTATTATTATTATTATTATTATTATTATTATTATTATTATTATTATTATTATTATTATTATTATTATTATTATGTTGTCACAAAAACCTGCCTATTAGCTAGATAAATATTCAAATATACGAATTCATTAAAACTGCTATTTTTTGGAGTATTCGATAAATTCTGAAAATGAAATTAAGCAAAATAATTAAAACACAATTATTTATCATCGATAACGCAATTAAGACTCCGATGCCTACTTTTGACACCCATTTGACAGCCACGCATTTACAATTTATCGATGATTAGGTCCAATCGATGACAAAATATAAACATTGATATGTGTCTGCAGATAACACATTAAAGTTCTCTTCAAAATTTATATTTGTTTGGATTTTTCAAAGATGGCTTCCGCAGGTTTGATATAAAGTTATTTTACATTATTTCCCTATAAATTATTTTCATTTGATGAATAATGTATTCAATGGTGAGGTGAAGTTATTTCATTTTGATTGTTTTACCCTCGTGGTCTGCACTTCGACACGTAATGATATTCGCATACATACATACATACATAGATGTAGATGGGCAGAACACGCTTGCTTGTGTGCTGTTCGTATACAGAACATTTGTATAGGTTTATGTGTACATATGTTTGTATATTCATACTTGTTCAATTAATTTAGAAATGTTATTCAAATTTATTTCTTATGTATTTATTCACATTTAGGCAAGAAGGGAAAAAAAAAAATAAAGGAACTGTTATTTCGTTACAATCGTTCCTCTCCAATGGCGATACCCCCCGTTGGAACTACACAAGTAGCGAAGAAAGTTCGCAATTTGGATGGTGATGAGAGTGATGACGGCAGCCACGCGGTTATTTATCAGTTGCCAACCGCCCCGCGAGCAAATCGAATACTTGATGACGATTCTATTCCGCACAAACCGCCATTCATAGCATACATAAATAATTTACCATTTGATGCCAGCGAGGACGACATTTACGAATTCTTTGGCTCTATTAATCTAGCATCTTTGAGGTTACCTCGTGAGGATGGCGAGACTGGCCGGTCTCGAGGTTTTGGCTACGTTGAGCTTGAGAATAGGGAGGACCTTATACACGTGCTTAGCTTGCCGGATCCTTCAATCAAGGGACGCCGCATTCGCATTGAACTGTCTAATGAAAATGATCAGCAAAATCGTCGGCAACAAGGCAATCGTCGTTTTGAAGGTTTTGGAAATTCTAGTGAGAATCGTGATTCAGGAAATTGGAGACGTGATAGCCAAAACAATGGGAGTGGATTCGGAGGTGGTGGAGGAGGATATTCTGGAAACTATGATCGCGGTGGTTTTAATCGGGATAGAAAACCAATTTCAGAAAGGGATGAAAACAATACTCCTGGCTCATGGCGTACAAATAGTCGGCAGCCGCCCACAGATTATTCGCCTCCTCGAAGAGATCACCGCGATCGGGATCAAACCACTGACAAATTTCGTAATCGAAATCATGATTACAACGAGGCTGCCGGAGCTGCCGAAGAAAGGCCAAAGCTAAATTTAAAGCCTCGAACACTTCCGTTGCCGGAATTAGTAACTAAACCAGATCCTGATAATGAGCAAGAAAACGAAACTGAACTGCCGCAAAAAGTAATAGGAGGTGGTTCCTCATCCGTGAATGTATTTGGGTCAGCAAAACCTGTGGACACAGCTACAAGAGAATTAGAGATTGAAGAGCGTTTGGCAGAAGCTAGAAGGTTAGAAAAATTTCGTCACGATGATGAAGATGTCAATGAACTGAAAATTTCTGAAATGCAAATTGACATACACGATAATGAAAATGCCAATGCATCAAGTAGAAGTTGGCGTCGTACGCAAGACTCGTCGACAAATTCTGAAGATAAACAGTCTGTAGTGCTGGGTATGAAAACGTAAAATATTGTCTTTAGTAATACATTATATAATTACATTATCATTTTAGACGACAAACGACGTGACGATCGAGATTTTAAAAGATTAAATAAATCGCGGGATCGTAATGACAGGTAGAGTATAACGGATACAAGCATGTGTATGTGCACGTTGTCATATTGTACATATGATTTAGGCGGAAGGAATTATTTCCTACTTAAGGTTACATAGTCTTGATTCATGTGAACTTTCAAGACTATAAAATTAAGTTTATTAATACTTAAGGTTCGTACATTCTAAGCGATCTTAAGAGAGATCCATCAAGCTAGATTGATCCCAAGCCTTATATCAATATCTTTTATTCCGTGAAAATGGTAAAATGGCTGAAATGCCTCAAGTAAGCAGTAAAGCACAATTAAATAGAATGAATATTTTTAATTGTTAACAGACATATTCTAATGCTAATTACCGACTAAACAAATGAAAATATTTTAGGTTTGAAAATGTGAAAACAAAAAACTATCATGATGGAAAATCTAAAGAGGATAATAAATATAAAGGGGATTATCGAAATGACCGACTTCAGCCCAAGAATACAACTCTTCAGGCTGAACCTGTAAGTAAGCCCTATACTTTCCTGGAATCATTATCACTGCTCTTTTAAATTACTCATATTCTACGGTTTTATTGAATATTAAGCTATCATCGTTACTCACATTTTTGCTTTGGAAAAGTACAATTTTTCTTTACGGAAATAACCTGTTAATAATTGTATTTTTCAGGTTTTGCAGTCTTCCAACAAATATTCAGGACTTGACGATGAATCATCCGACTAAAAATATTTCTATATATAACAAAATAAAGAAAAATTAACACATTTTACGAGTAAAAATAAAATTCCATAACTACAGAGAAATAAAAAAAATCTATTTTGTTCTTACTGATGAAATGAAGGTTACAAAAATATTAAAAAAGGTTTTAATCAATGCAAAATCTCGATCAACTTAAGTACCGGATAAAAGCGTTGTTCTCAAATGAGTGAAATCGCGTTTTTCCGTGCAAAATTTTAGCGGTGTCATTTAGATAAGCAGTTTCCAGCATAAACAAAATTGTGGGCGTATCGATAATCCGACACTGGAACCCACATACGAAAAAAATTG
Organism: Drosophila nasuta; assembly: GCF_023558535.2. Classification (NCBI taxonomy): domain Eukaryota; kingdom Metazoa; phylum Arthropoda; class Insecta; order Diptera; family Drosophilidae; genus Drosophila; species Drosophila nasuta. The sequence goes on from NW_026869398.1 coordinate 792,147, forward strand.
GCAACCTATTATTCCGCAGTCATATCGGCAAAGTGAAAAGAAGCATCAGAGACTATAATCTATTGCCAAGACATTTTTCGTTTATAATGGATCCAAAGAAATACTAGAAATCGAGGACTACTTCATATATTTATTCAAGAGTATGACGAATAAGTAAAGTTCACAGTTTAGTAGGGTAGGGACAAAACTACTAAATTCTTTCTGCCAAGGTGTTGTACACTTAAGCGCTGTTCCCAAATGAGCAAAATTTTTTAAGTGCGGAAAAGCAATATATTTCGGAAGTTGTGGATTTGACCTCAACATACATATGTACAGTATCGGAGTATCGAAACGCTTAACTTTTTTTTTATATACTGGGAACTGTGAAGCCTATTAAAAAAGTGCATTTATTAAAAGGAACAGATAAACACACATTCTTTGCCTATTTCTATGGTGAAAATATCCCAAACAAATTTTTATTGCAACTTGGTTGCATTTTAATTAACCCTATTTTTCTTTACGAGTGTGGTTGTAGAATAAGACGTAGAATAAATTATTCGTTCTAACAACTTAAAAATGAACATAGCATCAAGAACATAACATAAAGAACCTAAAAAAAGGAAAATATCTAAACACATTTCATAGAACTAAAGAAGGTTTATATAAGACAGAATATAAATATATTCACACTATTAATGAACAATTTTAAAGCGACAATTGAATAAAGCTGAGCAGGAGTATTATTTGTATACCATATTCCTCGTTATGCTCATTTAGGCAAGATTTCCACCTCCTAATTACTATACAAATGAGCATAACGAGGAATACAACATAGCAGTTGTCTACCAGTCACGTCATGTGTAGACACAAGACCAGAATTGACATTTCCGCTTCGTTTTGCCGTATACGCGGAATTGATTATCTACAAGACTCGTCAAGTATCAAGAAATTTAAATTTCCCTCGGCTGCGCTGGAGGATTTTGTACTTGACGTGTCTACCAGACAGTCTGGTGTCCAGGTCATGCAGAAAATCTGTGTTTAGATTATAGTGCGTAGTTCGGAATATGCAAAATAAAAATACGCTCAAAAATATTTGCAGTAAATAAAATGTTTATTGTACTTCTAGTTAAATTTATTAAAACTAATACAATGAGTACTTAAATTTATATATTATCTAAACAGAAAAAATTTATTTATTCCGCCGTTTTCTATTTCGCCCTGGACAATGTCTTGTAGTTTATCAGGCATGCTCCGGTTTTCACTTTTCGTTTTCGTTTTCGTTTTGGGACCAAAACCGAGATTTTCGTTTTTAGGTGCTCCGGTTTTCACACGTTTTTGGTCATCGTTTTGCTATCGGAACGTTTCATTTTTTACTACTAAAACAGCTGACTTGTGTTTTGGTTAAAAGTAAACAACGCGAAAAAATGTCTTTGGTATGTCCAATTTCGTGCGTGGATTGAACTCACTCAGGATTTTTTTATCCTGCATAGTTTATTTATGCTTCCCCTGAATGAAATATATTTGCCTTTTGTCTTTTTTGCAAAGAAAGATTTGAAACTTTCTTTAAAAAAATCAGTTGAACGGCAATCAGCTGTTTCCCTCAAAAAATGGGGATGCCACCTTTTTAATGCATTTCATTCCGGTTATTTCAACAATTTTTTTTATAAAATTTTAACGCATAAGTAATTAAATTAAATAAATTAATTTTTAAAACATATTTTACCCAACTTCAACAAATTTATCGCCATCCGTTTGATTATACAAGTATTTTTAACTTGCTTTTCATTCTATCAAAAGTATGGCAGCTTAGGCGATAACTCATGGTGTCCGACTTATCGGTCGCTCACCAAAACGAAAATTGTTGTTGCCGACGGCAAAATTTGATATCCAAATTTGAGGTGGGGTCAGAAATTAGTCGTTTTAAAAATAATTACAAGCCTAATTGATCTGCTGGCGGTCTTAAAAGAACGACAATAAACCAATGAGTCAACTACTTTTTTTCCTTTTGCAAATAAGATCCGATTTAATATAGAAAAAGGCATTTACTTTTCATTTCGGCAAGTCAAATTTTCTCGTTTTGCAATTCGAAAAAATCTTGTGAAAGTGAAAACGGGAGCACCAATTTTTTCGTTTTCGATTTCAAAACGAAAACGAAAACCGAAAGTGAAAACCGGAGCATGCCTGTATATTTTGAATTCTTAAAAAGACATCCCCCACAGCTCTTTCGTAGTCCTCAAAACTGTAAATATAAATACAAATATATTTAATATTTTAAATCAGATTAGAAGAGTAGATTACTAATATTAACAACTTGCTTCTAATTGTTTTATAAAAGATAAATAACCTCTACATGCATAAATAACCTCTACATGATTTCAGTGCCAAACAAAATGTTAAAATTTCCTTTTGATGTTTCATAATTTCATTAGGTTTTTGATAGGGTTCTAGATATGAATGCTAATGGTCTAGAGAGTTGTACTCATATAATTAGTAAAGTCAAAATATTGTAATATCCTTTTGTCAGATATTAAATCGTTTTTTAGTTATTCATACACTTATGCAATTGGAAATTGATCAAATTTTGAGTATACTATGAGTGTGTATTTCTGCCCTTACGAGGTTAGCTATATACTACTTCTGGCCAAATAATGAAAATCCGAATATTTATCATAAAAATTCGGTTTATTGTTTTTCAAAGTATTTTCCAGCAACATTTATACACTTTTGCATGCGCTCAAACCAATTGTCGAAGCACTTTTTCCACTTCAATTGAGGGACCAAACCATAGTTTTTTAACGCTTCAACAGCATCTTCTGTCGACGAAAATGGTTGACCACGAATTTTTCCCTTGATGTGCGGGAATAAAAAGAAGCTATTGGGTGCCAAGTCAGGGCTGTACGGCTGGTGACCCATCAATTCCACGTTTTGGGCGGCCTAAAAGGCGCGGGGTTGAGCTGATGTGGTAGAGCTCACATTGTTATGGCGCAGAATGATCCGTACTGTCACATAACGATCTTGCATTATCAGTTCACGCACGGCATCAATGTTCTTGAAAGTGTTAATTAACTAACTCCATTTTTGTGCCGACGTAAGTTTTTGATTAATCGTCCATCGACCAAACGTGGTCACACATGAAAAAGATGAATGGAACTTTTATCGATACAACTTTTAGGAAAAAGCCAATTGGGAAATATATATATATAGCAACCTTCGTACATCTATTGTATAAATAAGTTTCTCGCTTGGTTCTGCAAAAAATTTTGGGGATAATTTTATAAACGTCAGTTTAATCTTATTCTATGTTTATGAGTATGATGTTCTGCTATACAAATGACTTTATCAATGACACCTACTTTGAGGCTATTGTTTTTAAATATTCCATCGAAGGTTTTATGAATTGGTCCCCTTGAAATGTATTTTTATTAATTATAGGGATATTGTATTTGGGTCAAATTTTTATACCCGCTACCCATAGGGTAGAAGGGTATTACAACTTTGTGGCGACAGGAAATGTATGTAACAGGTAGAAGGAGGCATCTCCGACCCTATAAAGTATATATATTCTTGATCAGCGTCAACAGCCGAGATGATATAGCCATGTCCGTTTGTGTGTCTGTCCGTCTCTCCGTATGAAACACTGGATCTCAGAGACTATAAGAGATAGAGCTATAATTTTTTTTCGACAGAATTTGTTATGTTTGCACGCAGATTAAGTTTGTTTCAAATTTTTGCCACGCCCACTTCCGCCTCCGCAAATCAAAAAAAAAATAATAACAAGCGTATTCAATTTAAAGCTAGAGAGTTTGGTACATACAATAATTACTATAGTAGTGATGATTCCTGAAAATTTGGTTGCGATCAGATAAAAATTGTCGAAGTTATTAAAGACATACTTTATCGCTATACCAAATATACCAATTGGTATATTTTTAGTATTTTGCAGTATATTCGGTATATTTTGAGAAAATACCGCAAAATATATTTATTTTATTCAAAATGGGTAGCGGGTATCTCACAGACTGTAGCTTTCTTACTTGTTCTTAGTAGCTCTTGACTTGAGGAGTACTACGTATTCGGAGTCTGCTTGTACTCGTTCGTTTACATTCTGTTTATAGCCGCTCATTAATGGTGTTCGTTCTTCTAGACTTATTGCTTGCTGATCCGTTTATGTTTGAGTGTTACAATTTCTTGTCGTTTCGCTATATCAGGAGCTGGCTATTTACGATCTCTATCCTACTTTAAATTGAGGCTTGTGCGTTTTTTTACATACATATGTATGTATGTAATAAATTAATTAAACTAGTCAAGGCTTGAATATTTTTGTCAATATATATTGTTTCTTTACTGTGTTGTTTTGATGCTCTGGCTTGAAGAGCTACAAAATATTCGGGACATGTCATTGGTTCTGATTTCTGAGTTGGATTTCTGAAAACATTCTGTAGTTTTGTATGATTGCATGCATAGTTGGAAAGTTATGTTACATTTTTGGTTTTCATGCACAAATGCAATTTCTAAGATACATACATAGCTCATTAGAATCTTCCATATAAGGACGTGACAGATCACACCGAACAAAAATGTCTAAGGCCTTGTTTCTGAACGGTTTGGTTATGAGTTGCTTTGATCCTTTGGCCAATTGCACACAACTTATTTGGTTAAGAATCAGTAATTAGTGTTTGTAAACTGGCTGATGGAATTCTACTACTGAGTGGCTAACATCCGGTAATCGTAGTCATCTTCGGTAATGGTAAGTTAAGGCATTTCAAGATAGTCTTCCGGCTTTTACGTTTCCGCATTGCTAATTATTTTATTGCGGAGGTATGCAAAATAGCAAAACATTTTAAAGTTTTATATTAAGTTTTATGGAAATTGTTGTAAGCTTTTTTCAATATCAGGCACCCTATCCAAGTACCGTAAATTTCTTTGAATTTCTGGAATAATTCCCTTTGATTCTGACACAATTAAATCAAATTGTTGTTCACTAAGAAATTTTGTTTGATACATTTTAAATGGCTTTCCGAAAGTTTGTTTGTCGTCGAGGATGTCCGACAAGAGTACACCGCGACAACGGGACGAACTTCGTCGGCGCTAATCGCAAGTTCGAGAAGCTCAGGAGACGAGTCGAAACACTGATGAGTGCGCCTCACTTCGGAAGACAATAGGAGGCAGATGTCAAGTCTGCAAAGCACGTGGATGTCAAATCAGTAGCTCCACATGCGAAAAAAAGACAATCTATTATTCCGCACTCATAACGGTAAAGTGAAGATAGATAATTAAAAAAAATTATAAATAAAGCATCTGACGTCTTTTCTAGTGAAGAGAAATAGCATTAATGAATATTTTGGAGCCGCAAGACTATATTTGGTTTTTGCCCATACAAAAGTATTACTTTAACAACTTCGATAATTTTTATCTGATCACAACCAAATCACAAAAACTATAATTATTTTGTACATACATATGTACCAAAATTCGAAACTCTTATTCTATTTTTGTCGATTTTCGTGGCCGTAAGTTTCCTTATCAAAAATTTTAAACTGATTAAGATCCCGTACAGCTTTTTGTGCCGAATTTTCTATTCGGTGGTCCAGCCTAGCGATGCGATCTTCCGTCCTCAAGGGGAACTCTGCATTTGCCGGCAATCAAAGTGTTCGCCACTTGGCCCAATATCTGTTGGTTTGAACGTCCATTTGCCTCCATATTTGTCTTAAGTCATCTCGCATTTTCATCAAACTGGCTAAACTGAGATGATAAAAGCATATGTAAATGCAAATTAATTTCTTAATTTACATCAGATTAGAATGTTAGAATGTGGTTAAAAAAATATAGACAACTTGACTCCGATTGGTTTTTTAAAACATGTGCAGAAAACACTCACAAAACAAATAACGTGTGATACACCAAATCGCAAATGTCCAAGAAAAAATATTAGGTTGGCCAAAAAGTCTTGCGGTATTTTTATTGAATTTTCAATTGTTCATAAAATTGGTTAGAATAATGCGATTTAAGTCAAATATGCGCCGTTTTGTTCGATGACGAGTTCCCAACGAGATGCCAACTTCATAATGCCCCTCTTATAGAAGCTCGCTTTTCTATTGGCAAAAAACAAGGAGAGCCAATTTTCACAGGACTCTCTTGTGGCCAATTTCCGACTACCAAGGTCGTTCGCCATGGACAGAAATAGGTGGTAATCACTTGGTGCGAGATCCGGACTATACGGTGGATGCAATAGAACCTCCCATCCGAACTCCCGGAGCTTCTGGCGCGTCACCAAAGATGTGTGTGGCCTGGCGTTGTCCTGATGGAAGACAATTCGGCCTCTGTTGACCAAAGATGGCCTCTTCTGCTTGAGTGCTGCATTCAAGCGGTCCAGTTGTTGGCAGTACAGGTCCGAATTGAGCGTTTGGCCATAGGAGAGCAGCTCATAGTGGATGATTCCTGCCAATCCCACCAAACACACAGAAGAACCTTCCTGGCCGTCAATCCAAGCTTGGCCACCGTCTGGGCAGCTTCACCGCTTTTCGACCACGACCGTTTGCGCTTCACGTTATCGTAAGTGATCCACTTTTCATCGCCAGTCACCATCCGCTTCGAAAACGGGTCGATTTTATTGCGATTCAGAAGCGATACGGCCAAAAATGTTTTTTTGCGTCAAGTCGTGTGGCACCCATACATCTAGCTTTTTTTTTAATCCAAGCTTCTTCAAATGGTTTAAAACGGTTTGATGACTCATGCCAAGCTCTTGGCCGATGCTACGGGTGCTACTATGCCGATCTCTTTCGATCAATTCGGCGATTTTATCGCAATTTTCGACGACAGGCCTTCCGGACCGTGGCGCATCTTCGACCACCTCCGCACCAGAACGAAAACGTTAAAACCATCGTTGTGCGGTGGAAATGGAAACTGTATCGGGTCCATAAACTGCACAAATTTTATTGGCAGCATGAGTTGCATTTTTGCCTTTATCGTAGTAGTACTGTAAAATATGCCGTATTTTCTCTTTATTTTGCTCCATGTTTGTGACGCTATAACTCACGAACGACTCAAGACAAACAACAATAAATCAAACACGTGTTAGCGCGGGAAAAGAGCTTTCCAAAAAGGTATCGCATGAACCGATTCGATAAATAGAACTAGAACTACGCGCTTGCAAAGACACCTATCGGAAATACCGCAAGACTTTTTGGCCAACCTAATATATGGGAATTAAGCGGCGGACACTGTCTGACAATACAATCCAGTGGACTACTGGAGTGTCTGGCAGTCAAGGAAGTACCATGATACGAAACACAATTGTGATGTGCATACAATAAACTTTACGGGTTCGGAAATGCCTTATTCTGCTTGTTATATGAATACATTTCTACCCTATGGGTAGCAGGCATAAAAAGCGGATAAACATATCACAATTTAAGTTTTACACTAGGAGACAACTAAAGTACAATAAGAAACCGTTATTTCCCTAGAAAATTGATCCTCACACAGCTGCAAAGTTGCTGATTGAAATAAGCTACTTGATTTTTGGCAATTTTTTGTTTTTCAATAATTTTTTTATATAGTAAACAAAAAATTAGACGGTAAATAAAAAAATATCTTGTATGTTAAAACATTAAACTAAAATCCTGCGTTTAAATAAAGTTAATACCCCCTTCAGTTTGGCCAGTATACTGATTCAAAATTGTTGGTTGGTGATGGTTGAAATAAGCTGTGATCCACTGTTCATAAAAACAAGTTTTTCTGAATAAGCAATAAGTATGAAAAGTGCTCCTATTCTTAATTTCGAAACTATTGGTTCGATCATTTTCGTCAGTTTCAATTTAAATACGAAGGAGATATTTATATATTACATGCAACAACTTCCAATTTAAAAAAAAGGATGTAAGAGTAGATGATAGCATTCGCGATCCGACTCACTCGATCCAAATATTTCTTTCGTTTTTAGCATTCACATCATAAAACAGATTCGAATGATAATTTTGCAATTTGATTTATTCAAAAGAGCAAAATACAAAATCGACGAATTTTTTAATTCACAGAGGGATACTCTTTAAGCATAGACGTCACGCTGAGCCTTTTCCCATGCAGCCATTGGCCCATGCTCTGGGCGGTATTTGACATTGCATCCATCTTGCTCCAGGCGATTATCATCGCGAAGTTCTTCGTAACGCTCGCGATCGTACTTAGTGAACCCCCAATTTTTCGAAACATAAATCTGCAAGATGTGAAAAATAAAATATTTGCGGAAAAAATCAGTAAAGAATGTCACCTTTTGGCGTCCAGGGAACTTAAACTTGGCACGACGGAGAGCTTCTACAACTTGTGCCTTGTACCGGTCGCTTGAGCGCACCGACATAATTGGTTGTCCAATTCGGACACGTGCAACTGTGCCCTGTGGCTTTCCGAAAGCGCCTCTCATTCCAGTTTGAAGCCTTAAATTGATAGATAAAAAATATTTAAGAAGTCAACAAAAATATTTCTTTCTATTTACCTATCAGCTCCAGCGCACGACAACATTTTGTTGATGCGAATTACATGGAATGGATGCAAACGCATACGGATGTGGAATTGATCTTTTCCGCAGTATTTTACTAAATACTTGTTGCAGCAAATACGACCAGCTTCCAGAGCCTCACTGCTCAATTGTTCGTATTCATCAGAAACTAAATGGACACAAAGTGGGAAATCCTCCACACTAGCCTTCTTTCTGCCCAAATCAAAAATGCGGATTTTGGGATCGGGTACACCACGACAGAACCGCGATTTTGGATACGGCTTGTTCTTACAGTAGCGATAACTAAAAATTTAACAGGAAAATAATTATTTTAATTAACCATAAATATATATGTTTGTATATATGTATACATATATCCACGTACCATCTTGCAGGTCGACGACCCATTTTTTAACCTGAAATTATATTAGGATTTAATAAATATATTCAACACTAAATACATAAAACTCCACAATTGTTAATTTAACGATGTAAACATTTGAAAATTAAAAATAGTGGCGATGTTTTCCGATTTATAAAACCGCAAATAATATTACCTGTCACTCAGAAGCTCAAAACAAAAGGAAAGAGAGATGACAACCGGATACGAACAAAGGTCAATTGAGTTGCAATATTATCATATCGATAAACTTTGGCATATAAAAACAGGTTAACTTTCAAATTTCCAAATACAAGATAGCAACGTAGAGTTTATTCTTGAAATAAGCATCAATGAATTATATTAGTTTATGTCCACAACGTCCACAACTCGGGTTGTAAGGAAAATAATATGTGACGGTTAACGAAACTTTATGTGCCTAACAAGCATTTAAAAGAAATTATTGATTTTCGTTTTAAAAACGAAAACAAAAAAAAATTGGTGCTCCCGTTTTCACTTTCATAATATTCTTTCGATTTGCAAAACGAGTAAGTTTCTCTTGCAGAAATGAAAAGTATATGCCTTTCCTTACATTCAATCAGATCTTATTTGTAACAAGAAAAAAAATAACATATCAATTTATCATTTCACCTTAAATTTCGTTTTGGTGAGCTACAGACAAATTCGACACAATGGGTTATCGCCTAAGCTGCCATCCTTTTGGTGGAATAAAAAACGAAGTTAAAAATGCTTGTATAATCGCGGCATTAATGGCAAAAATGGCATTAAATTTGATAAAGTTGGGTAAAATATGTTTTTTTTTTAAATTAATCAATTTAAAAATTAATAAATTACTTGAATGTCAAAATCGCATGAAAAAGTTGTTCAAAACACCGTAATATAATCAGTTAAAAATGTGTCATCCCCTTTTTTGTGGGAAATATGTGTTTGCCGTTTTCCATTTATTTAAATGTCATTTTCAAATCTTTATTTGCGAAAAAGAGAAAAGGCAGAATGAAATCACACCTATGTACGCAACAAATTAGACAAACGAAAGGAATTTTTTCGCGTTGTTTACCTCTGACCAAAACAGAAGTCAGCTGTTTCAGCAGTCAGAAATTAACCGTTAGTCCTTTCACCAAAAATCACATCATTCAAACAGCTGTTTAGGGAGGCCAAAGTGAACAAACTCAGGCAGGGAAACGAATATAAATGGAAATATAAATAGAAATAAATAAACGGAAATTGATAAATTAATAAATTATGCGACACTTGAAGCTTCATGAAATATAATATACATAAATTACGTTTATTTATCCATTAATCGTCACTACTTATTTCAGTTTATATATATATAATATATAACTTTTTTTTTTTTTTTTTTATATTTTTATACTAACGGTAGTACCATCAAGTGCTCCAGCGAGCCAGGGGCTTGTTGACGCGCGGACAAAACAAAATATATTTTTGAACAGCATGCATTAATCGAAAACCGCGAATAAATATTAAAAAGACGTTGGACAGCTAATGAAATAAACTAGTATTACTATATTAATACGGAAGAAAAATATGTTAGTAATAATGTATATGGGCAATTCAGTGAATAAAAAAAAAAACATAACCTGAAACAATTTTAAAAATAAGAAAAGATCACTCTTATAGCTCTAGATTAGTGCTTTAATTAGAGCTAAGAATGGTTTTGGAATTTTCTTACTGTTTTGTTTTCTGTTTTGATAATTGCAAAAATTAACAAATTCGTACGCAACACCAAAAAATGAACGAATTTATATATTTTATCGTAAAACAGAACAAGTTTATAAAATCAATCTTAGCTCTAAAAATAGTGCTAATCCAAAGCTTTAAGAATAACCTTCACTTATTTTTAAAATTGTTTTAGATTATATTTTTTGTGTTAACTGTAAAGGTGGTCGCACGCGACACTTAACAGTCAGCAACGCTCAGTAACAGAAGCAAGGTTCAGCAATAATAGACCACTACGGTAAGGTGGTAATAGGTTTCGGTTCCAATTTAAGTTACGAAGACCAAATATCAAAAATTGTTTGTGCAGCGCCTCAATCCTATCTTGAGAAACCCAATGCTGGGGATTCCAGATAAGATATCCATACTTAAGTATAGGACAAGTACTCCGCTTGCCCTATTTACAAGACAGAATATGTTTATCAAATTTTAGTTTTGCTCTATTCGCTCTAGAGTATCATATAAAACATACAAAAGTACCCGGGTGTGCTCTATAACAGAAGGAAGATCATTTATGAACAAAGTAAACAATAGAGGAGCCAAATGACTACCCTGGGGTACACCAAAAGTAACTTGGACACATTTAGATACAAAGTCATTATAATAAACATTCTGAATTCTGTTGGAAAGGTATGAGGAGATCCACTCAATTAGGCTATGAGCTAACCCTAAAAGATTAAGTTTATACAGTAAGAGGTGATGATTTACTGAGTCAAAGGCCTAACTAAAATCGGTGTAAATGACATCCGTTTGCATTTTATTCTCAATAAGTTAGTAGATGTGGACAAGAGGTGGAGAACATTCGATAGTCTGCGCCATCTATAGTGATTGATAGTTTCCATAAACTATCGACGATAGCAAGGAAAATCTATCGTCGATAGTTGTCGATAGCGCAGTAAAAGAAAAAAATATGGAGAGCGTGTCGATAGTGGCCAACCATCGATAGTCTCGATAGTTCTCCACCTCTAGTCTCTAGGTATAATATACGATTTTTTTCAGATTTTTGGAAAAGAGCATCAATTAACAGATAATTTAAACATATTAAGAGCGGTTTTCAGATACTACCAGCGCAATACCTTAGCACCGTGCCTGCCGAGAATGAAACAGAATATGTCGTTTGGAAAAGTCAGCAATTAAATCTGCAATATCAGGACCATTAGATAATGTCATATTCTCCAAGGACATTAATGCTGGCTAAGACGCGGATCTACGCTTCGAATTTATGAAGTCATAAAATCGTTTTGAATCACGTTGATATCTTATTCTGCACTTACGCAAATAATCATTATAACAGTTATGAGTGCGGAAAGCTGCTTGAGCACTAGAATAGCGGAGAAAATCAAGGGAAGAGCAAGTTTTCTTGAATCATTTGAGTTTTTGGGTGCCACAGAGCCCTTTTTTCAGGGATTTCGAAAATATTGACTATTTTGCCAGTGCTTTTGCTAAAAACAGTAATGAAGCTTTCATTTTATGGATGCTACTTAAATTGTTGAGCAACACCATAATTTAATAAAAGCAGACAGTCAACAAATCAATTGATGAAGAAGAGCACGACCAAAATGTAAACTATTTCTGTTAAAATGTAAGGAATTTAATTTTAAATAATTTAAGGGTGGGGCTAAAGAAATACACAATTCATTTGGCAAAAGGATTGGATGCGGTTCGAAGAATTCTTCGCTCTCTATAGTCTCCTTTTGCAGTTTCTTTTTGGGAGACTTCAGTTAGTCGCGCAATTTCAATAAAAATATTTACACCGGCCTACTTTGAATTCAGCCGGCAACAGCTGATAGCCGAGAATTACCCAATAATAATTGTTTATTGGGTAGAAGAGAATTTTTTTTATTTAGAAAAGTAAGATTTTATGCGAACTAAAATCTTATTTCTAAGTTTATTATTGCATTGCAGTTTAATTCACATTTTTAATTATTATAAATTAATAAAAACAAGTAAGAAAGCTACAGTCGAGTGTACTCGACTGTGAGATACCCGCTACCCAATTTGATTAAAGCCAATATATTTTGCGGTATTATTCTCGAAATATACCAAATATACTGCAAATACACTAAAAATATACCAAATGGTATATGTGGTATATCGATATAGTACCGCATTCAAAATATACCATGGACGGCTCAATATACCAGATTGTCAGCCAAAGCAACTCAGACCCCTAGTAAGTAGGCGTATTTGCCCATACAAAAGTATTTCTTTAATAACTTGGACAATTTTTATCTGATCGCAATCAAATTTTCAGGAATCATAACTACTATAGTTATTATTATATATACCAAAATTCACAACCTTAGCTTTAAAATTACGCTTGTTATTCGATTTTTTTGATTTGCGGGGGCGGAAGTGGGCGTGGCAAAAATTTGAAACAAACTTGATCTGCGTGCAAACATAACAAATGTTGTCGAAAAAAAATTATAGCTCTATCTCTTATAGTCTCTGAGATCTAGGTGTTCATACGGACGGACGGACAGACACACAGACGGACAGACGGACAGACGGACATGGCTATATCGTCTCGGCTGTTGACGCTGATCAAGAATATATATACTTTATAGGGTCGGAGATGCCTCCTTCTACCTGTTACATACATTTCCTGCCGGCACAAAGTTATAATACCCTTCTACCCTATGGGTAGCGGGTATAAAAATCGAAGAGCAAGTGGAATTCTAAAACTAGAGTCACGATACATTTGGGTCAATCAGAACAACAGTCTTTATAATTTCTGATAGAAGTGGGTGTGTCCAAAATCTAAAACCAACTTTAACTCCGTACAATAACAAGTGATAAAGCTACAGTCGAGTGTGCTCGACTGTGATATACCCGCTTCCCACTTTAAATAAAAGCTAAACAGTTTAATATTCCCAAAAATATACCAAATTAATATACCACAAATAATCAAATATACTGAAGGTTGTTTTTGGTATATCGCTAAAAACATAAATACCACATGGAGCGCAAAATATACCAGATCGTCAGCCAACACAACTAAGACCCAATTGCAATAATCGTTTTTTTGTCATACAAAAGCATTTCTTGAATTACTTCGACGTCTTTTATCCGATAGCAACCAAATGTTCACCAATAATAAATAATGTAGTTATTATTGACTGCTAACATTATATACATATACATATGATAAGTGCTGTCGAAAACAAATTATGTATGTATATCTCTATTTCTTAGTCTCCAAATCCGAGTGTTCAGACAGACATACGGGCACGGCTTTATCTTCTCGGCTGTTGATGCTGATCAAGAATATAAATACATACATATGTACACCTAAGGGTAACGGGTATAAAAATAAAATAAAACAGCGTGGCAAGAATTCACAATTTTTCGCATTGAATATTAGATGCACGCAAACAAATTCAGAATTACATATGTATGTATGTACTAGCTGAATCGATCCAGCTCCGATTGATTTGCCCCCCTATGAATTTGTTTCATGAGTAAGCTGCACTTTCTTGATTATTATGAAACTATACTATTTTTGAAATTATTATTATAAACAATTTTTTTTTTTCAATTTGTATGTCCAGGGAAATATTTAAATTTTTTGTAATTTTCAAAGAAATTTTCGCTTTTAGTATCATGCCTTTTTAATGACACTTCTTAGGTATTTAAAAGTACGGTTACATTAAACAGTGACCACGTGTTGAAATAATTTTTTGTAATCAAAGATTAGCAAACAATGTGTGTATGTATGTATATACATACCGTACATATGCATATACATACGTACATATGCATGTACATGCATACGCACATGAGTACATACATATGTACATACATGTGTACATACTGACGTTCATATGTATGAATGTACATACGTTCGTGCCTCTGTTGTAAAAATTCTTATGTATAGACATTTCTGAGATTAACTTTGGCATTTCCAATTCTTAAGCAGAACACAATGGATGCTATTTCCAACGGATGGTTTAGTGAAATCCAGGATGATTTGTGGCCCGGTCAATCGTTTTCATTGAAAATTAAGCAGCTTCTTCATAAAGAAAAGTCAAAATTCCAAGACATTCAAGTGGTTGAAACGTAAGTTTTTTAATGTATCATAAGCATGCCAAGACAGTAAAGAATACAAATATATGTACATATGTTTTTTAAAGAAAGTTTCATTACAAATATGAATGTAGAGTTCATATCTTCAAACTTCAGAACATGAAAATAAATTTAGGTTTAATAAGGTTGAACTCATTACATCAAAAGCTACTTTATTTATATTTAAATTTTGTTCATTAATTTTCTGAGAAATTAAATAAACATTTTCTTTTTGTAGTAGTTATGTACATTTTGCTTCACATTTATGTAAAAATAATTATATTGATTTATTCAATTAAATTCAATTTGTGACTAAACTGTGTGGAGTAAAGTATTAAAATTACCATTTTTGTACTTGAGTCGGCAAAACAATGTTTTTACGCTTATTTTGATTTACAGTTTTTGTATCCGAATTCGGATCACAAGCGTTTAAATAAAAAATTATTGAACCTAGTAAAATTTATTAAAAATAAGTAAGAAAAATTTAAATCATTTGTAATAGATTGTCATTTTTTAATTATTTTCATAATTATTGCTCAATTTGCAAAAACCATTATCAGCATGTGTTGTTTAGATTATGTGGCAACACAAAAGTGATAAAGATCACGGCAAACAAGTAACAAATTATAATAACGTATATTCTGAATCTTATTTGTTATAATATGTATGTACTATATGTACATATTTTCGAAATTAAATTTGACACCACATAATAATAAAGTAGATAGATTGGCATTTAATCTGCAATATCTGTATTCTGATAACTCATTGGTATTTTTGGATAAAAGAATTCGATATTTCTGGTTTTTTTCAGTGAAACATATGGAAGGTGTCTAATATTAGACGGAATCATTCAATGCACATCCCGAGATGAATTTTCATATCAAGAAATGATTTCATTTTTGCCGCTTTGTTGCCATCCTAATCCAGAGAAAGTTCTGATTGTTGGTGGCGGAGATGGCGGTGTGGCTCGCGAAGTTGTAAAGCATCCATTGGTTAAGGAAGTGCATCAAGTAGAAATTGACGATCGAGTTGTTGAATTGTCTAAGAAATATCTTCCTAGTATGGCTTGCGGTTTTGAGAGCGAAAAAAGTAAAACTTACTATCGGTGATGGCTTTGAATATATGAAAAATCACAAAAATGAATTTGATGTGATTATAACCGATAGTTCAGATCCAATCGGTCCTGCGGTCAGCTTATTCCAAGATAGTTACTATGAGTTACTCAAAAATGCCCTACGAGAAGGAGGTATAGTGTGCTCTCAAGGCGGAAGTTTTTGGTTAGATTTCGATTACGTTAAAAAAACCATGAATGGTTGCAAATTGCACTTTCCAAAAGTTGGCTATGCAATAACTTCTATCCCGTCGTATCCATGTGGTCATATAGGATTTATAATAGGATCCCTAGACGCAAACAGATGTCTTCATGATCCAATAAAAAAGTTTGAGTCAACAGAAATTGATTCGTTACATTTGAAATACTACACAAGCCAAATTCATTCAGCAGCTTTCACATTACCGCGATGGATTGAAAAACATTTTTACGCCTAACGCTAAAAAAAACAATAATATTGTAAAAAAGCAATTTGTGTGTATTTAAATAATAAAGAAATAATTGCCTTCCGGTTATAAGGCAAATATACATATACATATATGTTAACTATTTGTTGTATTATAATAAACTTTTTTGGTTTTAACACTAATAAATATAGTTAAAATCAATTAAGTTTATAAAAACATCTAAACTCTTATAGGGACAATAAGTAAAAAAGCTTCAGTCAAGTGTGATCCACTGTGAGATAACGCTATCCATTTTACAATATATGCAAACTGTTATTATTATTATATTAACAATAAATAAGATGTCATTTGAAAATCGGTATTAACTCACATGATTTGAGACCAAAACGTACGTTTTCGTTTTTAGGTGATCCAGTATTCACAAATTTGTGGTCATCGTTTTGCTATTGGACGTTTTATTTCGTATTATTGAAACAGCTGACGTGTGTTTTAGTCAGAAGTAAACAACGCGAAAAAATGCATTCGTATGTTTTATTTACTACGTGGATAGAATTCACATTAGGATTATTTTACCCTGCATAGATGATTTATGCCTTCCTGAAAGAAATTTACTTACCTTTGGTCTTTTTGGCAAATAAAGATTTGAAACTTACTTTAAATCAGTGGAACGGCAATCAGCTGTTTCCCACAATAAAGGGGATGTCATCATTTAGCCGATTTCATTCCAGTGATTTCATCAACTTTTTTTGTATACAATTTTAGCACTTAACTAATTAAATTAAATCAATTATTTTTTAAAAAACATATTTTACCCAACTTCAACAAATGTAATGCCATATTTAATGTCATTATTGAAGTATTTTTTACTTGCTTTTCATTCCACCAAAAGTATGACAGCTTAGGCGATAACTCATGGTGTCGGACTTATCGGTCGCTCACCATAACGAAAATGGTTGTTGCCGACGGCAAAATTTTATTTGCAAATTTGAGGTGGGGTCAGAAACTAGTCGTTTTAAAAATAATTACATGCCTAATTGATCTTCTGACGGTCTTAAAAAAACGACAACAAACCAATGACTCAACTATTTTTTTTGTTTTGCAAATTCGATCCGATTTGGTGTAGAAAAAGGTATTTACTTTACATTTCGGCAAGACAAACTTGCACGTTTTGCAATTAGAAAGAATCTTGTGAAACTGGGGCAAACAAGTAAATAAGACTCACCATCTTTTTTCTTTATGCCTACTAAAGTTCATCACGTAGATGTGAACGGTAGGAAATAGCCAGGTTTGCACCGGTATTGGAGCCATTTGTGGTGGATCAGGTAGTGCGTTAAGGATCTTGCATTTTTGACAAAATGATTTGTAAAGCACATGGAATATGGTATTGCTGATAGTGGTTTTATGATTTTCATGATTTCATTCCATTTTCATGATGGAATTTGACTATCAAAACAGATGTGTACTGCTCTCTGCAAGACTTTTAGGTCTTTCTTGTTGTTGATAGTATCAGCTCTGCCTTGATTGATTTCGTTGACATTCAATCCATAAATCTAGATACATATGTGTACTTACGACTATGCGCGCCTGTTTATAAAAAAAGCTTTCTGCTCTACAAACCATTTCTGTACCCAAGTTTTCAGGCATGATTGCAGTTAATTTTTACTTTTAGACGCTCTATGTATAATATGGACGTGGCCAGGAAATATTATTGGGAATTTGCCTTATACGAAAACCTATCGTAATTTGGATGTACATATATAGCTCCGGTGAATTAGACACGAAGGGAGGCGTTCGAAAACTATCAAGAGCATTTAGCAAATTTCCCACTTTGATGCTACTGTTGATTTTTGTTGCGGCATCAGGGAAATTGAGTTTCTTCTGAATTCATCGTCGCTTTGCTACATCGGAAGTATTCAATATTTCCCCGACTCTATGCATGACGAATTGTTGAAATTTTGGTAGGTTAGTCTTTAGCCATTGCGAAATGGTTTTCGAATCCGACCCGAATGTGACGGTATCTTTTAGACCACGTACTTTTAGAACTCGGAGTTTCATACGCGGAATACACACAGGCTTCAGCGTTGCGACTTTGCGTATGGCTGCTGTTAGAAGACAGCCATACGTATTACCATCATAGAATTTCAGTTGCTTGCACTTGTAGTGGTAGCAGTCGTTATGAAGGCATCTATTTATCCCACCCGATGGTTGCCCCCCAAACACGCTGAAATAGGATTTTAAATTTGACGGTGTAAAATGACAGCAATCCAAAGGGGTCAAATATCGACATAAGGACTTGTAGTATCTCTAGTTTAGATGGGATTGGATTCAACGCAGACGTGCTCACCTAAGAATGTACTTTAAATCATCAGTTCTGGGTTCCCAATCCGTGCATAACATTTTCTCGGTGACTTTAAGCTGCACTGGACTCTTGACAGAGTTTGACACCCAAGTAGCGTAGCTCGAATCCGCCTGCCTGATGAATTGACCGCAACTGTGCATCACCACATTCACTGAGGTGGCTTCGATTCGAGTTGTGTCGCTAGTCCATTGAAGACAAAATTGGAATGGTTCACCTTTAATGCCTCTCTGTGCATCCGTCCAAGCCACACGGTTTTTTGAGAAAGCATACCTTGCGATTATTTTTTAAATATAGCACGCCTTTTTTGACCTAACAGTCGCCTATCTATACTTCCCAGAGGAACGTTGAAATTCGCCTTACTGAATGATAGGATATTCCGTTAATATACATGTAATGCAAATGCTGATTGCGGCTTTTCACGCGCTTTTAATATGTGCGTTTACTCTGCTTACTAACGTCGATTCAACAGTTAAAGCTGCTTATGCTATTTGATATAGCCAATCGCTGAATTCCTTAATAATTAGTATCGCCAGCCTTTAGCCTGTCTCAATATTTACGGTCGCATCTACGGCAAGTGATGCTTCCACTTATCCCACTGCACCCAATCAGCTGATTTCGTGTCATAAGTATCATAAGCCTATTTGCATTTTAATAAGTTAGAAATAATGTCTTGAAATCTATTGTTGATAAAATCGTCTTTCTATGCGACAAAATTACAGAAATTATTTGGAAATGATATCAATCCGCTCGATTCATCGACAGGTACTTGACCATTACTTATAGTCAATTCCTCAGAGAAATCTTCTGCAGATGTATCATTAAGCGATGCAACTCTCATGTTTATTGTCAGCTGCAGTTTACTCACATAGCGCCTTAGATTCGACGTTTTGAGGCAAGCATTTATTTCGTCGGCAGCCGTAGATCTTGGAACTACTGGCAGTGTTTGGCGGAAATAACCAGACAGTAAAATCATTGCTCGTCCAAAACATCTCGAGTCATTCCGTAAATCTTTCAATGGTCGCTTAAGTGCCTTCGTCCAAGATGATGATTTTCGATGCCGATAAAACTTTGCCCACTGAATTTTTTTCATAATATTACTCGTTGGTTCTTCAATAGTTTGAAGATTTACCGGTGATGTTAATGCTGAATGAGCCGTAAAGTATCCTAACAATGTGGCTGGTATTCCAGAAAAAGCATCTGCATTCCTTATGTTGGATCTTGCACGAACAGTGGCTAAAACTACAGACATGAGGAATGTCTTACCTATTCGACCGGGGGCATTTAGGAAATATAAACCCCCATTTCCATCGCCGATTGCGTTTAGAAAGTATCATAAACTTCCTTTTGTTGAGAATTCAATAGGGGTACATTCATTTGAAATACTAAATCTAATTCCTGATGATCATATTTACGTACCCTTTAAAATTCTCAATAAAATGCGTCATTAATTTCACGATTTGGTGCTGGCATTCCTAATCTGATTAATTAAGTACCGCACACACATGAGGTAACACATATCTTCGATCAAGAGATCCTCATTCTTCTCAACATCGTGATTTCTGGAAGTGACACGAATTTTATGTAAAATATCTTCTGACATATTATCCTTATATTTGTGCCACAAGTTACATGGGTTTGATGTCCGTATCTGACTTGGAGATGCATAGATAAAGACTTCAGCGGTTGTCGTTTCCCAATGGGTGTCGTTTTCTAATAAGTTCAGTTTTATACATGCAGCAAACAATCAAAGATTATTGGGCAACTCTCGGTTGAGATGCAATCAGTTGTTTACGATTGTGTTCAAATTAGACTGGTGCATATATTTTGATTTAAAATGCCTATTGCGCGATTCATTGCAATCAAGGAGCTGAAAAAAATTATTTAAAATTAAATTTCTTTAATTTGCTTTTTTTTCTCTTCTTCAATCATTTTCTTTACTGCCTCTTTGTCTGTCTTACTCAATTTGAATGGAGCCCATAATCTAAACAACACATGCTGCAAATTGCACAATAAATACTAAAATAAAGAGAAAATATCAATCCATTCTAAATAAAATTAATTTTTCGTTACATATTTTTAATAAATTTAAACAACGTTTATAACAATTTTTAAATTATTTTTAAAACTTACATTTGAATGCGAATACAAAAACATGTCATCATTATAAATCAAAGTCAGCGATTTTTCAAGTGATTTAACTGCATTTGCAAGTAGATCAAGTTTGTTTCAAATTTTTTCCACGCCCCCACAAATTAAAGAAATCGAATAAAAAGCTTAATATTAAAGCTAGAGCTGCAAATTTTTGAGTATACAATAATAACAATAGTATTTGTGATGTCTGAAAGCTTGGTTGCGATCAGATAAAAATTGTGGAAGTTAAAGAAATACTTTTGCGTGGGCAAAAACGCCTACTTACTAGGGGTTTTAGTTGCTTTGGCCGACAATCTGGTATATTACGCCGTCTATGGTATATTTTGAAAACTATATCGATATAACAACCATTTGGTATATAGTGCTTACAAAAAAAGAATTACGGCTTTATTTTATTATATAAAATTGTAAGTCATCAAAAATCAATGTACGATTAGTTCATATAATATTCTGTCAGTAAGCTTGAAAGGGAATGAAAAAATTTAAATCACATTAAAAAAACATAAAATGCATATGTATATTCTCCAACGCGGTCCGTGTGCCAGTGCCATTTAACTGCAAACATAAAGAACGCGAGCAATTGTTGTTGTCTTCATCTTCAAGACTTTCGTCGCGGCAAAACAAAATTGTCGTGCGCTAGCTGCTTGTCAGTGAGGCAACAGCAACTTTTTTTTTGAAAATGGTATTAGCTACAAATCTAGCAACTTTTTATTTTTTGTTAGCTATTTTAGCAATTTTATATTTATATTTTATTTAAGCCTTTTTACTTTGTATTGTTGCCATTCACTGCAAAAGTTGCGATTAGTAGTTCACAATGAAATCGGTACTTTTATTTAACTTAATGCTTCGATTATATGAGCTACTTGAGTTCACTGACTTGAAAAGTTAACTGCATTTTCAAAGTTCACTGTGCCAAGTGTTTTTTATACCCTTTTACCCTATGGGTAGTGGCAGGAAATGTAACTTTGTGCCGGCCGGAAATGTATGTAACAGGTAGAAGGAAGCATCTCCGACCCTATAAGTATATATATTCTTAATCAGCGTCAACAGCCGAGACGATCTAGCCTTGTCCGTCTGCCTGTCTAACCGTCTGTCCGTATGAAACACTGGATCTCATAGACTATAAGAGATAGAGCAATAATTTTTTTCGACAGCATTTGTTGTTTGCAAGCAGTATGACCAAAAACGCCTACTTACTAGGGGTCTTTGTTGCTTTGGCTGACAATCTTATATACTGTGCTGCCTATGGTATATTTTGAATCTGGTAGTATATATATAGAGGGTATCTCAATCTCAACGAAATCCTGTTTATTTTAATTATTTTATTTCTAATTTCAATATTTTACATTACATTAATATAAAATGAATAGAATCTATCAAAACTAACATTGAAAAGATTTAGAAATTTTTTTTTGGTAATTTTTTTTTATAATTTTTAGCAACTTTTTTTCTGATATCTAGCAACTTTTACTCCGGAGAATTTGGCAGCACTGCGAGCTGCGTTAGAACTTCGAATTTTC
The DNA here is from genome assembly GCF_023558535.2 of Drosophila nasuta. Classification (NCBI taxonomy): domain Eukaryota; kingdom Metazoa; phylum Arthropoda; class Insecta; order Diptera; family Drosophilidae; genus Drosophila; species Drosophila nasuta. The sequence continues at coordinate 814,370 of NW_026869398.1, forward strand.
GAACGAGCTGAAGACGCTCTGGTGTTCGAATCGCGGCGCTCGACCCGACTGGGGTCGCCATAATTCAGTTTTTAATGATACAAAAAATTGTATGGGATGAAGCAAATATTTATTTATAGTGAGTGGTAATACCCTCATGATTTTGAGTGTGTGTGTATCTCTTAACTTGCTTGCGAATACACTTTGGCAAACAGACTCCTTTTTTGTCATTATTATTGCTTTTGAAGATAGAAACATGAAACTGTGCACAAGATAATTACCTTTAGTTTCAAACAATGAAATCTAAGCTTCACTTTTGAAGTTTACTGAAATAATGTCATTTGTTATATTTAAGATGTCTTTATTATGAATTAAAGTGTTATCATACAATTTGATAATCAATAATTGGTGTACAAAGATTTGCTTCATTAGCCACAAATAGCCGGAGTAAAGCTCGTATGACAAGTATATATGAATTAATTAGCGAGAAAAAAACTTTGGGTGGCAGTGATGTTAAGTAGGGGAGAGTTTGTGGTTCAAGAACAGTGTGGTTCAGTTCAGTGTCGTTGTCTACTCGAACTGTAGCTGAGCTGTCGTTGATTATGATGATCCCGTCGTCCATCTGGGTGATTGCATTCAGGTCGCATGGATAATTTCACAGTGGGCTGTACCTCCTGCATGAGGCTCTTTGGTGCATGAAGCTCCAGAGGCCGGGCGGCAATAAGAGGGTGGGCTGATAAATAGTCGGCAAGAAAATACGTTTTTTTTTTTAATTTTGCTTTTTTATTTCTCAACATAATCTCTTTTTAGACGTATGCACTTGGACCACCGATCCTCCAGTTTCCCAATACCTTCCATAAAATAGGATTTGTCCAGGTCCTCAAAATAGGCGTTTTTTCACAGATTACCTGTTCATTTGAATGAAATTTCTTACCCCCAAGCCATTTTTTTAAGTTTGGAAATATATAATAGTCACAGGGTGCTAAATCTGGAGAATAGGGTGGATGGGGTAGAATTTCGTAGTGCAATTCACACAATTTCGACATGGCGACATGGGTTGCGCTTATTTTCCATTGTGAGCAATCGCGGCACCCATATTGACGAAAGCTTTCTCATGTGTAAAAATTCGTGTAAAATGTTTCCAACGCGTTCCCGAGAAATATTTAGAGCATTTGCAATCTCTCGCAGCTTGATTCGGCGATCATCCAATATCATTCCATGGACTTTATCCACAATTTCTGGTGTTGTCACCTCTCTAGGACGACCCGGGCGATCATCGTCAAAAATGCTTGTCCGCCCGCGTTTAAATTCAGCAGTCCAATATTTTATTGTTGAAAACGATGGAGCTGAATCCTTATAAACTTTGTCTAACTCATTTTTAATATCGCCGTTGGATTTCTCTTTTAAAAACAGAAATCTTATGACAGCACGATATTCGATTTTATTCATGTTGACGACAATGCAAAAGTGAATGCGCTAAAAGTCTCGCCAAAATTACCAGTGTTGATAAAACCGCATGAAACTTTCACAGTAATCAGCTGATAGAAAACACTAATCGAATAAAATATTTACGAATTTTTAAAAAATTTTTTTCTTTGTTATGCCGACTATTTATCAGCCCACCCTCGTATGTGGTTTCAGGCGTAATGGCGCAAACCTCAAGCACGTGAGTTAGTCCACTGCAATCAGCTATGGTGTTATTCATCACTCGTAGCATGTGGTCTTCTTGGATGACAGAAAAAATTGTAATTTTCTTGCAAGCAAATTTAATTTTTGGGAACTTAATAAAATGTACAGCAATGGCTGATTGAAGTACTTTTACGAAAGCAACGGGTGTAAGATCCCCTATGGGAGGGTTCTTCTAGCCAAACCGTTTCCAAATCTGCATGGTCTAAAAAATTTGGGCTAACAATATGAGCGTTTGCTTGTGTAATGGCAAGCATTAAATTTTGCAACTCCATCAACATTCTCTTCCTGGCCAATATGTTTCATATAAATGACTGGTGTCAGCTGGTGTTGACATCAACATCGTCATCACCTTTAACATGGACCCCAAAAAAAATCTAAACTCCTTGCGACCCTTTTTTGCACGCCTAGCGCTTTTAATAAGTTCCGGAGATGTGCAATGTCCACGTTTAAGAGTTTTCAAAACGGAATGCAACAACAGAGGCATTAAATTTTCTGTTTCATTGACTATGTTAGTTCAGATGCTAAATTTCACTTTAGCCTTTATCCTGCCCCAGTATACGTCAAGCGTTTTCGCGTGGAACATCATCTGAAGCAACTTAATATTTAACGTGGATGCAACCCACTGCGAATGCTTTTCTGTTGAATCTTGGCAAATTAGTGTTAATCAATCCGAGAAATTAATTAAGATTGGCTGAACATCACTTAATTTATTTTCATCGATATTTTGCAAAACAAACTGCTTCACAGCAGCTTGTGGGCGATTATTGTTACTCCAAAAATGAAGCAACGTTGAATAGAACAACGTAAATACAACTGCAACATCGAGTATTCCCGTAAATCGGGCAAAAATGTTAATCACCTTTTGATTGTTAACAGTTTAGTAAATAACAATCAGCTTTAAAATTGCCTAGACTGGCCTACGCTTACAAGTTACACTCTACAGAAGCACATTTACATTTATTAGCAAGGACCTAAAAATATACCAACAACACATTGTACGATCAGACAATGACATGTACTACAAATTTAGTGCTAATAATTAATATTACATACCTTGACGATTAAATTCCAACTTCTAGCTTTTTTGCTTGATTTAATATTTGAATATAAAACTCACAAAAAAATTACAAACTTTCGCAGAAAAATTTATTTTTTTTTTTTGTGAATGGAAAGATCATAGTAAAATTGTAACAAATATCAAAAAACGAACGAAGTCCAAAAAGCTTAAAAAATGTAGTAGTATTCATTTATTTAGTTTTAGTATTCTTAATTTGTGGGTGTAAGTTGTGTTCCGAAATTATCGTATGAGGCTCGTCGATTTTATTGGCCTGAGGTCCAATGTACTGTTATTGCACCCACAAATTTTCAAATGTCAGAAAAATATTTTTAGTTTAAAATGAGACGCATGACCAGTATGCAGACTAAAGTGCATGCATTTGATTAAGATCAACGACGATAAGTCGTTGGCGGTAGAGTTGTAATTGATTTTGCATCAAATGGACTTATGCACTCCAAACTTGAACAGCGATCTCATAAAAAAGATTTATATGAAGCAATCGCAAATGGATTGAAGCAATCAGAAAGAGAGGGAAGCTGAATAGAGTCTTGCGAAAGCTAGATTTTGTTCATCCGGGAAAAAGAATTGCGTGTACAAAAGACAGGAACAAATCTTTCATTTATCATGTCCTTTATATGTCGGCGATTTTCTTATAGCTTGCCAGTTGAAGAAGGATTTGAACAGCTAAAGCAGCGATGTCTAACGTATTTGAGGGTGTTCAAGCTTTTTCTAGGTATCAAACGCGTTGGCGAGCTCGGCGAGATTACTTGGGGTCATTCACAGTACATCAAGAATCTATTACGACGGTAGTGACCAATATAAGCAGCAACTATCAGTTAATGTGGCTATCTCGTACAAACAGTCCTAATATTTTGCATTCAGTTGAGCGATGCATGTTCTGTGATATTTAGCATCAAAAACGAAGCTTAGGGTACACTAGCGCAAGTGACAAATTAAGTGCGCAACAACTGGCAAAGAATCCTGTGCATCATTTAACTACATAAATTAATTTTGCACATGAAGGGAAAATGGGGGACAAATAGTTTGTATGTAGTATGTTTTAGCAAATGATATCATCGCAAACGAAGAATTTGCCGAAGCATAAACATATGGATATCACAAATTTGTTTTATTTAAAGTAGCCTTTGTAAATATGCTTGCATTGAGGAATAATGTAACATCAGTGCACTCATACCATAGCTGTTATTTTTCTTCTGTGAACTATTATGAAAGTTACCTATCATAATAAGATTCCTTTAATGATCCTTGTCTTGGTTAAAATCATATCGAAAGAGCGGGAATATATTATATGATCAAAATCCACTTCGCACAGAAAATGGAGGAGTTTAGATATACATAGTTGTTATAGGACATGTTAGCTTTGCTAAAATGGTGTTTGGAGTCACTGCTTTTTTTTATCTTTAGTGCATGAGTGCAGAAGAAATTTGGAGTGTGATTAATTTGGCCCAACAAAGCATTTCAAACAAGAGCAGTTAAGTTGAGGAAAATTAGGAATTTTATTTGTTACATTTGCAAGATCAAATTTTCTTATTCGGCCAAATATATAAAATTGTATAATATCCATTTGGTAATTTTTAAATTTATTACAAATGGTTTTAAGTACTGGTCCTTCTTGCTCGTATATTCTCCCTGCTTCAGATGATGCTTTGTATTTAGCTCATTTTTCTATAATTAATAACATTTCTTCTTTCTGATCGTGATCACTTTATATCCATTGGTGACTTCAATATTGCTGGTATATCATGAATTTTAATGGACTTTGCTCCTCTATATCCCATGTTTTTATTGATAGTCTTTTCGGGGTATCATTGTCTCAGATTAATGGTATTCCAAATTGTTTAAACAGGTCTTATTATTGTTTTAGACCCAGATTCCTGTTCTCTATCGAGAATATCTCCTATATCTTCGCCTGAAGATCCTTACCATCCCACTTTAGAAATTATGTTGGAGCTCCCATTTATTGTGTCAGAGTCTAGTGTACGTTGTGGTGAGCTTTCTCGTTGTTTTCGGAAAACCGATTTTGAGAAACTTGCCCTGCTTATATCTCAAACTGACTGGTCGCAACTTTCTTAGTCTACGAACTTGGATATAGCTGTTGAATTTTTGTATATTACTTTGAACTCGCTATTTGAAGCTTGTGTTCCATCAAGAACTCCAAATTTCTCTGATAAACCCATATGGTTTACTAAGAAATTATCGAATTTAAAAAAATCGTAAGTCGAGACTTTACAAAAAATTCAAGGAAACTGGCTCTTTCCTTGATTTTCTCCGCTATTCTGTTCCTCAAGCTGCTTTTCGCACTCATAACAATGAGTATTATAATACATATTTGAGTAGGTGCAGAATAAGATTTCAGCGTGATCCAAAATGATTTTATGACTTCGTTGGCTATAAAACCTTTTTTTCGGCAGGTCCGGATGGAGTTGTGTGCTAAGGTATTGTGCTGGTAGTATCTGTAAACCGCTTTTTAAATTGTTTGAATTATCCGTTAACTTATGCGCTTTTCCAAAAATCTGAAAAATTCACCTATCCTAAAAAAAAAAGGGAACAAATCTAAAGTTCAAAATTATCGCGGTATATCTAAATTGTCTGCGATTCCGAAAGCATTTGAAGAAATAATAATTTCTCAACTGCAACATCTGTGTAAATCTATAATTTCACCTTACCAACATGGGTTTGTGAAGTCTAGGTCCACTTCTATAAACTTATTGAAGTTCTCTTCTATTGTAATTAAAGAAGTCGAGAATAAAATACAAACGTATGTCATTTACACCGATTTTAGTAAGGCTTTTGACTCACTAAATCATCACCTCTTACTGTATAAACTTAATCTTTTAGGGTTACCTCATAGCCTAATTGAGTGGATCTCCTAATACCTTTCCAACAGAATTCAGAATGTTTATTATAATGGCCTTGTATCTAAATGTGTCCAAGTTACTTCTGGTGTGCCCCAGGGTAGTCATTTGGGTCCTCTATTGTTCACTTTGTTCAAAAATGATCTTCCTTCTGTTATTGACCATTCCCGTGTATTTACGTACGCTGATGACGTTAAGCTTTGCCTAACATTTAACGATAGTCTTGCGAGCTTACTGTCGCAATGTGACCTTAATCGTCTAGAATCTTGGTGCAGAGTAAATATGTTACATCTCAACTGCAATAAATGTAAGTTTATGACCTTCTGTAGAAGTTCTTCCCAGGTAATATGATACTCCTCTTGAGCGAATTGAAGGTGGGAATTACTTAGGGGTTCTGCTTGATGCAAAACTAAAATTTGATAAACATATTCTGTCTACTGTAAATGGGGCAATGGGTGTTCTGGGATTTATAAAACGCTGGTAGAAAGAGTTAAAAAAATCCCTTCATTACCAAAACTTTGTACGTCTCACTGGTTCGTCCTATCCTTGAGTACGGATCTCTTGTCTAAAATCCCCCAGTATAGGATTTATCAAGATAGGATTGAGTCGGTGCAGAAATAATTCTTGTTTAGATTGGAATCCTAATATTATATTACCGCCTTATCGCAGTAGACTTTTATTACTAAACCTTCCTTCTCTTTCTGACTGTAGAACTATGTAAGGTGCTGATTTCATACAGAGACTAATTAATGGTGAAAAAGACTCTTTGGAGCTGTTAAGTCAAATTAGTCTTACAGTTCCGGTCAGGATCACTAGGAATTTTCCTCCTCTTCTCATTTCACGTAGAACTACTAACTTTGCTTGCCATAATCCCTTCCGTATTCTGTGTGTGAATTATAATAATCTCAATAATGTAGTTTGCTCTAGTAAATCTATTCCTCCGCTTAAAACCTTATTATTAGCGTATTTAATGTTATTTGGACGTTGACGTACTAACGCCCAACGATACCAAGCACGGGCTTGTTGACGCGCGGACAAAACAAAATAAATTTGTGAACAGCATGCATTAATCGAAAACCGCGAATAAATATTAAAAGACGCTGTACAGCTAATTAAGTTAAATTAAAATATGTTGGGATATATGTATAAGAAGATGAAAAACAATAACTAAGTATTTAAGATTCTTGAAAATTTGGTTACGATCACATAAAAATTGTCAAAGTTATTAAAGAAAAAACTTAGTTGCTTTGTCTGACAATCTCGTATACTTTGCACGCTATGGTATACATATGTATGTACATATTTGTATTATTTTTGCAGTATTATCTTGACAGCTTTTATTTAAAATGGTTAGCGAGCACACTTGACTGTAATTTTTTTACTTGTTAATATTTGTTGTTTATTAAAAATCGAATGATATTTGGAATGATATTTTTAGTTGTTGTTTGGTTTTTTTGGTTATCTTTTGTAAATATTTTTTGCGGGAAATTTGACGAATGTAATAATGGCACCACTTTTAATTTACAGGGGCTAAAGTGGGCGTAACAAAATTTTGATACAAAGTTAATCTAAAATAACAATTGTATCTCTCTTAGTCTCTGTTGTCTACGTGTTCATAGGGACAGAAAATCATGTCTTTCTACCCTATGTGTAGCGGGTATACATATATATATATATATAAGCTTTACTTATTCATTTTAGTTAATAATAAGTCAATATTACCATGTGTTTAATCGATTACCATATACAGTAGATCGCACCTTATTTCGTGCAGTCGCAAACTAAAAGTTTAAACCTCCACTGGGTCTAAACCATCAAAGATATTTCAAAAATTTAAATGAAGATTGGTATAGCAGAATTTGTAGATTTAAAATTAATATGAAAATTTTCTTAATTTCAAAAGTAAAACATTGAGATAAAAAAAAAAATGTTGAGTTTTTTTGTGCCGCAGCTTTTTTTGTGCAGACATTTTATACAGACGAAATTCTAACTTTTTTGACAAGAATATTAAATACCAGTTTTGGTATTTTTGGTACTTATAATGAAAGGCTTAATGAGTATTTTGACTTGGCCACATTGACGTATTGACATAGAAGTATGCGTTTTTTTTTAAATTTATTGTGAATCAATTGAGACGTTGTAGACTATAGTTTAATAACTAGTCATCTATCTAGTAGTGTGGTGAGTATAAAACTATATAGATTTGCATAAATTTAATATTAAAAAAATTAATTGTGTTTCTTTAAATTATTCAAGGCAACATATTTTTTAGTAATTTAAATTTACTAAATTTAGTCGTCACCGAGGGCACTCGAAAATTATATTATAATAATAATTTTATTTAATATTATTTTTCTATTTATTTGCGATTTTCACGATATTAAGAAACTCGATTTCAAACGATCAGATTATTGTATAAAGTGGTTATTTGATCTTCAAACATTTGCTTATGATTCTCTCTAATTTGCTTTATTTTCTGACTTATTTGGTAGCAAAGCGATATGAAATATGGCGCCAAAATTTGTAAGTGGATTAATCAGCTGATTTATTATTTTTTCGATAACTATACCGAAATATTCAAAATACGGCCACCTTTTCAGAATCATTGCCGCATGATGCAGCTCTATTAGCCTTCTCTGTCTTACACACAGCCGCTTATGGATTAATGTGGCCGAAGGTTGTACTTAACGGAAATTTTCAATGTGAGAAGGGAATAAATGGGATATAATTTGAGATGTTCTAATCGATATTATTTGACAAAAATTGAAGAATAACAGTTTGTTATTACAATAATGTAAAATTGCAACAACCCGGTATTCGACACATTTTCGCATTTGGAGAGCTTGTTCGTTTTTATTGTTATCGAATGCCGTGTATTTAAAGTTAATACTTCGCAACACTAACAAATACGTTGTGAAATATGATTGGACCACATGTGCCCAATCAAAGCGTTCCACCGGGTATACACAACAAATATATTCATCTCTTTCTGACACATGGTGTGTATACTATAGATTTAACCGGCTTTTCGACCCATTTATAAAATTTGTTTGATTCTTACAGTAAGTTTGTTTAAAGAGTTCGGTGCAGTAACACGTGTGCATGATGCTTCTAAAAGTAATCGCTCTTTTGCTGGCGATAGGATGTTTAAATGCCGAAGTGTATTTTGAAGAAAAATTCGAAAATGGTAATTTTTCTGCAATGTTTGGAATTGTTTAGTTTTTGTATTTCAACTTCGACCTAATTTCTGGATTCCAGATAATTGGAAAACTGAATGGATCTATAGTAAGCATCCCGGAAAAGAGTTTGGAAAATTTGTTCACTCTGCAGGCTCCTTTTACAATGATGCTGACTTGGACAAGGGTAGGACGTTTTTATTTTATTTGGGCATTTTGCACAATTCAAATTCATAATTTACACAGGCATTCAGACATCGCAGGACGCACGTTTTTATGCATTGTCTAATAAATTCGATGGATTCTCGAATAAGGGCAAACCTTTGGTGGTTCAATTTTCTGTAAAGCATGAGCAAAATATTGATTGCGGAGGCGGTTATGTGAAGTTGTTTGATTGCTCTCTGGACCAAACGGATATGCATGGTGAATCACCTTATGAAATTATGTTTGGACCCGACATCTGTGGACCTGGCACCAAAAAAGTGCATGTGATTTTAAGCTACAAAGGCAAGAATCACTTAATCAACAAAGATATTCGTTGCAAGGATGACGTGTATACACATTTCTACACTCTGATTGTGAAGCCAGACAATACCTATGAAGTGCTAATTGATAATGAGAAAGTGGAATCCGGCAATCTTGAGGATGATTGGGATTTCTTGGCGCCCAAAAAGATTAAGGATCCAAATGCAAAGAAACCTGAAGATTGGGACGATAAGGTACTTCGAATATCTTTTACGCAATTTTCTATCTTTGATAATTATTTTGGCAATTTTATTTTAATTTGGAACAGGCCACGATTCCCGATCCTGATGATAAGAAACCTGAGGATTGGGATAAGCCAGAGCACATTCCAGACCCCGATGCTTCAAAACCAGAAGATTGGGACGATGAAATGGACGGCGAATGGGAACCTCCCATGGTCGATAATCCTGACTACAAAGGAGAATGGCAGGCCAAGCAATTGGATAACCCTAATTACAAAGGAGCATGGGAGCATCCAGAGATCGATAATCCAGAATATAGTGCTGATGACAATCTCTATCTGCGCAATGAAATTTGCACTGTGGGCTTCGATCTGTGGCAAGTCAAATCGGGCACAATATTTGATAATGTCCTCATCACAGATGACATTGAATTAGCATCAAAGGTAGCGGCTGAAGTAAAAAATACACAAGCCGGTGAAAAGAAAGTGAAGGAATTGCAAGATGAGGTGCAGCGGAAAAAGGACGAAGAAGAGTCCAAGAAGAATGCCGATAAGGATGATGAAGACGATGATGATGATGACGACAATACAGAGTCTAAGCAAGAGACTGAAGACAATGGTCACGATGAATTATAAATGGCATTTACAAAAAAAAAAAAAGTATTTGTGCATCTTTAATTTGTTTGACAAATACAATCATTCTTAATAATATTTATGTAGAATTAAAATTTGCAAGACTTATAAGTTTAAATAAATGAATTGCATATTAGTCTTCGAAATAATAATTTACCTGCATGAATTACGATTGTTTTATGTACATATAGTCAATACTAAAATGAGCTGCACAAACTGTGCCTTCAATGAGGAACGGAACTCTTCTGATGATTAATGAACAAAAGACTGACTTAATTACATACATATATAATGAATCTGATAGTTTTGTGGAGCTCAAAAGTACAAAATTCGCGCAAGTAATTATTTCATAAAAAGAATGTTTTTTTTTAAATCGAAATTTTTAAGTCTCAATTTGACGTATCCTTGGTTAATAAATAGGGAACACATTTTGTTATATTTTATACAAAGTTTAGACTTACTAGGAGTTATCGCCTAAGCTGCCGTACTTTTGGTGAATGAAGTTGGGTAAAATATTTGTTTAATAATAAAGTTATTTAATTTAATTACTTAAATTCTAAAATCCCACGAAAAAGTAGTTGAAATCATCTGAATGAAATCGATTAAAAAGGTACCATACCCTTTTTGTGGTAAACAGATGATTGGCAAATACATAGATTGTTTTCAGAGGAAAGCAGAAATCATCTATGAAGCCAATTGAATTGAATTGAAAATTGAAAATGCGAAAGCCATTTTTCGCGTTGTTTACTTCTGACCAAAATCACAAGTCCGCTGTTTCAGCATTAAGAAATAAATTATAAGATTGCAAAACGATGACCAAAAATTTGTGTAAATCGGAGCACCTACAAAAATCTTGGTTTTGGTCCCAAAACGAAAACGATTGAATAGTTAATACCGGTGCACGCATGATAACTTCTTAATTTCAGTGTCAATTTTCGATACAAAAATATGGCATGGAAAATAATGTTTAATTTTCAATGTATTCTAGCCCCAATTTAAATTAATTTCGTTTTTAAAATCTGAAAATCAACTAATTATGAGTTGTAGACTACAGTTTTAGGAATAAAATTTAGTACAATCAATAACGCTAGAGCTATTTTTCAAAACGAAAACGAAAAACTAATTACAAAACGAGCAAATTTGTCTTTTCGAAATGGAAAGTAAACGCCTTTTTCTACGTCAAATTGGATATTATTTGCAAAAGGAAAAAAATAGTTGACTCATTGGTTTAATATAAAAGAGCAAATAAATTTCTTTCAGAGGAAGCATAAATTATCTATGGAGGATAAAATTATCATAATGTGAGTTCTATCCACGCGAGAAATTGGACATACGAAGTGCATTTTTACGGGTTGTTTACTGACTAGGGATGTCGGAAATTTATCAAAATATCGATATTTTTCTCTTAAAGAATATCGCGATATTTTTTTTAGTAAAAATAGTCGATATTGATATTTTTGAGATGATGTATCCACTGAAAATGTGAGCGGAGATTCTTTTGTGACCGTCAGCTTAGTGATTCCTAAAATTAATACAAAATTAAAAAAAAAAATTAAAATTAAAAGAAGAATGTGGTTACCGCTGAGGGCATCGAAGCAAATAATACCCTTCTAAAAATATAAGATAAGCGATTGAGTGCTTTGCTGCAGTCTAACATCCTGATGAAAGGTACTATGCTTGATCTTCGATTTAAAAAAATGTTAGTCGATATGCCTCTTCATGTAAAAAATGTCACCGATAAAGGCATTAAGCATAAAAGAAACAAACAGAAATATTGCCTTCGTCTGAAGGAGAAATAGATTGCGGAGAACAGGACATGGTCGCATTAAGCGTACACGAAAATTTTCTAGATTTGCAAAAAAGGATCATATAACTCCGAGGCTCTACAGTCCAGAGTTCCAAAAGAAAGGAAATGCAGCTTTTCTTTAGTACGACATTTTGTAGTTGGGAGACAAATCCGTTGGAATTCTGGATTCCACAAATGTCAACTATGCTCATGCTAGCAAAGGTGGCATTAGGTTAATTAAACACGCCTGGTAGTTTGGTTTCATCTGGCTTCTGCCATAAAGTGTGTTGTTTGTAACTCCAATTGCACTATGGGCAAAAAGTCCCGAATTGCGGCATTTTTACCATTTTTGAAGATAGAAACATGAAACTTTGTACATATACCTAAAATATAAATATCGAATTTCGGTTTTTTTCTTTTTTCAATTGGACTACGACTTCCTTGCCGCCCACCTTACCATGAGGTTATAATTTTCGATTTTTTTTTCCAAAAATTTGTTTTAAAATTAAACTAAATTTATTAAATTAATATATTTTTTAGCAAATTTGCATTTTAAATTTAATTTGGATCTATGCAAAATTAAATCAAAAATTTATTAGAGCCCAATATTATGTTTTGTGACTCTATACCTTGGTGTCCAGTTAATAATTTATTCTTCACAAAGCTCTTCCTCCAACTCCAGGGAACTTTGCCCAAAAATTTCGAGTTCATTATCTCCGCCTTCTTGTACCTGATTATCATTATTGTCTACACATGCCCATGTTATTGGAGGCTCAATATCAGGAGATTCCAAAAGAGCTATAACATTTCTTGGAAGGCTTTTTTATAGTTTAATCTTTGGCGTTCCTTTAGATTTATAGCAGTGGGTCAGAGGAATCTAATGCTCTATTTAACACATCTGATAAAGTATTCAGGCGGCTGTTTTTCTTTGCATGAAAACATATCGATTTTGTAAAATTTTTTGTGCTTCACAGCAGTTTGTTGGCGGTTGTTTTTGCTCCAAAAATCAAGCAACGTTGAAAAACAAGACGTAAATACAACTGAAACATTGAGTTTTGCCGTAAATCGGGCAAAAACGGGCAAAAAAGTTAATCACTATTTGATTGTTAACAGTTTGGTTAATAAAATTCAGCTTTAATATTGCCTCGAGCGGCCTAGACGCATTAGTTATACTCCACAGAAACACAAATACATTTGTTACCAGGGACCTAAAAACATACCAACAACACATTGCATGATTGGACAATATATCACATGTACTAAAAATGTAGTGCCAATAATTAATATTACATACCTTAACGATTAAATTCCATATTCAAGCTTTTTTGTTTGATTTAATATTTGAATATAAAATTGACAGAAAAAATCACAAATTTTCCCGCCAATTTTTTTTTTTAAAGGGTCCAGACCATAGTCTTTAAGTATGGGCGAATAACAAATTACCAACGAAGTCTAAAATTTTTTAAAAATATGTTTCAGTATTCTTGAAGTATTCTAATTCAAAAAATAAAGTCAATTTAATGATACCGAACACAAAAAAAATGTAAAAATGCCGCACTTTGCGACTTTTTCCCCTTAGTGCATTGTCGTATGACAGACCAGGATGTAACCGAACGAGTTTAAAATCGTTAAATACAGATTTGTTTTCTAACCTAATTAAAAGCATTAAGTACAAATTCTATGAATTAATAATTAATACGTTTTGAAAATATTTAAAATTGAACACAATGGGCTGTGCTCTATACCATATATGTACTTAATAGTTTTGTTATTTTTATTTTGAAGAACGCAAATAAGGCTGCAAACATAGTGCGCGCTGAGACGAAGATGAAGATGAAGCTGAAGACAAAAAACAGTGCAGTACAATTTATATAAATTCGCTCACCCGCAAACATACTGCGCGCTGAGACGAAGATGAACGGTGCAGTACTGTTTTTGAAGACGAATCGCTTGCTATTTTGCCTTTGTTGATATTTTTTTTGTTCTACCCATGCTTTGGCGCAATGCATGTTACAATTTACATGTGATTTGAGATTTGGCTGACGGACAAGTTTTGTGAAAATGTGAATTATAAATGAAGAGTTAATTTTCGAATTAAGAAAAATTAAATAAACATGTAACTAAATGAAAAGTTAAAATGATTGAAATGAATGAACTAAATATATTTTGAATAATTTTCTACCTTAACGTTACAATTTGCCTTTCTGCAGGTATAATTGGGGTTTTAGTTGTTTTTTTTTTTTTTCTTCAGCTTTGTTGCTTCAGAGTGGGTATAATATTTGTTTTTTATTCACTTTTTAAATAAAAAATAGTCTATTGTGTCTCAAAATTTATTCAATTTTGAATAATTAGTGGTTCAATTTTTAACAGAATGTAATCAAATGTGCTAATTTTTATTCGGGTATACTCCAAAATTTTTTTTTCATCTTGACGCAGCTCATCAACTAAATGATGAAATTCGCCGAATGCTTTTCTTCCCAAATTAATTGGGTGAATTTTTCCATACACTATTTTGTTTCATTTAAATTTAAAAAATAACCTTTCCTCTAACAGCAGCTCATCTTCTGAAGAGAAATCCATTGCGACTAACATCACAAAATCGCAACAAATCCGTCTTGCACCATGCAACTTATTAGCTTACTCGCATCACAAGCAATTCGTATTCAGCTTTGTTGCTTCAGAGTGGGTATAATAATTGTTTTTTTTTTTTATTCACTTTTTAAATAAAAAATAGTCTATTGTGTCTCAAATAGCTCTTATTTGCAGTCCATAGTTGATGAAATCATCTTGGGCCTGTAAACTTACAGCAACTTGAAATTAAGCTGAATATTAAAAAATTTCAAAAATACTTGATATATCGATTTTTTTAAAAATATATTTCTTAATATCATCGCGCAATATATTTTAGACAGCAAATATCATCAATGCGACATTTTTCCAAAATCCAAAAACCTTACTTCTGACCAAAACACAAGTCAGCTCATTCAGCAGTATGGAGTGAAGCGTTCCGATAGTAAAACGATGACCAAAAACTTGTGAAAACCAGAGCACCTAACCTAAACGAAAATCTCGGTTTTGGTCCCAAAACGAAAACGAAAAGTGAATACCGGAGCACGCCTGATTCAGGCGTTTTAATTTCAAATTGACCTGATTTGTGATATTGACCTTCGTGTATTTTATATTTACCCATTGATTACATAAATTACATTACATTACATTACATTCAATATAACATATTTTTAACATAAAATTAATGTTATATATCAATATTTATTTATTATTTACTTCTTGGCATTCTCACTTCTAAGTCGAGCACACTATTTTAAAAATCTTAAAGCTTATTTTAAGCATGGGTCGACGCTCTCTTTAATTTTTTATTTGTTATTACTCATGTTATACGTATATGTATGTATTTGAGCTCAGTTACTCAGTATGAAGAGCTAGGTACTCAATTTTGTAATTTGTTTAGGCTGCATCATAGAAATTATCATTAAGTAGAACCTTCCGCCGCATTATTCTATAAGCGGCTGTATGTAGAGAGGAACGGCTAATATAGCCGCTTGATTGATCATGAGGTAATAATTCTGAAAAGGTGTCGGTATTTTGGCTAATATTTTGGAATATTTATCGAAGTGCGATATGGATGGAAATCAGGTGATTATTCAAATTGCAAATGTTGGCGCCTTAAAATTATTGCAAATTGGAATTTCTTAAAAAAAAAAAATAAAATTGAGAAATCAAAAAGAAATAACCACAGGTATAAAAGTGTTTTAAGAAAATCGTCAAGTCGATCAATGCGACCTGTTTGTATAAAAGTATGATAGTTACTGAGCGAGTTGCTTATTATGATGAAAAACCGAAATAAGTAATGTCAATTGACGAATAACATATGGGCAATCCTCAAAAAAAGGTAAACCACGACCGAAAAAAAAAATCTTCACATTCATCGTATTTTTTTGTATAATGTCATAAAGAAATATCAAAATTTTCATAATACAATGGATCCGTAGCATATCTCCGTTGTTTTTATAAAAAAAATTTGCCTGCAAACTGAAAAAATTTAATTTTTTCACTTTTAGCTCCCTTTGTATGCATTTTTATGTTTTATTATTTCACAAAGAAAACATATGATATGTTTGCTCTTTTTCTACCAAATCTCTTAATAGCAATCCAATAATAAGATAAAAAATGCAAAGTGAGCGAAAAAATTTTCAATTAACTGTTTATTTTTATTTTGCTTCTTATCTATGTTCAAATCGTACGTTCGCGACCGAAAACATCATTTTATTATAATTGCTTCGCAATAAGTGCAAGCAGGTGAATGAAACTTCGCGTGTTAAGTGATTTTGGTATATATATTTTAAATATAAAAAATCGTTGGGGTTACTCAAACCAATCTTTTTTTATTGATTGTCAAAGTAGCGTACGTTCGCGACCTTACCTATAAGCCTATGTCGATTTTTACTAGCGTCGCATGGATTTAAAAAAAAAAAATTTTTTTTTTGTTTTTGAAAACTATGTTGTTTGCAGTTACTTATTACTTGTTAGTTATTACTTATTATTTATTACATATTTTTCTTGCTATTAATAAATTTCAGTACATTTTTCATATTTAATAAAAATTTATTTTTTTTACTTTTAAATGTTATTAGACACATTAAATTGAGTTAAATCCGTTTGTTTTTATGAAATATGAAGTTATTAATAAAAAAGTTGTGGTAAAATAAAAATTTAATAAATAAAACAACATGGAAAAATCGTACGTTCGCGACCGGAACTTAATTAAATTAAAAATAAATAAATGGAGATATTTTCTTGGGAGTAGACTTAATAGAAAGCAACATGATTCTACTTTAAAAGTAAAGTTATTTCTTTAAAATATTCCGTCTCAATTCGCAGAGTTTTGTATTTTACTGTATTAAGCCAAAGTCGACTTCCATTTTGCGTACGTTCGCGACCGCATGTTTTTTTGACAATATTATGAAAATTAAAAATCGATAAGCCCCATAATTTACAGTAACCCAAGAGCTAAACAAATGCTATCGAAGAGTAAAAAAAAAGTTTCAGGAAACGTTTGTTTTCGATTTTATTTTTTTAATTTATCTCGTACGAACGTACGTTCGCGACTTTGAGAAATGCTCATATATTATTGCATATATTTATTATTTTCTTCTTTTTCCTGCTTGAGTTTGTTTAATTTTTATCTCTAAACAATTGATGCAGCTTTGCCGTAAACCACTTGTATCATGGAATTTCATAATAACACCTGGTTTAAATAGAGTATGACAGTCCAGCATCAGAAGTATCGATATCTCATATATTATAGGCTAGAGCTGTATAAACAAAATTCATTTAAATTTTTCCAAGAATGATGTATCTCCAAAAGACTACATTTTGTGGACAGAATATATTTTTTCGAAAGCTTTGCAGCTTTGACAAAATGATAACGTTTTTATCTGACCAAAAAATTAATTAGTTCATTATTCATCGATTTCATTAGGCATTTGTATATTGGTCAAAAGAAAACAATGTGAAAAAATGACTTTCGTTTTTTTAATTGCCTGAGTGGTTTGAACGCACATAAGGATGATTTTAACCTGCATAGATGATGACTTATGCCTCTCCCTTTGATTTTTTGGACAAGAAAAGTTTTTTATCTTTTATTTTCAAAAGTCAATTGCACGACAATCAGCTGTTTCCCACAAAAAGGATGCCACCTTTCTAATCGATTTCATTTTGGTGATTTCAACTACCTCTTAATGCACTTTAGGTATTAACCTATTAAATTAAAGGGATTTGTTCATATAAATTTATTTTTTATCACATTTAAAAAATTAATGCTATCTGTTCTACTATAAAATTATCTCATATTTTGGCGATAACTCATGGTGACAAATTTATCGATCGCTAACGAAATCGAAAATTGTTGTTGCCGACGGCAATATTTTATTTGCGAATTCGAGGTGTGGTCAGAAATAGGTTGTTTCTAAAATAATTACATGCTCTATTGATCTTCTGGCGGTTTTGAATTAACGTCAATAAATCAATGAACCACTTATATATTTTTTCATTTCCAAATAAGACAAACTCGTTCGTTTTGCAAATCGAAAGAATCTTGTGAAATTGAAAACGTTAGACTCAGTGTGACCGTGTTGTAAATAATCTGTACCATTTCCGACGTTTCAACCATTTTGTTAGTTTTTGTTATTTAATATTTTGCAGAAGATTAGTGTGTAAATGTAACTCTGTCGTCGACAACTAGCCGGAAGTCAGTTAAGTCTTTCTTTTGGATTTTGGTCGACCTCGAAGGTGGGTGGCAAAGAAATGTTGCAAGAAAAAAATTTTTTTTAAGTGTGAATCTTTTTATATTTTTCTTAATGTGAATGATTCTTTGATTATTAATAATTATGCCTGATGGTTAGAATAGTTATTTTCCTTATTGTCGAATGATGATACTTCCATGCACCACTCTGAAGCGGTTATTGCGCAAAGTGCAGATTATGGATATTCTGACAAGTGACAAAGTTGAAAGTATTAGTCGTATTTTTGAATGTGCGTTTTAAGGTTGACATTTTTTTCTTTAAATGTGTATTTCAATTAGAAAGAGTATGAAAATCAGGAAGAAGCAACGAGATTAATAGACCAATGATGTGACAAGTTATTAAAAATAACAAATTTCATTTGTTACTAGGTCTATCGGCTATTGGAAATGGGTGCCTACCGTTATATGCAAGAGTTGTATAGAAAGAAGCAGAGTGATGTTATGCGCTACCTGCTTCGCATACGCGTGTGGCAGTATCGCCAATTGACAAAGCTGCATCGCTCGCCTAGGCCGACTCGTCCAGATAAGGCTCGTCGCATGGGGTACCGTGCCAAACAGGGTTTCGTTATCTACAGGATTCGTGTTCGTCGAGGCGGTCGCAAACGTCCAGTGCCTAAGGGATGCACCTACGGTAAGCCAAAGAGCCATGGTGTGAACCAATTGAAGCCGTATCGTGGATTGCAGTCCATTGCTGAGGTAAGTAATTCTAACATTAGATGTACTACATTTTTCATATGATGATATCGTAATATTTGTTGAACTTGTATGATGCGTACTAACTTCCTTAGATGTCTGATTTTGATTCAACATTTAATACAGTATGAGAGGTGGTGTCCACATGTGATAATATGAAATTCATTTTGTTGTAGGAACGCGTTGGTCGCAGACTTGGCGGTTTGCGTGTTTTGAACTCTTACTGGGTGGCACAAGATGCTTCTTACAAATATTTCGAGGTCATTTTGGTGGACATTCATCACAACGCTATCTGTCGTGACCCCAAAATTAATTGGATCTGTAAGCACGTACACAAGCATCGTGAGCTTCGTGGTCTCACTTCGGCAGGAAAGAGTTCCCGTGGCATTGGAAAGGGCTACAGATACTCGCAAACCATTGGTGGATCTAGACGTGCTGCCTGGAAGCGAAAGAACCGTGAGCAGATGCATAGGAAGCGTTAAGTGTGATCAGACTGGACTATTTTGTTGTCAACACACATTTCAAATATGAATTAAAATCCATTAAAATTACTGGCTTTTGATACGTGTAAACCTTCCATTTTTATTAGATAGAGAAATTTACGTCTTGATCTTGTAGCGGCAGGATATAATAGTTTGTCGACATTTAAGTTCATACATAACCAATGTAGAATTGATTTCCATAATTTAAATTGTTAAATTTCAAAATTCGGCAAAATAGTTTATTTAAGAATTATTTGGCGCGCTAGATGATTTTAAAAATAGGGGAAACATGTTAGGCATTATAAGTTGAACATCTTGAATATATCCAAATGTGCTCGTGAATCAATTTCTTTTAAAATGAGTGTTTTACCGCTCTGATTAAAAAGAATAAGAAAATGGTGGCAATGGATGAAGGCTTTATTCACACTTATTGTAGTCATTCAGTCTAAGTTGTACTATGTACAATTATGTATGTGGCGTGTGCAAATCGCTTGAGGTGCAGCTTGTTTACTGAGAGTGATTTGGTATGCAGTTCAAGCAATGTACAGTGGGTTTATAAGGTCTGAGTCGAAGGCCCCAGCAGCCAGTACTCTCTTCTCTATTTAAATGTGGTATTAAATACTAGTTTTAATATAATAAAATAATTTATACGGTCCGGATTTGCATTGACGCCTTAAGCCAGATTGGCTAAAAAAAAACTTATTAATACATTGCAATAATGTATGTGCTTGGGTTATTGTTGCCATAGACCGAGGCAAAGTTGGTGAGTTCATCAGTTTCTTTTACCAATTGCATTTAAGCAAATGTTTCAGCGAATGAGTTGAATAATATTCATTATATTTGGAAACAACGCTCTACGTAAACATATTCAGATGAGAATATCAAAGTTAATAAATAGGTTTTTAATTGATTATGCTTATTTCCAATCTGAATTTTCTTATGCATTTGTTTTGAACGATCACATTCGTTTATATTAATTTAAACATTAAATTTCATACGATTTTTGGGTTTTTATGTGGTTTCCGGAAAAGAATTTTAGTTAAATTTGAAATAATTTTATAGCGCCAAAAAATTTAAATGCAATAATCAGCTTCCCACTTTCAATAAAAATACCAAAATATTAGTTAAAACAGGTAACCCTTTAATATTAGTGTAGTATCGTTCCTTTTCGTCTAGTTGACTATGTGTGATTATTCATTCATAAGAATTTTTAAATACCAAGGTACATATGTATTAACTTTTTGCACAGAACAAAAAGCAGAATGCCATTTATGAGGCATGGTCCGGTATTCATATGTACATACATAAAATTCGGTTATTAACTTTGTGCCTCCAGGAAACGTATGTCACATGCAAAATGAGGTATCTCCGACCCTATGAAGTATTTAACATATTTACCAAATGTGCCAAATATTTGGTACATACAATAATAAATATAATTTTTATGATACTTGAAAAATGGGAAACTTATAGAAATTGCTTTGGCTGACAATTTGGTATATTTTACTCTATGGTGTACTTTAAGTATAGTACTATATTAATAAACCAAATAAAGCCTGAAGGGTATATTTTAGTATATCTGCATTATTTTGGTATTTTTTAAAAATTAGCCTGGCCTGTTTTGCTTTTATTAACAATGCGTTGCGGATATCTCACAATCGAGCAGACTCGATGGTAGTTTTATTATTTGTTTTTGTCGAATAGGGTACTCAATATTCGTAAAAATTGTCACAGGCCCAAAACAATATTAAAGAGCATAGATTTAGATATGGTAGCAAGTACAGCAATAAATGCCCCACATTTGGATCTTGGGGCAACTCGGTAAGGCGAAAACTTGGATCATATTCCAAGCAAATAAATGCTCTAAAGCAATGAAGTGAATTTTATGCCCTACCTGGCGTTTATAGCTTATAAATAGTTGATCCAATGTTACTATTTGGGAAAATTTAACATTTTGGGGAGTTGCACTGGTGTTTTGGTTGAGAATTCGTATTAGACAAGGCTACTTCCTTGCTAAGGCGAATTCCATGATTTAAGTTAATATGTGATCGTCGACCATATACTAATGAAATTGTAATAAAATTGATGAATTAAAATTATTAAAAATCGTAAGTCAGTTTTTAATTTTGTTTCGAATTAGAAATGCAAGTTTCGAAAGTGGTGTTATTTTACCAACGTCAATTTTTAAGCAAATCTAAAAAAAAAAAAAACTCGCTCTTGTTCAAATAGAAACCAAACGCATCGATTTATTAAAATATTTAACTATTTTGGTGTGCCCTTTTGCACTATGTGATTAACTCAGTTTATGGCGCTCAGTTCGTTGCTCTTCTGCTCGAGACTATGGTAGGCTCATCCATCAGTAAATCACAATTAAATTGAAGTTTTTATACCCGCTAGCCATAATGTAGAAGGGAAATGTGCCGACAGAAAATTTATGTAAGAGGTAGAAGTAAGCATCTCCGACCCCATAAAGTCTATATGTATATATTCTTGATCAGCGTCAACAGCCGAGACTATGTCCGTCTGTCCGTATAAAACACTGGATCTCAGTGACAAAAAGAGAAAGAGATCGGCTATATATATGAATAGGTATTTAAATTTCCATTGCAACATTGCATTTCCATCTCCGAAAGAAAAAAACATAAATTTATGTTAAATATGATTGTTGATAAATTTATAATAGTAATAATCTTATTAAATATCTTATTATTGAAGTTTTGCTTATAAATATATTCTTAGCTTACATTTAAATAATATTAGTTAATAATTCATTTATTTCATTGATTTCATTTTCATCGTCATTTAAATATTTGTCATTTATTTATCTGCATAATGTATTTTTCAGGCAATGTGTATGTATGGCAACATTTCCCATGCCTGCGCGCAATCCATATCTGAAAAATTAAAAAAAAGTATGTATTTAAAAATTAAAAAATTTTGATTAAACAAATATAGCAAACCTTATGCTTAATATTGCATTCAAGGAATTAGAATGCATATTGTTGCGCAGTTTGGTTTTAATTACATTCATTTGGCTAAAAGCCCGGTCGACTTCGGCATTGGATCAGGGTAAGGAAAGCATTTGTATAGCAAATAAGGCAAGGGACTCAAATGGTTTATTTCCTCCAGCATCCTCATAATCCATTGCCTCTGCCCAAAATTTGACCGTATCATGAATATTTTCCCATTTAATCAGATGAATTTTATCAATTTGGGATTTTAGCTCAGTGCGTTAAGATAGTTCCGCAACTTTAGCGTCACATATCGATAAAAAAAATATCGGCTAAAAAAAACTTTTTACGTGATATTTAAACTTTTTCGATTATACTCTCTCCTAGACTTTTTCTGAGAAGGCGCTATAATTGCTATAATATAAACATAAAAAATTCGAATGCTTGGCAATATGTTTTATTCAAATCGTGCTATGCGTTTTCGAGAAAATCGCATTTTAGTAGAATAATACAAATTTTTGAATTTTTGCGCGTTACCTAAAGTAGTCAAAACGTTGCCAAATTTAAAAAATGGCGATCATGTACATACCTATTTATCATATTTATTACCCATATATTATTTCATTCTATTCAATTCAAATAGACAAATATTTTGCTTTTTGTTTTATACAAATCGTTTAAGCCGTTTTCGAGAAAATTCAATTTTTGTGATTATTGCCAAACTAATATTACCATGGTGGCAACACATGTTACGGCCGAAAGTTGGGCCACCCTTTATGAACTTGGTGGCAACTCTGGAACATAACTAAATACTCAGCAGAACTGGAGGTGTCGATTGGCCACAGGTAAGTGCTTACCTCGCCGATCACTACATGGGTACATTTCATACAAAAACGGAAATTAAAGAACGCATTGCTAGGTGCCACTTTGTAAGTAGTGGTGGTCTGCTGGTATGTGCTTATTTCCCCAGCAACGAACTAGCGCTCAGAACTGCAGGGTATTGGCAATCATTTTGAATAATTATAAAACTATGAACATATGTATATTAGTGCATAATTGAAGAGCTATATATATATATATATATATATATATATATATATATATATATATAACAACTTTAACTCAATACCATTATGAAAGAAAGAACACAAATGAAAATTGTGTTTTCGAAATATTTGTCTATAATTGAAAAATGTATAAAAATACATATATGTATATACATAATAAGTTCAAGTGAAGTCCTGGACGAAATTTGATGTAGGTCTTGGACGTTGATGTACACAGTACATTCAAGTGGTCCACACGAACACCAAGTCGAAGCTTGTTGCGCCAAAAAAGGAGGTGTTGGACGTTGATGTACACAGTACATTCAAGTGGTCCACATGAACACCAAGTCGAAGCTTGTTTCATAAGTACCTGAAATGAAATTAAAGTAATTATTATAAAATTGAGTTTTTTAGGACAACAATAATAATGAAAAACTATTTGGCAATCAAGAATCAGAAGACAAAACAAAGATTAAAAGACATTTATAAGTCGGAGATTTGACATAATTTGCAACTAATATAATTCTGTGTATCACCATAATAATCTCGTTTGCAATTATTGCATATAGGTCGATCACAAAAAATACACTGGGATTCGGAAGGTGGTTTCTGCTCAGCACAGCAGTGTAAACAAAAACCATCTGGAGAATCTCCATACCGTAGAAGTTTATCAAACAATTTGCTCCTAAATAAATCATGCGATTTTAAATTAGTAAGCGAAGTGTTTGATAAAAATCTTTCAGCGTATTGCAAAATAAAAATGCCACAATTGTAGCTATCATGTGGTATTTTAAATATGGAATAAGTTACATTAGGCTCTATATGTTTTAACAATTTTATATAATAATTTTCAAACAGAGAAGTTTTCCCTAAATCCCCGAAGGGGTCTAAAAATATTATTTTTTTTACTGGACTTGTTAATAAATAAAATATAAAAATGATTTTCAAAGTAATGGGGAATTATAAGTAATTTAAATTTATGAGATCTAATATATTTGCCAATTAATTTATCATTATTAAAACAAAATTGTCCTAATTGACAAGGCAAATTTATGATGGTTTCGACTTTGTTTTCGTATATCAGAACAGTGAGTCTAACATCAACGATAAAGTTTGTTAGCCAGCGCTGATCGATTAACGAAAACAAATCGCCCACACAAATTTTAAAAACAAATTATTGACTATCCAAGTCACCATGAACTTTCCTGAAAAGAGACTCAAAGTTTAATATTATTATTTGTTGATTTAAATTTAGGTTGTTAGTTTCAGATTTTAATCTAACAATTAATTGTTTATGGATATCTTCCATATCAAATTTAGTTGAAATGGCTGAATTCGAGTAGTCCTGTTCAAAAATTTTTTCAACCTCCTTTTTACAATCTTTGACTTTAGAGTCATGGAATTTTTCCAAAGTGGAAAAATCATTTTTAAACATTCTCACTTTAAGCTTCTTCAAAGCTGGCTTTTGCCATCTTTCAATATTTTAAGAGAGCTTTCGCTTATCAGCCATTTCATCAAAATATTTACTTTCGTTAATTCTAAGTTTATTATTTTTTGGTCTAATGATAGTTACGTTAGTTAGTTAGTCGTGTGAAGGGAGAGAAAGTTGAAGCTGCTTCATGACGGAAACAGAGCATTCCTCCATTTTCCGAATAAAGCGGCCCCCTTATTATTCGGTTTAATAATACTATGCTTAACTACTTTAAAAAACGATTCAATTGGTCTTTTGCCAGATGAATCAATAAATATTCCAATAATATTAGTCCAGAAGGGAACACATACAATATACTTTTTTAAAATTAACTCTAACATTTTCGGACAGTAAAAAATATTGTTCGCGTAAGATGTATTAAATTTATTTAAATTATTAATGACTTCAATGTAAATGGTTTCAAATTTTTTACGAAACGGACTTGCCAAAGTTATTGAATTTAGTGTTATATCAGTTAATTTATAATTTAATGATGTTTGGCCAAAAAATTGTTCATTACAATTTAAAAAAAAAAATGTATCATTACGGTAATTTATAAAATATGCCTTGGCGTTATCAACTATCTTATTAATACATGGAGAAAGAAGAATGATTGAAAGATTCTTGAACCATTTTTCTAAGTCTAGCACGTTGTCAATCGAATAAGCAATTTCTTAAAAATGTTCTAAATTCAATGTTGTGCAAGCCAACTATTTCATCAATATTACGGCACATCATTTTGCAATAGTGACTTGTTCAAAACTGAACACAAACATTAGGAAAAATTGAACTATTATTATATACATAATTAAAACAAATTTCATTATAATTTACAATGTGAAGATTATTAAACTCTTTTAAAATGGCCCCAATAATAGTAAAACTAAAATCAGTTATTATTCTCCTGCAAATAGGCCATCCAAAAATCTTCCAATGTCATACGATGTATGATTCGAAAGTATTGCATGAGCTACTGGGAATACAATATGGAGCTTAGGGATATGGGCTACTAATGAATACAAAAATATTCTCTTCTTTACAAAGTGCAAAGGCTGCACTACATTTCCTGTGGCATCCATATGTAAAGTGTCTTGTTTAAAATGGGTCAATAACATATTAATATGTTCTTTGTCCCATAAAAAGACTTCGAGTTTGGTTGATAAATACTGAATAAAATGAGAAAGAAATCATACCGAAAGCATTGACAAAAGGATCCTTGTCGAAATCAAATTTGGCGATGTTTTCTGATATTAAATTTCTATAAAAAGGCAGTTACTCATTTGTCATCTGGTCATTACCAACTAAAGAAAAAATGTGTTGCAAAGTGAATAATAATAATTTTATATCCATATATATGTATATGTATATGTATATACATGTATAATTACAATACTTTAACACTTCGAATATATATTTATGACATTGAAAATTTAAAACAATATTATTCACTTTGAACACACACTTTTCCAATCAATTTATATTTTCCCGGAATGGCCGCTGCATTGTCACAAAAGCGCCACTGCATATTCATATATACATATAACATACGCACATATATATACATATATGTATGTATGTTACTGCACTTAAAGTGCGCACCGGATGTAATATACATATGTACTACTGTATGTACTTATGATTTGGTGGACATAAATTTACGTGTCATTTTCAATATATTGTTTGCTCTCACTTTATAAACTTTTAACTGTATAAATCACTTGTGCAGAACTTGTTGCTTAGCAGAACATACATCACTATTCCGTTATGTTCCAGAGTTGCCACCATGTTCATAAAGGATGGCCCAACTTTCGACCACGTGTTGCCACCATGGTAATATTAGTTTGGGAATAATCACAAAAACTGAATTTTTTCGAAAACGGCTTAAACGATTTGTATAAAACAAAAAGCAAAATATTTGTCTATTTGATTCGAATAGAATGAAATAGCGCTACAAGTTCTGCAAATATGAAGAATAATTTGATGACCGCATCTCTTTAATTTTTTTTCTCAAACGCATATCCCAAATATAAATTATCTTGGGATATGTGTGATTTCATCCTTCTAAATGTCAAAGTCCACATCTGGCGGTATAATTTTCTCCTTAAGGGAATTTATGGTGGTAATCCATTCATTCAGTAATTTTGATAATTCCGACCGCTCGCTTTGAAATACTATATTTTGAGTTTTTACAAGTCGCTTAAAATTGGCTTTAAAAATAACAAGTTTTCTTCATCACAATAAAGCTCATGTAAAATTTTAGCCTTGTGACATTTTTCTTGAGTAGCTGCTAAAGCGAAGTGTAGCTTTAGTTCAGACCACATTGGGCCAGCGTGCCGATTTTTCGACAAAAATTAAAGTTTTAAAGCTAGGTTCTTCAAATTTGGTAAATATGATAGTGTCGAGGCACATAAAAATATATCTAAGTTTCAGACCGATCTGACCACGCCTTCCTAACCGCCCATATGACATAGGTTTTCTCTTATTGATACTTGTACGGTAATAAATAATGCTAGCACTCGTTAAATTCAACAAATGTTTTTGATTCATTTTTTTAACACTTTACCTTAATATTAATAAGTAAAAATAACAATGCATTCAAAATGACTATACATAAATATTCTTCATTTAAAATGACTACATTAATTGTTATTGAAAACGTATTTTTAAGAGTCAGAATCTGAATCACTATCACTAACCATGTAGAGGACTTATGCCATATTTTAATGCTTCATGTCTTCCATGTAGACTTTTGGACTCGCTCCACATATCGGACACAATTGGCAAGATTTGGTTTCAGTCAAAATGTTTAAAACCTTTCCATCTAAAAGTGTCATTTGAAGATCATATTTAACTGAAATTGGTTTTCCATTTACAACGGAGCAGACATATGAAGACAAATCTTTTATTTGACTATCTAAATTTTTTTTCTCAGGAAGAATATGGTCTTTTGTCTGTTTAACAAACTCAAGCTTGACTGGTCTACAAAATCTAATCGACTGAGAAGTACGATTCATCCAAAATACATTTCCAATATGGTCCATTAATTTAAGGGGTATTATTGTTGTCGCAAAAAGCGAGTCGACAGAAAGCAATAAATCACATCCAACAAAAAAAATGTGTTGCTTATAGCTGCTTTGTCCGGTTGTTCTGTCAAATCCATAGCTTGCAATAAGGGTCAGACTTAAAGTATTGCCAAGCTGCTTAAATATATCTTCTTGAATTTTAATTATACGGTAACTAGTGTGGTCTAGAAGACTTTGCAGCGGAACTTCAGCAACTGACTCGGTTATATTAATATCAAAAGGTCTACATTTTGACTTAGCTTTTCTGACTTTGTTGTAAGCAGGAAAAAGTTTACAAGATCGGGAAATACTGAGCTCGCGAAAGTTTTTGTAGTCAAAGCTTCGTCCTCCGCAGTGTTGCCATTTTAGCTAATTTATTGCTAGATCTAGCTATTTTGAAACTGCGAAAGCTATAAGATTTTGTGAAATGCTATTAGCTAGAAATCTAGCAATTTTGTTCAATGCTTCGGCTACTTTTGGCACTTTTTAAAAAGTTCCGATAGCTCTTTTACCGATAGGATGTATTTTGAGGCTTACTCATAAAATTATAGTTCGATTCTGTTTATAGTTCATGTGCGAACTTAGTTCGTTCACTCATTAGCTAAATACAAATTGTGAAATTGTGAAACTGTGAAGCAGTGCGCCAGTTTAGCAATTTAGTTGCTTTAGTTAATTTGTAACTTTTTTTTTTAAATGCTATTAGCTACAAATTTGGCAATTTTTTATTTCTCTGTTGGCAATTTTAGCTATTTTACTTATCCTTTTTATTATGTATTCCTTTTGTCATTCACTGCAAAAATTGCGATTAACAGTTTGCAATGAAATCGGGGCTTGTATTTAACCAAGTGGTTCGATTATATGAGCTACTTGAGTTCACTGACTTGAAAAGTTAACTGCGTTTCAAGAGTAATATTTGCCCCCAAAGTGTTAACAAAATCATAAAAATACGAAATCTTGTTTTTTTATTTTTAATTTCAAGATTTTATTCTTAAATGAATTAAAAATGTACAAACTTGATGAATAATGTCATTTAAAATATTTAGCAATTTTGTTGGCTATTTTTTGTATAATTTTAGCAACTTATAGCAATTTTTTTTCTGAAATCCAGCAATTTTTGCTCTAGAGATTCTGGCATCACTGGTCCTCCGTTAGTCGAACCGAGTCATTTTACTAAGAAAAAAAATTGTTTCTAGCCTTATTGGGGTCACTCGCAGTAAGAAATGTATTTTTTAACATGTACATATGTTTCTCGTTCGTTTTTTCGGCCGAAACTGTGGCGGCATGCACAAGAGATGTGTTGTGACCCTGATTAACAGCTAAATCGGATGCCAATTTTCTGTTCTGACGGGGACCGGCGTTAACATATTCAATGGGTGGGCGTCCAACTGGTCTTAATGTTAACGGCTTTGGATTTGAAGACAAGAATGAACTTACTGTTATAGCCATATTGGACAGAAGCCATTCAGTATGCTTTGTCTTAAATCTGTTCATACTTCTGTTATATTTTGCCAAGTTCTTATGTGTGTAAAGGTAATAGCTTCTCACTTTGGTGTTGATTTCATCCTCAGTGCTTAAGTCGAATTCTTTCAGTTCATCATAAATCCAACTCGAAACGACAGATGCGCTACGATTGTTTTGTATATACATAGATATCAAGCAGTTGCTCATAGGAAAACTCAACTACAGCTACAATATGTGATATTTATACATATCGGTGCAAAATGGAGCAAAAATGATTAATACAATTAGTTTATATACACTTTGTACTTTAATGACACATAGTTACTTTTTAGCACAAGTTGGCACAAAATTTGTTATAATCCACAACAGACGGGTTAGCAGGTTAGCTTTTTTCTACTTATGGACAACACCAATAAACGCACACAAAGAACACATTATCGAACATGAACAAAGTCTTTTTTAATACAAATATTCTACATTCCCTTGTCTTTCTTTTCCATAATTTTAGTGAAAATTGCTTAAGCCACAACAACCTTGGCAAGCTCGGAAGTAAACGAAATCTTTACCGCGCTTTTTAGTTTCGCACGCATGTAATCAAACAGCTGACTTTGCAGGGCTGTCAAAATTTCAGGGGTGCAACAAAACAATTAAAATCTTTTGATTCACTTTGGTCAAAGTATATACTATTCAAATTATATTATTTAAATAGGTTTACTTTTTATGAAAAATTTTAATTTTCGTCGAAAAATCGGCTCGCTGCACTGATGTGAAATTCTTGACACCTAGCCCACCTTGGGTCGCATATTTTTAGAGGAGTCTGAAAGAATAAAAGTAGTCATTCAGTACAACCAATACATTTTATATCAAAAACTACACGAGTTAATAAACAAACAATAAGTCTACTATCAGCATTTATAACAAACACAGGTGTTAGATGTTAAATCCTTTACTAATTTACTCCACACGTACTGCAGTAAATTACTGGTATGTATATACATATGTACCTGGTCATTATTAATACATTCATAAATTTTTTTGTAATTCATTTGGCGCTGGAAACTCTTGGAAAACCATGAATATGTATTTGAAATCAAGAATTCCAAAGAGTCTGGAATAGTATCTTTGCACGTCCGATTTACAGCCAATTGGATGGAGTGACATATACATTTAATTAAAATAAGGGGAAACTTTTTTTTAGCTCGGTGTATACGCCCATCCTCGAACATGTCATAACATTGGCTTTGTCCTTTCCAAGGCCATATTTGAAATATTCAAATTCTTTTCTTTGAGCTCCGCTCTTAGGCTTTCGGCAATGGATATAGGCATCTCAGGACTCTATACTAATCAAACTCAGTAGCGTTGAAACTATACATTTATTTTGAATACTAAAATAATTAATCACGATTCCTAAAAGTTTTAAAAAGTAAACATTCACAAGACAATTAAATTATAGACCCACACAATTATTTGTACAAATAAGAAAGAAAATAATGTAATATTTACCAAGGAATTTTGTCACACTGATATCCGTGGACTCATCCAGCAATAAGCTAAATTTTTAAGCTCCGATGTCGACGCGCAAGTCTTCCATAAAGTGCACAGCTAACACATTATTTATTATTTGCGTGCATTTCGTACGCCCTAGATGTATTTAGGCAGTTGCACTACATGCTTTTTATTTATTATTTGGACGTTGGCGTACTAACGGCAGT
Source organism: Drosophila nasuta (assembly GCF_023558535.2). Lineage (NCBI taxonomy): Eukaryota > Metazoa > Arthropoda > Insecta > Diptera > Drosophilidae > Drosophila > Drosophila nasuta. The sequence goes on from NW_026869398.1 coordinate 845,472, forward strand.
ACCATCAAGTGGCCCAGCGATACCAAGCACGGGCTTGTTGACGCGCGGACAAAACAAAAAAATTTGTGAACAGCATGCATTAAACGAAAACCGCGAATAAATATTAAAAGACACTGGACAGCTAATTAAATTAGATTAAAAATATGTTAGAATAAATGTATAATAAGATAAATAACAATTAAATACTCGATAAATAAGCTAATAATAAGGTTTAAGCAAAGGAATAGATTTACTAGAGCAAACTACGTTATTGAGATTATTATAGTAGTTGTAGTGGTCGCTTGGATCGCCAACATTTATTTGTTGGGCCTAAAATTGGAAACCGTCAGCGTCACGGCTCTATTTGTAGAAAAAGTAGTTAATGTAGTATATTTATTAAAGTTATGTATATATATGTTAATAATCCAATTTTTGTTTGTTAAATGTTAAATGTATAATAATTGTTTAATGTTAGTATAAACTTTTAGGATAATTGTATTTTGTTGGCACTGTGGCAACTCTGTCATCCACCTATTGCCCATATGCTGGCAACACCAAACGATCAGCTGCAAACACAAGAGGATTAGTTGGGCAACCCGCGAATGGATCGCAGCCAACTTCATGGCGAAGCCACTTAATTTTGTGCTTTCAATTTCATCAGACATATACGTTTATAATATTCAATAAAGCTAAGTTAAAATACAACGGCGTTTCCATTAAATCTCCCACACTAATGAAGACGCCAAAGTGGTGACCCCGACTGCAAAAACACAACTACAATTTACGTTCAGTGGAATGCCAAGCTCATGACACTGAAGACGCATTTTTTGGCGCAAACATGCAGGCACACGATCAAAACCTCGCAGAACAACTGCGGGATCTGAAACAGCAACTCGAGCAACTGGAGACACATGGCCAACCAGCTGGATTCTCATCGCAATGCGTGCAGCTTCGCATTCCGAAATTCAACAAAACAAATCCTCAGCTTTGGTTCTCTCAGTTGGATCGCCTATTTCATCTGCATAATGTCACTGACGATAACAAATTCGACATTATATCTGTGAATTTGGAGGAGGATGTAATTGCCAAACTGGAGGATCTGATCGCATCGCCACCGCTTACAAACAAATATGCCACTTTAAAGCAACGCGTGCTTGACAAATTCGCAGAATCATCAGACTCAAAGCTGAAAAGGCTTTTGCGTGGCGGCGAAACTGTTGGCAAGAAACCGTCAGACATCCTTGACCACATGCGGCGCTTAGCACCAACCACGGGCTGCGAGGCAGTTATTCGATCGTTGTTTCTGGCGGAGCTTCCAAACTCGATCAGACCGTTCATTTCGGTATGGGACGAGAACAACCTTGACAAATTGGCGGAGATTGCAGATAAAATGCTTGAAGCTAGCGAGCCAGGTTCTGCATTTGTTGAGTCAACGGCACTAACAGAGCAGCAGTACCAAGTTGATGCTCTGAGCGGCAAGCAAACCGGCATGTCAGAAGTAACATCGGCATTACAAGCGCTCACTACAAAAGTCGACAAGCTTCAGGACGAGCTACGCCAATCAAACCATGCCCAATTGTCACGGCATACACGTGATAGCTCTAATGATGTCGTTTCAAAACTGTGTTTCTACCACACTAGATTCGGTGAGAATGCTCGCAAGTGCCAGCCAGCATGTCCACGCTACCAGTCGTCAAACTAAAGACGCTACCGTTGACTCAGCTGGTAAACGGTAGCGCAGAAACCACCACCAGCCACAAAACTCCAAACGACATTCAACAAATTGGCCTGGACCGGCGTCTACACATCAAAGATCGCTTGTCAAACCAATCATTCCTCATTGATTCCGGATCAGTGGTGTCAGTGATCCCACGCAGCATGGCACCGCACACACGCATCAACGGCAGACTTTATCTGTATGCCGCCAATCAATCTACAATCAAAACCTACGGAAATTGTACTCTTCAGCTCGACCTGGCCCTGCATCGCTCGTTCACATGGCCATTCATCACCGCTGATGTACAAACACCTATAATCGGCGCAGACTTCCTTGCCGCACATCATCTCCTCGTCGACGTCAGTGAACAACGATTGCTTGACAACTCAAAGTCAACTCACCATGGCACCACTGACCCGTCACACGACTTACAAAAATCTCTGGAACTCAAGTCACCGAATTTGTCAGCTGATGTGCAAAAGATCGACAAAATGGTTTCTCTCGAGCAAGTACATGCACACAACGTTTGTCACTTCATTAAAACAAGCGGCGCACCTGTAGCTGAGCGACCTAGACGATTATCTGGCGAGAAACTTGCTTCAGCCAAATCGCAAGTCAATACGCTCATTGATAAGGGAATTTGCCGTTACTCCAAAAGCCCATGGGCCAGTCCCTTGCACATGGTGGCTAAAAAGGATGGATCTTGGCGCGCTTGTGGCGATTACCGCCAGCTGAATGGAATTACGGTTCCAGACCGTTATCCGATTCCACACATTCAGGATTTTGCTGATCGCCTTCACAATAAGAAAATTTTCACAACGCTTGATCTCGAAAAGGCTTACTACCAAATTCCAATGGCGCAGGAGGACATAGAGAAGACGGCTATTTGCACTCCATTTTTTATTTGGACGTTGACGTACTAACGGCAGTACCATCAAGTGGCCCAGCGATACCAAGCACGGGCTTGTTGACGCGCGGACAAAACAAAATAAATTTGTAAACAGCATGCATTAAACGAAAACCGCGAATAAATATTAAAAGACGCTGGACAGCTAATTAAATTAGATTAAAAATATGTTAGAATAAATGTATAATAAAATAAATAACAATTAACAATTAAATACTCGATAAATAAGCTAATAATAAGGTTTTAAGCAAAGGAATAGATTTACTAGAGCAAACTACGTTATTGAGATTATTATAGTTCACACACAGAATACGGAAGGGATTATGGCAAGCAAAGTTAGTAGATCTACGTGAAATGAGAAGTGGAAGAAAATTCCTAGTGATCCTGACAGGAACTGCAAAACTAATTTGACTTAACAGCTCCAAAGAGTCTATTTCACCATTAATTAGTCTCTGTATAAAAACAACACTTTGTATAGTTCTACGGTCAGAAAGAGAAGGAAGGTTTAGTAATAAAAGTCTACTGCGATACGGTGGTAATCTAATATTAGGATTCCAATTTAAACTACGAAGAGCAAATAATAAGAATTGTTTCTGCACCGATTCAATCCTATCTTGATAAACCCTATACTGGGGATTCCAGACAAGAGATCCGTACTCAAGGATAGGACGAACCAGTGAGACGTATAAAGTCTTAGTGATGTAGGGATCATTGAACTCTTTCGACCAGCGTTTTATAAATCCCAAAACACCCATGGCCCTATTTACAGCAGACAGAATATGTTTATCGAATTTTAGTTTTGCATCAAGCAGAACCCCTAAGTCATTCACACCTTCAATTCGCTCAAGAGGAGTATTATATAACACATAGTTATTTAACTGAGAAGAACCCCTACAAAAGGTCATAAACTTACACTTATTGCAGTTGAGATGTAAAATATTTACTCTGCACCAAGATTCTAGACGATTAAGATCACATTGTAACAGTGAGCTCTCAAGACTATCATTAAATGTCAGGCAAAGCTTAACGTCATCGGCATACATAAGCACACGGGAATGCACAATAACAGAAGGAAGATCATTTATGAACAAAGTGAACAATAGAGGACCCAAATGACTGCCCTGGGGCACACCAGAAGTGACTTGAACACATTTAGATACAAAACCATTATAATAAACATTCTGAATTCTGTTGGAAAGGTATGAGGATATCCACTCAATTAGGCTATGAGGAAACCCTAAAACATTAAGCTTATACAGTAAGAGGTGATGTTTAACAGAGTCAAAAGCCTTACTAAAATCGGTGTAAATGACATCCGTTTGCATTTTATTCTCGAATCCTTTAATTACAATAGAAGAGAACTCCAATAAGTTAGTAGAAGTGGATCTAGACTTCACAAACCCATGTTGGTAAGGTGAAATTATAGATTTACACAGATGTTGCAGTTGAGAGGTTATAATTTTTTCAAATGCTTTCGGAATCGCAGACAATTTAGATATACCACGATAATTTTGAACTTTAGATTTGCTCCCTTTTTTTAGGATAGGTATAATGTATGATTTTTTCCAGATTTTAGGAAAAGAACATGAGTTAACGGATAATTCAAACAATTTACAAAGCGGTTTACAGATACTACCAGCACAATACCTTAGCACACAACTAGGTACTCCATACGGACCAGCCGAAAAAACAGGTTTTATAGCCAATAGTTCCGTTAAAATAGAGCTTTCAGTAATTAAAGGACCAAAAATACAGTTAGATGAATTTAACTGATAAGGATAAGAAAAGGAATTTTGAGAACTTGGGACAGAATATGTCGTTTGGAAAAAGTCCGCAAATAAATCGGCAACATCATGACCATTAGATACTGTCATATTCTCCAAAGACATATATGCTGGTGATGACGCGGATCTACGCTTCGAGTTAACGAAGTCGTAAAATCGCTTTGGATCACGCTGAAATCTTATTCTGCACCTACTCAAATAATTATTATAACACTCATTGTTATGAGTGCGAAGCAGCTTGAGCAACAGAGTAACGGAGAAAATCAAAAGAAGAGCCAGTTCTCTTGAATTTTTTGTAAAATCTCGATTTTTTAAATTCGATAATTTCTTAGTAAACCATAAGGGTTTATCAGACAAATGTGGAATACTTGATGGAACACAAGCATCAAATAGCGAGTTTAGAGTAGAATAGAAAAATTCAACCGCTCTATCCAAGTTTGTAGACAAAGAAAGTTGGGACCAGTCAGTTTGAGATATAAGCAGAGCAAGTTTCTCAAAATCGGTTTTCCGAAAACAACGAGAAAGCTCACCACAACGTACACTCGACTCTGACGCAATAAATGGGAGCTCCAACATAATTTCTAAAGTGGGATGGTAAGGGTCTTCAGGGGAAGATATAGGAGATATTCTCGATAGAGAGCATGAATCAGGGTCTAAAACAAAAATAAGGTCTAGAGACCTGTTTAAGCAATTTGGAATACCATTAATCTGAGACAATGATACCCCGAAGAGACTATCAATAAAAACATGGGATACAGAGGGGCAAAGTCCATTTAGATTTTCGGCGGAATGCCATGACACCCCAGAAATATTAAAATCACCAAGGACTATAAAATGATCACGATTAGAAAGCATATTAGAAATGTTATTAATAATAGAAAAATGAGATAAATATAAAGCATCATCTGAAGCAGGGGGGATATATGAGCAAGAAATAAAAATGTTAAAACTACCTAAGGATAATCTAACAGCCACTAGCTCAATATCAGAAGTGTGCTCAATCAACTCTGAATTTAATTGAGCATCTACTGCAATTAAAACCCCACCACCGCGACGTACCTTGCGGTCACGTCTGTATACGAAAAATCTACTAGAAAAGATTTCCGTATCAAGGATGTCATTTTTTAACCAAGTTTCAGTAAAGGCAATGACATTGAAAGGGAAAGATACACTATTTAAATATAAGTCAGTAAGTTTACTACAAATAGCTCTTACATTCTGATAGCCAAGAAGTAAAGAGGATGTTAGTTTTTTGAACTGACAGACATAAAGGAAGGCTTTGAAATCGAATTCTTGCCACTACTAGGAAGAGAAACCGGAGACCGATTTTTCTTTTTCGCAACAAATTCTTTAACTAATAGGGTTTCCGGCCAAAACTCTTTACTGCACATCATGCTAAATTGTTCAACCGGAACACTTATTTTAAAAGACGAAATCTCCCGTTCATACGAGAAATTAAATTTATCTACTTTAACCCTGGCTTGAGATTTGGACTTAATATAAGCCCGAACATCATCAGATGTCGTATCAGGGGAAAGCCTGGAAACGAAAATCTGCTTAAGAGGTGGCACTGCAACTAAAGTGTTGCGGACAACTGAGGTAGGAGCTGGAGGCGAGTCTTCTATCGTTACAGCACTAACAATCTCAACAGAGGATGGTGATGGTTGAATTTCTTCAACTGTCTCCATCTCAGTCGACAACAAAATCGAAGCCGGAGCAGGAGACTCCAATCTTAAAGACGTAATGTCATGATCTGGAACATCCAGAGCTACCGAAGGTTGAGGGGACGGAGAACTAAACGACATTAATTCCCCAGCAGGTGGTACAGATAAGCTTGGAACATCAACTGGGACAGAAAGCTCGATTGGGGTAATCGACAGACGCGTATTGGCCTTTTTACGCTTCGGAGACTCGGTCAAGAGCTTCATACTCTTAAACCCAGAATCCAAAGCTGAAAAGCTATCGGAGAGTTTTTTAAAGCCCGCCAATATATCTTTAAAACCAGTTCGCGTCTGCCGTATAAACCCAGCAATATCGCGTTCAGAGTCCCTACAATGTTCACAAGTCCATCTCAATCCAGACTTGGCCGAAATCAAATCCACTATACGGCCGTTAAAACCAGCACATTTTTCATGTGCAACGTTGTCGCATAACCAGCAACAAACAAAACTCATTTTGGCACCAACTTGCACCCGGCATTTCTTGTTATAGCAGGTTAACATATTGCTAAAACAAAGATTATTAAACCAATTAAAAAATTAAAAAACAAAAAAAAAAGAAATAAATCAAAATAAGTAAATTATTTGCAAACTAATATGATCTGTACTTACGAAGAGCACAAAACACAGAGAGTATGCACAGGTCGAGCGAGACGCAAGATAGAACGATAGGCAACTACAACACCAAGTGAGGGAGAGTTACTATTCTAAAGAGCGTTGAGAGCACAAAGCACAAGCACTGAGAGTAAAGCGCGGGTCGAGCGAGATGCAAGATAGACGATACCCAACAACAACACCAAGAGAGGGAGAGTTAACTATTGTAACAGCGTTGAGCGCAAAGAAAAGCAAGTGAAAAAAGAAGAGCGCGAAAGTAAACAAAAATACAAAAACAAAGTGCAGCGACAACGAAAACAGAATTGTTTTGCTAACGAAGCAAAGCAAAGTTTGACCACACAATTTGTTGTTATATTTTTAGACAAATGATAATAATTTACTAAATACACGAAAGCACACAGCGATTTAACGATCTCTAGTTAAAACCAAGTGAGAGAGTAAAATTAGTGTTATATTAATAGTAAATAAATATGAAATTTAATGAAAAATCACAAATTTAAGAGGGAAGAAAAAAAACACGTCCGACTGCGAATGCGAGCGACGAGCTTGATTGAATTTGTTTTTATGCCATTTGGACTAAAAAAATGCAACGCAAACCTTCCAGCGGTTCATTGACCAGATCTTCCGTGAAATTGATTACGTGTTTTGTTGTGTTGATGACATTCTCATCATGTCGAGCTCGGAAGAACAACATAAGCAACACGTGCAAAATGTTCTTAACATTCTTAAGAAACACGGATTGGTCATCAACCGAGACAAATGCAATTTTGCTCAGGCAGAGGTGCAGTTCCTTGGCTATGTGGTTAGCAGCAAAGGCATAAAACCACCACAGGACCGAATAAGCACGATGTTGAACTTCCCACAGCCACAAACAATCTGTGAATTGGGCCGATTCCTGGGAATTTTGAATTATTATCGACGCTGCATCCCTCACGCCTCGCGAATACAAGCTCCTCTCAACGACTTAACACGCAACATGAAAAAGAATGACAGGCGTCCCATTGAGTGGAATCCTGAAACTATAAACACTTTTCTGGAATGCAAAAGAAGCTTGGCAAACGCAACCACGCTCGTCTACCCCAATCCACGCGCTGATCTCTGCCTGGTGTGTGACGCGTCGGACACAGCAATTGGAGCTGTTTTGGAGCAGAGCTCTGAACATGGTTGGCAACCTCTTGGATTTTATTCCAAAAAGCTCAACAGTACAGAACGCAACTACAGCACCTACGACCGCGAATTGTTGGCAATCTACGAGGCGATAAAACATTTCAAGCATGTGTTGGAAGCAAGAGTGTTTGTGATCAAAACTGATCATAAGCCCCTAATTTATGCCTTTTCACAGCGACCGGAGAAGGCGTCACCTCGCCAATTGCGACATCTCAGTTTCATTTCCCAATTCTCAACCTCAATTTGTCATTTGAGTGGCGACGAAAACGTGGTTGCAGATGCATTATCGCGTTTAAACGCAATATCCATGCCGTCATCACTCGACACCAAAAGCATTCAAGAGGCGCAAGCATCTGACGGCGAGTTATCTGCACTTCTAAATGGAACAACTTCGCTGCAACTGCAACCTGTGGAGCTGACCAAAGAAGTCCTTGCGTACTCCGATGTTTCGACCGGCTCCGTACGTCCATCCAGCATGCAAGCGATAAGGCCCATCTCGGCAGCACACCACAGCACGCCAAAACTATCCATTCATAAGCACATCCACGAATGTTCCTATGTGTTTGTGAGAACCGATGCCGTGAAGCAACCGCTGCAACCACCATACTCTGGGCCATACCAAGTGATCGACAAGCTTTCAGATTGAATTTTTGTGCACAAAAAACTTATTGAAAGACGTGTCTAGAGGGGGAGTATTGTGGCAACTCTGTCATCCACCTATTGCCCATATGCTGGCAACACCAAACGATCTGCTGCAAACACAAGAGGATTAGTTGGGCAACCCGCGAATGGATCGCAGCCAACTTCATGGCGAAGCCACTTAATTTTGTGCTTTCAATTTCATCAGACATATACGTTTATAATATTCAATAAAGTTAAGTTAAAATACAACGGCGTTTCCATTAAATCTCCCACACTAATGAAGACGCCAAAGCACAAATTTATTAGCGCCATCTGTATCAAAAAAATTTTTGCGATAGATGCATCTTGAGGCAGTGAATGTCAAAGAATGGGACGATAAAAATGCAACACAGTTTAACGCCCTATTGACAAGCCAGTTTTTTTTGCTCAGTCGTGCTGGTCATGCAATCTCAAAAAGTCATTTTTCTGAATTGGTCGTGACAAGTCGCACCAGGTGAAATATATATATATAAATTGAGAATTAAGTGCGACGGCCGTTAACGTAACGATCCAACATAAATATTCAGTTAAAAATAAAAAAAGTGCATAGTGCAATTGTGTGAAAACACCCCTTTTTCGGTCAGCAGGCAATAGCCAACAGGCGGAGTCAAAATTTGGAGTTTTTATGGTGCCGTCCAAAAAGGCAGGGTAACTATTGCACACAGCAGACATAAAGATTACATGTATTCATGATCTGATTTTTCTTTCAAAATCAGATGGCACGTAGTTTCATTTTGTTCCTTTGGATGTTGTTGGTTCTTACGGAGTTAAGCCACCAAGCGAAGCTCATCCACTCCGCTTCGACAGTCGGCAGAACAAAGCTTGTACGAAAGCCGCACCGCCGCCACCTCAATTTGCATTGGGAGTTGTCCCTAAGAGGGAAACCAAGGAGAACGCCAACATTACCACAGATGTGGTATATGTGCAAGTGACCGTGCGACGACTTGAGGAAATGTCTAAGAAGCTGATGATCGTGCCATAGATGTTTGTGTTGTTTAGTATATGTATCTCGACATTGTTCATTTTGGGCCTTCTGCCAATTAATTAGTGCTTCTTTGTATTCTATTTTGTTCATGTAAAGTCTTGTTTACGTTCATATATATATGTTGAATGGAAGAAAAACTGTGATGCAAATTTACATTTGATTTCGTGGTATAATATACTAGGTATCAGTTGTAAATAAACTTCATTAGTCATTTGGTCGTCCTACATATATATTGTTCGTAAATACTTTTGTTTTCTGTCATGAATTTGCAATTTTAGAATTACATTTATAATGGTTTACAAAGTAAACAATGGAACATCTGGCATAAAAGCTCAGATCAACATTTGAGTAGAAAGCTTTTGGTTTTGGCAAAAGTTAAAGACCAAACGAAGTTTATTTTTATTTGTTTTGCTGGCAGCTTCATTTCGCTGCGCCTGAGGAACCTTAAGTTTCTTAGGGCTGGGCATTTGCCGATGGTCCATTGCCATATAATGATATGGATTCGTAATTAAATAGTTTTATAGTGCATAAAAACTATCTATTAATTAGCGATCCATATAAAAATTGCAATACGAAATATTGGCTAACTATTTCTATTAATCATATTTATTTCTTTTTATCTATTTATTTAGTTTTTAAGTATTTATGAAATAGATTTAATTTAGCTTTAATATTTCAACGTCGTTATTTCATATTCCGTGCATGTTTTCTTTTGTTGCTTTATTTGCCTTTTCTTTATGTTTTTTAATTTAAATAAATTTGTTATAATGTTTAGTATGTGCGAGTAATTGTTCAAATTTGGAACCATGCAGCGTTTGTATGGGGAGGGTTGAGTAACGAGGAGCTTCTCTAAGGGATCCTGTCACTTAAATTGATTTTTACATTGGCTTTGCAGGATCATGGTAGGGTGGGCGTCTGCACCAATGAGTGCACCGTAAAGGAGAAATGCTCCAAGTCGAAGGTAGATCCCTAACTTGTCTTTCCTCCAGTTTTCTTCTAACTCTTTACTCTTTGTTTACTGTCCTTGTATGTCCCTTCCCCGTTTTTCCTCCTCCAACCTAAGTACGCGAATTTATTAATAATGTAATTAATCTACGGAAGCACGTAGCGGAAAGGATTTTTTTTCTCTTTTGCCCACACCCATCCGACCGGACAACAGCCGTAGCGATCGCGTACGCCTTTCGTATCGTTACAAGTCCACCAGCTTCTTAAACGAACAAGCTTCGTTACACGATACAAATTGATTACATAAATAATGGTTTTAATGTGGCAGTTGAAACTAGTGTTAGAGAGGCATTTTATAATATTTATAATATAATATTTTTTTGTTAGAAATTTTTTTTACTAACTGATCTATGTGTGCGTCCCATTTATATTTATTAGTTATAGTAACACCTAATATTTTCAACGGCTTTTCGCTTTTTAGATGGAAAGTGCTAAGTATTTTGAAGTTGCATTTCTTCATGCGACAAACGTATAAATATTTAGATTTAGGGATGGAAAGACTGGCTCCAGAGTAATGACACCATTCTTGAATGTCTGTGAGCAGAGGGTTTATGTTTATTGACGTATCTCTTCTTTTGTGTCTATTTATAATTGTATAGTCATCTGCGTATGCTGTAAATTCGAACGATTTGTGAAAACCTATGGTTCTATTGAGTTTGTTATAGGCAATTGCAAAAAGGATTACGGATAATGGTGATCCTTGTGGGATTCCATTCTTAAGTGGCAAGGGTTGGGATTATATGTTTTGAATTTTTACGCAAATTTTTCGGTTAGTTAGAAAGTTTATTATATATTTGATCATTTTTGGTCATAATTTCCAATCAACGAGTTCATCGTGTGAATTCCTATTTTCTCAAATGCTTTTGAGAAATCTAGTGAAATTATAGAAAGGTGACTTTTACTGCTAGAGAGTCAGATACCGATTTTCCCTACCTGAATCCCATTTGACGACTATAGAGTAGCTGGCTGTTGTTAACTAGCCACCATAGTCTTTTAGATATTATTTTATCCATGACTTTGGATAGACAACTATTTAAATATATAGGACGATTTGAAAGTATTTCTGCTTTGTTTTAATCCGGTTTTAATATTGGTATGATGTTGCTTTCTTTAAATTGCTGTGGGATGTGTGCATTGAGGATATTGTTGTAGAGTTTAAGTAGCCTTAGCATTACCGAATCCGGTAGATTTTTATACCCGCTACCCATAGGGTAGAAGGGTATTATAACTTTGTGCCGGCAGGAAATGTATGTAACAGGTAGAATGAGGCATATCCGACCCTATAAAGTATATATATTCTTGATCAGCGTCAACAGCCGAGACGATCTAGCCATGTCCGTCTGTCCGTCTGTGTGTCTGTCCGTTCGTCCGTATGAAAAACATTTCTCGGGAACGCGTTGGAAACATTTTACACGAATTTTTACACATGAGTTAGCTTTCGTCAAGATGGGTGCCGCTATTGCTCACAATGGAAAATAAACGCAACCGCTTGCACATTGCGAAGGAGAGTTTGGCATTGCTTAACGCAAACAAAAACGAATTTTTTCGTCGTTTTGTGACTGTTGACGAAACCTGGATTCATCACCGTACACCAAAGAGTAAGAAACAATCAAAGCAATGGTTTTCAACTGGAGAAACGGCACCGAAAAAGGCAAATATCGGTTTGTCCGCCAACAAGGTGATGACAACGGTTTTCAGGGATGCCCGAGGTGTAATTCATGTGGATTATCTGGAAAAAGGCAGAACAATTACGGGAGAATACTATTCCAATCTCTTGGGACGATTTGATTCGGAGCTGAAGAAAAAAAGGCCCCACATGGCGAAGAAAAAAGTTTTGTTTCACCAGGACAATGCTCCCGCTCACAAGAGCGTTGTCGCCATGTCGAAATTGTGTGAATTGCACTACGAAATTCTACACCATCCATCCTATTCTTCAGATTTAGCACCCTGTGACTATTATTTATTTCTAAACTTAAAAAAATGGCTTGGGGGTAACAAATTTCAGTCAAATGAACAGGTAATCTGTGAAACAAACGCCTATTTTGAAGACCTGGACAAATCCTATTTTATGGAAGGTATTGGGAAACTGGAGGATCGGTGGTCCAAGTGCATACGTCTAAAAGATTATGTTGAGAAATAAAAAAGCAAAATTTAAAAACAAGTAAGAAAGCTACTGTCGAGTGTCTTATCATGGCGCAAGGGTGGGTTTCTTGGTTTATTTGTTGGCTGAGTTGTCTGTCGTAGGAAAATTGTTTACCACATTTTTTATAGAGAGGCCAGTTGGCTTTATCAATGTTGAATTTAGGTATAATGGAGGAGTCAGTTTGTTCATTTTCAAAAAGTTGAATTAGGATCGGGAAGTGGTCGCTATCTGAGAGGTGGTTGTCAATTGTCCATTTAGAGTATAGGTATAGTTCGGGGGAAACTAGAGAGAGGTCAGTATGTGTAAAGGTGTGCTGTGTGGTGAAGTGGTGGAGCCATTATTAAGAATGGTTAGAAGGGATTGATTTATAAATTTGAATAATAAGTTTCCTCGTGAGTTATTATTTTGTGATCCCCAACTCATGTGCCTGCTGTTAAAATCGCCAGTTATTAGGATAGGGGTGTTGATATGATTGTAAGTGACTAGTAATTCTTGTAGAGTGAATGGTTTGTTGGGAGGAATGTAACTGGAAATTATAGTGAATTTGATTTTAGATTGTACGGTAAGGCGATTGAGTCAAAGCTTATATTTTGAATTGGGTTTGTTGTTGTTGTAAGGAGTTGTGAAGTAGGAGGGCTACGCTGTCATAAGGATTGTTGGAGTTATTTATGTGGTAGAGTATGGGATGGAAATATTATTTGTAGAGTGGATCTTGGATGGATATTATTTTGGGGTTGTGTTTTTTTATTAGTATTTGTAGGTGGTTATAATTATTGTATCCATTTACATATAATTGTAATATTTTTAGCATGTTAAGAAGAGGAGTGAAGGTTAAGGCTAATTAGAATTAAGATAATTTTAATTAATATAATTTGTATAATATTATAATTCTAAGTCTTCATCTGAACTCATTGTACACTTATCTTCAGATGTCTTGCTTTTTGTTCTTTTATCAGTTTTAGTTTTTTTCTTTTGATTTCATGGTAGTACTTAACTTATTTGGTTTAGTTAAGAATATTTTAAGTTTGAGTTCGTCGGCAATATCGGAACGTGAGGAATGTAATGATGTTGATGCATTGCACAGTGGCTATGAAGCCGCGGCCAAAAATATTTTCCTTTGAGATATCGTTATGAAATTTTCCCCAAAAATTTAAAAAAATATTTTGTATATATAGTAAAAAAATTGGATACATCGGAGGACTATATCCTATAGCTCCCATACAACCTTATTATGGCTTATATGACGATTGTGCGCCAAAATTTTCCGTTGGAGTTACAGTGCTAAAATTTCATATTAGAATAATTAATATATAAGTATTTAAATTATATTGCTGCTTTCTTCTACCAAACTAATTACTCTTCGAGTTTTTTCTTCATTCGTGCCCACTTCTGTACACCAAAGATCAAAGATGTACATGCGTGAAAAAATATAAAAATATTCTAAACACACTGTAAAAAATCGTATTATATAGCCTCCATACAAACGGCTCAGATTTTTTGATGTTGATTGAGCGCATCTTATCGGTATTGATTCCTTTTCATTCAACCAATCAGATTGATATTGGAGAATTGAAGATTTCATGCGTTTGTAATTAACCCAAAACGTTATAATCCTCTTACAAACGTATTCAATTCGCTTTGACACTTCACTCTTATCAACAATATAGCCGTTTTTAATAGTATTTGCTTCTATAACTTCAATCAATTTTGTTCGCCTTTCAACGGCGCTACCTTCTTCGCTGCACCATACATTAAAAACATATAAACGTGTGTTTGTAGGGGGGCGTCTTTCAAGTAAATAAAAACACTTTCACTTTTTATACGTAGTGGGTTTGTTCACTTTACAAACTTTTATTCGACACTTGAAAATATACTTATGCATGTGCTTAAGAAAATTCGAAAACATATGGTAGAAGGCGGAATAGGAAAAAACACTAAAAAGGGCAGGGTGACCATCTCTAGAGGAAACCAAGAACAGTGTGGCTGCGCGTATGACACGGTCACACGCACAGTATACCAGCTTTGTCGCTATCGATAACTTGCGATCGCGACCACACTGTCAGCTGGCCTGAGTGGTCACACCTGCAGTCATCTGGCATCAACATCCTCCCCCCCTTGCAATGAGTTGCAAACGGTATCATTGTCCAAATGGACCGGACAGAATCCAACCCAAGGTGGAATTCTGGGCCATTGGCAAACCGTTGGTGCTCGGCAGGAGGCCAGGTTGGATGATGTGAGGATACACATCAGTGCCGAGCACCAGGGACACCATCGATGGCTGGAACCAGCGTTCGTCGGCGAGCGTAATGCTGCGGAACTGCTCCAAGTTTTCGCCATCGACGGGTGGGAGGGGGGTGCGGCAGCAGAGTTGAGAGTCCACCTGCAGCAGCACCTTTCGACGGAACTCGGATGTCCGCGAGCGGATGATCGCCGTGCAGACGCCTTCCGTACCAACGCGGGTGACGGATAGCCGGTAGGCCGTTGCCAATGATACGCAGATACGGCTGGTCGCCGTGCACGGGTCGATCAGCGCCCGCATCTCGAATGTCTTACATCCCGTGTCGATTAGGATGTTGGCCGTTGGAAGGATGCTCACAGCCTTGTCCTGCAGCAAGGATGCGAGCGACGTCGGAAAAGCCCCCTCGGGCGTAGGTGAAACCGGTCGCTGGGAAGACGGCGAGCGGGAACGTGACCGTGCTGGAGTTCGCGAACGTGGCCGTGTTGGGGTTCGCGAACGTGGCCGTGTTGGGGTTCGCGAACGTGGTCATCGCCTCGTCGCTGACGATTGAGGCGAACGCTGCGTGACGCCTTGAAGTGCAGCAGCGTGTGGTGGTGGTGGACACACCCTGCACCTTCCCGCGATGCGGCAGGATTGCCCGGAGTGTTGGTGGGCCAAACAGTTAGAGCATTACTTGTTGATGAGTACTGCTCTCAACCGTTTCTCCGCTGTCAGCCTAAGGAATCGCTGACACTTCCGGAGTGGGTGGATCCCACGGCACACGCGACACCGGAACGAGTTGGTGCCAGCGGGGCGGTCCTGGTGGGTGGATGAATGTGATGGCATACTACATGAAATGAAACAAGAAAAAAAATAAATGATTATTGTAGTAGCCTCTTTGCGTTGTCAATGACACACGGAACAGGACAGCATAGGACAACACAGGACGACGAATCGGAATACGGAGCAGAAGGTTATTCGTCCTTCAATCCTTCTGACGTGGTCAGTCGTGCTGTCCATCGGGAGTAAAATGAGTTTTGCGACGGGTCTTCGGATAGTACCCCGCGCCGTGAGCACATCTACAACTCGGACCTTGGCGTCGGTGCTGGACACGTCGTCAGCACCCGTCCTAGGCGCCACTCGTTCGAGGGGAGGTTGTCTTCTTTTATGACGACCATGTCACCGATCCGAAGGTTCCGTATAGGGGATTGCCATTTCGTCCGTTTGTGCAGCTCCTTCAGATACTCAACTTTCCAACGAAAACAAAATTGTTGGTGAAGAGCCTTCAGTCGCTGCCATCGATTGAGGATGGAGGTGGCCGGTTGGTTAATTGGTGGTTTCAACACCGAAATAAGAGGGCCACCTATGAGGAAATGGCCAGGAGTGAGCGCTAGTAAGTCCGAAGGATCCTCGAAGATAGGGGAAATCGGCCTCGAGTTCAGGCAGGCTTCGATCTTAGCGAGAAGAGTGGACAACTCTTCGAACATTTACTTCGAGGTGGATGTCGCCTTGTAAAAGAGTGCCTTAAAACTCTTTACGCCGGCTTCCCATAATCCACCCAATGCGGGGCGCCCGGCGGGTTGAAGTGCCAGGATAGGCTTTTGTGGGCGTGTTGTGCGATGATGCACTCCCTCGTCGCTTCCAAGAAGTCGTTGGAGATCACCTTGTCAGCTCCAACGAAGGTTTTCCCGTTGTCCGAGTACATCTGGTATGGACACGTGGATCGCCTTCGTGCTGAAGCACACGAAGACGCAGACATACCCTTTGGTGATGAGGCAGGCTCGGCCAGTGTAATTCTTTATTTCGAATGGGCCGGCGAAGTCGACTCCAGTGTGCGTGAAAGGTCTCGAGTAGGACGCCCTTTCCTTGGGCAAGTCCCCCATCATTTGGGTCTGCAACCTCTTCTTGTAGATCACGCAAACCTTGCAAGAGTTGATGGTGGATTTGACGAGGACCTTCAATTTTGGAATCCAGAATCTGGAACGGATCATCCGCATGACGACTTGGTTACCCCCATGTAAGGATATACGATGGGAGAAAAGAACCAGTAGTCGTGGAAAGGACGAGGAATACGAGAGTATGATTGGATGACTCTCATCATAACGCAGCGAGTGGGACGCCCTCAGACGCCCACAGGCCCGTAGAATCCCCTTGCCATCGAGAAAAGGGTTCAAGTTTCGGATTGAACTTGAGGAAGGAACCTGCTGCTTGGACTGCAGACAGTGGTATTCTTGTGGAAAAGTTTGTCGTTGAGCCATGACGATTAGCCACTCTTGGATCCGTGACAGCTCATCCGCTTGGACCACGGTAGAGCTTGGAACTGCCAACTTCCGACTCCTATCGATGATTCGGAGAACATAGGCAGACGTGCGCAGTGCCTTGCCAAACTCAGAGAACTTACTCAGGAAATCAGGAGTAGGAGGTAACTTAGCGACGTTGCACTTAATCCGCTGCTCCAGCAGAGTCTCTGGAATGGGACTTGGAGATGTTGGCCATTGATCCGGTTGGAGATGAAGCCACTTTGGTCCACGCCACCGCAAAGGGTTATGAATCAGTTATTGTGGCAGGACACCTCGGCTTGCAAGATCTGCAGGGTTGTGCTCGGATCGCACATGCGACCAATTTTTGGAGTCGCTGGCTTGGACGATTTTGACCACACGATTGGCCACAAAGGTTGTCCATCTGCAGGGTGGCTTGTTCAACCAGGCGAGAACAATTGTTGAATCAGTCCAAAAGAAAGTCTGGAAACTTTCTGCTGGCAGATTCAGGAGGAGGGCTGCACATAACTCAGCCAACAGGACTGCGCCACAAAGCTCCAAACGTGGCACTGAGAGAGACTCGACAGGAGCCACCTTTATCTTCGCAGTAAGGAGATGTGTGGAAACCTTGTTCGCCATCTCCACACGGACATAGATCGCCGCTCCATACGCCCTTTTTGACGCATCACAGAATCCGTGGTACTGGAGCTTCACTCATGTCTGGAATTGGACCCATCTTGGAATCCGGATCTTTCCCAGAGCAGGATAGCTCTGGAGGTACTCCTTCCATTAGAGTAAAAGATCCGTGGGTAAATGCTCGTCCTATTCGAGCGTTCTCAGCCAGATCTCCTGCATGAAGATCTTGGCTCGGATAACGAAAGGGGCCAGCCACCCGGCTGGGTCGAAAAGCTTAGCGATTTGCGAAAGCACTTCCCTATTCATGTAGGAGTCCTGATGGGCAACTTCTTGTGGCATGAAGAAGAACTCGTCATCGTGAGCTTGCCACCTGATGCCCAGAGTTTTCGCCGTACTGGAGTCTTCGAGTTCGAGGAAATCTTTTCGAAGTAGATGGTCCTTTGGAATGGCCTTCAGCACGCTCTTATGGTTCGACGTCCACTTCCTCAGCGGGAACACACTTCCGCAATGGTCCGGATGGCCTCTTCCTTTGTGTGTGTCCCCGCCAGGACGACGTCCACGTCGCTGGAGGACTCGTAGAGCCAGGAAAGGCGCACAGTTGACACCGAATGTCACTGTGTTCAACTCGAAGTCACGGATCTCACCGTCCGACGTATGGAACAGAATTCGTTGGAACGGTGTGTGCTTCGAGTCCATGAGAATTTGGCGATACATCTTCGTTATGTACGCGTTGAACACATATCGATAGTATCGCCATCTGAGGATCTGCAACGTGAGATCCGATTGGAAAATGGGCACTGAATGAAGGATATCATTCAGACTCTTGCCATTTGAGGATGGACAAGATGCGTTGAAAACGACCCGCACCTTCGTTGTGGTGCTATCTGGTTTGAACACGGCGTGGTGAGGTAGGTAGAAATTAGGAGTCGTGACAATCGCCTGAGGCGATATGGGTGTCATATGACCCAAGTCCACGTACTCCTGGAGAACGGCATTGTACTGCTCCTTTAGAGAATCGTTTCTTGACAAACGATAACGAATGCCGAATTCTCGATATGGAGCGTCAGCTTCGTCGAAGAACCAATGCTGAAGAGACATAACTTCTGCGATTGGGCTGCAACTGCGTGATTTAGCCCGGATACCTGGGCTCGCACGGACTTCAAAGGCAACTTAATGCGTTGGAACAGACGCTCAGAAATGAAATTCGCTTCGGACCCGGAATCAATTAGCGCACGTGCGGTGTATGTAGTGCCCAAGTGGCATACATTGATGACCGCCGTGCCGAGAAGGACATTCGTTGGATTCGAAACGGACTGTATATTGGAAGATGAAGAGGCACCATTGTGGGCACTGTCGCCCCGATGAAGAAGAGTGTTGTGCCGACCTTTGCATGTAAAGCAATTGTGCGTACTCGTACACTCTCGGAGTTGGTGACCTCTTGCGAAACAGTTTAAACAGAGACTTTTCTGTTTGATGTAGGTCATTCTCTCATTGACCGACATTTGCAAAAAACGTGGACACACCCGGACAGGGTGATTCTCCTTTGAGCACAAGTCACACGATTTGCCTTTCGGAGTGACTCGGGCCTCAAAAGAGTTGACCCGCTTGGAATTCTGGGGACGGGATGGTCCTGCAGTCGCGTTCTGTGGGTTGGCAGTCTGTTTCACTTCCTCAATCGCTTCGAGCGTACGATAGCGCTCATTGAGGAACGTGCTCATATCCTGCCATGCGGGAATTTTCGCTTTGTCCATCAAAGATTGCTCCCACAACGAGAGTGTGAGCTTGGGGAGTTTGGACGAGCAGAGGAAAACGAGGATGCAATCTGCGAACGGGCTACAGACGGAAATGTCTGAATGCTCAAGAGCGGTCAAGCAACGCTGAATCGTGCTCTGCAGCTCCTTGATAGCTGCTCCCGACTCTTGGGTAACCGTGGACAGGATTTTTAACAAGCGCTTGTTTTCAAACCGTTCGCAGAGAGCACCCCAATCCGACGCGAAACCATCGTTTGTCAGCGGAAATTTGGCTACGATTTCATTGGCCTCATCTGCGGTCTTCGAATTCAAATGGAAAAGTTTCTCAACCGGAGTCAACCTTGGATTGTTGACATATATGGCCGTGAAAAGGCCACGGAAGGTCGGCCACCGCAAGTAATCCCCACGGAACACTTCGGTGTCGACTGGAGGGAGCCGGCAGCCACTGGAGTATACAGGAGGAACGGATGCTTCACTCCTGCTGGACCTGGAAACTTGGGTAATTTGCCCCTTAACACGGGCGAGACACCGCTCATACACTGCATAGCAGTGATCGTATTTCGCCTCCATGGCCTGTGTGCATTCACTGTCGCCGTCTCGATGCAGTGCATCAGCGCATGTGGAATAGGCGGCTTCGACACTGTCCCAGAGGGCTTGCAGCCGGTCACGACGGATCTCGTACGTGTGTACATTGTCGTCTTCGGCTGCAGGCCCTCTGACCCGACTCTCAAAGTGCACCAGTCTGTCGGAGACACTGACGAAGTTGCTGAGAGCCATCGCACGGGTTTCGCTAAGTTTAGCTTGGACGGAACGAGTAGTTGCTTGACTACGTGGAGCAGTCGAAGAAGCAGACGGCGACGGACGATCGACTTTTACTCGGAGTTGAGCGGCAGGGGTGGCGGATTTGGACCCCGAAGGAGCGGGCGAAGCTGACGACAGGCGACGAGCTGTGGTCGGAAGCTTTAACGAGTGTTTTGAGTCCTTTTCGCTCTTTTGGCTCTTGGACATACTATGCTTCGGCAGTCACTTTAGAGTCTTTTTCTCAACAAAGACTCACGATAAAGCGGACAGCCGAAAGCAAGCACAAAATGGAGAGGAACTTCGGCTGTCACAGGATAGTGAGCAAAGCCGACACAAGAAAACAGACGAGGAGGAAAAAATCGCTGTTGGAAAAAAACAAAATTGTTTAAGTAAAACACAAACAGCAGCGTGAATCTTTTATTACTCGGTGTGATTGCTGCTGTTTATATACGTATACGGAGATGGATATGATATTATATATATATTGTATGCCTAACACTGCATTGAGTACATAATATCAATAAATACGGAGCATATACGGAGTGTATATGTGTGTAAGTGTCGTGTATGGAAATGTACGTGTATGTATGTGTGCTATATGTGGATGTATATATGTCGTATGTATATGTATGTATATATATATATATATGTATATATATATATATGGAGTGTAGAGGATCTACGCGCGTTTGCTATTAGAAGAGCAACTCTCTTGTTATTTTGAATATATCAACATGAAGAGAGATTGCATACACAGGAGTGTGTTAAAAAACAGACAAACGCGATACGACAGAAAAAGAAATAGCAAAGTACACACAACCGCGGCCAAATCGGAAAATATTAGCGAACTCTTTTAAACTGTATAGATACTTACACATACATATGTATATATACTGTGCCAAGTATACACAAAGTAGAAAAGATGGCTGAGAAAATGCCGGTAGAACGCTTATGTACTATATATATGCTGTGTCACATATATATAAGGTACAAGGAAAAAGTAATATGGCGCGAACACGACACTTGCACAAAATGTATGATGGAAAAAAAAATTTATTACTTATCTTGAAAAAACAACCAATGCTGTTGCTGGGGTCGAGCTAATCCAGAAATCCGGCTCGAAGGACCAAGTGTTTGTAGGGGGGCGTCTTTCAAGTAAATAAAAACACTTTCACTTTTTATACGTAGTGGGTTTGTTCACTTTACAAACTTTTATTCGACACTTGAAAATATACTTATGCATGTGCTTGAGAAAATTCGAAAACATATGGTAGAAGGCGGAATAGGAAAAAGCACTAAAAAGGGCAGGGTGACCATCTCTAGAGGAAACGAAGAACAGTGTGGCTGCGCGTATGACACGGTCAAACGCACAGTATACCAGCTTTGTCGCTATCGATAACTTGCGATCGCGACCACACTGTCAGCTGGCCTAAGTGGTCACACCTGCAGTCATCTGAGAATACACACTTATAAGAAGAACCTATTAAAGTTTAAAGCAAGGGAATAGACAAAAAATAAATCAAAACTATTAATAAATGATAAACTATTAATAAACACAAACTCAAAAGACGAAGACAGGGCAACAGCACAACAAGCACACGAGCGAAAACAAATTTTTTTAGTTCAAAACTGACCCTGAAAATGTTAAGACGGTGTTAGAATTTTTACGATTGTAAGCACATCTGCAATTTTCTGCAAACAAAATTTACACATTTATTACCTTTAGAGCCGGCAAACACATTGGTATACAACTTAACTGTGGCGTTCTGTGGCGTCACTACTAAAACTTTAGCTAAACATAAAAAAGACGTTCAAAATATAGACAAAAAACATGTATTATTTCAAATTAATATAACAAGATGAGTTTAACAAGTACGTTTTTTATAACATCTCAAATTTTAGAAAATACCTTCAACTTCAAAATCCATTACAAATATTATAAACTTGGACACGTAATAAATGAACTGACCACTTCAAAGTTCGGTTTTGTTGTGAATAATTCGCGATGCACGCAAGCTGTGCTGTGCAAATGACTACCTTCTCGCAACTTCAATTCTATTTTTAGAAAGAACCGTTAGATATCCAGAAATATCTAGTTTGCCATGAAAAAGGTTGGACAGTTTAGAAACGATTTGATTACTTTTCGTGCATTTTTGTTGTTATGACTTTTTTTTATTTTTGGCCTATGGACGCAACCACTGTGCATTGGTGTCCATGTGCGCTTCAGAGGTGTCTTCGTAGGTGATAATTTGTCTGGCTATAGTATTTGGGGTTGATGAGTTTGTTTTTGATGTAATAGGTGTGTTTATTTTTTTTTATAGCTGGTGTTTCGTGTGTTGAAATTGCTGCTTTTGGGCGTAGGGTATTGGTGGGTGTGTATGGCGTGTGTTGTATAATAAGCATGCTGTCTTGTGGTCCTTTTTTTGGGTTCTTTTGATAGCAGTCAGTTCTTTTTGTTTGATAAAGGCGGGGCATAATTTGTCCATTGCGATAAAACAATAAAACTTTAAATTTGAAGTTTCGCGTTTCATTTTAAAAACAATAGTTTAACGCGTAAAAGCTACTAAAAAAACTTGGTAGCTTAACAGATATATCGCGACTGTAGCTTCAATATTTGGCTTGTTATTCGAGTTTTTTCAATGTGACTTGATCTGCGTGCAAGCATCTATATCCTTTAGAGTCTCTCGGCTGTTAACGCTAATCAAGAATATATGTACTCTTTAGGGTCGGAGATGCTTCCTTGTGTCTGTTACATTTCCTGCCGGCACAAAGTTATAATACGCTTCTACTGATAGATAGCGGGTATAATTATATTAACACATGGAGAGCCGTGGCGCTGGTGCTTATACTTTTGCCCTTCAAAAAAACCATGCCTACTCTTAGGCCCAAAACAATAAGTGCGGTCTTGAGCAAAAACTTTTTTATTCGCAACAGCATTATTCCTACCCCAGAAGAGCCGACCGTTGCGATTAAAACCCCAGAGTCTCTTCGGCTCATTTCGAAATTCGAACGCCGCGCGAGTTATACATTTATCAGCACTTTCCCATTCCCCACCACTTATTCATAAACAATACTCAAAGCGGTCACTAGGACCGGGCTTACAATTATCTTCAATGTGATAGGAAATAAACATAAACAGATGCCAAGTCAAGAGCGAATATGCCGCTAATTGACATATATCATATAACATACATATATCCACTTAATTCAATTCTGTAACGAGAAGCAGCCAGATTAAAGTAACCTATAAACAAAAGAGTAGCTAGCAGATTTAACATACACTAAGCAGAAAAAGTCTGCTTACAAACATAACGCTCAACTTTGATGTTAAATAAAAATAGTTGTATTGAAGATATTGGCTTAATTTTTTTTTTTTTGAAATTAACAACATATCTATTATGAAAAAATAAAACCAGTCTTTATTTATTTTCATCAGCAACTTTTTTACTTAAAAACAAAAAGTACACCAGTTTTCGGACCAGAAAAAGTCTGCGTTCAAACTTAAATTATTTAAAAAAAAGCCATTTATTGATAAAAACATTACAAAAATTAGTACGAGGTAGGATAAATAGGAAGGTTTATTGTGCCAATCAAGCGTTTTGGCATTGATTAAACCAATTTTTTGTGAATTCTGGTGATATTTCGATCCACTCATCCAAAATTGCTCCCGAGGGAGAAAACCGCTCGTCAAACTGAGCCAAAAAGAGAAATCTCTGCGGGAAATTGTCGAATTTGTTTTTAAAACGCATTCAATGATTAAAAAAGTCCAAAAAAATTTGAATCAAACCGGCACAGTTCAATCAAAGCCACATTCTGGTAGGCCTCCAAAGCTGACCGATCGAGAAGAGCGGGAGGTTTTGAAGTCGGTGAGGCGTAATCCTGGGTCAACTGCCGCAAAAATTGGTCAGGACATAAAGGAGAACTATAAGAAGGATTTACATGATAAAACAATCCGAAAAATTTCCAAAAAGTAGGACTTTCATGCCTGTGTTGCGCGGAAGAAGATTCTCATATCACACGTCAGTAAAGCGAAGCGCTTTGATTTTGCAAAAAATGCATCCAAGAGCCTTTAGCCTTTTGGAACAAAGTTATTTTCAATTATTGGAGCCATTTGACATAAAAGGGCGAAAATTTGAGTGGCGCAAACCTGGCACAGCCCTTGATGTGCATAACCTTGCGCCAACAGTTAAGTACGGTGGTGGCAGCGTGAGCAACACAGGCATGAAAGTCCTACTTTTTGGATAATAGAGTAGCTGCATAGTCTTAAGCTCAGTTTGTACCACATCATCAGTGAACCATTTACAAATAAAATAAAACTTTAATAAAGAGAGCTGTATTCATTGGGAAAAAGTCAAATTCACTATATAATTAGCGCAGCCGGTCTTAACGGACTAATTAATAACACACTAATAGTGATTTTTTGGAATTAAGTCATCAAGACAAAACTAACCAGAATCATAAAAGTGACAAACATAGTGCATAACAAGTAAGAAAGTTACAGTCGAGTGTGCTCGACTGTGAGATACCCGCTACCCACTTTGAATAAAAGCAAAATATTGCGGTGTTTTTGCAAAATATACCAAAAATAAAAAAATTATTAAAAATTTACCAAATTGTATATTTGGTATATCGATATAGTACCACATTCTAAATATACCATAGACGTCACAATGTACCACATTGTCGGCCAACGCAACTCAGACCCCTAGTTTTTGCATATACAAAAGTAATCACAATTACTATAGTGCTGAAGGTTGATGAACCTTTACCCAGTGGTGGGCAGCACGTGATCATTCAGATCAATATGGAGGCCGAGGATCTGCTTTACAAGCGCACCGGCAAGATGGCGTGGGGCTTAGGGAGCGTGTACCTTCGCCTCAAAAAACGTCATCCCAACGACCAGGACACCCACACGCTGAGGTCAGCGGAGGTTGAGGCAGATCTCGGTCTCGAGAGCGTGACCGACGCCACCCTGCACCTCAGCCTTACTGTCGAGGCGGAGGAGGTGAGGGAGGAACTGTCCATGCAGACGGAGAAAAGTGAAGAGTCCTGGACAGACCCTCCTTCTCTGGTCATAAGTACATTCAGTTTGCCATTCCCTTAAACAGGTACCTACGGCTCAGCCGTTTAGAAATCCCCGTAATACGAACTGGGCGAAAACCTTCAGCTTTGTTTTCAAGTCTCTTGGTCCGCCGTCCACCATCATCTCGGAACAGGACCTAGAAACAACTGTTAATGTTTACTTTCCGCGTTTCGCCAAACCTTTAGGCTCTCAAGACCGACGAGAAGACCCAAGCCACCCTTATGGAGTACAGATCTCTCATCGCATACGTGGTGAGCTTACTAGCATACTTCAACTTGAAGCATTGCTCTTAGCTCATTTCCCCGGGATGTATTGGAATAGAAAACAGTGACTGGCAGCTCTTTCCTAGTCTCCCAGTTCCGAGCCCCCCCCTGCCGATCTAATTACAGACAATAAAATAATTTGGGCTATCGACTCCTTTGCGAAGGGCAAGTCGCCCGGTCTCGATGGACTTTTTCCAGCAATGCTGCAAGCCAGCAAGCCCACGATTGTTCCTTGGCTATCGGGAATCTATTCGACGTGCCTCGCATGGTGTCATATCCCCACTCTTTGGAGGATCTCAAAAGTCATTTTCCTGCCCTAGGACGGCAAATGCCGTCATGTGGTTCCAAATGACTTCCGGCCAATCAGCCTAACTTCTTTCCTGCTAAAAACTTTGGAAAAGCTACTTGTTTTGCACATCAGAAGCAACTCAATGCATCTGTTGGCCCCTAATCAGCATGCGTATACTAAGGGCAAGTCCATTGAGACGGCTCTCCATGCCCTAGTAGCCTCCATCGAAAAAGCAGACCATTATAGAGAATAAGCCTTGGGTGCATTTCTAGATATTTCAGGCGCCTTCAATAACGTCACTACTGACGCTATTATGAAGGGCCTTACCTCAGTAAACACAGCTCCAGCGATCCACAGGTGGGTCAACCGCCTTCTTTGCGACAGGCGGGTGGTGGCTACGTGGGGTGGTGCGGCCATTACAAAGGAAGTGCGAGATGGCACTCCCTAGGGAGGGGTTCTCTCGCCTCTCCTTTGGAATTTGGTCGTTAATAGACTACTTCAAAAATTCATTAGACGGGCCCCAAGTTAATTGCCTATGCCGATGACATAAGCATTTTGATAACTGGAAAATGCCCAACCACCCTCAGTTCTGTAATGGAACTTACTTAACGGGAAGTTAAAGCATGGGCCGAATCAGCCGGGCTCAGCATTATCGCGGACAAAAGGACCTTATCCTTTTCACGAAGAGGTATAAGGTACCTGTGTAGTCCCCCCAAAAATAGTCTGCACTACGCTAAAGCCGAGCCAAGCAGTGAAATACCTAGGTGTGGTTCTGGACAGCAAACTGTCATAGAGGCTCAACGTGTTAGAAAGGGTGAAGAATGCTACCGGTGCCTTGTACATGGCGAAAAAGATGCTTGTTGCACTTGGGGCCTCTCTCCTAATCTTATGCGGTGCATATACATCTCTGTTGTTTGGCCTATCCTTACCTATGGTATTCTAGTGTGGTGGCAGACTACGGAAAAAAGGACGTACCTATCCATCATGGAAAGGACACAGCGTCAAGCGCTACTGTGTATCACAGGCGCACTCAGGTCGACGCCTACTAAAGGTAATAGCTGGCGCCGTCCGCCAAACTCATACGCGCAATCCATAGCCGCAAAATCCGCCCAACTGGGTCTACTAGGCTGTGGTCACAGCGCCATTGGTAGGGAGACTAAAACAGACTTGGACCCTGCTGGCGGGAAGGAACCTCTTCAGCGACGGGTCGAATATGGAGGAAGGAGTCGGTGCGGCCGTATACTGCCCAGATCCGGAAGTCTTCGCCATTGGCAAGGATGCAAAAGTGCCTCGGGGTTTACATCACAATTACAATTCGATTAATATCTTTGTTGACAGCCAGGCTGCAATAAGATCAATGAATTCGGATGTGATCAAGTCCAAAGTTGTCCTGGACAGCAGAAGAGCAATAGAGTCGCTGAACACATCTGTGATCGTGCGTATCTATTGGATCCTAAGCCACCAGGGCATCGATGGCAACGAGATCGCAGACACTCTCGCCAAAGAGGGGGTTGGTCCATGCTGTTAAGATGGGCATCGCGAACAGTGACCAGTGTAGGAAATGCAACGAGTCCGGAGTCAAGGAAACACTTAAGCATCTTCTCGGTAGATGTCCAGCGTTATCCAGACTCCGGATGAAATACCTTGTTTCGCCGTTTCATAACGAACTTCGTGATGTTTCCCGGCTACCACCTAGGATGCTGCTGGCCTTTGCCAAAAACGCATCCATACTGTGCAGCTTCTGAGACGAAGACACCCTCCACCGGTACAGCTATGGACCTCTACTGGTCTATGCTTCGCCCCTAGCAGGGGCGGCCGGTCTAACCTAATCTAACCTACATCACAAGGGGGATCGCCACAGCCGTAGCATCCTGAAAACGTGCTACAAAATAATAAGTTTTTGGAATAGCTGAAGGCCACGCCGGTTAACACTATAACAACAACAGTGCACGTGTAGTGCCGACGTGTAACCCCGAAGCTGCTGGTGCTGACGCGGCAGCGTGGTGCAAAACTGCGAATATGATCCTGAATGATCGTCCATTAAAGGACAATGCATTGGTGATGACTCTAGGTAAATCTCGAATTGGTAGCGCGTTGCAATGACTGTCGCAAAATTTGCTTTGCGGGAATGACTTGGTCACAATTTGAAGAACTATTAATGCAGAAATATGAAAGCGTAGAGACGCCGGCCGCCATTTTGTTTAACATGTTAAACGGACGCCCAAATGCAAACGAGTACTAATCGGTCTACTGTTGCTGCTTTGTGACGTCATTGATGACGAAATGGAGCTCGATGACAGCGTTCAACGGCGTTCTCGTATTTTTAAACAGTTTGACCAATTAAAATATCTTAAATTGGAAAATGTTTCGCATGGTATGTAGAAATTATTTGTATAAGTGTTTGTCGGGAGCAGCAGACAGCGCATGTTAATGTAATGCTGTAACAGCGTCTGCCAGCAGCGCTGCATCTGCCAGCAGCGCTGCATGCTCTCTGTTAGCGATCGCTTGCAGTTCGATCGGCTATTGTTTTTCTCTCTTCAATTGTAAAAACGCTTGTATAACGTGTCGGTGGCGAAGCTTGAAAGTGTTCAAGTCACAGCCAAAACATACATAAGTGGTTACATATATCTACATATGTACCACAGCAATAAACATTTAATTTGAATTCGCGTGTTTTATTTATAAACAATATTCTTGCGAAATAAAGCTACTAAAAAAGCTTAGTGGCTCAACATTTGGAGGCTCCGGCGAGATTCAATATACTCTCGCTAAGTGTTGTGAATGCAATTGATTTGCATAAATAATCAGTGAAGTGTTTACTAAACAATAACAATTAGTGAAACATTTAAGTGCAAGTGCTCGAGAGTGCAAAGAAATATATATGTATATATGTACATATGCATATATATTTAACAACCGGTGCATTTATATTCTTGCATTCTCCGTTGTTTGCGCATGTTCGCCGTTGCTCCGTGGCTTGCGTACCTTCTCCGCTACTCCGCTGTCGCAGCTGCGTGCATTGCCCTTCTTGTTGCTCTCTCTTACGCTCTCGGTTTGTGTGATCTAAATCAGCTAATCAACTGATTAACTTTGAACAGCTGCTGTGCGTAAGCAACTCGCGCGCGTTTGTGATCGCGGTTTTGACGCGTTTTCCGTGATGCGCTTCTCTTTAAGCTACTGCTGTGCTTAAGCAACTAGCGCGCGTCTGTGATCGCGAGTTTGACGCGTTTTCTCTGGCTTTGAACTGCTGCTGTGCCTAAGCAAACCGCGCGCGGTTTGTAATCGCGGTTTGACGAATTTTTTCTTGCTGCGCTGCACAGTAAATTTGATATACATACATAGTGAGAAATTGCCAGTTAGCACAAGTGCGGTTAACTCCTAACAATGGAAAACTCGATGAACGAGCAAGCGACTACTGTCGAAAATCGCGCGAGGTTTTTCAAGCGGAAGGTTTTATCGCTTTATGATAGCCTTGTGAGACTCGATGCGTCGCTTTCCGAAGTTAAGCTAGCTGCATTTAATTCTTCTGAATTAGCAGTACGGTTTGAGCTATTAGAACGTGCTCAAGCTTCATTTGATTTAGCTCAGAATGCGCTAGAGGAGATAGACTATAATGAGATCGGTAGTGAAACGCGAGACAATTTTGATGAACGGTTTCTTGAAGTGAAATCGCGTGTTCGGGCGCATTTTGACAGTCGTGAGCGCCAGTTGATTCGGTCTTCCACATTGCGGCGTGATGAGACCATCGATCCTTCGGCTAATGGCCTCGGTGCTCGCTCTTATAGACGTCGTCTACCCGAGCTCAAACTTCCCACGTTCGGTGGAGGTTATACGGAGTACGCGAGTTTTTGTTCGAGTCTGTCATTGACAAGGACAACGACTTAGATGATGTTGAAAAGTTTCAGCATCTGCTATCGTGTTTAACTGGTCCAGCGCTGGATGCAGTTCGGTCGTTGGAGATATCGCGGCCCAATTATCGTGTGGCTCTGGAGATATTGGATAATCGGTTCAACAACAACCGACTTGTGTTCCAGTTGCACATCAAGGATCTGTTGGGTACCAAGAAGGTGGAGGCAGGGGCATCCGTGGCCACTAAACTTCGTGAGTTTAGCGATAAGGTAAATGTTCACATGGGGGCATTAAAGACTCTGGGCCGTCCAGAGGAAATCGCGAACAGCATTCTTATTTACGTGCTGCTGCAAAAGCTGGATGTGGAAACCCAGGCTGCGTGGGAGGATAGCAGGGCATTGGACAACCCTGCCGCCTATAAAGTGCCGACAGCCAATGAGTTCTTCACGTTTCTGGACGAAAGATGTCGGAAGCTCGAGACTCTGCAATACGCTATGGGTAGTCACACAGTAGGCTCACAGGTGGGAAGGAGCTCTAGCCATAACGGCAGCAGGAAGGCGTTTGTGGCCCAATCTAGCCCCAGCAGAGCAAATGTTTGTGTGTTTTGTGACGCGCCTGGTCACGGCATATATTCCTGCCCCATCTTCGCAAATTTGTCTCCCTTCTTGAGGCAGAGAGAAGTGAAGAAGCTCGCTCTCTGCTTTAACTGTTTGAAGAAAGGACACCAAACTTGATCCTGCACATCTGGCGCTTGCCGTAACTGTGGTGGGCGGCATCATTCTTTGCTACATTTCGAGACATCGCAACGAGCCTCGTCAGCTGATGCGTCTGCCGCTTTGCAGCCTCAAGCGTCCACCTCTCTTGCTGCTCAATGTCGTCGTTCTGATGCTGTGCTCTTGGGTACTGTTGTTGTTTGGCTTAAGAGTCGTGCTAGGTCGTTCGTTCCTTGTCGTGCTCTGCTGGATTCCGGTTCGCAAGTCCACATGATGACGTCCCATTTAGCCCAACAGTTACAATTAAAACGGACGCGATCAGATGCTATGATTTCTGGCCTCGGGGACACAGACGTTTCTGTTGAAGGATGCACGGTCAATGTTTGTATGCGCTCTTGCATCACCGACTACTCGGTCAACTTTCAAGCTGTTGTGGCATCGACAATCACCAACAGCCAGCCGAACTTTGCTATTGACATCGACGGTTGGGCAATTCCATCCAACATTCAGCTAGCTGATCCTGCCTTCAATCGTCCGCAGCGTGTGGACCTGCTGATTGGTGCAAGCCTATTCTACGGCTTGTAGGACAAATAGGCCTTGGAGAGGGATTGCCTATCCTTCAGAAGACCCGCCTTGGTTGGATCGTTGCTGGTGGTGGTGACAGTACTACGCACACAGCATTGATGGCAGCGCAAAAGGGTTCTGAAAGTAGTAACGATCAAGCAGATGCCAGCCTAAATGAGCTTGTTCGCCGTTTTTGGGAAGTCGAGAGCTGCGAGTATGTGGCCACAAGGTTTAGTAGGGAGCAGCAGGATTGCGAAAAGCATTTTCGCAAAAATGTTACTCGGCTACCATCCGGTGAATACTCCGCAAGATTGCCAATGAAGTCTAGTGTTGACTCGTTAGGGGAATCATATACTCAAGCTCATCGTCGATTTCTCAATCTGGAGCGCAAATTGCAGCGGCATCCTGATCTTAGGATGCAATACTCATCATTTATTGAAGAATACTTGAAGTTGAATCATATGTCGCGTGTTCCTGCTGAGACCATTGAGCGTTGCAAGTATTTTCTGCCACACCACTGCGTGCTAAAAGCCGATAGCACGACAACAAAGCTTCGTGTTGTGTTCGATGGTTCGGCAGCGACATCCACTGGATATTCGTTAAATGAGGTTATGATGGCTGGTCCTGTTATACAGGGCAAATTGATGCATATACTTCTTCGCTTCCGTACATATCTGGTGCCACTAACAGGGGATATATGCAAGATGTATCGATGTGTGCGCATGGCTTCAGCAGATAGCTATTATCAATACATCTTATGGCGCGATTCGCCTAATAAAGAGCTGCAGATTTTTAAGCTGGACACCGTTACTTATGGCACGAAGGCAGCGTCATTTTTGTCGGTTCGTGCAATGCATCAGCTGGCGCATGATGAAGCAGTCTCGTTTCCGGTTGGATCTGTTGCTTTGAAGAATGAGTTCTACGTGGACGATTTTATATCTGGAGGCGATTCAGTTGCAGAGGTTAAGGTCAAGCTGCAGGAAACCGCTGCAATTCTAGCTCGTGCAAACTTCAAACTCAGGAAATGGTGTTCCAGTCATGCCGAAGTATTGTCGGAGATAGTTGACGACGAGAAAGAGTCGTACATGAGGTTCAGCGTTGGTAGCGAGATCACAAAAACTCTTGGCTTAGCGTGGGATCCCTCATCGGATCGGCTGCTGTTCTCGCTGTCGTTCTTAGAAGCTGGTTCCAAGCCGTGCAGGTGGTCTGTCTTAGCCACAATTGCACGATTTTATGATCCGCTAGGACTTCTTGGACCCGTCATGACCAAGTCCAAAATATTTCTACAGCAGCTCTGCAAGGATAAGTTGACATGGGATGAGAGTTTGCCTTTGCAGCGATACACAGCCTGGGTAGAAATGTGCAGCAGCTTTAATTCCATTTCTAGTCTTTCATTCCCGAGAGCTGTTCCTGCTGCTGGGTGCCGTGTCGAAGTTCATGGATTTTGTGATGCCAGCGAAGAGGCCTACGGCGCTTGCGTATATGTAGTGTCCAGTGGACGCACTTCTCAGAGTCGGCTGTTGTGCTCTAAGTCCAGAGTCGCACCACTCAAAACTATATCAGTTCCCAAGCTGGAATTATGCGGTGCTTATCTTCTGGCCAAACTGCTTCATGCAGTTAGAAACATGGGTTTTCTTGATGAGGAGTTCTTTTGCTGGAGTGATTCATCGGTGGTACTCTCATGGATAAAGGATGATCCATACAAGTTCAACGTTTTTGTGGCAAATCGCGTAGCGTCTATTCAGGATCTTACCGTCAACATGAAGTGGCAACATGTTGCCACGGCTTTGAACCCTGCCGACGTACTCTCCAGAGGTACAACTCCAGAATGTTTAGCAGAGTCCAAGATATGGTTTCATGGACCAGAGTTTCTTGCTGGAAATCGAGATGGATGGCCTTCACAACGCTGCTTAGAGTCTTCAACGTTGGAAATGCGTAGTAAGGTCATGATAGCCACGTCCCCGTATGATGATATCACTCTTCGTTGCAAGTACCTTAACACGTTTGCCTCAATGCAGCGCGTATATGCGTTTGTGTTTAAATTTGTTAATCGTATAAAGCATCCAGGCCTCAACGTGGTAGATGTCAACAAAGGCACATGGCTGCTACTGCGATTGGTGCAGTTGTCAAATTTATGGAGTGATGTCAAGGAAATTCGTTCGAAGGGCTTCGTCAAGAAATCGAGTTCAATCGCTTCTTTGTTGCCGTTCATCGACCAATTTGGACTTCTGCGTGTTGGCGGTCGGCTAGCCAATTCAACTCTTCCCTACGATGCTCGCCATCCTATTATATTACCTCGACGGCATCCCATTACGTTGGCGCTCATCGCTCACCATCATAAAAATAATCTTCACGTTGGAGCTAGAGCATTATTAGCAAAGATTCGGTTACAATATTGGCCGATTGGCGGACTGCGAACTGTGTCGAAGGTTGTTCGCAATTGCATCGAATGCTTCCGGGCCAAGCCCACTGTGCTCGAACCAATTATGGCCAGCCTTCCGAAGGAACGGTTTCTGAATTCTCGTGCCTTTGCAATAAGCGGAGTAGACTACTTCGGGCCGTTTTACTATAAATCTGAAGTTCGGAACAGACCCCCCAATCAAATGCTACATCAGCGTATTCATCTGCTTTGCTAGCAACGCGATTCATCTGGAGTTGGTGAAAGATTTGACAACTGCCGCCTTTCTGGGAGCGCTAAAAAGATTCGTGTCACTTCGTGGGAGACCTAATCAGATTTGGTCCGATAATGCGACTTTGTCGGGGCCAAAAAATGAACTTCATGATGTCAAGAAACTTCTCCTCAGCGATCCTCATAAGGAGTCAGTTCATCGTGTGTGCCTGATGGACAACATCGAGTGGAAGTTTATTCCTCCTCGTTCCCCACATTTTGGTGGACTAAGGGAAGCAGCAGTCAAGAGCGCAAAGCACCATCTGTATCGTTCTGTTGGTCGCTCTATTCTCAACTACGATGAGCTTCGCACTCTGGTTTGCCAAATAGCGGCAATAATTAATAGTCGTCCATTGCTATCAATTTCAGAAAGTCCTGACGATTTGGATGTGCTGACTCCCGCTCATCTACTGTTTGGTGGTCCTCCAACCGTGATTTTTGAGCCGGACCTAAGTACGCTGGACTACAATCGGTTGGATGGTTGGCAGCGTGTCACTCAGCTGCAGCAGGTCTTCTGGAATAGATGGCGGGAGGAGTATCTGACTCTTCTCCAGCAAAGATCTAAGTGGCGCACTCCTGATCGTCGTCTCCAAGTCAACGACGTGGTCTTGATGAAGGACGAAAATTTGCCTCCTTTTCGGTGGTGCAATGAACACGGTGCAATGCTGTAACAGCGTCTGCCAGCAGCGCTGCATCTGCCAGCTGCTCTCTGTTAGCGATCGCTTGCAGTTCGATCGGCTATTGTTTTTCTCTCTTCAATTGTAAAAACGCTTGTATATCGTGTCGGTGGCGAAGCTTGAAAGTGTTCAAGTCACAGCCAAAACATACATGATTTGAATTCGCGTGTTTTATTTATAAACAATATTCTTGCGAAATAAAGCTACTAAAAAAGCTTAGTGGCTCAACAGTGTTTAATTATATGTGATTTTGTGTTGTCATGTTTTTAATGAAATACGTAAGCTGTAGTTTTGTTGGTTCTAACCTTAAAATATGTGTGTTTCGTGGAGCATATCTAGCAAGATACAACAGGATTCAAATAACAACTTATTTGGTAGTATGAGTTATTATGTGTACATTCAGATAGCCCTTAAATAATTTGCGGGAATTTGAGGGGGGTTAAATATTTGAATAGATACAAGCAAGGTTGCTATTCGTCGAGGTGACTTACTAGAAGTTTGGCTGGATAAAAATCGCAATGTCAACGCTACTTTTGACTGGGTTTGCGTCGACGTAATTCCAAATGATTCCGGAAAGGTGATTAAAAACAAAATAAAATAAAAAAAATTAAAAAAAATAAAATAAAAAAAATTTGAAATTCACAAATAATATAAGCAGCAAATTCTCCAAGTTTCAACTTTCTATCTTTAAAATTACGGTTATGGCCAAAATAAAGGCATTTCATCCCAATGTGCACAGTCAAAATTTCTGAATTTTATCTAGAGATACAATTTCATGTTGTAAACAATGACTACTTTAAATATGACATAATGATTGATCGGGAAACATTACAAAATGATTTTGACATTACAAGAGACTCAGATAAGCTAAGTATATTTAAAACTAAAACTGTTAGTGTAGTTCACAAATCCACAGCAGACACTATGGTTAAGATAATTAATAACAACGTTGATTTAAATGAGCAGGAATAGCAAACTTTAATAAATATACTGGAACAATATTCTGATCATTTTATAGATAAAATACCACAAAGGTGAGTAACAACTGGCGCATTAAAAATCCGTTTATTAGATAATAATAAGACAGTTCAGAGACGCCCGTTCAGACTCAGTGACGATGAAAATAAGCTTGTCAGAGTAAAAATAAGGCAGATATTAGATGCGAAAGTGATTCGCCCAAGTAGCTCGCCTTACCCTAGTCCAATGCTTCTAGTAAAAAAGAAAGATGGCAGTGATAGATAGACTACAGGGAGCTAAATGCTAACACAGTGTCAGACAAATATCCATTGCCACTAATTTCAGACCAAATTAACAGACTGCGAATACTTTTCGAGCCTAGATATGGCTAGTGGCTTTCATCAAATTCCTATAGAGGCTGAATCAATTGAAAGAACAATTTGAGTTCCTTGCCGCGCCATTTGGGCAGAAAAATGCTTCCTCAGTTTTTCAGCGATCAATTATACAAGCATTAGGTGAACTTGCATGTTCATACGCGGTAGTTTACATAGATGACGTTTTTATTGTTCGAAGATCAAAAGAAGCCTATGAAAGATTGAACATTGTGTTAAAAGCTCTATCATGTGCACGGTTTTCCTTTAATATAAAAAAGTGTGCATTTTTATCAAAAGTGGTGAAATTAAACCCAATGCTAGAAAATTAGAAGTTTTATTAGCATTACCTAAGCCAAGTTCAGTTAACCAACTCAGACAATTTATAGGTCTAGCATCTTACTTACGGCAGTTCGTATCACATTTCTCTGAGCAAATGAGACCGTTATATATGTTATTATAACATCTAAAAGTAGTAATTTTATTTGGAACAAGGAGCATGGACAGATACTCCAAAATATCATTCAAGCATTTGATCCAAACTACCCAATGGAACTTCACACTGATGCTAGTGCAGATGGATATGGTGCAATGCTGGTGCATAAAATTGATGGCAAGTGCGGGGTGGTAGAGTATTACAGTGAGCGTACTACTGCAGCTGAATCCAAATATCATTCTTGTGAGTTGGAAACGCTGGCGGTGTACAATGCTGTGAAAGATTTCCGCCACTATCTGCATTGTAGGAAATTTGTAGTGCATACAGATTGTAACTCGAATTAACGCCCAGAGTACACCATTGCTGGGCTTACAATCATTTGATTTCGATGTTGAGTACCGCAAGGAAAGCCAGATGGCACATGTAGATTTCCTGTCCCGTAATTGAATTCCAAGTAAATCTATTGATGTAAACAAAGTAACTGAGGTGCGAGTAGACTTAGCCGAAATTACAGACAATTGGCTAATCGCTAAACAACAACGCGATCAAGATATAGTTAGTATTGTGGCACATCTAAATTCAGGTGAAATGTCAGATGATTTAGCAAGAACTTACGAGATGAGAAGCGGATTATTATAATGTAATATACAAAGAAATGGCAAAACACGCTGTTTGCCTGTTATGACTCGCGCCTTTGGATGGTCCGTCATTAATAATGTCCACGAGACCATAATGCATCTTGGTTGGCAGAAGACCCTTGACAAAGTTTATGAGCAATATTGGTTCCTATTCCAACAAAAAAAGCTACAGTCGAGTGTACTCGACTGTGAGATACCCGCTACCCATTTTGAATAAAAGAAATATATTTTGCGGTATTTTTCTCAAAATATACAGAATACTAAAAATATACCAAATGGTATGTTTGGTATATCGATATAGTACCGCATTCAAAATATACCATAGACGGCACAATATACCAGATTGTCAGCCAAGGCAAATAAGACCCCTGCCCATACAAAAGTATTTCTTTAATAACTTCGACAATTTTTATCTGATCGCAACGAAATTTTCAGGAATCATAACTAGTACTATAATAATTATTGTATACACCAAAACTCGCAACTCTAGCTTTAAAATTACGCTTGTTATTCGATTTTTTTGATTTGCGGGGGCGGAAGTGGGCGTGGCAAAAATTTGAAATAAACTTGATCTGCGTGCAAACATAACAAATGCTGTCGAAAAAAAATTATAGCTCTATCTCTTATAGTCTCTGAGATCTAGGTGTTCATACGGTCAGACACACAGACGGACAGACAAACAGACGGACATGGCTAGATCGTCTCGACTGTTGACGCTGATCAAGAATATATATACTTTATAGGATCGGAGATGCATCGTTCTACCTGTTACATACATTTCCTGCCGGCACAAAGTTATAATACCTTTCTACCCTATGGGTAGCGGGTATAAAAATTCCATGGTATACTATACATATGTATGTATAAACATTAGCGGTAAATTAAGCGGCAAAAACGATATGAAAGAGTGTAGTGTGTAACGATCGGAAGTGTTTGAAATCGTAGAGTCTGTACTAGCGGGGCACGCTATAATTTCCGAACCACAAATCGGTAGTAAATAAAAAAAAAAATATATATGTCGGATCTTAAATTATGGTAGTCAGTGTAAAAGACTTAAATCAAATACGCGTACCAAGTGACATTTCTTGTCTCTACACTATAACGGTTGTTTGTTAGTACGCTTTGATCCTTCTATTCGCCAGATGGTCAGAATAGTTCGATGCGAACATGAGAGAGAGATGTTGCGTGAGGTTAGAGGTTCGAAAGAGAGATACACACTACGATTGTTGTGCGTGTATGCTTGAGCCACTGCGAGAGACAGAGATAGAAGTATGTTCGTTGCAGCTTTTCTGAAGAGCATTTTCGGTATGCAAAAAGGTTGGCGAACACTTCTAAGTTGGCAGTGGCGTAATCAAGTTTATTCGCCGTATACAATCCGCGTAATTTAATATGGAAGAAA
Organism: Drosophila nasuta; assembly: GCF_023558535.2. NCBI lineage: Eukaryota > Metazoa > Arthropoda > Insecta > Diptera > Drosophilidae > Drosophila > Drosophila nasuta. Next base: position 883,744 of record NW_026869398.1, read on the forward strand.
ATAATAATAACCCGACATCAGAAGTGGGATCAGTGCCAACTCCTGCATTTTCTGAAGATCAGTGGCGTACCATTATGGAACTCCAAAATCGTAATTTCGTCGAAATGTGTAAAGCAATGCAAGCGTCTGTGCGTCCACAAAATCAAGTGGTTTTGCCAAAATTTAACCCAGATGTAACTGGAGCTGATGCGACTCAATGGTGTGCAACGGCAAGCATTATTATGGACGAACAGCAGATTAATGGCAGCGCACTTATCATGATGTTGAGTAGTTGCATGCAAGGCAGTGCTTCGGCGTGGCTTGCACAGATCTGCTATCCCGGCATTAATTGGGAGCAGTTTAAAGAACTGTTTCTACAGCGTTTCGAGATTAAGGAAACGTCGGCAGCTATGTTCCTGAATATGCTGAACAGCCGTCCAGGCTACAATGAGTGCCCTGCAGTGTACGCAAGCCGTATGGTGACGTCATTGACCACAAAATGGCGCAATATGAACGTCGAGGAAATAGCTGTATCCACCGTACTTGCGCACATGGCCAATTTTGACAACCGTTTGCAGCGTATGGTGTTCTCGTCAAATGTACAAACTAGAAGTCAACTCCAGATGGAACTGAAAGCATTTACATTTGACAAAAAGCGTAGTGCTGGAAGTACTGATGGTAATAGCGGCGACAGCAAGCGAGCCAAAATTGTGTGCCACTTATGCAAGAAACCAGGACATAAAATGGCGGAGTGTAAATTAAAGCGGTCTGGATCGGAGAATAAACAGCATCGCGATTTGCAGAATGTGACCTGTTACCGGTGTGGACAACTTGGGCATCTTGCGAATCGGTGCACGAACAATGCAGCTAAATCTGGAGCAGTTACTGAGAAGAAATGTAATCAATGTTTTGTGGCTGAGCCAAAAGGAGTTTTGACACATCAGGGTGAGATCTTTCCTATTTGCTTTGACTCTGGAGCAGAATGCTCGCTTATTCGAAGTAGTGTTGCCGGTAAATTTGATGGCAAACTTATTAATAATATTGTCATAATACGAGGTATTGGCGACGCTGGCATTTCCAGTAAGCTACAAAAACTATGTAAATGTATTATTAATGGAAATAATGTAGAAATACTGTTTCACATCATAGCAGATAAGTATCTCACAAATGATATTGTAATTGGTAGGGAAATCCTTAGTCAGGGATACGAAATCATCTTGAAACCTGATAAATTTGAATTTGTTAAGTCTAAATCTGTAAACGTTTGCAAAGTATCTGAGCCATCTGCCTTGTTACTTAATGTTGATACTGAAATGATTGGTAATGACAATGAAAACTTAATTAAATTACTTGAAGACTATTCAGCTGCATTTATTGATGGAATCCCTTGCACAAAGGTTAACACGGGTGAAATGACTATTAGATTAATTGATCCAAACAAAACTGTGCAGCGGCGTCCATATCGTTTAAGTCCAAATGAAAAAGAAATTGTACGTGAAAGGATAACGGAATTGTTAAACTGTAACATTATTCGACCTAGTTGTTCTCCCTATGCTAGTCCTATACTCTTGGTTAAAAAGAAGAACGGATCCGATCGACTTTGCGTTGACTATCGTGAACTGAACAACAATACTGTTTCGGACAGATATCCCTTACCACTTATTAACGATCAGATTGCTAGACTAGCGGGTGCAAAATATTTTACTTGTCTGGATATGGCTAGTGGATACCATCAGATACCCATTCATCCCGATTCTGTTGAATATACCGCGTTCGTTACACCTGATGGGCACTATGAGTATCTGACAATGCCATTTGGCCTCAAGAACGCCCCGTCTGTTTTCCAGAGAGCTATTATAAACGCATTGGGAAATCTTGCATATTCTTATGTAATAGTCTATATGGATGATATAATGGTGGTGTCATCTACCATAGAATTAGGTATGCAAAGATTGAGAATTGTTTTGGATGTATTGACTGCAGCGGGATTCTCTTTTAACATAGCAAAATGTGGATTCATAAAAACTACTGTACAATACTTGGGGTACGAGCTGGAGAGTTAAGGCCTAATCCGCGAAAAATTCTTGCGTTGAATTCCTTGCCACCACCGCAAACCGTTCGTAGCGTAAGACAGTTTATAGGATTGGCGTCTTATTTTCGAAAATTCGTGCCTCGGTTCTCACAGATTATGAAACCGATATATTCCTTATCTTCGAGTAAAAGTGTGTTTAATTGGAATAGCGAGTTGGAAGATATTAGAAAAAATATTATTGCTATCCTTATAAATGAGCCTGTACTTGTTATTTTTGATCCACAACATCCAATAGAGTTACACACAGATGCTAGCTCTTACGGTTATGGTGCAATGTTAATGCATCGAATCAATGGTAGTCCTCATGTAATAGAGTATTTTAGTAAAACTACTTCCCCTGCGAATTAGAAACCTTGGCAGTGGTAGAATCCGTTAAACAGTTCCGTCATTACTTAGTCGGTCGTACGTTTGTAGTGTATACTGATTGTAATTCTCTTAAATCATCGCGGACGAAGATTGAGCTAACACCAAGAGTGCATCGTTGGTGGGCGTACTTGCAGTCGTTTGATTTCAAAATCGAATATAGAGAAGGAAAGCGCATGGCGCATGTGGATTTTTTATCGATAAATCATATTCAGGAAGCAACCAAAGTTGAAAAGTCTTTAGTCCCTGAAAAGCGTGTAAACTTAGCAGAAATCTCAAGTGACTGGCTTGCTGCTGAACAGCGCCAGGATTCTGAAATCACTGATATCATTAACAAACTTAACTCTAAAAAGTTGACAGATGATGTTGCACAGACTTATGAGTTGAGAAAAGGTGTTTTGTTTCGTAAAGTTCAGAGAAATGGAAGAACCCGTTGTTTGCCAGTAGTGCCCCATGCATTTCGATGGTCAGTAATAAATCAAGTGCACGAGTCCATCATGCATTTGGGATGGAAAAAGACTCTTGACAAGACTTATCAATATTATTGGTTTGCTAAAATGAATAAATATGTTAGAAAGTTTGTCGATAGCTGCATTACATATAAAACTGTTAAGGGTTCATCTGGAAAGATACAAGCCGAGTTACATCCAATTCCAAAAGTGAGTGTGCCATGGCACAAGGTGCATATCGACATTACTGGAAAATTAAGTGGGAAGAATGATCTTAAGGAATATGTGATAGTACAAATTGATGCTTTAACAAAATTTGTTTATTTGTTCCATACTCTAAGATTAGATTCTGACAATTGTATTCAGGCAATGAAATCATCTATTTCTTTGTTCGGAATACCGCAGCGTATAATAGCTGATCAGGGTAGATGTTTTACTAGTGGGAAATTTTCAGAATTTTGTACATCACAGAAGATTAAGCTTCATCTTATAGCTACAGGAGGAAGCCGTGCAAACGGTCAAGTTGAACGTGTGATGAGTACACTGAAGAATCTACTGTCTGCGGTTGAATCAAGTCACCGATCTTGGCAAGATGCTTTAGGTGAGGTACAACTTGCCTTGAATTGCACAGTTAGTAGTGCAACCAAGGCAAGTCCCCTAGAGTTGCTTGTCGGCAAGGAGGCTCGTCCTTTGGGCTTGATTCCACCGTATGATACAGAGATGGAGGTAGATAAAGTTAATGCTAGAGATAGGGCAATTATAAATATGAATAATCAAGCTAGTTACGACAAAATAAGGTTCGATAAAAATAAAGCAGCAGTTGAACGACATAAAGTTGGAGATTTTGTTTTACTGAAAAACGAAGAACGGCATCAAACTAAATTGGATGCAAAGTTTAAAGGACCGTTTTTGGTTAGTGAAGTTTTAGAAGGAGATAGATATATCTTGAAGTCATTACATAATCAGAGAACTTATAAATATTGTCATGAAGATTTGAGAAAGATGCCAGATGGTTATGTTCCGAGTGAATTGGAGTGCCCGCCTGAGAATTGTTGAAATGGTTATAATATATCCGTGTGAGAGGATATGTTATGTGATTAACAAAATATCCATAAAGAGTATGGAATGGTTGAAATGAAGTTGCAATAGACTTCGATGAGAAAATGTTTGTGAATGGCGGATGTGTTTGAGAATTCGAATGGAAATAACCTGGCGGATGCAAAGTTTATGCATGGTTGATGTGACAATATTTGATTGAGATGAGTTAAAGATATGGTTTTGAGATTTGAACTATCTACGTCATTGGGCAAGCACAAGTGAAAGACGAAAGTTGGAACATGGCGTGTGGCGCTCTTGACGGGACTATGCTCTTAATCAAAAGGAAATCATAGTGACGATAACTAGAGTCGAATTTTGAATTGTTGAGAAGCAAATGTAATGAATTTAATGTTAACATAAGGCTGGCAAAAATCCTCTGCTGAACCCTCCCCGAGGGTGCTGGCTGGGTAGGATCTGTATTACCTCATTGTCAACGGGTAGCAGATCTCTACTATACGTCGATATTTCAGGAACTGCAGATCCTAGCTGAGGACTCTGTTCCTTATCTTTCGGGCATCTGCCTGAAGATAAGTAGCAGAATCCATGGTACGAGGTGTCTGGCGGTCAGACTGAAAACGCTATGGGGGGCTCCCAAGAACAAAATTAGCCAACAATGGTCTCAGAATGGACTTATTAAACATTTCAACCCGGGCTGGGATGTCAGCCCAAACGTCGGTGGAAGGCGTGACTGCTACCACCGGCGGGCACGGGGGGGAGAGATCCTCTCTGCGTGTCGCCAGCGGTCACACCTCTGAGGCGGCGGGAGCAGGCCGCACCAGTTGTAACATCACTGCCACCAAAAATTCGAGGTTGGTGCGCGCGGGTGCTGTGGTCTTAACCGACACGGACCAAAAGAGCGCTGCGCCAACTTCTACGGTGGAGGGGGAACGTCTTCCTCTTCAGTCACCCCTGCCTATCGTCAGCACCTCCAAGGTTGCGCAGCGGGGCACGGGGGGGCTGAAGGAGAAGGCCAAAAATAAGGCGGCGACCCGTATTCACGCAAGGCTTAGTGGCGTAGCTAACCTGTCCGTCAAGGACCAGGGAGGCTTGCCTGGGCCAACACGTGGATGCGGGAAAACCAACTTAGCCCCCTTCCAAAAGACACTAAAGTGCAGACCGGTTCTACCGGCCCTGCCAACAACAAGGTGGAGTCCATGGCAAGCAAGCGCCAACGGTCCGCTGAGAGTCCCAAGCAAGGGGCCCCAGTGAGCAAGAGGCTGCGAGCACCTGGCTCCACCAACACGGACTCGAACAAGACGAGACAGAGAGCAACGGTTGCTGAAACTGCCAGGCGGCATCTCGCCGTTGCTCTCATAGACAGAGGGACCCTAACGGGAAAATGTCTGCAGAGCGGTGGCGGTTGACCCATAGTAAGCTGGTCGACGCACTGTTTGTCAGGATGGAGAATGTCCCAGACAGTCCAATGCCTACTTTCGAAGGCACTGGCTGGCTGAATGGTGTCAAGATCCTGACATGCAAGGACGACCCAACATTGCAGTGGCTGCAAGCGACCGTACCCAAACTGGACGGGCTGTGGGAGGGGGGCCAAGCTGGACGAGGTGGACAGGAATAATATTCCGTCCATGCCGAAGGCGAAAGTCCTTTTCCCAATAGTTGTTCAGGGAGAGCGGGCGCTTCAGTTGCTTAAAAAGCAGAACCCGGCCATACCGACGAGTGATTGGTCCGTGCTGAAGGTTGATGAACCTTTACCCAGTGGTGGGCAGCACGTGATCATTCAGATCAACAAGGAGGCCGAGGATCTGCTATACAAGCGCAATGGGAAGATGGCGTGGGGCTTAGGGAGCGTGTACCTTCGCCTCAAAAAACGTCATCCCAACGACCAGGACACACACACGCTGAGGTCAGGGGAGGTTGAGGCAGATCTCGGTCTTGAGATCGTGACCGACGCCACCCAGAACCTCAGCCTGACTGACAAGACGGAGGAGGTGGGGGAGGAACTGTCCATGCAGACGGACCCCCCCCCGCGAGTTTGCTAACCTCTAATGAGTGTGCTGCAACTCAACCTCCATAAATCCAAAACGGCTTCGGCGGAGCTACTCCTTGCCCTGGAGGAAGCGTCCGCCTACGCGGCTTTGGTCCAAGAACCGTGGATAGCGTCGGGCAACACGGTGGCTGGGCTGAAGTCGCCTAACTATGATTTATACGTCCCGACATTGGTAAGTAGATCGAGAACTGCCATCCTTGTAAAAAAGGGGCTAAAAGCTCATCTACTACCTAATTACAGCAATGACGATCTAACCGTGGTGGTGCTGGAGAGCCGTGAAGGATGTTTGCTGCTGGCATCCTGTTATATGGCTCACGACAAGCCGGCTCCACCTGACGAGCTGCGGAGGCTGGTGGACATGGTCTGCTCCTCCAATAAGCATATTATAATCGGAACGGACGCCAACGCCCACCATAGCGTCTGGGGAAGTCCCGACATCAACGACAGGGGTGAGTCAGTTCTTGATTTTATCCTTAACCATAAGCTTAGACTAGCCAACAGAGGTGAGGTATCTACCTATGTAGGTCCCACCTCCAGTAATGTGCTGGACTTAACGATTGCAACTGAGTGTACCAATGTAGAAGAGTGGAGGGTCCTGGATAGACCCTCCTTCTCGGATCATAAGTATATTCAGTTTACCATTCCATTTAATAGGGTACCTGCGGCTCAGCCGTTCAGAAATCCCCGAAATACCAACTGGGCGAAATTCTCTAGCCTTGTCTCCAAGTCTCTTGGTCCGCCGGGTAACATCAACTCGGTACAGGACCTAGAAACAAATGTCAATGTCCTCTCAGCAGGACTACTTTCTGCGTTTCGCCAATCTTGTAGGCTCTCAAGACCGACGAGAAGTTCGAAGCCACCCTGGTGGAACCCAGATCTCTCATCGCTACGCGGGGAGCTTACTAGCATGTTTCAACTTGCTAAGAAGGCGGATAACGAATATGTCTGGGACGAGTATAGGTCTCTCCTGAAGTCGTACAAGAAGATGATCCGATCATCCAAAAGGTCTTCATGGAGAACCTTTTGCTCGGACCTGGATAACATCAAAGACACCTCCAGACTGAGGAAGCTGCTGTCCAAGCAGCCTTCCAGTCCTAGTCTGCTCAAGTCGGGCGACGGAGCGTGGACGGAGAGCAGTGCTGAAACTCTTGAAGCACTGCTCTCAACTCATTCCCGGATGTATTGGAATAGAGAACAGTGACTGGCAGCTCTTTCCTAGTCTCCCAGTTATGAGACCCCCAGCCGGTCTAATTACAGATAACAAAATAATTTGGGCTATCGACTCCTTTGCGAAGGTCAGGTCGCCCGGTCTCGATGGACTTTCGCCAGCAATGCTGCAAGCCAGCAAGCCCACGATTGTTCCGTGGCTATCGGGTATCTATTCGGCGTGCCTCGCATGGGGTCATATCCCCACTCTTTGGAGGACCTCGAAAGTCATTTTCCTGCCCAAGGCGGGCAAATGCAGTCATGTGGTCCCAAATGACTTCCGGCCTATCAGCCTAACCTCTTTCCTGCTAAAAACATTGGAAAAGCTACTTGATTTGCACATCAGAAGCAACACAATGCATCTGTTGTCCCCAAATCAGCATGCGTACACAAAGGGCAAGTCCATTGAGACTGCTCTCCATGCTCTAGTAGCCTCCATCGAAAAAGCAGAACACTATAAAGAATATGCCTTGGGTGCATTTCTTGACATTTCAGGCGCCTTCAATAACGTCACCACTGATGCTATTATGAAGGGCCTTACCTCAGTTAACACGGCACCAGCGATCCACAGGTGGGTCAACCGCCTTCTTTGTGACAGGCGGGTGGTGGCTACGTGGGGCGATGCGGCCATTACAAAGGTAGTGCGAGGTGGCACTCCCCAGGGTGGGGTTCTCTCGCCTCTCCTTTGGAATTTGGTCGTAAATAGCCTACTTCTAAAATTTACAAGACGGGCCCCCAAGTTAATTGCCTATGCTGACGACATAAGCATTTTGATAACTGGGAAATGCCCAACCACCGTTAGTTCCGTAATGGAACTTACTTTGCGGGATGTTAAAGCATGGGCCGAATCAGCCGGGCTCAGCATTAACGCGGACAAAACGGACCTTATCCTCTTCACGAAGAGGTATAAGGTACCTGCGTGGTCCCCCCCAAAAATAGGCTGCACTACGCTAAAGCCGAGCCTAGCAGTAAAATACCTAGGTGTGGTCCTGGACAGCAAACTGACATGGAAGCTCAATGTGTTAGAAAGGGTGAAGAAGGCCACCGGAGCCTTGTACATGGCGAAAAAGATGCTTAGTTGCACTTGGGGCCTCTCTCCTAATCTAATGCGGTGGATATACATCTCAGTTGTTCGCCCTATCCTCACCTACGGTGTTCTAGTGTGGTGGCAGGCCACTGAAAAAAGGACGTACCTATCCATCATGGAAAGGACACAGCGTCAAGCGCTACTGTGTATCACAGGCGCTCTCAGGTCGACGCCAACTAAAGCCCTCGAGGTAATAGCTGGTGTCGAACCATTAAACCTATACGCGCAATCCATAGCCGCAAAATCGTCCCTACGGATTGCCGCAACTGGCAATCTGGGTCTGCTAGGCTATGGTCACAGCGCCATTGGTAGGGAGATTAGTAGAGACTTGGACTATACTATCCCCCTTACCAGTACTGACCATATTAACACAATATTCCTGGAACCGGAGTGCTGGCGGGAAGGGTTACGCATTCCCGAAGCCCTCAACCTCTTCACCGACGGGTCGAAGATGGATGATGGTGTCGGAGCGGCCGTATACTGCCCAGACCCGGTCTCCAAACAATCCTATAAACTCCCAGACCATTGCAGCATCTTCCAGGCGGAAGTTTTTGCCATTGGCAAGGCTGCCGAATTGGCTCGGGGTTTACAGCGTAATCACACCTCTATTAACATCTTTGTTGACAGCCAGGCTGCAATAAGATCAATGCACTCTGATGTGGTCAAGTCCAAAGTTGTCCTGGACAGCAGAAGAGCAATAGAGTCGCTGAACGCATCTGCGGTCGTGCGTATCTATTGGATCCCAAGCCACCAGGGCATCGATGGCAACGAGATCGCAGACATTCTCGCCAAAGAGGGAGTGGGGCTCGATGTCGGTAACATGTGCAATGTTCCGATATCCCTGCGAACTCTAGGCAGTGAAATTGAGGTACGCTCTAGACTTCAGTGGGACGCGAGCTGGCGTAATGCCAACTCGTGCAAAACTGCAAGGCATATGTGTGCCTCTACTAACAAAAACTTAACCAAATTCGTCATGCAGCTTTCAAGGAAAGACTGCAGGCTAATGCTAGGCATTTTAACTGGTCACTGTCTTTCAGCCGTCCATGCTGTAAAGCTGGGCATCACGAACAGTGATCAGTGCAGGAAATGCAACGAACCCGGGGTTAAGGAAACACTTGAGCATCTTCTCTGTAGATGCCCAGCGTTATCCCGACTCCGGTTGAAATACCTTAATTCGCCGTGCTACAACGATCTTCGGCACGTCTCACGGCTACCTCCTAGGATGCTGCTGGCTTTTGCCAAAAATGCATCCATACTGCGCGATTTCTGAGACGTAGATAAGCTACCGGTACAGCTACGGACCTCCTCTGGTCTATGCTTTGCCCCGTACAGGGGCAGCCGGTCCTACCTAAACCTAATGTTAACATAAATTTGATTATGTAATGAGAAAAAGAATTGAAATTTGTTTATAATGTTGCGTAGAATGTAAAAAATAGAAAGACTATGAAATAAGAGAAAATGTTAAGTGTAAGGCAATATATCGAATAAATAAATGGTATTTGAAATTGATGAGTAAAAGAAAACACAAGCTATAATCACGGATTTATAAGTCATATTCGTAATATTAAGGTTACAGTACACGAGGACGTGTAATTGTCAGAATGGCCGTGTCGGATCTTAAATTATGGTAGTCAGTGTAAAAGACTTAAATCAAATACGCGTACCAAGTGACATTTCTTGTCTCTACACTATAACGGTTGTTTGTTAGTACGCTTTGATCCTTCTATTCGCTAGATGGTCAGAATAGTTCTATGCGAACATGAGAGAGAGATGTTGCGTGAGGTTAGAGGTTCGAAAGAGAGATACACACTACGATTGTTGTGCGTGTATGCTTGAGCCACTGCGAGAGACAGAGATAGAAGTATGTTCGTTGCAGCTTTTCTGAAGAGCATTTTCGGTATGCAAAAAGGTTGGCGAACACTTCTAAGTTGGCAGTGGCGTAATCAAGTTTATTCGCCGTATACAATCCGCGTAATTTAATATGGAAGAAAATAATAATAACCCGACATATATAAAAAAATATATATATAAAAATATATATATATATAAAAATATATATGAAATATGTAAAAATAATATATTTTAAATTTTATGTTATCGATATGAATTATTCCCACTCTGTTATTTGTTATTACTTTATTTCCCAAGTCTTCTTTAACAACTTGTTTTTTATATCTGGCTTTTAGATTATTCCTTTCACCATGTTTTTTTTCGTAAATTACTTCTTCAACATGATAATTTTTGGGTGTTCTTTTTTCATTACGGTATTCTAACATTTTGTCTTGAGCTGTTTGAAGATTGGCTGGTAAATTGTCATGTTGTGTTATATTAAACAATTCGTCAGATGGTTTTTGCTGGTTTGTTGATTGAATAGTATTATTGTATTCTTTTGCCGCTCTGTATATGACCTCGGAAGGATCCATTATTTTAAATTCCTCTTGAATGCAACGAGAAATTTCAATTAATGTTGAATGAACTCTATCTACTTGACCATTTGTAGATTAACGACATAGATATGTCTGGGGTCCTCGAAATAAATTGTTTAGCCTGCGCGATTCATAGCTGATTTAAATTGGGCTGATGAAAAACTGGGTTCATTATCCATCCTAACTGATTTTGCAAACGGAAAAACTTGGAGTAATTCTAGTACTTTATTTTCCATGTTAGATTTGTTTTCTATTTGTTTCACTACTAGAAATTTTGAATATGCATCTACGCAAGTTATGAATGATAATTTTTCTGCGTAAAAAATGTCAATGTGCAATTGTTCTCCTTCTCGTTCTGGAATGGGTGCTTTAGATATCGATATTAACTTGGGGTGCCTGTTATATTTATTTTTGTTACAAATTTCACAATAACGAATATATTGTTGAAGTTTCTTTTACAAAGTTGACCAATAGTAATATTAAAGAATTTGTTAAAATTTTCATCGAATCTTCTATGTGCTCGAGCATGTGTTTCTTCTATAATTATTTCTTGATCATCTTTGTTTTCTATATCTTGAACGAATTTTCTTGTATAAAGGAATTTATTTGTAAAAGTGTTTTTAATAATATTTTGAATTTCATACAAATCTTCGGGAGTACAATGAATACCTGTTGTAAGATTTGGTTGGAGGAATTCTTTCAAAATGGCAATCAAATTATCGACTGTATCGTATTCTAAAATGGGCCTTATTTATTAAATACTAAGTATTTCTCATGGATTGTGAATCTATTTTTTGCAATAAGCAATTCTTGTTTAAATTGGTTTAAAGGTTTATTAGTTTCCTCTATTATAATTTAATTACTGCTGTCAGCGGAATGTACTGTTTCAATATCGGACAATGCCTCAATAATTTCGTTTGTTAGAATTCTTCAATAAATGCATGCCAATTTTTTTATTTTTGAATTAGGATTACGTGCAGTTACTGCGAAAGAAAGAGGTTGATGATCTGTATGGATTTCTAGATTGGTTACTCATACAAGTAATTTCTGAGATTTTTTAATCCCCAGACAATGGCATATAATACCCTTTCGCTGGTTGCATAATTTCTTTCTGTTTTATTCAAAGTTTTGTAGATTAAGGTAATTGGCTTATTATCTTGGGGAAGTACGGCTCCTATAGCAAAATAGTCTGGCTGTGTTAATTCAACTTTTGTGATTAACTGGGATTTCAAGTTTTGAAATGCTTGTATTGCCTCTTCGTCAAGTGTTATTTCTGTGTTCCCTGAGATATGTTTTGTTACTTTTCCATTATGGCCTTGTAAATATTTGGTTATTGGTTTAGCTATTGCTGCATAGTTGTTGTCCTAATAAACCTCGTAGTTCTCTTATATTGCTAGGCGGAGGGAAATCTACTATTGTTTTGACCTTCTGAGGGTCTCTTTTTATAATTTTGTGGGAAAGAAATTCCATTTCATTTCGGAAAAATTTAGACTTCTCTAAGCAAATTTTCATTTTGCATTGAATAAGATTTCAATGATTTCTTGTAAATCATCCGAATGTTGTTTGGTGGTTTCTGAAAATACTATTATGTCGTCTATGTGAATGTGTCATGATTTGCCGATTTTATCTCGTAAGATATCATCCATTGCTCACTGGAAGATTCTTGGTGCATTTGTTAATCCGAATGGTAGTCGGAGAAATTCACATTTTCCATTGTTAATGGAAAATGCTGTTTTTTCAATGTCTTCGTTTTTCATCAAAATGTGATGAAAACCTGATTCTAAATCTATTGTTGAAAAGAATCGTGCTTTTCCAAGGTTAGATAATAATACCTGTCCGGAAAGGTATTATCGTTCAGTTTTTTGGAATTCGATTACTAACCGATTTTTTGGAGTACCGTCTTCGTTAAAGCCTTTCTTTCCTACTACCCATACTGGAGAATTGTAGGGCCTTTACTGGGTCTAATTATGTTTTTTGCTAACATCCTATTAATTTCCTTGTTAACAAAATTGTTGACTGAATGCGGATAAGGATATTGTTTACAGTATATTGCATCATCATTCAACGTTCTTTGATATCTGTTCTAAAGGGAAAACACGTTTGAATTTTAGAATGCTTTGTTATTATGTCTTCATCAATTTGTTGTTCCAGATTGTCCAAGTTTTTCCATTTATTTCATTAAATGAATGACTTGATTTGTTTTTTTGTGTTTGTCTTTGAAGATACCGACGTGTTTGAACGTCTGCTCTTTTTGACTTTCTTTTTTGCGCATTTTGCTTTGAGTTGATCATCAGCGTCACTTTATGGCGATGATTCATGATCAGATACTTAAAATAAGGAAAATGTTTTCCTTGCTTTATTTTGAACAATGTCAAAAGACTCATCTGAACTTTGCAGAATGCCTAATGTCTCTTGAGCATTTGTTTCGTCATTTATTTTTTCAATTTTGTTATTACAATATAGATTTCCCTTAGAAAGATATATTATAGCAATAATACTATTTAATAGATTATAGCCGACCAGTAGGTCACCACACAAATTTTCTATTTCGTAAAATCTGTGGCGTTTACCGAATATATTTATATTATGGAAATGCGTAATAAGGCTAAAGCCATTTACTGTTTTAACTCTTTTCTTAATTGCTAATTCTTCACCGTTATTATATATACCTTTTTTGATATAGCAAACTGTTTCTACAGTATCAATTAGTATTTTTAGGTTTTTATTTTCTTTCTTATCTATTCTGAAGATGAATGGGAGTTGTCCCCCTGTTCTTCTAAAAAAATTATCCTCATTAAGGTTATTGATACGCATTACTTTATTTGCTTGTTGTACAGAAACAGAAGCATGATCTCGTTTTATAGGATGTGAATGATTTTGATTATAAGTTTTGTTTTGAATTTGAATCGATGGATCTATTTCCATTGGTTCTGGTAACTGGTTAATACCTTGTACATGATTTTGATTTTGGTTATTCAATGCTTGATTAAAACGGAGATTATTACTGTTTTTTCCGTTATGATTGTTAAACTTTTTGTTATTTTGATTCACAGTTTCAGATTTCTTTTCCTGAACCTTTGAATCCGAGTTATTATTACTTTGTACTGTATTTGCATAATAATTGTAAGCAAAGTTTGCTCTTTGATGGTTTGCCTCTAGCTCTTGGGCTTTTGCCAAGGCATTACGTAAATTTTCGGGCTTGAGAGAAAACAGAATTTCTGACAAAGAACCGTTTAAACCAGTAATACAGATCCGCAAGGCGTTATCTCTATTCTTTTTGTTCATTTCTGTTACGACATTGACATTGTTGCCATATGTCATGATTGTTTTATTCACCAGTAAGGTGAGTTTTTATACCCTCTACCCATAGGGTAGAAGGGTATTATAACTTTGTGCCGGCAGGAAATGTATGTAACAGGTAGAACGAGACATCTCCAACCCTATAAAGTATATATATTCTTGATCAGCGTCAACAACCGAGACGATATAGTCATGTCCGTCTGTCCGTCTGTGTGTCTGTCCGTATGAACACTTAGATCTCCGAGACTATAAGAGATAGAGCTATAATTTTTTTTTCGACAGCATTTGTTATGTTTGCACGCAGATCAAGTTTGTTTCAAATTTTTGCCACGCCCACTTCCGCCCCCGCAAATCAAAAAAAATCGAATAACAAGCGTAATTTTAAAGCTAGAGAATTTTGGTATATACTATAATTACAATAGTACAATAGTTAAGATTCCTGAAAATTTGGTTGCGATCAGATACAAATTGTGGAAGTTATTAAAGAAATACTTTTGTATGGGCAAAAACGCCTACTTACTAGGGCTCTTAGTTGCTTTGACGACAATCTGGTACATTGTGCCGTCTATGGTATATTTTGAATGGTGTGCTGTATCGATATACCAAACATACCATTTGGTATATTTGTAGTATTTTCGGTATATTTGAAAATAATACCCCAATATTTTGACCTTATTAAAAATGGGTAGCGGGTATCTCACAGCCGAGCACACTCGACTGTAACTTTCTTACTTGTTTGTTAACCAAATTGTAGTATTCTAGCACGGTCATTCTGCCTTGCCTTAGAACACTCAATTCTTGTTTAATTATATAAATTGGACGCTTATCGCTATAAGCGAAATCCCATCTAGATAAGATGGCTTCTAAATTTAAGAGTGTACCATGATTCGTTAATGTGTCGTTCGCTTTCCCTGTCACTTTGTTTCTTATGATAGTAAGCGCGCCTGCGTATCTTCTACTATTTTCCTTATACATTTTCATGGCACCAGTGGCGGATTCACGCCAACTGACTTATTGGTTAAAATTTCCCGAAAACTCGGGAACAGATTTGACAACATCGAAGGATTCGTCACAACGAATTGACGTTGATGACTGTGGTTTTATATTCTACTGTATTTGTGTTAGTCGAGAGTTGCAATTTTAACTCCGCAATTTGTTATTGAAGAGCCCTAGTTTGATTGGCTATTAACTGAGTAACAAGATCTGCCGTCAAATTGTTGTTTAAAGTCATGTTTAATTTTTCGAAATCACTTATCAATTCGTCTAGGGTTTATTTATTTATTTTACTTCTAAACAATTAAAAATAACTGAAGCTCACTTGGCTCCCGTCAGGTTGGACCTTCTTCTTGTTGGTTTTAGTCTTTCTTCTTTTGGATGATTTTGGACCTCCTTCTTTTGGATGATTTTGATATAGTTGGTTTTTTTTTTTATTTTCAGTTAAAAAAAAATAGGTTGTAAACTTTGAAAACCTTTTTTATTTCGTGTATTTTTTTTAAACACACTGCGTTATGTTCACATAACTTTATTTGACGTTTTCTTTTTTGGAACACTCTCACTTATTTGAGTTTTCGAACACACGTCTTTTCCAGTCAAAGGAAATTTTTAATTCTCTTGTTAACTTGTTTTGTTCAGCACTTGTTTTGTTTTCGGAACACACGGTTTTTCCAGCTATAGTTATCACCCAGCTCACATAACAAATCGTATAGGAAATATAAACACTTTCGATTGCTCACTTCAGCATATTTCCAATTAGTCCAATTCCAATTGCGCAGTCATTTTTGATGAAACAATTATGCTTTATAATAAACACAATTAACGTAAAGCCCAGATCATAATGCGCAAACCTAAATGTAAACTCAACAGCGAATGCTGACATGTCAAAACGCAATTGTAAACACAATTGCATTTCACACTTCGATCACTAACCATACAATACATAGATGCGTCAAGTCATACATACATCCAAAAGGTATCATTAAAAACAGTATTATTGCAACCCCAGTCGGGCCGAGCGCTGCGAATAGAACACCAGAGCCTCTTCGGCTCATTCGAAAATTCGAACTTCTAACGCATCGCGCAGCCAGCGTTGCCAATTTAGCTATTTCCCCGCTAGATCTGACGGTTTTCAAAAGCAAAATGCGGGATAAATTGAAAACTAGCGGCTAGCGGGAATTATAGCTATTTTCAAAACAAAACTGACGGAACTTTAGTTTTTTTAAAAACATTTGGTAACTTTGTGTATTTTTATGTTTTACGATGCCACACTTTAATACCTTGCAGTATTTTTGCTTTGCAATGGTAAAAGCATCGATATGCCAAAAGATCTTTACATTATTATCGATTTTTACTAGTGTTTTACTATCACCATCTGGGTATTTCACAATTTTCAAAACGATTGTGTGTGACACTTTAAATGCCGAAAGTTTATAAGCAAAATCCGCGTCATGCTTGGTTGCAAGACCCAGCATTTAAGGATTGGCTAATGATCAAAAATGCTTTTGCAAATATTGCAAATCCAGCATTAATGCGAAACTGTCTGATTTGCACGCGCATGCCAAGACAAATAAGCACAAGTCTTCGTCATCTGTGTTTTCTGTAACGTTTATTCCATCTGTCTCTTCAAAAACCTGCCGGCAAAAGGCGGCATTGTCTTTATATGTTGCGGCGCATTCGTCGGTGAGCCCCATTGACCATTTGGGATTGTTGCGCGGGACAAATTTTTAGAATGGCGGCTCTAAAGCTTCATAGAACAAAGTGCACCAGAATTATAACAAATACACTAGTCGGCACAATTATTTTGACGAAACTCTTTTTTGACTATTGAACTTAGCTTTGCTTGAATTCGTCAAATAACGGTGCGAAAATGAGGCGCAAAGCAAAGAATCTTTAGCTATGTGCACGCCAAATTTTATTTCGTTTACCTTTTGCATTCTCTTTCTACTGATAAGAATGCATGCAGACAACGGCTTTTTGCGTGGCACAAGTATTTTGACAGCATCTTTATGGAAATATTTTTACACTTTTAAGCACGCGAGAATTAAAGAACTTCTGTGTTTAACTTTGAGCAATATTAAACCTTGTTATTAAAATAGAATGTTATTAACAATTATTAAATAATATGGGTAAAACAGCTGAGCTAAGTTTGGTTACCAGATCTTCAATGGTAGCAAAGTTTAACGCTGGAATATCAGTCAAAGACATTGCCAATGAGTATAATGTGTCGCGTCAAACTGTGCACTACCAAATCAAAAAGTTTAAAAAGCATAATGACATGCGTAATTTAAGAAGATCAGGTGCTAAGCGCAAAACAGATCTCAGCGATGACCGAGTTCTATTACGGGAATTAAAAAAAAAAAATGTTTTACTAAAGCCCCAATCCGCAGCAGATTAATTTAATTTGTCAGCTAAGACACCAATTAGTGAGCGCACAGTTCGTAGACGATTAAAAGAATATGATTTTAAGACTTATAAAGTCAAAGAAGTCCCATATATAACAAAAGCAAACAAGCTCAAAAGACTGTCATTTGCAATGGAATATGTCATTAAGCCAAAGGAGTTCTGGAGGAGCGTTCTATGGACAGATGAAAGCTCCTTTGAGTATAATTCATCAAAAAAATAAAATTTTTGTAAGATTACCAAGGGCACAAAGGCAGAAAAGGCGGCCCGCTTGCCAAAAAGTAAGCCATGGTGGAGGCTCTGTGATGTTCTGTTCCTCAAAGTCCAGATTTAAATATAATTGAAAACATCTGGTCTCTTATGAAACGTAAAAGAACAACATCGTTAAATAAAACCAGAGAGGTGACAATTTCTGAGGTCACTTCCCTTTGGGAAGAGATATCTCCAGAGATCATCCGAAATTTAATCGATTCAGTACCGGATCGCCTGGAAAAAGTTATTGAAACTAAAGGAAATTATATATTTTACTAAATACCTTTTTCCCGTTTAGTTTTGTTTAAGTTTAAACTTTGTTATTCATATTAAAATGCACTTGTCAAAATACTTATGCCACCGCTTGAAAATTACATAAGCTTATATTTTTTCAAGTTCATATGATAAAATGTTGAATTCATTATTTTTAAGTTTGTATTAGCACTAAGTAAAGCAGCAAAAAAAATTCATTAAGTTATATTAAACCATTGCAAAGTTACTTAAAAATTTGAATAATTTTTTTTCGTCAAAATAATTATGCCGACTAGTGTATTTTGGCTCCAAGCTTTCAATCGTTATTAAAGGAGGATATCGGTGATGCCAAGTACAGCTTGTTGCCTGATGAGAGTACTGATATACATATGTAAGTGTCTGCAAGACACTTGGTAAGTTAAAATGCTAATCATCCTAAAGCACAATTAAATATATATTCTATATGCATAGGTGTTGCCATAAACTATTTTAGTTCAACACGTACATAGCTTTATATTTTGACTATCATCCTAATTTTCTGGCGGTTTCTAGCGTTTTTCATATGTTACTTTATTTTATGACCAGAAGAGTTGGCAACACTGAACTCAACGCTGCGCGCTGCGTTAGAACTTCGAATTTTCGAATGAACCGAAGAGGCTCGGTGTTTGAATGGCAGCACGCGGCCCGACTGGGGCTGCAATAATACTGTTTTTAATGACACAAAAATTTGTATGGGCTGGAGCATATATGTATTAAATTAATCAATTGGAAATATGCTGAAGTGAGAAATCGAAAGTGTTTATATTTCCAATACGATTTGTTATGTGAGCTGGGTGGGTGATAACTTGTACAATAATAACCATAGAGTTTTTGATTCCTGAAAATTTGTTGCGATCAGATACAAGTTTTTGAAGTTACTGAAGAAATTCGTTTGTATGATCAAAATTGTACTTTTAATGGTACTTGATAGTTTTGTTAATATGATTGACTGCTTCCCTTGCTTATATTCAGTTAAAAACTCAAGCAAATATTAAGGTGGACAAATTTAATTTTTATGAGGGGATAATTTCTTCTTTCTTTCGATAATTTTAGACAAAGCACCTGCCACTTAAAAAAATTCTAGCTAAAAAAAAACTCGTTCTACGATTTCACTACTATTGGGAAAATAGTTGCAATAATAAATTAAAACTCCTATATTATTTGGTTAAAAACAACTAACAGTTTTAATGTTTTTATATTCTGTTCGTATATACCTCCTGCTTTTGATGACGCTTTGCATTTAGCTCATAGTTGTATAACTAATGATATTTCTTGTCCATATGAAATGAGAACTTCATATTTTAATAGTGCCGGAATCTCCTGGATTTCTGTCAAGAATTTTAATAGATTGTACCCTTCCACGTCCCGTAGTAAGAAGTCGTTTTTCCCCATACAAAATAATTTTTTAAATTAAACATTTGCTATCTAATCAATCAAATTTCCAGAAATCATAAAAACTATAATTATTATCGTATGCATTAAAATTCGACTCTAGCTTTAAATTTACGTTTGTTGTTCGATGTTTGTCGATTTGCGGGGGCGGAAGTGTCGAAAAAATTATATCTCTATTGTGACTTATAGTCACTGAGATCTAGGTCTTCATACGGACCGACGGGCAGTCGGACATGGCTATATCGTCTAGGCTGTTGACGCTGATCAAAAATGTATATACTTTATAGGGTCGGAGAAGTATCCTTCTGCCTGGTGAATACATTTTTCGGCTTATTAATTAGGTGTATGGTATTATTGTACTTTTCTTCGTTGTTTATTAAAACTTCAAACTTTCAATCGAACTCTATCAAATGCATTTGAGATAGTCAAAAACAGTGTAGTAAACGCGTCGTATATTTCCATACTTTTCGTGAACTCAAATTCTCAGGTAGTGCCAGGCGATAAACTCTAGCATATTGCATGGGCTTATACTAGCATAGTACATACATATATCATTTCCTTTTAATTGGCTTGACTGTTTTCTAGTTGTTGAAGGGATTCTGTTGTTAGAGTATTATGTATTATGTATGAGTATTTCCGATATTAAAGCGCTTACAAATCTTATTGGATTGTTGGTAAAGAGCGGGGTCCTGGCTGCGGCCTTGAGAGCGTACCGTGGTCAATCTTTGGTGCATTTTGTTTTATATGTTTTGGTGTTTGCTCTTTCGTAAGCATGCTTGAAGCACTTCTGGACTAAATTTTTCCAAATTAATTATAAAATTTTAGTTATTATGTCAAAAAAATTAATTTGTTCAATATTTCAGCTTCAGCAATATTCTTGAAAATTAGTATTAAATTCACCTCATCCTTTAAAAAACATATTTTAAAAAACGAGAAAAAAATTATTTTTTACATATTATGATATTATGATTATGCTCCCATATAAAGTATACCGCTTAGTTAAACATCCAGCCCTCTAAAGTTTATATAACATTTTGCCACATTATTGCTATTTTTAGGAATATTTAGCTCCCTAAGATGTTAGGTGGAAAATGTTTCATCAACATTCTTATACATGTATGTACAATAACACCTAGATATTGGCATACTTACATACAATAAAGTTCATATTGTATATGCAAAGGTCGTATTTCCAATGTTTACATCAAAAGCTCAATTTGAAGCGCATGCGTGAGCTTAAAAGTGTTCTGAAAATTTGACAGGTTGTATTCTAAATTTGGTTAGCTTTGTTTCGGGACTGTAATCAAGACACATTAAAACTTCTGTTGGTTACAATTAGTTGTTAAAAATGTATATTTGCAAGAATATACACGCATAAGTACTTTCGACGCAAGAGTATAAAAAAGAAGCACTCGTAAAATAGATTTATATGTGAAAATATATATATACATACAAAAGTATTTATTTAGTTGCAATGTATGTATGTACATATGTATGTGTATACAAGTATACTTACACGTAAGACTAAATATTTTATGAACTACTCATATAAAAAAATAAAAGTAAATAGCCATTTGGAAGTGGAAAGCTTCATACTATGTACATACTTACATAGATACATACATACGTATTTTAACAAAAATTTGTACAGTATTATTGTGCGCGTTTCTACCGCTTTACTTGTATTAATACGGTTAAATGGCCTCATTTTGCATTGCTAGATAATTGTTCAGCTTTCAAATACTGTTCAGAAGTGAACCATAAGACGCTTTAAAAGATTATATTGTGTAACGTATATGTTCTTATTTGTGTATGCAACAATCGTGGAAATTGACACTTTAGAAAGAACATATAAAAAATTTCCAATGAATCTGAGTGCATTTGAAGTGCGAAAAGTTTGTCAAATAAGATAATAAAGCCGATAAGCTCTATATAATACAATTACATGACCTTATGTATACCTATAATCAAACTAAACAATGAACAAATTTGTTCTGCTACTCCTTTTGTGTTTTTTTAAAACGATTATCGGAATGAGAGATGGTAAGTTTACTTCAACTACCAAATGTATACATGCACACAGATTCACATTTACGTATTTCATATATACACATACATACATATGTATATATCGAAACCAATTCATCTTTTTTGAGCGAACACAATTTTCGAATTTGTTCAGAAAATATTGTATAAACTCTCTTGGGTGGTGGGCCATTATTTCTTGCAAATAGTCAGTTGTATTTTAAGTGGCATTTCATAAGTCATTTTATGAGTTAAACAATAGAGAATATAGCCAAACATCAGGAGTTGCTTACGAAAAAAAATTAAAGAAGGCGAAACAAAATTGTAATATCTTTTTTAACCGGACACTTTCCTTGGGCGAACGAAAATTGGCCGACTGTGACAATCTGCTCAAGAGAGTTTTTACTAAACAGACAACCGGTGGATAGAAATCTTTAAAGGGAAGGACTACAAAATCAACCTTTTAAAGGTACCCAAGAATGTACAAGTATGTATGTATTATTAAATCCAAATGTAAAAAATAATGAGTACTGTTAAATAACATAATGTGAAAAATTTATATTTTACATGCTTAAAGAATGAATTTAAAAATATTTACGCTAAAAGCAGGGATTATAAATAACTGTGATATTTAAACTTTGTTAGACTGTGAGATACTTGCTTTAGTTCTTTGAAAATAAATTAAACGTGAAATGCTATAAAGAAAATCAAAGTGTCCCTCAGTGACCGCCGTGCTTTCTGCACTTATTTAATAAAACATTTGCTTATTTAATAAATTAAATTGGTATAAAAAAAGAATCAGATTAATTCTCCATCTTCCCAAACACATTAAATAGCAAATTAGTTGCAATATTTTATAGCTTTCAGATCGCTTTTGCGACTGCACAATATTATTTGATGCAATTTCGCTTTCTTTTAAACTTTTTGTTATAAATAATGTTTCATATTTGAGTAATGTTAATAATCAGCGCAACCGAATAGGTTGTCTATCCTTCGTTTGTGAAACGGCTGATTTTAAGTTCACCTACTATAACTCCATCAAATAATCCGGGTTAAAAAGAAAAGTAACGTCTAGAGACCTATCCAGACAATTTGGAATATCATCTATCTGGGACAATGATACACTGAAAAGACTAAAAACATGGGTTGTAGAGGGGCACAGCCCACAGTCCAAAAATATACCAGGAAAATTTAATTCTCCAAGAACTATAAAGTTATAACGATCAGAAGGTATGTTAGAAATGTTAATAATTATAGAAAATTGAAAACCGAAAGCATATATTGTTATATTGAATTGATATTGAACACCTACAACCCGTCTGAATAACCATATTTCCATACAGGTAATGACATTAATAAGAATGATATACTATTTAAATATGGATTAGTAAGTTCACAACAAATACATCTTACATTCTGAGCCAAGTGGTCAACAGATTTGGAAGAAGGCGAAGGCGGAAGAATGAAAATTATTGCTACTATTAGGAAGTAAAACCGTAATAGTTGAAAAATTAATGATTTCGACAGAGGATTGGAAAGATTGATTTTCTACAACCATTTTCAAAATCGAAACACGAATAGGAATTGCAACATTTATTGCAATATAGTTATGTAGAACGGCTTCCGAGGGACAAAGCGACGGAGAACTAAATGACATTAGTTGAAAAGGGAGCTAAAGCTCATTCGGCGCAAATTCTGTTTTTTTTTCGGATAGATATCTAAAGCCAGTCCACGGTTTCTGAATAAACCTAGCGATATTTCGTCCTGCAATATTTACAGGTCCACCTTAACTCTCACATAGATGCAATCAAATAAACAATACGGCCGTTAAATCTAGCACATTTCTCATGTACTACGTCGCACAGCCAGCAACACGCTAAACCCATTTTTATACCAACGGGAATTTTTTTGTAGCAGATAAACATATTGATAAAAGAAAAAAAAACTAATCAATCGGAAATAAAAATGATGAAACAAAAAAAAAATAAAAGTATCACTTTAGGGTTAATTGCATCCTACTATGATCTGTATTTACAAAGAGCACAAAACACAAGCACATAAAACAGGTAAACTTAGCAACAACTATATAAATTCCAGGGAATGTTAAGTTCTATAAAATCAAAGTGTTTGTATGAACAAAAAAACAGATCCGACTGCGACTGTGAGAGCGCGCGAATTCTGTTTCATATTTTCTGGTAAACTCACTCAATTGTATTTTTGATCCTTTAATTGGAAAGCTCTACCTTATCAGAGAGAAGCATCTAAACACCGTTTCTTAAATTGTTGACATTGTCCGAAATTTATGGTTTTTTCCAAAAATATGGAAAAATCGTACAGTAACCTATTCGAAAATAGGGAATATATCTAATGTTCAAAATTATCGCGGTATATCTAAGTGTTCAGCGTATCCGAAATCATTTGAAACAAGTTAGAAAGCTACAGCCGAGTGTGATAGACTGTGATATACCCGCTACCCATTTTGAATAAAAGCAAAATATTGCGGTAATAATCTCAAAAGATATAAAAAAAATTGTGCATGTATGTATTCTCGATCGGGATTTAAACTCGAGCACCGCAACATGCCGGGCTTGCAACCTTCCACTATAGCTAACGTATTGCTTACGAAGCCGCTATTTAACTCTAAGCATCAAAGACACGAGCAATTGTTGTCGTGTTTATCTGCGTTGCAAAACTACACATGCATACACATCCCAATATAGGCGAGAATGTAGCAGGCGTTTTGCCCATACAAAAGTATTTCTTTAATAACTTCCAAAATTTTTATGTGATTGCAACCAAATCAGCGTCAACAGCCGAGACGATCAAGCCATGTCCGTCTGTCCGTATGAAACACTGGATTTCAGAGATTATAAGATATAGAGCTATAATATTTTAGGCCGCATTTATTATGTTTATACGAGAGCTCTGGTCGGGGTACAAACACATATTTTTTTCAATTTTGAATTTATTACCGCAAGTTTTTGCTTTTATTCAAAATGAGTAGCGGGTATCTCACAGTCGAGCACACTCGACTGTAGCTTTCTATCTTGTTTTATATTTTTAGTGAGCTTAGAAAGGCGACAGTTGTTAAATGCTTCACTAACTTAAGATAAACCGCCTTGCTAGTAAAGAAGATGTAGAATTTGATATGAGGTCTATTAGGAACTTCTGATTTAAAGGCCGGCAGAAGTCCACTCCCCAAATTAAAAAAACACTAGACGACTGATTCAATTGCGTCTAATCCTTGTAACAGCTCGTAGTTCTAATAAGGCTCCAGTTTTTAAGTGAAGAGTCATTTTATGATTGTGAGCGATAGTGTCAAAGTAATACGTCAGGGCAGTATAATAGAGGGCTCTCGCTGACACTACATTGACTACTTGACTATTATGACTTTGCGACACATTTCTAACATTGAAGTTTCCTTACAGCTTTGCGAGCGCAATACGTTTCAATTTCCAATAGACACTACTCTATATACCAGGGGACCAATAGGTGAATTGAAATTCGTAAAGCTTGGCTAGCTTGGCTAAGCATCACACAATTTCATCTTGGTAACCAATATTTGTAATAGCTATCTAATGAAGTTACTCGCACAAATCGATACATTGGAAACTGACAGATCAGTCCATGATACGGGAGCGCATTCAAACATTTACTCTAGAGCTGACTCTTGTATAGACTCTTTGAGATGCGTAAGAAAAGAGACAAATTACCAAATATGAGCCATAACTGGGCGTGTCCCAAAACACAAGAAATTGACTTCAGGTGCAAACGCCTTCCTGCTGATATTATCGTTATCATAGACTTTTCATACATGAATTACATCACACGTTCAAAAATGTGAACAGCTCAGAAGCAGTCGGCACTTTATCTGCTGCAGATTTACCCAAACCCTTGCTCTTCTCCTAGGTTTATCGCAGAATTGACGAAGTTTTGTAGCCATGGATACCCCCTGCCTCCAACTTTTTGATACCAAAAATACCTTCGCCTAGATATTTACAATGATCGAACCGCTTTCAACACCGAACCAGTGAAACATGAAAGTAAATGGTGTTGGAACTTATCAATATGAGAGGCCTTTGGAATCTACGGACGCGGCGCAATGTAGATGACTTGATGAAATGGCGCTCACAACTGTCAAAACTCACTCATATATGGGATTTCACTTCAGCGAAACACATATCATAGTTTTGATGGGTTTCACTTACGGTATCAATGCAATCAATTTTCTCTAACGAGCTAAGTCAAATGACACTTAAGCATGATCGAAAAGCTTTAAACGCACTGCTAATTGAGTGGATTAAACGTAACTTACAAAAATAACAGTAAAGTATGTGAAAAATTACAAGAGTATTTGCAATTCAGTAATAGCTTTGTTACGTGATCGAGAAGCTGGACTAATTAATTATGTTAGTTAAAACGAACAAACGAAAATTCCGACGCGCTTTAAGTTATGATTGCAAACTCATTTAACTAACTATCATAAATAAAGAGGCGAAGTGAGGCGAATTCGAAAGCTTTATTACGTGCTCGCTTTGCCCTAATTCTGACAACTTCATTGATCCGCTCTTAAATACTACTAAATACGCCAACACTTGCCCCTATGAACGGCAGTGCCTTTATTTCCCTGGCAGAGACGCCAGTTTGTGTATTTGAAGCTTGTAAAGCTAGACCTCACGTCTGCGACGCGCACCGCCCCGACCTTACCAGGCAGTGCTGCAGTGGCTGGTTGTCCTATGCGACGACGAGCTTTCCGACTTCGATGCTTGGCAGCGTCTGGAACACTCGCTTGAGCGACGAGACAGCTCGCCATCGCCTGAAGCAGCTCAGAGCATCCTGATCCTGATTGCTGCCGGTCCCACCAGTGGCCCACCAGTAGGTGGTTCCTTCAAAAATAACGGACCACTAAACAATACTGGTGCGATCAGTTCAGTCATATCGCAACCTTTCGTCAACTTAAATCCTGAATCTTGGCCACTCGATTCGACACCAATTTCGAGACAGTGGAAGGATGTGACCGGATCCAATAAAGAGTGACTTTCGAATCTGAACCTGCCGTATCAGCTTACACACAAATCAAGTCTAGGTCTTAGTCTTGAGGGGCGCTACTTTCGATTTGGACAACTACGTTACTGGACAAACTGCATTATGCGTGCGACCGTAAATTTAAGCTCTTATTAAGGCGTCGTCGTAGCCATGTATCTCTATTGGTGACGTACGCTAAATAAACAAATATCGTGGTACCTTGATGCTGTGCAATTGCGACGAATTTGACTTCAAATCCTGCCACACATCAAAACTCAAAAGATTGGATTTATTCCACTCCAACGTTTGAAGCTAGAGCTGTTGAAGCAGTTTCTTTTCCTTTATGATTAAGGGACTTAAAAGGACAAGGCTGAGATTGTTACCTGAATCAAACTATTCTTGAAGAGTCTTTTGGGTCTTTTCTCCACACTGATAATTTCGATCTGCCTCGTGCGCCATTAATTGACAGTACATCTTTTTGAAATCGGCCTTTAATGAATATTTATGCAATAGAAAACGAAATAGATTTCTTTGAATATTCGGTCCGTACATAAGAATGACAAAATATAACTCACCTCGGACATGGCCCATCTCAAATTATTCTTTCATGAATTCCAAATATATTCGCTTTAACTCGTCGACTCGAAATAGGCCTTAAAGAAGCTACCAAACTGGTGGCAGTCTTTCTTCAGACCGACCAGACGGCAGTCTTTTTACATTATTTGTAAAATGATCTTCACAAATGTGCTGTTGACAAATCTGCTTTGGTGGAAGAACTCACATCTTGAAACAATCCACCCAAGACTTGTTTTTCGAAGGACTGAATACTCTGGATCTTGACAATTGGTGAAAGAATGTTTCTGCACCGATAAGTAGATCAATTTTCTGAGCCTTAAAGTAATAGGCACGGTTGCCATTCCAAAAAATTTTTTGTACCAAAATTTTGAAAAAATGTACCAATTTCAGCAAAAATGTACCACAAATTTTTCACGGTATTTTTTAAAACTAAAATTTCTTAACGTTTTTTTAAAATGATCTTTTATTATTTCACATTTCATTTTTTACTTCAAATTATAGTAGTAGTATAGTATATAGCGTATAAAAAAAATAGAACTTTCCTTAAACAATAATAAATTAAATTTAAACTTAGTTCATTTTTAAAAATGAACCGTCTTTTGGAGACCAAACATAGTGAAGGTCTTTACAATTAATCAATTCCTTACAATACATAATGTTATTTAGTGTCTTAAATTCTAATTTATTTCGTAATTTAGTTTTTATTAAAGAAATTTCAAAAAAAATTTCTCTCTGCAGCAGCAAAGCTGTGTGGCAACGACATCAAGTTATATATGAATTCTATCAAGCTTTTGAACAGCGGTTCGTCAAGACCGAAGAATTTACAAATGTCTTTTTCTTTTCCCTCATTTAAAGACAGACGGAGTTGGTTCCATTGGGATATTAGATCATCAGGATCACCATTGTATAAATTTTCGAAGGTTTTCATCAAAGGTACTATTGAAAGTTCATCTTCGCTTAGAAATTTAGCTGGTGTTATTGCCTCTAAAAGTTTTAAATCTTCTCTTTCGAAGTCAAATCTCATTTTTATTTGTGAAATCAGCTCAATATAAAATTCACGAATAGTTTCTTTAATTTTACATTTTTCAAATTCACTCAGATTTTCGCTATCAATATACTGCTGCGCTTTTGTACCAATACAAATATTTGCTACTGGTAAAAAGTGATTTTTATCTTTAAGGACGATATCTTTTATATTTTTGTTTTTAATATAAGGAGTTTGACAGAAGTTACATAATATTAACTTAACAGAAACTTCAAGTCTATTGTATAGGTATGGAAGTCTGACAGATTCGGATTGAAATTCAGTGTTAAGTTCATTAATAATTTTTAGAGCGTTCGTTAAAAACAACGTATATGCTTTTATTTCAGGTACTAACATAATATTGGCTGACTCCTTGGGCTTTATGTTATTGACTTCCGAACATTGGGATAGAAAATAAAGCTGTAGTGCATCCCACTGCTCTACAATTCTACAAATAACTTTCTCAAGAGAAAGCCACCGTGTCATTGCTAATCCTAAGATCTTATGGGGCTTGATGTCGCAGAAGTCTTGAAATTCTTTTAGCTCTAGCACTCTCTTAGAACTCCACGCGAAATAGGAATAAATGTTCCTGCACAACTTTTCAACGTCTGATGGCAATTTTTTGCAAGAGTAGCTTGCGCACAAATGTAGTGAGTGACAAGTACACTTCATATAAAATAAGTTGGTGTTCTTACTCATTTTTGTTTTCAATCCAGATAAGCTTCCCGCCATAGTATTTGCTCCGTCGGTTGCAAGTCCAATTAAATTGTTTAGTGGGATCTGGTTTGATGTAAAAATTTGTTTAATAGATTGATAGATTGACTCAGCGTCACATTTGTTAAGCTCTATCAACCCAAGAAACTTGTCCGTAATTGTTTTCGTAACGCTTTGAAACTGCCTTGCCACCAACACAAGCGCCTTGCGGCACGAAACATCAGTAGCTTCGTCAACAATTAGGGAAAATTTTGAATTTTTTAGCGAACTTGAACTTGTTTTTGAATGATTTTCCCGCCAGCCGCTCTGTCATTTGTGATGCTTTTGTTCGCCCGCACTTTACTTCTTTCGCTATTTTGGAATCCGGACAGCATACACACAGCAAGTTGGGCAGATAGTTCATAAGCGAAATTGGCAAGTTATGCATTATGACAAACATCATTAATGTGTAAATGGCATGCTGAACTTCATCATCAACTTTTTTTGACCGTGAGGCGAATTCGTCCATTTTTATTTGGTTTTCCTTGCTTTTGACATTGAGTTGATGCAGAGCCTGCTTGCTGTGCCGATCAATATGGGTAATGTGGTTGAAAACAAATTTTTCACACGCCTTGCAAAAACCACGACCGCCTTCGTTTTTTAAGCCACGAAAACTTGGTGAGCCACTCGCTGCGAAATTTTCGATTCGCTTTGGGCGAATAGTTGCTATTAAAGAATGCGATGTTAGAAAACTTATACATATATACATAAGTGTATAATGTTTTAATAAGACTCACTTTGGCTCATCATCTACTGTCACTTGCGGAGCATTAGCTTCAGTTGCACCAGAAGCTGCCTTTTTGTAATGAATCTATAAAATTGATATATGTATGGGCAAATCCCAGAAAAAGTCCACCAGCGACAAATTTTTAAATTTCACATTTTGTAATGTTTTTTTATATGGAACATTAAAGTTGATATCGAATTTTAAGAATTTAAAGCAAAAAAGAAATTTCGATCATTATAAATGAAAACATTTTTATCAAACCCAATTTTATTTATAATTTTCATAATTTTACTTACATTTGTGCTCTGCGCACACCTTCAAATCCCTATTGTATTCTTCACAATTTTTTTGCCTCTGCTTGGGCTCACATACAAATCAAAAGTAAATAACGTTGATTGACGGTTGTGTCAACCGTCACAACCGTCAAAATTTTATTAATTGTTTTCAAAACAGTGACTACAGTGAAATTGAATCTTATACCCTCCGAAAGTACTCTCAATTCACTCTAAATACATAACAAAAGTTTACCGTAAATCTTTAAAAAACCCCACAAAAAATTGATTTTTATTAGATAAAATCGTGCGAATGTAGCGTGCGACACGTGGGATTTGCCCATATGTACATATGTATATACTTTGTTGTTTCAAAAGACATTAGCTTACTTACCTATCCATCACTATGTATAATCTTTAAAAACTGTTTAAACAATACATTTTTCAAATTAAGGTTCTCGAAAGATTTTATATATTTCACAATTTATAACTGTTTCCGTAGTGATGGACCTTACGTTGGCGCATACATATTTTCTCAATTTGAGACGGAACATCTCAAATCGACTGCATGCGATATTTTTCAGTGTTAGTAATGGTTCCATTTCTAACTGATACAAAATTTGTGCCTGGTGGAACAGAGCCATTTGTTAAAATAATATGTGTGAACATAAAATTTTATGAAAAAAAAAAAAACTAGACCAGGCATATTAAAAATGTACCAAAATGAAAAAAAGTGATCCAATGTACCAACGCATAAAAAATGTACCAGTTTTGGTACATTTGTACCAAAAGTGGCAACCGTGGTAATAGGTATCCGCTAGTTGAAGATTATCAGGTATCAGCCAGCTACTGACATTCATAGTCTGATCTAAGTGATAGCCTGAGATCAATTTGAAGGTCCATAAATCGATCGTATACTCACCACAGTCTGTATCTTTTTTCTTAACTTCTCTATGCAAATGCAGTCGTTGAGCTAGCCCTCAGTGATCAAATTAAATTGTGACCCAAAATCCAACAAAGTTTGGGCTACGACGAAATCGCCTGCGTTCGTCTATATTTGACCGATAACTGCTTTTATCATGCATTGCATGCGAAGTGGATGAACGATCAGGCAGATCAGAAAAGCGGAGGGACTTGTGGGTGGTAAAGCTGTACTATTGTCTCTATCCAGCTCTGATATTTTAGAGCATTTTCAATGTGAGCGGACAGCATTTGAAGCCTGCACACTTATTCTATCAGATTTCGACCCATAGTCTCATCGGAAACTTGATAATGAATCCTGCTAATGCTCTTGACACAAATAGAAAGTTGCTTTTAAGAACCTTTGAGAATCTCTCTTTTGAATGCATTTTAAAAAGAGCGCCGAAAAAAACAAACCAAATAAAAAAATAAAATCAAATTGTAGACAATCAAACAGAGTCTTGTACATGCTTTCAAAGCTGACGGTTGTGTCGCGCTCGTCAAAGTTATTTACACAAACAATATTCTATTTGTTGACATCGTCCCAAGTCGGTGTCGGTAATAGAGACAACAAAGACAATAACAACAAATAATTGTCGTAGCAGAAAGTGTACGCCTGACCTAACGGGCAAGTTGCTGCGCATGTGCCGTTATCTCTGCTTTGCTGACACATTTGCTTGAAACAACAGCAAAGCTTCAAATCAACAATCAAGCTCGATTCACTCCGTACGATTTTACATCAACGGAACAGGTCAGGATCACGCAACATTGTCTACAGACGGCTCTGCAAATGTCACTTCCCATTAAGCCAGTGAGAACTGAGGAGATGTGTGACGTCATCAAATCGTTAAGCACCAACAAAGCACCTGACATAGATAGGATATGCCATCGCAATCTTTATAGATATGCAACAAGCCTCCGACAGAAGGTGGAATCTGAAGGTCAATTCCACAAAAACAGTAAACCCATGTTTTACTCTGAAAAGATTAATCTCCACCACTCTAGCTATTCACTTCGAAAGCGTGATACTGGAACAACCTACTTGTGCGAAATATCTCGGTATTCTAGACAAGAGACTTACTTTTGCGCCACACTTAAAAGCTGTGACCAAGAACAGTGGCCAAAGGTTACAGAAAGTGCGCTGTCTGCTCAACAAAAGAAGCAAAGATAGCTATACATATTGCATAGTTCCAATTTGGCTAAATCGAATACAGATTTGGGGGATTGCTGCCAAATCGAACTACAAGCGCATAATCGAGTGTTACGACAAATTACAAACCGCCATTGGTACGTGAGAGAATCCACCCTACACCAGGATCTGAAAATACACACACGAGCCGATATAGCGAGAGGTTGCTATTCCATAGGAGCAGACTCTCTAGAAGACTCCTACCAGCTAGACCGCTGAGGCGCTTAAACCCAAACGTGATCTTCACATAAACTCCTTAAATTAATATGGCCCAAATAAATAAATTTTTTCCCTTTGTTTTTATAGTACTACTTTCTTCCTGCTGTACTGGTTCGTTACTTTATAAAAAAAAGTCAATTAAACAACAAACAAAACAACAAAAATATTTTTTGAAAATAAATTTTATTTGTTTTTATTTATTTATTTAATTATTAAACAAAAGTCAATCAAACAACAAACAAAACAAAAATATTTTTTAAAAAAATTTTATTTGGTTTTATTTATTTATTTAATTCTCCTAGCCACTAATAAGCTATATCGGACAACTATTGGGAAGTGACTTATTCGAAGGAGCAAACGCGATATCTCACTGATTCAACCAACGAATGTAGAGGAGCGAATTTTAAACAGTACGAAAGCTGTTGCTAGCGCGTGATAACGAAAAGTGCAAACAACGGCAAAGACTACAGAACTAAATGCACCGGTGCACCGGGGTGCAGATGCTGACTTGCAGGCGTATTCACATATGTATGTATGTATGTATGTGCGCTTAGCTAACAGCACGCAATTTACAGCTGCTGCGAGTATTTTGACAAAAGGAGGGCGACGAAAGCGAAAATAGCTACCGAACTAACAGAACAACATCTAATAAGCCGTTCTGTGAAGAGCTGGAAATATAAATTTCACTTTGTCTAACTAAGAGGTTCTCCTTTAACTTTACGTTGTTAGAAATGTTTAAGTGCTATGCTATACTATTTCGTATGCTCATAAAACTTTGCAATTGGCAAACCAGTTCTTTCTTTCGCTTTTCGCTTTCAATTTTCAGCACATTACCTCGAGTTTTTCGATGTTTTTTTATGATACCAGACACTTCCTCTGTTAACGTTACTGTTGCTCCACCGATGATGCGGGAACCAAACAAAATTGAGTTGCGTTATCTTCTAGCCGCGACGTTGAATTCTTCACATGCATACACATACATACACTCAAATAAGTACAAAATGCAACGAAATATGCCCGTCCTTATCGTTCCGCATGCGATTTGCGACTGACGGACGCTGTGCACTGCCTTTGAACATCGAATTTTAAAAAGAGTCGAAGAGGCTCTGGTGTTGAAATCGGACCGCTGAAGCATATACTTCATGCGGTCGAAACTACCTCGCTCTATTATTGTACATACATTTCCTATATACTATACTATAATCACATACTAATTAAATTACACTTCATTACATACGCATAATATGTAAATATTATCTTATTGTATGACTAAACAATATTCCTAGATAAATGAAACATTCAGTTTTTCATTCATTATATTATTTAAATTTAATAATTTGCTTATGTAATTTCAGTGTTTGTTCAAAAAATTGAAGCTTTAATTGGAGAAAACGTTTATCTACCATGTAATGTAACAAGCTACGAAGGCGATGAAGCTGTTTTAGTTTTGTGGTATCGAGATGACAAAGGAACCCCCATATACAGGTACAAAGAATTCTGAAAATTATTATTTTTCAATGGTTGGCACTGAAGTCCCATAATAGTCAGATGAATATTTGCTTTTTTGTTTATGCGAAATTATATGAATATTGATAAGTAATAGTGTATAAAATAAACAATTTGTTTCAGAAATGTTTAACGATAGACATATTAAAAACAGAGCGTCAAGTTCGTAAAAGCAAAACAGTGTAGTATTATCAATTAAAAATTCAATTTTGAAATTTACCCAAACGTATATTTGTTATATTTATTAACTATTTGACTACAATTATACCACAGTTTTTATACCCACCACCCATAGGGTAATATAACTTTGTGCCGACAGGAAATGTATGTAACAGGTAGAAGGAGGCATCTCCGACCCTGTAAAGTATATATATTCTTGATCAGCATCATCAGTGGATCTCGGAGACTATAAAAGATAGAGCTATAATTTTTTTAAGTTTGTTTCAAATTTTTACCATGTCCACTTCCGCCCCCGCTAATCAAAAATCGAATTTCAAGCGTAATTTTACAGCTAGAGCTAGAGCTGTATACTATAATAACAATAGTATCTATGATTCCTCAAAATGATAAAAATTGTGGAAGTTATTAAAGAAATACTTTTGTATGGACAAAAACGCCTACATACTAGGGCTCTAGCTTTGGCCGACAATCTGGTACATTGTGCCGTCTATGGTATATTTTGAATGGTGTGCTGTATCGATATACCAAATATACCATTTGATATATTTTTTAGTATTTTTGCAGTATATTCGGTATATTTTGAGAAAATACCGCAAAATATGTTTCTTTTATTCAAAATTGGTAGCGGGTATCTCACAGTCGAGTACACTCGACTGTAGCTTTCTTACTTGTTTTGATTTGCGGGGGCGGAAGTGGGCGTGGCAAAAATTTGAAACAAACTTGATCTGCGTGCAAACATAACAAATGCTGTCGAAAAAAAAGCTCTATTTCTCTGAGATCTAGGTGGTCATACGGACAGACACACAGACGGACATGGCTAGATCGTCTCAGCTGTTGACGCTGATCAAGAATATATATACTTTATAGGGTCGGAGATGCCTCCTTCTATCTGTTACATACATTTCCTGTCGGCACAAAGTTATAATACCCTTCTACCCTATGGGTAGCGGGTATAAAAATAAGAATATCGAATAGAACTAAATCAGCTGAAAACGATAAATCTAATTCATTTTACCTGCACAAAGTAGTCAATTTGATTGTCTTTGCAATTTTATTTCAATCTTTTACTATGCCTCCGTCTATATACTTTTCCTTTTGGACTTATTTGGCTTTTAGTTCACAGGATTCCAAATACCTATAGTTAACCCTTAAGCGCTGTTCCCAGATGAGCTACATTTTTAACGTGTGGGAGTCATTTCGTAAATTCAACATATAGAGTGACAATTTTTAGCAACCTTTGTGTCATTTGGCATGGAAATGGTAAAAAACAAAAATTCATTCATTCAAAACAATAAGAATGCTACTGTCGATTGTCCTCGACTATGAGATACCCGCCACCCATTTAGAATAAAAGCAAAATAGCGCGGCTTTATTCTTAGAATATCCGTCAGTCCTTCTGCCGGAATGGGGTCAGGCTTTCGGTCCTCCATTGGGAGTAGTATCAGCTCGTCGATGGGTCTGCGGATAGTACTCCGTGCCGTAAGCAAGTCTACGACTCAGACCTTTGTGTCGGTACCTGGGCACGTACCAAATACCAAGTACTCATGTAGGACGGCATTGTACTACTCCTTCAGAGAATCGTTTCTAGACAATCGATTCTCGTTCTTGAGGATCTGGAAAGGCCCAATTTATAGCAGTCGGTCTGCCGGAATGGATATTTTCTTCGCAAACGAAATCAGACGCCTGAACTAACTTCGCTGGAATATCTTCTACCTTCCAAAATTTGTAAATTAGTTCGTCGTGTTTATCGTCTGCTTGAATGCCGACTCTTGTCGAAAACGCAGAGGCAGTTGTCGGCACATTTTGGAAAACAGGGCAAGTGAGAATCTAGCCGAACACAGGACTGGAAAGCCCTGATACTTTAATAAACGCTCTGAAAGTCGCTTCAACCCCCAAGTCGATTAGTGCAAGTGCGGTGTATTTAGTACTTAGATGGCATACATAATTTTGTACATTTGTTCGAAGTGGAATGTGTGGTTGAAGTGGAAGAAGAAGAGGCACCATTGTGGGCATTATCGCCGCGAAGCAGAGTGTTGTGCCGCACGAAGTTGGTGACCTCTTGCGAAATAGTTCAAACAGAAGCTTTTCTGTTTGATCAAGGTCATCCGATCGTTGAGCGACATTTGGAGGAATCGCGCACAGACCCGGACAGGGTGATTCTTTTTTAAGCACAAGTCACACGATTTACCTTTCTGAGTGACCCGGGCCTCGAAAGATCTAACTCGCTTTGAACTTTGCTGAGGACGGGATGGTCCAGCGGTAGAGTTCTGCGAGTTGTTTTGCTTCACGTCCTCATTAGCCTCGAGCGTACGATAACGCTCGTTGAGGAATGTGCTCATGTCCTGCCATGCGGGAATCTTGGACTTGTCCACCAATGATTGCTCCCATAGTGAGAGTGTAAGTTTGGGGAGCTTGGATGAGCAAAGAAGGATGCAGTCGGCGAAAGGACTAGAGACTGAAATGTCTGAGTGGTCAAGAGCGGTCAAGCACCGCTGAATTGTGCCATGCAGCTCCTTAATCGCTGCTCCAGACTCTTGCGAAACCGTGGATAGGTTGAAGAGAATTTTTAACTGGCTCGTTATTAACAAGCGCTTGTTTTCGAATCGCTCGCAGAGAGCACTCCAAGCCGACGCGAAACCATCGTTCGTCAGCGGAAATTTGGCTACGATCTCATTGGCCTCATCTGCGGTTTTTGAATTGAGATGGTCATATTTCGCTTCCATGGCCTGTATGCCTTCGTTGTCGCCGTCTCGATGCAGTGCATCAGCGCACGTGGCATAAGCGGTCTCTACACTGTCCCAGAGGGCTTGCAGGCGGTCACGACGGATCTCGTACGTGTGTACATTGTCGTCTTCGGTTGCAGGTCCTCTGACCCGACTCTCAAAGTGCACCAGTCTGTCAGAGACGACGACGAAGTTGCTGAGAGCCATCGCACGGGTGTTTCTAAGTTTAGCCTGGACGGATCGTGTAGTTGCAGAAGAAGCAGACGGCGACGGACGATCAACTTTGACTCGGAGTTGAGCGGCAGGAGTGGCGGATTTGGATCCCGAAGGAGCGGGCGAAGCGGACGACAGGCGACGAGCTGTGGTCGGAAGCTTTAAGGAAAGTTTAGAGACCTTTTCACTCTTTTGGCTTTTGGACATACTACGCTTCGGCAGCCGAGAGCAAGCACAAAAAATGGAAAGGAACTTCGGCTATCACAGGATAGTGAACAAAGCTGACACAACTATATACGGAGTGTATATTGAATATATACGGAGTGTATATGGAATATATACGGAGTGTATAAGGAATAAATACGGAGTGTATATGGAATATATACGGAGTGTATATGTGTGTAAGTGTCGTGTATGTATGTGTGTCGTATGTGGATGTATATGTGTCGTATGTTCATACATACATATGACAAGATTTTCTCAGTTATCTTCAAATTTTATTAACCATTTACTTCATTAACTTTTATTTACATATATAAAGTTTAAACTTTTATACAAAACAATAAAATTGGTTTCACAATACCATCACATAAACTTTTTCATAACATTTTCATTTAAATCAAACTTAACAATTCTTCTTTTCTGTAATTCCATTGTGATGAGTAGTTACTCTTACCGATCCCCGCCATAACAAATCCTTCTGTCATGGTGCGATCACCACTGACCCCCGCTACAGCAAGTCCTTCTACTATGGTGCAGTCAATTGACCCCCGCCATAACAATTCCATCTATTATTGTGCGGTCTCTATATCCCCTCTTGGGATTCCAAGGCAACTGCTGTGCCTTCTTTATCTCTATTTCTCATTTGAGAGTCAGATGCATCTCCTCTTGAGTCATCTAATTCTTCATCAATTTCTATACTTAATTCTCTATTGGGCAATGTCCTCAAACTCAAACTCATGTGCAACTAGTTGTTCGATTATTCCGAACGGACCTTTAAATTTCGGATCAAGCTTTGTTTGGTGACGCTCTTCGTTTTTTAATAACACATGGTCTCCTACATTATATTTTATTATTTTTGCTTTATTCTTATCATATCTAAGTTTATCATAACGAGCATTAGCATCCATGTTTTCCTTGGCTTGTTTTCTTATAGACTCTCTATCAATTAAATTATCCTCTTCTTCACCTATTGGTAACAAGCAGAGAGGTCTAGATTCTCTACCAATTAGTATCTCTAATGGACTGAACTTCGTGTGGTGCAATTCATTGCCAATTGTATTTCGGTTAGAGCATCTTGCCACGATCTCTGACTGGTTTCGAATGCTGTCAACATACTCTTAAGTGTGTTCATTATACGCTCTACCTGGCCGTTTACCCTACTCGCGCCTGTAGCAATTAAGTGTAACTCAATCTTTTGAGAGGAACAAAATTCACGGAATCCTCAGCCTTAAAAATTACGACCCTGATCCGCTATAATCCTCGTAGGCACACCAAACAAACACACGACAGCTTTGATATCTTTGATTGATCATTCAGTATCAATATTTAAGGTGTGATGTAATAAAACAAATTTCGTGAAAGTATCTACCAAGACAATTACGTATTCCTTCAGGTCATTCTTTCCACCCATCTTTCCTGTTATGTCTATATGCACTGTGTGCCACGGGATGTCTACCTTAGAAATGAATGTAATTCAGATTGAATTTTTCCAACTGGTGGCTTAGCTAATTTGCAAGTAATGTAATTTTCAACGAATCTACGAACGTACTTTAATATATTTTGAAACCAATAAAATCCATAGACTTTATCCAATGTTTTCTCCCAACCCACATGCATAATATGTCAGATTCGTGAACATGATTAATCACTGCCCATGTAAATGCCCTAGGGATTTAATTTAGACTTACAATTTCGTTGTATCTTTCTATATTAAACTTATTTCCTTAATTAATAAATGTTCTGGCATTTCGTTATTTTTGAACTTAGCTAATATATCTGCTACCTCAGGATCCCGTTGTTGTTCAGAAATCAACCAGTTGTCACTTACCTCGGTCAAATTAATGTTTTTTTTTTTATTTTATTCTGATCTTTATTTTTATCAGACACTGGATTCCGAGAAAAACAATCTACATGCGCTATACGATCACCCTTCCTATATTCTATGTCGGCCCACCTCCTATGAACCCTCGGCGTTAAGTCTAGCCACTAACCATACAATACATAGATGCTTCAGCCCATACAAATTTTTATCATTAAAAACAGTATTATTGCAACCCCAGTCGGGCCGTGCGCTGCG
This sequence comes from Drosophila nasuta, assembly GCF_023558535.2. Lineage (NCBI taxonomy): Eukaryota > Metazoa > Arthropoda > Insecta > Diptera > Drosophilidae > Drosophila > Drosophila nasuta. The sequence goes on from NW_026869398.1 coordinate 922,771, forward strand.
ATTCGAACACCGAGCCTCTTCGGCTCATTCAAAAATTCGAAGTTTTAACGCAGCGCGCAGCGTTGAGTTCAGTCGCAGATCAAATGCGGAGCGATGAGCACGGGTGTATTTCGTTGCGCTCCGCTTTCCTTTCTATGTATGCGTGTATGTATCTACATGCTCGCCTATATCAGTATGTGTATGCATGTGAAGTTTTGCAACGTGCGGTTGCCTCGCAAACAAGCAGCTAGCGCACGCCAATTTTGTTTTGCCGCGACGAAAGTCTTGAAGATGAAGACAACAACAATTGCTCGCGTTCTATATGTTTGCAGGTAAATGACACTTGCACAAGGACCGCATTGGCTCTGCTGGTGGTTTGCAAGCTCAACATGTTGTGGGTCCGGGTTCAACTCCCGATCGAGAATATATGCATATTTTGTTTTTTTTTTTAATGCGACTTAAATTTTTTCATTCCCTTTCAAGTTTAGTGACGGCAGTAAAATCTAGTCGCATTAATTTTTGATGACTTACAGTTTTGTAATTTTAAATAATAAAATAAAGTCGAAATTCTTTTTGCAAGCAATATTTAAAATTTAAAAAAGTTTGAACTTTAAATTTTTTTTTTTTTACATTATTCAGATAACATTAACATTCCAGAAAATAAAAGAAAATAAAAATAATACAATTATTATTATTAAAAGTTCAATCTTTTTTTAAAAGATAAATACATTTTTGTAATTTAGTTTTAATTTTAATTTTCGCTAGAAAATTTTCTATTAAATTAAAATTAAAACTGGAAAAAAAATTAAATATAAATATTAAAAACATAGTGTTACAAATATAATTAATATTTTATTGTAATTATGGTTTTAATATTTTTATGTAATTGTATTGTATTGTATAAATTGTATTATTACATAATTTACAAAATCTAGCGAAAATTGCGAAAATGTTCGAATCGCAGCGCACGCCCAGTGGGTCCAAGAGCTCTGCTAGCAGAGTTAAATTAATAACTTTAGTAAATTAATAGATATTTTAATGAAAGTTTGTATTTACAGTTTCTAATTCATTTTACGTATATTCTCCAAATTTCAACGTATTTAGGTTAGGTATTTCTCATAGCTCCCATACAAATGTTAAAAAACCATATTCAACAATATCAATGTTCACATTTATTTTTTAAATTTTTAAGTGTTTATTTTTTAATTTACATTTTAACTAATGAGTTTCTTTTCTACATATTATTCGCTACTATTATTCGGAATCTGAAGATTCAATATCATTATTTAAATGTGGGAAATTTATTAGAAGACCAGCAACAACTTTATCAAATTTAATAGATCTCACCGAATTTGTTGACATTTTAGACAATGATGTTATTAGTGGATCGGAAGACACGAGTAATGCGTGCATAACATCTTCCATTGTATTAGATCTATTATTCTTTCGAGAATGATTCTCCCGTATATTCCGGAAATCCTTATTCCTGGCTTCCAGGGCTTCTTCAGACATCATGCCAATACGAAGACCCACATGCTTTATGATGTCTGCACCATGAATTAAAATCTTATGGACAGATGATGGCATATAAAACCATGGATACAATTCGACAAACATTTTAGCTGATTTCATGGCATATGAACTAAATGCATCGATATTGATTTCATAGCCACAAGTTAATGCATGTAGAATGACACTAAAATTATACCAAATTAGGTTGACTGAAAAATCGTCTAGCTGTAGTATTACCATTGTTGGTGTTGCCACTACCAGCGATTGGTATGTCCACTAAAATGCCCATTTCTTTCCTTAGTTCGGACTGTATTTTTAATTTTCTATCTGCCACCTCAGGCTTATCTGTGCCGCGAACTTGCCATTTTTTAATGGAAAGTCTGTATGATAAATGTAAAGCACATTCAAAGAATCTAATCCACGCATGAAGACTAGATAAGCCATATTTTAATAGATCTGAGTCAACCGGGTAACGCTTCACCAAATCCAAATTGTTCATGTCTTTTTGTACTGCTCTACAAATTCCACATGTCTGTGTGGATGCTTCTGCCAGAACAGCAAATGTTTTACTATCCACCACCGTCAGATGAAATTCATGCAGTATGGTATATGAGCTTGTCAGTGTAGGCTTGATCGACGTTATTTGGCATTTAACATTGTCAGTCTCCAAAATTATTAATTCACTTGTCTCTTTCTGACAAATGAGTTTTATGGGACGACAATAGCGGGTTGATGAAGGTCGCGTGTTCTTCCACAATATTGTCGAACCAAGCTGAACTTGTAATGGTACAAGGCAAAAAGTAAATAAATGCTGATCGACCATACTTGTTTCACCATCTTGAAAACCATCTTGGCGATAGGTCGCGTGGCCACTGCTTCCATCGCAGCCCCATTTGTAAATTGCAGTCAAACTTCTGTTCTTATTTTCCCCTGCAACATGATTTTAAACAACCTGCGAGTGCGCATTTATGATACGGCTTACCTTATGATCTTCTAAATTCTGTAGAGTTATTTCAGCAGAATAATCGGTTACTTTTAGTCCGTCTGGGTAACACATAATCTTTGCTTTTTGCAGCCTATGGTAGTTGGTATATATCTGCATTCCTCTTCTTGGCACTTATTCGCGTTAGCTGGTATGTATGTTTTGTGTGCCCAACATCTACATACAGTGCAAGCGCTTCATCAGGTGAGAAGGGAACAGGTAATTTCACTGGTGTGTCCAATGACTTCTTTATTTGTTGTCCAGCACTCTCATATGTATTAAGTGTGGCAACAATTTTTGAAGCCGTTCGCATCAATTGTTCACAAGTTGCTTGTTTCATAAGAGTAGACACTTGTTTGATCTGGGCCTTAGGGCACAAATCACCAAAATCCTTTTTTAGGCCTACCAATATCTGATGTTGACGTGAAATGATATAAAATGAGAGGCATATCAAGCCATTTCTGATTTTTTTCTCAAAAAACTTAGTGTTGTAATGGCAATCCTTCCATTTCACTGCAAGCCTGCTTATAAAATTAGCCAATTTTTTTATTAATTTCTTTAATATCGTTGTCAGATATGTTTATGTTCTTCAAAATTGTGCCAAATACATATTCATTTAGCACCAACAATTTCCTTGATGCGACATTTTCGCCAAGCCACCTGCAAAACAGAACGCGCTTCGGGACTGACATTTCACCTAAAAGTGCAATAAGCTTAAGTGTTGGACGTAGTTGGTTATCATTTTGGACATTTGCACATCACAAGAACTCACACTTTACATAAATACTAAAATTAGCTTCAATACGATTGAATAACGTTAATTACAGTCCAATGAAGACAGTAAAACGCTTAAAAACAATTCTTGCTAAGTCAACTTACAAATAACACATTTTTAAGCTACACATGAAAAGACGGGCCACGAGCATACAATTTGTATTTAGTACATATCTTATTTTAAGGGAAACAAAAGTTATTTATATCAATATACTCAAATATATCACTTATTTTGATAATTTAAAACGAATCACAAATAACCTCAAATCTTTGTGTAGACACGTGCCGCAAATAAGTTAAGTTTCAAAGCTCGCAGCCGATCATAGATGCGCTGAAAAGCTCATTCTCACAGTTTTTTGAGCTTTTCAGAGTGTTACCAATTAAATAAAATCAAAACTAAACGCAATATTTATATTTAAAAAATATACTTTTATTCTGCTAGATTTTAGATTGGATCCACTGTGGCCCGGCCCGACTGGGGTTGCAATAATACTGTTTTTGATGATACAAAAATTTGTATGGGCTGAAGCATCTATGTATTGTATGATTAGTGGTCTAGCTTTGTGCGGCTAGCCTTTAAGGAATTACAATTTGTATATCCGACAAATTTGCGTCCCCGCAAGTAACGGCGGAAGTGTCTGATACCATTAACTACTCGTACGAATGATATTTTGACTCAGCAGGGGATGTGCATTTACTATAATACTCTACCACATGGGGTTTGTCATTAATTTTATGCAACAATATAGCACCATAGCCAATCGAACTTGCATCGGTGTGCATTTCTATTGCATGTTTCGGGTCGAATATAGTCAACACAGGTGCCTGCGTCAATACTGTTATAATTTTAGTCCTTATTTACTCATGTTGCTTTTGCCAAATGAAATCAACATTTTTCCTTGCCGTGAGTTGATACAATTGGCTTAAGCGTTTCCGAGAATTTTGGAACGAACTGTCTAAAATACGAAGTCAATCCTATGAATTGTCGTAATTGCGATATAGATTGTGGAGGCGGTAAATCTAGCAATGCTCTCACTTAACGTGCGTTTGGACTAATTTCTCCGTTACTTATCTCAAAACCTAGGTACTCTAAACGAGTTTTAAGAAAAGAGCACTTAGTTAAGTTAAATGAAAATCCCGCCTTACCCAATTGTGTTTCGTGTCATGCCATGCCCGTGACTGGCAGACTGTCCAGTAGATCACTAGATGACTCGTCTTGCAGACAGCGTCCGGCAATGAGTCTGGTGTACGCGCCCTCATACCGCAACACGTAATTTCCCTAATGCCTACTTTTCTCAAAAAACTTTGCAAATTTACTTAAACACGACCAGTTCTTGCTAAAAGTCCTAGGACCAGACCAGACCAGGGATTTTTTCTCGAACATGTGCAATTTTGTGGATCATGCGTCATTTGTTTTGTGAGTGCTGTACAAGAAAGTTGATTTTTTCCTGCGCGTCTTTTATAAAACAATAAGAGGTAAGTTGTTAATATTTTTAAACTACTATTTCAATCTGATTTAAATTAAGAAATATATTTGTATTTGTATTTATATGTACAGTTTTGAGGACCACGAAAGAGCTATGTTGGATGATAAAAATAGAAACTACAAGGCATTGTCCAGGGCGAAGAAAATAGAAAACGGCGAAATAAATTATTTTTTTAGCTATTAGAATATTTTGTTATAAGTAAAACTGTTTAGATAATTTATAAATTTAAGTACTCATAGTTTTAATAAATTTAATTTGAAGTACAATAAACATTTTATTTACTGCATATATTTTTTAGTGTATTTTTATTTTGCATATTCCGAACTACGCAATAGAATCTATGCACAGATTTTCTGCATGACCTGGACACCAGACTTTCTGGTAGACACGTCAAGTACAAATTCCCCTAGCGCAGCTGAGGGAAATTTAAATTTTCCTTTGGTTGACTTGATACTTGACAAGTTTTGTAGATAATCAGTTCCGCGTATACGGCAAAACAACGGGGAAAAGTCTATTCTCATCTTGTGTCTACACATGACGTGACTGGAAGACAACTGGTATGTTGTCTGCTACCAAAAGACAATTGGGTACTCAATATTTGTAATACGATACGCAACCGTTCTAAAGCTTCTTTAGTTTCGGCTATAACCAACACGACATCATTATAGACGACAGCGCATGAGTGTGCCAGTGTTCCCAATGCTCTTATTATGGTCCTCTGAAAAACAGAAGGTGCATTTTTTAAGCCATGCCAAATGCGGTTCGTTTAATTGAATTTTCGTGTACGGGAATTTGGTAGAAACCACTAGTCATATCTAAGCACGAGAAATATTTTGCACCGCGAAGTCGGGCAATCTGGTCTGCGATAAGAGGCAAAGGATGCCTTTCAGCAATAGTATTATCATTTAACATCCTATAGTCCACACAAAGATGCCAAAGATGCCATTTTTCTTTTTTACTAACATCAGACAATAAAATAATTTGGGCTATCGACTCCTTTGCGAAGGTCAGGTCGCCCGGTCTCGATGGATTTTCGCCAGCAATGCTGCAAGCCAGCAAGCCCACGATTGTTCCGTGGCTATCGGGAATCTATTCGGCGCGCCTCGTATGGGGTCATATCCCCACTCTTTGGAGGACCTCGAAAGTCCTTTTCCTGCCCAAGGCAGGCAAAAGCAGTCATGTGGTTCCAAATGACTGCCGGCCTATCAGCCTAACCTCTTTCCTGCTAAAAACATTGGAAAAGCTACTTGATTTGCACATCAAAAGCAACTCAATGCATCTGTTGTCCCCAAATCAGCATGCGTATACAAAGGGCAAGTCCATTGAGACGGCTCTCCATGCCCTAGTAGCCTTCACCGCCTCCATTATAAAGAATATGCCTTGGGTGCATTTCTAGATATTTCAGGCGCCTTCAATAACGCAGGTGGGTCAACCGCCTTCTTTGCGACAGGCGGGTGGTGGCTACGTGGGGTGATGCGGCCATTACAAAGGAAGTGCGAGATGGCACTCCCTAGGGTGGGATTCTCTCGCCTCTTCTTTTGGAATTTGGTCGTAAATAGCCTACTTCAAATATTCATTAGACGGGCCCCCAAGCTAATTGCCTATGCCGACGACATAAGTATTTTGCTAACTGGGAAATGCCCAACCACCATTAGTTCTGTAATGGAACTTACTTTACGGGAAGTTAAAGCATGGGCCGAATCAGCCGGGCTCAGCATTATCGCGGACAAAACAGACCTTATCCTCTTCACGAAGAGGTATAAGGTACCTGCGTGGTCCCCCCCAAAAATAGGTTACACTATGCTAAAGCCGAGCCAGGCAGTAAAATACCTAGGTGTGGTACCGGACAGCAAACTGTCATGGAAGCTCAACGTGTTAGAAAGGGTGAAGAAGGCCACCGGATGCTTAGTTGCAATTGGGGCCTCTCTCCTAAGCTAATGCGGTGGTTATATATCTCTGTTGTTCGCCCTATCCTTACCTATGGCATTCTAGTGTGGTGGCAGGCTACGGTAAAAAGGACGTACCTATCCATCATGGAAAGGACACAGCGTCAAGCGCTACTGTGTATCACAGGCGCTATCAAGTCGACGGCTTCGAGGTAATAGCTGGTGTCGAACCGTTGAACCTATACACGCAATCCATAGCCGCAAAATCGTCCCTTAGAATTGCCGCAACAGGCAATCTGGGTCTACTAGGCTATGATCACAGCGCCATTGGTAGGGAGACTAGTAGAGACTTGGACTATACTATCCCCCTTACCAGTACTGATCATATAAAAACGATATTCATGGAACCGGACTGCTGGCGGGAAGAGTTATGCATTCCCGAAGCCCTCAACCTCTTCACCGACGGGTCGAAGATGGATGATGGTGTCGGAGCGGCCAGACCCAGTCTCCAAACACTCCTTAAAACTTCCAGACCATTGCAGCATCTTCCAGGCGAAAGTTTTTGCCATTGGTAAGGCTGCAGAAGTGGCTCGGAGTTTACAGCGTAATCACAACTCTATTAATATCTTTGTTGACAGCCAGGCTGCAATAAGATCAATGCACTCTGATGTGGTCAAGTCCAAATTTGTCCTGGACAGCAGAAGAGCAATAGAGTCGCTGAACGCATCTGCGATCGTGCGAACTCTAGGCAGGGAAATTGAGGTGCGCTCTAGACTTCAGTGGGACGCGAGCTGGCGCAATGCCAACTCGTGCTAAACTGCAAGGTTGATGTGTGCCTCTACTAACTAAATCTTAACCAAATTCGTCATGAAGCTTTCAAGGAAAGACTCCAGGCTAATGCTAGGCATTTTAACTGGTCACTGTCTGTCAGCTGTCCATGCTGTAAAGCTGGGTATCACGATCAGTGATCAGTGCAGGAAATGCAACGAGCCCGGGGTTAAGGAAACACTTGAGTATCTTCTCTGTAGATGCCCAGCGTTATCCCGACTCCGGCTGAAATACCTCAATTCGCCGTGCCACAACGATCTTCGTGACGTTTCATGGCTACCTCCTAGGATGCTGCTGGCTTTTACAAAAAATGCATCCATACTGTGCGACTTCTGAGACGAAGATACGCTCTACCGGTACAGCTACGGACCTCAACCTAACCTAACCTAGCAACTTGGTCGAATACAACGCACCAGGTTTTTTTTCTTCCTCGCCAAGCCTATAGGGACGTTATTGCACTGTCTTTTGTGGGTCTATTAGCTTAATGTCCAAAAGCCCTGTCGAGACTCAACTTTTTGGTATTCCGCTAATAAGCCAATCAGAGTAGCATTTTAGGATATTTGTTAAGACAATTTTATCGGAATCAACTAAATCTCTATCAAGTCACCACGATTTATAAATTTGAAATTTATCCAAAGCCTTAGTTAAGAATCTCTCGACTACTAACACAGCGTATTTCAAATACTTTTCTAAAATTACATGTAACAAAATCTCAAAGCAGTATTGTTCAATATTTATATTACATAAAACTTGTTGAGTGCTATAAATTGCATCGTTACTTATACCATTGAGTTTTACAACATTATTAACTCTTTTTCCTTTAAATTTATGGGCGACACTTCCTTGACCAGCGAGCATTCTGCACCAGAATCAAAACAAAATGGAACAGACTCACCGGATGCCTTTATTGTTCCATCGGGTCGGGCTAATGCGCAGATATCCACACGCTTCTCAGAAATTCGTTCGTTTCCACCTGATCGGCCTTTAGGACATGCGATTGCAAAGTGCCCAATTTCGTCACATTTAAAGCATTTGACACAAGATCGATTTTTCACACCTGTCGTATTTGTGCTGTTGTAGGTTTTGCCTTTACTCTGGCTCTTCTGCAAACGTGCCCGACATTCGGCATATTTATGCCCAGCGTTTCCACAGTAATTACATTTTACCAGGGTCGGAGATTTGAACTTCTTCCGATCCGAGCCAGTCGCACCGTCTTCTATGCTGCGTTTCATGAAGGAGTGTGCCTGCAACTGTTGTTGTAGATCATTGCGTGTTTTTATTGAGCCATGTAAGCCAAAATTACAGACACAGCTATTTCTTCTAACTCCTTGGCTTTCCATTTAGACATAAGCATCGTGACAATCCCGCTGCCGTATTCAGAAAAGCCTTCTTCTGGTTTCGGTCGACCATTCAATACATTTAGAACCATGTCTGCAGAAGTTTCAATTCCAACAAAACGCTGAAGAAACAGTTCCCTGAACTGCGTCGAAGTGATGCCGGCAAAACATATTTGTGAAAGCCACTGTGATCCGGTGCCTTCTAATGCCTTACTTAGTGCTATCAGCAGATTGCTACCTTGGAGAATGTTATCAGCAAATATGAGGTCCACCGTGCTACACCAAGATGAGGGCTCCAGTCCAGCAACGTCAGGGTTACATTTTTGTAGGGTAATATGTGACGCTTTACAATCGGGTTGCGGCGCCTTTAGAGTCTGCATGTTTTTTAATTATTTCCATCATGTTGCGATTTTGCAGTTCTAATGCTAGCAAATGTGGATCAGTAGGCAAAGCAGATCCAACTTCTGATGTCGGAGAAGGCTCATTAGTTTCCATGTTCAAGTTCTATTTCGCAGCAAGTTCTGTTCGTCTCGGTGTCGCAACATTCACTAAACTCGCCGCGCACATTCTAAGCTGTTTCATAATTTTGATCAATCATAATGCCATCTTTTTTTCTACACCCCTACGAACAGACCTTACTCAGCAGCAGAGTCGCTGCGCATTAAAAGAACCGTTAGCGACATTGTGTCCCACTCAAAAATGTACATGCAGGCACAATGGTCAAACTTACCATTCTATGCCACACATATACAGTCGGCTAATTTACCATTCTGCGACATATATATATTAGAGGTGGAGAACTATCGATAGTGGGCGCCATCGATAGTCGACGATGGTTTATTTTAAACTATCGATAGTGTCGATAGTGCCATCGATAGTGGCTCGATAATGGCTCGATAGTGTAGCCCAACAAAAAAATTTTTTTTAAGCAAATATAAAAATATTATGCTTTATTTTAACTAAGTTACGATTTAAAAAAAAAAATGAAACGAATACAATAAAATATGCTTTATTTCAGCCAAGAGTTGCGATTTAAAAACAAAAGAATGTTAACATTTTTTTCTTTGAGCCGGGTTCGCCTCTCCGATATTATTTGGCCCGCCTTGCTGAATGTTCTTTCAGACTCCACGGACGTAGCCGGAATGCAAAGATATTTGGCGAAAAGGCTCCCAATGGCAGGGAAATCAGTTTGATTCACCTGGAAAAAAGTAATATACTTAATTATATGCAATTTATAACTCGGCACTTTTAATTAAGGCATACCTTCATCCATAATAGAGGGTCGATATCTTGTCCGACAATTGCCCTTTCCAGATACTGCCTCTTAGTTAAAATTGCATCTACTCTTGAGTTTACAGAATTATTCATGGAACGCTCACCCAAAAAATCTAACAAAGTATCCTGTAAACTTGAATCCGGTGCTACGGGTTGATTACTTGCGGTCTCTTTAACTGGAAAATTGGCCAGCTCATTTTCAAAACATGTTGCTGCTTGTTCAGCGTTTGAGCTATGTTGAAATCCACTTTTTTTGAACCGTGGATCCAAAAGCGTAGCCATCCTGCAGACTGTTCTCTGCTCATATACGGAAAGACGTTGCTTGATTGATTCCATCAATATTTTGTTTAAAGTTTTTCCTTGAAGAGTTTGTAGTAAAGGTACAACACTTTCGATTTTCCGAAAAAGTCCATATGTCATGGGAATAATCAGCGATATCGTTACGTATTTTCCGCCAGAAATTTTCTCGCTTGCTTGCTGAAAGAAAGCCAATACTTTTTCAATATCTTTCAGCATAAGTATTTCCTCAGCAGTAAATGGCTGCGGTGCATTCGTTGTTGATAGTAAAACTTTGGCAATGGCATCGTTCATTTTATAATACGCTCAATCATAAAATAAAAACTATTCCACTTAGTGGGCGTTTCTTGCAACAAAGTATATTCTGAGCCTTCTTGAGCTAATTTGAGCTTTTCATTTGATATAGTGCTTTGCTTGAAAAATCGAACGATTGATTTACATTTAGTAAATAAAGCTTGAAGCACTGGGTCATCAACTTTTAGAGCATCTTGCACCACGAGATTTATAGTATGCGCAAAGCATGGCAGATTGCGAATATGCAATAGATCACATGCTTTAAGCATGGAGCTGGCATTGTCGGTAACAATACATACAGTTTTTCCAGTATGTTCCATTCAATAAAATGTCCCGCAATGTATCAGCAATGTTTTGTGAACAATGATTAGTTGTGCTTAGAAGTTTTTGTTGCTAAGGATGCTGTTTTAATTCGTAGTTATATACGAAATGACCCGTCACAGTCAAAAACTAGCATTGGCACTTGATATCCACAAATCACACGTAACTGCGATATTCGAAACATTTACAAGGATTGCTGATAACTTGGCAGAAGTTTCGGTAAAATAATTATGCATCAGCACATCTCTTAAGTGCGTCTTGCTGGGTAATTTATACCGAGGATCCAATACATGAGTGTATTGCACGAACCCTTCGTTTTCGACAATATTGTAGGGCTGCACATCTTTGGCAACCATTTCAGTTAGAGCTTTATCTATGTCTGTCTTTCTTTTAGAATTTGTATCATACATGACGGCTCTTTTAAAGTAAGACGCCACAGAGTTCATGCTCGATCTGCAACTGCTGCTTGTAGATGTAGTGACGTTCCTCTCAGCACGTACAACTTGTGTGCTCGATTCTGCGCTCTTTCTTTCCACGCCAGGATGGAACCTTTTTAAATGGTCGTGCAAGTTAGATGTATTGCCGCTTGTCTTGTATTCTTTGCCACAATCGAGACATTTGGCATATTTCTTGTCGTCAGACCTTTTAAAATATTTCCAAACATGTGAAATTTTCGACTTCTTTTTGTTACTCTGTCGATTTGGTTCCAAATCTTTTTCAGAGTCTGTGCTGGAGGAGCACTCACAGTCCGGCTTGTCGGCACTTGATGAAGACACTCGACGTTTACCTTAAATTTAACAAATTATAGATCAAAACACTTACGTATATAATATAATAAACATACCCAGATTTAAAAAAGCGATCCATATTAATTTAACTAATTGTTTCTTGTTTTTAAATTTTTCCTCGTTGTTGCATTTGACGCCGACACAGAAAATGCGCGAACAAATTTTTTAGGGATGTAAGAAGCGCACTATCGATAGCACCATCGATAGTGGATGGGCCACTATCGAAGGTGTCTGCTGCCATCGTTGGTGGCTCGATAGTGCTAAACCATCGATAGTGGCGATAGTGCTATCGATAGTTCTCCACCTCTAATATATATATATATATATATATGTATATATAATATATATATATATATATATATATGTATATATAATGGCGCCAACAGGACAATTAAAAAAAGGTATATAAAAAGTGTTCGTGCCAATCGCTATTGCTAGGGTCGAGGGTGAACAATTCGATTAGAAGGATTAGTGTTTTGTGGGGGTGGCGTCGCAAGATGAGTAAAACACTTTCCTTTGAGAAATAATTCACTTTTTGAATTCACTTTATTTTTCACTTTGAAAAGATGCACTTGCCATGCGCTTGGCAGAAGTTTTGCATATGGAGTTGAAAAAAAAAATCACTAAATGTGGCCAGGCCAGGGTGACCAGCACAAGGGAAAGCTAGATCAGTGTGACTGCGCGTGACACAAGGTCACACGCACAATATACAAACTTTGTCGCTATCGATAGCAATTCGATATGTGGATCGCGACCACACTGTCAACTGGATTACGCGATCACATCTGCATTGGGGGCTGTCCATATATTACGTAATCACGTTTTCTGGGATTTTTGACCCCCTCCCCCCCTGGTAATCATAAGTAATCATTTGATGAACACCCTGTCCCTCCCCCTCCTAGCAATGATTACGTAATCACAAAAAAGAAAAATATGAAAATTTGTTCTTTTAATCTGCATTTTCAAAAGGAGATTCCAGCCAATCTTTAATATTTTTTATTATTGGAAGTTGGCTTGTCAAAATCTGTTTATATCCGCAGGTATCATCTTCGTCTTCATCGTCTACATAGTCCTCGTCAAGCCATTCGAGGTCTTTACACCCTTCGTATGACTGAATTACTAGGCATTCTCCCTTTCGCCGTCCAGCCACACGGTAAAGGGGTTTCTTTGATTTCCAATCGAAGCTTACAGCTACATTTTTATGAATTATTGCATTCGTTACTTATCGACGGAGTAATCGGCGCTAAACCAATTTTTGAATAAATACTTTTAACACCAAAATTTTTATAAAAGGATTACGTAATCATTGCCCAAGACCCCTCCCTCCCCATGTAATCAAACATAATCATTTCCTTGACCCCCTCCCACCCCCTAAGTGATTACGTAATATATGGATAAATCCGCCATCAACAAATTATATCTCTATCTCTTATAGTCTCTGAGATCTAGGTGTTCGTACAGACAGACGGACAAACGGACATGGCTATATCTTCTCGGCTGTTGACGCTGATCAAGGAATATATATACTTTATAGGGTCGGAAATGTCTCTTCCTGCCTGTTACATAAATTTCCTGCCGGCACAAAGTTATAATACCCTTCTACCCCAAGTTTTCAAAACGTTTAAAGTTTCACAAGTTTGTTTTAATTTAGAAAACGAGCAAGTTTGTCTTGCCGTCCGTCATAGTGAGTTATCGCCTAATGAAAAATCAAGTTAAAAATACTTGTATAATGAATCGGATAACATTAATTTGGTTGAAGTTGCGGGAAATATACATATGTTTATTACTTAAATATACATGATTGGAATCACCGGAATGAAATCGGTTAAAAGGGTGGGAACCAACATTTTTTTTTAAATTTCATCTTATAAACTTAATAACTTAACCTTATTAACGTAATATAAAAATTATTTATTCCCTTTCAGTGTGGATATGCGCGCTGGTATATCGAAGGCACCGAAGCGGTGGTCTGATGAAGCAGTCTTCGCGAACAGAGCATTCTTTATTTTTGAAAACGAACCTGGAAAGCTGTCCGTGGACAAAATACAAGCAAGTGATTCTGGCGTGTATAGATGTAGAGTGGATTTTTTGAAGGCACAAACTTATAATAGACGAATAAGGCTAGATGTCATAAGTAAGTGACGAATGTGTAAATTACTATTAATATTGACGGCATTGCTGTAATATTTTATTATTGACCTATAAACCTATAGCAGTAGACCTATGTAGTCAACGCATACTAACAATAAAAATAAAAATACAAATTTGTTGCCGTTTATATAGTATTATTGAAGTTGGTCTAACAAATTTATAAACACAACCACTATGAACTATTAATTATGAGAACACTAAAAACCAAAATCGTTCAGTGTAAAAAATCACAAAAATATATGCGAGCTGTAAGTTATCGGATCTACTACGTGAAGGCGCAAAATTAACAAATGTTGTTCCTTTTCCCGTTGAATTAAAAATACACGCGTTTTAATTTTCAATATACGAGTATGTATCTATATTTGTACTTCGGATTATTATTATAAAATCGCACACCTTGGGGGTAGGTTTGTGATGCTAGAGAGATCGAAAGTGAAAACTCCGACGGCATTTTAGCTAGCGGCGAGCTTTTTGAAAACGTTGTCTCTGTCATTATAGAAGGTAGTCGTCCATGATACAATAATACAAGGTAGTCCCGTCGGCGAAAGCTGTCCCTCTATAATCACTGACGAAAGTTTTTGCCGACGGGACCATGATATAGAAGGTAGTCTCGTCGGCAAACGCTTTCGTCAGTGCGTGTTCATTTTCGACGCAAGAGGTTGTCTGCGGACGAATTTTTTCTTAAATTAACCCTTATACAAAACGACATTTTGTAATGCATCGTATTAGGGTTAATGCACATTTCATTGTCGTCTCGCTCATACTACTACGCTGAGACCCTTTCAAGATTACTAGGGTACATGCTTTTGCCGACGAGACTACCTTGTATAATTGTATCATGGTCTCTGTGGTGGAGAGTTATAGGAGAGAGAGAAGTTGAGAGCGTGGAACTTGATGGCTTGATTGTGTGATCGCATTGCAAGTGAGCGAAAAAGCATTGAGTGCTTCCGATGTCGTTGTTTCCCATTACATTGCTCATCATAATTTTTAAACAATTAACTTAGCGTAGTTCACGTCATTTTAGCACGCTTTAAGCTTTTTATACCCGCTACCCATAGGGTAGAAGGGTATTATAACTTTGTGCCGGCAGGAAATGTATGTAACAGGGAGAAGGAGGCATTTCCGACCCTATAAAGTATATATATTCTTGATCAGCGTCAACAGCCGAGACGATATAGCCATGTCCGTCTGTGTGTCTGTCCGTCTGTCCGTATGAACACCTAGATCTCAGAGGCTATAAGAGATAGAGCTATAATTTTTTTTTTCGACAACATTTGTTATGTTTGCACGCAGATCAAGTTTGTTTCAAATTTTTGCCACGCCCACTTCCGCCCCCGCAAATCAAAAAAAATCGAATAACAAGCGTAATTTTAAAGCTAGAGTTACGAATTTTGGTATATACAGTAATAACTATAGTAGTTATGATCCCTGAAAATTTGGTTGCGATCAAATAGAAATTGTCGAAGTTATTAAAGAAATACTTTTGTATGGGCAAAAACGCCTACTTACTAGGGGTCTGAGTTGCTTTGGCTGACAATCTGGTATATTATGCCGTCTATGGTATATTTTGAATGCGGTACTATATCGATATACCACATATATTATTTGGTATATTTTTAGTATTTTTGCAGTATATTTGGTATATTTTGAGAATAATACCGCAAAATATATTGCTTTTATTCAAAATGGGTAGCGGGTATCTCACAGTCGAGTACACTCGACTGTAGCTTTCTTACTTGTTTTAACTGTAAAATTTTGCATTAACATAACTTGCTTCTGTGCTGCTTGACTTTCAAAGGTTTCGTAATAATCACTTTATCTTATTTAATGGTCCCAACCACGATTTCTCATCAAATAATTTAGTTTTGAAATATTTGTACACAAATATAAGTTACTATTGTAAGATTAAAGTTAAAGGACTTTAAAACTAATACAGTCCTCTGATTCGAATTCATTAGAAACTGGAAATTTTTTCTAATGTTACCAGATGCGCGTGTTTTTTCCGCGGAACTCCATACAAAATAAACGGCCTTGCAAAAATTTATCGGCCCAAAAATATTTTTGAGCGTAACGATACTCCGATACTAGAATGAATGCGGATATCAAATCACCAGTTCCACATGCGACAAAATAGACAAACTATGTTATTATTCCGCACTCATATCGGCAAAGTGAATAGAAGCATCAATATGGACAATTAAAAAAAAAAAATGAAAGCGTCTGAGGCAGGATTACATATGAAGTTTAAAATCAAAATAATATTGCAACCAAGTTGCAACAATATGTGCTTGTGATATTGTCGCTATAGAAATAGGTAATGAATGTGATTTCATCTGTTTTTTAGGTTAATGTACATATTTATTTAATGAGCAAATGTTTGAGTGGTGTGGCCATAAGTTCTTGTTTTTACTATTTTCTTGGTTTCGTACCAACCACGCTCGCTTACTGAATAATTTAGTTTTTAATTGTCTGTACATACATGTACATACATAAATGTAACATCGTATTATAAGAATAAAACCAAAAGACTTTACAACTAATAGTCAGCTTATTTGTAACCAATAAATCTTTTTTTAAAGGTAAGTAGGACAGGCCGCCCCTACGCACAGTAGGTGGTAGCCGTGAAATGTCACGAATATCGTTAAGGCATGGCGTATCGAGGTATTTCATCCGGAGCCGGGATAACGCTGGACATTTACAGAGGAGATGTTTAAATGTTTCCTTAACTCCGACTTCGTTACATTTCCTGCACTGATCAATGTTCGTACGCCCACGCTGTAAAGCTGGGCAGCCTGCAGTATTTACTTGAAAGCTGCATGACCTTTTTGATTAAAAGGGCGAACAACAGAGAGACATATCCAGAAAAGCCTGTTTGGACGGACGTCATAAGGGGCCCTGGCTGTGACTTTAGAGGTCCTCCAAAGAGTAGGGATATAACACCAAATGAGACACGCCGAATAAATTTCAGATATCTATGGAACAATCCGAGTTTTGGGGGTTTTTAGCAGTGCTGGCGATAGTACATCGAGACCGGGCGACCTGACCTTCGCAAATGAGTCGATACCTCACTTTATTTTGTTTGCAATAATTAGACCGTCAGGGGTTTTATGTCCAAGAGACTATGAAAGAGCTGCCAATCACTATCCTCTGTTTCGATACATTCCGGGAGATTTTAGCAGCGCCTCATTGCTCATGTTCACACTCCGCCGCTCGTCTTGAGCAGACTCGGCTAGAAGTCTGGTTAGACAGCAGCTTCCTCAGTATGGAAGAGTCTTTATTATTGTCCAGGTCTGAGCAGAAGGCTCGCCATTAGCACCTTTTGGAGATACTTACTTACTTGTCCCAGTGCGCTCACGAAGCGATGAGAGCTCTGGGTTCCACCAGGGTGTCTTCAATCTTCTCTTTGGTCTGTAGAGCCTGCAGGATTGGCGAAACGCGGAAAGTACCCCTACTGCGAAGACGTTTACAAATGTTTCTAAGTACTGCACCGAGTTTATTGCACTCGGCGGACCTAGAGTTAGTACCGAGACTGGAGAACTTTAATCAGTTCGAGTTACTAGGGGTTCTGAATGGATCAGCCGTTGAAAAACTGATAAATAGAATTTTGAACTGAATGTACTTACTATCAGAGAGAGAGTTTCTTTTCAGGATTCAGTGGCGATAGTTATGAAGTTACCCGTAGTTCACGATTTAAGATTGGATTGTTGCACGGAGTCAACATAAATAAACATAATATTGTGGAGTCAGGTCGAAATTGTAGAATGATTCTCGCAATTTCAGTTTCAATTCCACCATTTTTTTTATTTATGAACTGGTCGCAAATAAAAAAAACCAAAAAATTAGGAAAAAATAACAATAGAGCCGACTTCCATTAAACTTCTCCACATATATGCAAATTAATTGTAGTTCCCGTATATGGTATTTTCGGCTTTGATTACATGACTAACAAAAAAGTCTACTAGCGATTGCTTCATCGATCCAACAAAGAAAGAAAAAAAAAAATCATCAAAGATGATTAAAGAAATTAGAACGCCAGTGACAGTTATGGTTTGTCTCAGAAAGTCTGCAATACAACACAAAATAACAATAAATTGAATATGGTTAAAAAATTACGTTGGGCGAACCGGCCAAGAGGCATAGTCTTAAAAATATATTTTGAGTCCGTTCATATTTGTGGTCAAAGTTGGTTTGTTGAAAACTATTCTGATTCTTCATTTTCATTCATTTTACCATTACATCATAGATAATATAATAAATTGATAATCCCAATTAAAAATAATGTTAATGTTAAGGGTAAAGGATTTTTTTGCAGGCATAAATAATTCCGTAGGTTAGTCTATAAAATTAATTTAAAAGGAACCCTTTTTTTAGACTCAAGATTAACGGTATTGATTGCGAAGGTTAGGTAAAAAAATATGTAGTTAAAGAAATATTTCCAAATTTTTATTATTTTTCTATTTTGTTGTAACTACTTTTTTTAAATGAGAATAACTTGAATATTTATAAATAAAAATTTGTCACTTATGAGGACCATTCTTGTTTCAGCGCCTCCAAAACAAATTCTTATACGGGATAGTGCTAATGTTGAACGGTCCACGGTGGTTGGCCCATATAGCGAAGGAGACATCATTACCTTGAAATGTCAAGTTGTTGGAGGTAAGCGTTTAAATAAGAGTCAACAATTATAAATAAGATAGCTAACTGAGATAAAGCTCAATTTTTCATATCCGCTAACCATAATCAAGGTCTATAAAGGACATAGATATAATTTTTTGTCGAATTTTGTTTTAAATTTTTTGCTTGTCTGTATATATATATTCCAAATTTGTTTGAAATTACATTAAAAATGTCGAAGGCTTTAAAGAAAATCTTTTGTATGGGAAAATGCTTGTGCAGTGGGGTTTTAGGTGCTTTGGCTGATAATCTTGTCTATTTCGTACTCTATGGTATATTTTAAATGTAGTACTGCATCAATATCCTTTGGTATATTTTTATTAATTTTGCGATATATTAATTTGGTATAAAATTAATATCACAATATTTTGTTTTTATTGAAAATGGTTAGCGGGTGTTTGTGGTGGCGCAGATGTTCCCAAGATGTTTGCCTTTTAAAAACACTCGCGTTTTCTATTTTATACATATATTTTAACTTTCGGTTTGTTAGTTACGAAAACGCACAGAGAGGGGGTTATGGGGGGTGACCGCTTTAGAATAAGTGTAAGTCGACGCTTGAGAGGCAAAATGCCGACGGCACGGAAACCCCGCGCGGAGTGACCGGTGCCATCGGTGCTGAGGAAGGATACGTCTTCGTCCGGGATCGTTCGACGGACAGTCGAGTTGAAAGAGGTTCTGAGGAGGTCCTGTCACGGGACCAATCGTATAGGTTCGTTTGACGGACAGTCGAGCCAAAGGTGTTGAAATATACTTCATGTAGGGTCCTATTACAGGATCGATCTTACAGGTTCGGTCGACGGAGAGTCGAGCCGAAGGGGTCGAAACAGATTTTGAGTGGGGGTCTAACAAAGACTCGCGCTTAGAGGATCGTTCGACGCACAGTCGAATCGAAGAAGGATCAGAGGGGGTCCCGGAAGGTCCTATCACAGGACCATTCTTAGGGGCTCGTTCGACGGACAGTCGAGGCGAAAAGGACGAGATGGAGTTAGAAATGGAGCCCGACACAGGGCCGGTCAGGATAAAACCGAAAATGATCTCTTGACCAATGAGGGTCCCACAAACGTTCGGACGAGAGCCGCCGAGAAGAACGGATGGGAGGATATCTGCGCCTAAAAGCACGTCTATCTGCTAACTCTCATAGAACTTGTGGTCGGTCAGCGGGATGCTTGGCAGATTGTCGAGGATTGTTTGTGGGACAGAGCATGACATCAGATTTCCTGCTAATTGAGGAAGGACGAATGCCGACGCCTCAATCTGCAGATCTGGTCGCATCGGGGAGCCAATTAGGAATTGGAAATGCTTTCGGGGCTGGGCTGCCACAGCTTGAGTCAGCCCAGAGACGTGGGCTTGAACGGATGTGTATGGCATCTTCAAGCGCTTGAACAATCGTTCAGAAATGAAGGTAGCCTCTGATCCAGAATCGATCAGAGCCCGTTCTGTGTGCCGAACGCCGTGATGGCAAATGTGTACAACAGCTGTACTCCGCAGAACACCTTGTGTGTTAACTGCCAGGAAAGATTGCACATTAGCTGACTGGGAAGGAGTGGACTGTATACTAGTAGAAGGATTAGTGACTGTCGGCGTTGCGTTGAATCGATGCATGTATGATAACGACCACTGTGCGCACTTGTGCACTCGGCCAGCACATGGCCTCGTGCGAAACAATTTAAGCACAGCTTCTGCTGCTTGATATGGTTGACCCTTTCATTGACACCCATCTGAAGAAAGTGAGGGCACAATCGAATCGGATGATTCTCCCGGGAACAGAATTTGCAGGACTGGCTCTTAATGGTCACCCTACTCTCAAAGGAGTTGACCTGCCTGGAGACGGGGGCATCCTTGCGTGAAACCGTCGGAGCGTTCGTGCTGGATGACACTTCCGCTATCGCTTTTAGGGTGCCATGTCGTTCTAGAAGAAAAGCGTTTATGTCAACCCACGTTAGAATATCGCTCTTGTTTTGGATCGATTGCTCCCAGAGAGAAAGGGTCAATTTGGGGAGCCTTGAAGAACACGAGAAGATAAATTCTCGATGTTGATCAGGCACACTTGAATGGTACTCTGCAGCTCTTGGTTAGCCAATCCCGACTCTTTCCCAATGCCGGGCAAATTAAACAAAATTCTCAGCTGACTCTTCACGAGCAACCGTTTGAAAACTTCCGACAGTCTCGGATTTTTATATAAATAGCAGTGAAAGTGAAAGTGGCCAGCGAGTGTAATCTCTTCCGTCCGGTGCACGGAGGCAAACGACACCCGATGGGCATGAAGGTTGTACGGGTGAACGGGGGGTGAGCGCCTGGAATACACTGGCTATTTGCTCACTCAACTGAGCTGTACACTGTTCACGCATCTGGTTCCGAAGAAAGTATCGAAAGCACAGAGGCAAACGACACCCGATGGGCATGAAGGTTGTACGGGTGAACGGGGGGTGAGCGCCTGGAATACACTGGCTATTTGCTCACTCAACTGAGCTGTACACTGTTCACGCATCTGGTCCCGAAGAAAGTATCGAAAACAAAAAAAATAGGGAATTCGAAAAATTATTCCAAAAATAGCGGCAAGTTAAAGTAGTTCAAAACCACTAACTCGTTCCAAGCGGATAACAATATCCGAATACGGACAGGTTATTATTGAATCACTACTAACTTTCACTCGTATCAACAAGTGATCAACACAGGGTAAAAAACGAAAGACCCCTTTGTTTACGTTGTCTAGACTTCTATGTTTCCATTGCTGTTGCAAGGAAACTATAGTTTCTAAGTATAGTTTAGCTATAGCTAAGACTCCATATAAGCGACAATACACTGGGATTAGCTGGCAATGTTTTCTTGTTTGTTTCGGCAATACAGCTATTTTGAAGGGAGGTCTTGTGGGAGGTCTTGTATACTGGATACACGATTTGCTACGAATGTTGCTAGCGAAGAAGGCGACATTCTAATCCCATGCAGTGTGATTTTTGAATCTCTCCAAAAATGCACACTCTCGATTCTACATTTGCCAAGCATTGGCTTGACACAAATCCATGAATTTGGATATTGGCTTTGCTGGAATTGTTGTATAGTGGAATGGATACTTTGTCAAGGTTTAGTAGATTTTCTCTAAATCTCTCCCAACTCGTATGCATCTGCATAGGGATGGTTTCGTCCCATGTCAGATGATTTTGCCAGAGCTCTTGCAGTAAGATTCTGGCTTTGATACTGATGGGGCTCAGCAAGCCAAGTGGGTCAAACATACAAGCTGTCACAGACAAAACGTTTCGTTTTGTTGGGCTAAGATCGGTGAAGCTGGAGTCCAAATGATATCGAAATATATCAGGCATGGCGTCCACCGCATGGTCGAATCTGTGTCGTTGAAACTGAGAACTTTATCAGTTTCATTCCCATTGAATAAAGTGGGGTGTTTGGAGTACTATTTGGCCAATTGAAGACCACCGGAGCTTAGGATATCTGACACTTGGACACAAATCTCCTTCAGCGTGTCAGCTCCAGTAAGCATGTCATCGACGTAGACGTCATTGCAGACGACTTTAGCTCCAAGAGGATGCGTTTCCTTATGGCGAACACCAAGTTCGTGAAAGCTTCGTATGGCCAGAAAAGGAGCAGACGCAGTGCCATAAGTAACTGTATTCAGTTGATAAATTTGAAGCTTTTCTGATGGATTTTCACGCCAGAAAATAAGTTGAAACATCCGATCTTTGGAGACCAAGTTCTATATATTCTTTCATGAAACTGACATACATTTCCTTTAACGTTGCGTTTCTTGAAACCTTACGTTCAAGTGAAAGAAACCGACGTTTTGCCGTTTCGAAGGACGAACCAAGTATTTTCGGGTCAGTTTTAAAAGGAAGACTAACTTCTAGTCGCCCTGTCGATAGAGTTGTCACTCGGTCAATAAAGTCCTGTACGCAGGGTCTTTGCTCTGACGAATATTTAGCGAATATATATTCGATAAGTCTGAAATTTTTTCTAAGTTCCATAGCCTTTCTATCAACGAGTCAAGTTTTAAATCTTCCGATGAGTACGTCGTTGCACCACATAATGGGTTCTGACTCGGAATACCTTTGCAACGCCCTGACACAATCCACCCTAGCAGAGTTTTTTGTAGCAGAGGGCCACTGTCCTTCAATTTAATTTGGCCTGTGCACAGAAGGTCGAAAAAGGAATCGGCTCCTAATAGAAAGTTGATTCTCTGCGGCTTGTAGAAGTAAGGATCAGCCAGTTCCACGTTAGTCAGTATTTGTAACTGCCTAACTGGAATCAAGCTGTCTGGCTGCTGGTTCGAAATTGATTTCAGCACCCAAAACTAAGCGTCAAACTGATGTTTGTTAACACGAGACGCTATCGTTGTATGACACTTCATGTCGGGCTACCAAATTTGACGTTCCTATGGCCGTAACTGTCAGACACTGTTCTGGTTCTGGATCTTGGCGAAACTGAATCGTTCTGTAACCGGCAGTGCAGTAAAGCCTTGGCAACTGCTTAAAAAATGATTCGCGTTACAGAACTGACAACTAAGGTTGCTGGACTTAGACGCTGAATACGACGCTTTGGTAGTCCGTTTGGGACTCGATTATGGATTCGGGCTCGTTCTATATTTTGAGCTTTCCTCAGCTGAAATATGCTGGTAGCGCCTATTCAAAACATTTACACAATCAGACCATTGTGGAAGCCTGTTATAATAGAGCTGGACTTGGTGGTATGGTCAACCTTTGACAATACAATGTGTATGAGAATCGCGTTGGTGATATCTCGTTCATCTCCTAGTGACAACAAATTTTCAAAAACTGCCGACACAGTATCTATGATGGTCCTCAATCCAGATGACGAAGGTTTATTCATAGGCGAGATATGAAACAATTGTGCGATTGTTTCGAAGAATATAAGACATTTGTTGTCGTATACACGCCTCAAGTTTTCTAAAGCCTTTGGGTAATTTACACCCGAACTTGGAACGCCTTTATAGTTCAGACAGACATGAGATCAAGTGATTAAACTTTTCAATATTAAATAGTGACCGGTCAGAATCTACAAGACTTTCGAAAAGGCTTATGAACTGCTTGTATTCGGAGTGCTTACCATTGAACTTTGCCAAGTTCATTTTGGGCAAGTGAGACCTACACGATGCTGGCTGAGCCACTCGGTTCGAGTCGGGCTCCTTCAAACTAATAAGATACAACGACCTTGTCTTAATGAATAATTCTTCTAAGGAAGCACGGCTAGAATTATCCGGGTCAATGCAATCAATTTCAGATCGCAACTCCATGGCATCTGCTATGTATTTATTTAGTATATCCAAACGTTATTGGATCTCAATTTTGTTGATGGAAGCTGTTTCATTTAAAACTGTTAATCTAAGACTCTCTTTCTTCACGGCTTCCTTTAATTCAATTTTCCCTTTTTCTTTCGACATTGCGACTTGGTTTATTTTGCAGGGTTTTACAAGTTAAGCAAAGAAAAAACACACTCTACTAGTAAGAGAAACACCAATGCAAGAACTCAAGAGAATGTTTCTAATGTCAAACTCAACAATGAGCGTAGCTTCAATGTTAATTTGAGCGGCGCCGAACAAGCAAAGCAAGAGCGAAGATGATCGAACAAAGCGAGAGCGAAAATTATTAAACAAGCGAGAGCGAAGATGATCGAACAAAGCGAGAGCGAAGATTACCATTTGGTAATCTCTTTATTTAAAGAGAGAGCGAAAAATAACCGAAATTATGCGCGGGTGCTATGCGCTAGTTATTATTGTAACTCAATGCAATGTAAAGAACCTGGAAGCATAATCATAAAGTTTGGAGGGGGGGTTTGTTTTTGGCACTTGGAATTCACGTATGTGTGTTGCATCAATTGTTCACTACAAATTCAATAATCAGTGTCAGGCAACTGGAACAATCACAATGAATGTTACCAGGTCCAAAGTTATTAACAAAGTAACCAGTTGTTGGCACTGTTATCTGTTCATCAGAAGAGCTGTTGACTTCTGAATGATCCATAAATCCAAAGGCCAGCAACGAAACAAAGCAAACGTATGTGTTTAATTATACGCATTCAGCTGCCAACTATGTTTGAAATTAATTAAACTTTTCAATTACAATAATTGATTGTTCTATGTGTTAAATTAATAAATCGATAAAATTCTTTTTTGTAGTCCCTGCTCGGGCGCAATGTAAAATTACGAAAGTCGAAAAAAAGTTTATTGTTGGTTGGGAGCAAAAAAATAAAGAACACCTTGAAGGCTGCTGCTGCGTAATTCAGACACGTCTGTTTCGTTTGATGGTTGCAAAAGGAGAAAGCGACAATTTATTGTTTGCCGGTTATTCCCACACTAGTAGTTACAGGAAAACAAAGATGAGCGAAAGCTTATAAGTAAACAAAGCGCTTGATTTAACACCCACTTCTGCCCCCGCAAATCAAAAAAAATCGAATAACAAACGTAATTTTAAAACTAGAGCTGCGAATTTTGTCATATACAATAATAACAACAGTAGTTGTTATTCCTGAAAATTTGGTTGCGATAAGATACAAATTCAGGAAGTTATTTTCTATGGGCAAAAACGTCTACTTACTAAGGCTCTTAGTTGCTTTGGCCGACAATCTGGTACATTGTGCCGTCTATGGTATATTTTGAATGGTGTGCTGTATCGATATACCAAACATACAATTTGGTATATTTTTAGTATTTCGGTATACGAAAATTATACCGAATTTTTTTGCTTTTATTAAAAATGGGTAGCGGGTATCTCACAGTCGAGCACACTCGGCTGTAACTTTCTTACTTGTTTTTACTATTATTTGGTATATTATAAACACAATTGCATTGTTTATATTGAAATTGAGTAGAGGATATCTCAAGAGCTATCTTACCTGTTTTCTATTAAAATCTATCTTTATGTTCAGGTTACCCCACACCATCGGTTACCTGGAGTCGGGATGGGATAGAAATACCTAGTCAAATTACGTATTTATCAGGAGGAAAAGTACTTCAAAGCGAATTATCTCTCGGACCACTACAAAGAAGCGATCTCAACTCAAGGCTTGTTTGTAAAGCATTAAACCATCCTAAAGCCTCTTCTGTTGAAGCCGTTGTTCAAATTGATATGAATTGTAAGTAACACATACGGTCTCAGCTTTTATTAATTTAATTTTAGTTATAACTTTTAATTATTATTCCATTAAATTGGATTAAATGGAACATTCCAAGTCTGTTTTAAATTTTAGTAATTTTTAACTCGTAAAAGATGCGCCCAAAACCGGGATTTTAGTTTTTAAGTGCTCTGGTTTTCAAAAGTTTTGGCCAACGCTTTGCTATTGTTTCATTCCTTACTGCTGAAACAGCTGACTTTTGTTTCAGTCAGAAGTAAAAAACGCAAAAAAAACCTTTAGTATTTTTAATTTCTTTCGAGGATAGTGCTCACATAAAGATAATTTCATCCAGCATAGATGATTTATGCTTTCCTCTAAAATAAATATATTTGTTTTTTCTCCTTTTTACAAATGAAATTTTGTAACTTACATTTTCAAAAATCAGTTAAACGGCAATCAGCTGTTTCCCACAAAAAAGGGTATTTCACCTTTTTAACCGATTTCATTCCGGTGATTTACTACTTTTTTTTAGCATTTAAGTAATTAAATTAAGCAGATTATTTATTTAAAAAAATATTTTACCCAACTTCAATAAAATAATGCCCTACGTTTCATCATACAACCCATTCCATTCCACCAGAAGTATGGCAGCTTAGGCGATAATTCATGGTATCAGATTTATAGACCGCTCACGAAAACGAAAATTGTTGTTGCCGACTGTCAGAAATAATTACATCCATAATTGATCAACTGGTGGTCTTAAATTAACGTCAATAAATCAATGGGTCAACCATTTATTTCCTTTTCGCGACTAAGATCTGATTTAATGTAGAAAATGGCATTTATTTTTCATTTCGGCAAGACAAACTTGGTCGTTTTGCAAATCGTATGAAACTTGTGAAAGTCAAATGGGGCATCAATTTTATTAGTTTTTAAAACGAAAACAAAAAGTGAATACCGGAGCACGCCTGAAAGTGACTGATTGCATCACACTTCTTATCGATAGCAATTTATGTTTGAACGATTTACACAACCCACGATAAAAATGAACATGTTTCTATATTTGAGTGTCCGTAAAATACTTATATCTTATTAATTATTTAATTTTTTCAATATATTATTAAATTAAATGTTTTGAATTTGTTCGACTGTGATTTTGTGGCGCAGAATTTTCCAAACCCCCTTTTTATTGCACAAATTAAATGAATATAAGAGCTGCATACTGTTATGTTTAAAATAATTGGATTATTTAAAACTTAGAAATTTAAATCACAGCAGAAGTTTGTGATTACCGTTTGGGTTGTCTCCTGGGTTGTCGCGCCATTTGTCGGTTAGACCGCATGGTGGTCCTCGGCACCGTGCCTCCTTCGACCACCGCTACGGCAAGTGTGCCTGGTGGCAGATACTCATACCCCTAGGGGTGTCCTAGTGCGAGGCGCGGAAAATCTTTTCTGCTTTAAAATCCGTGGTGGTTTTGAGATGGATTGCCTTGGATCGGCGAATAGTAAACGGATATTAGTTAACGGTGTTGTAAGAGTCGACCGCATCGTTAGAGGGCTATCAGTTGCGATTAGAGCTTGCGGCGATGGAGTCCATCCATAGTGTTTGCTATAAATAGGTGTGTGTTGGGCACCAATAGGGTTCAACTCTGCAAAATTCAATATTTTCTTCATTTGCTCATATGCGAACATTTAACATTCATTCAACTCCCTGAATACAACACAGTGATGAGTTGTAGCAACTTATTTTGCCGTACACATCATTTAAATAATCTTGAGTCTTTGGATCAAAATTTCTCACTCAATTCAAGTCACTAAACAAAAGACAGCGTTCAATAAAATGAGCATGTGTTGATGAAAGCATAATTCTGTTCAATTTAAGTTGCTCGTTTATGAGTAAACGATATGCAATATGCAAATTTATAAAAATTTGATGTTAACAAATGAAGAATAGATCAACGTGTTAAATTACGTAACAGAAGTCATTCATATTAATTTTGCAGAGCATTTTTAAAAACTTATATTTTCAACAAAAAAAGTAATAAGTACATAGAAATTTCAACTGAACGCTTATCCCTCCGTCATGTTTTTACTATCTGCTGATAATAGTACTAACAAAAAGAATGGGCAACGGTAAATTTTGTGGTGTAGCCGCTCTGATGCAAAACAGCTGCGCAAAATGTGAACAATCTTTTACTACCAAGTTATCAAAAAATAAGCGATCAAAATCGTCAAACAATTGAAACAGAATGATTTTTAAAAATCAGTACATAGCTTCGCACGCAGTTTTATTATAAATTGGTGCTATGGTAAGCTCCGTTTCGGTTTCACCTCGAAAAAATATCGCGTGACAACCCAAAAAATGTGTTTGACATTATTTATTATCAATATTTTCAAATAGCTCACGAACGTAGAAAAATTGGTTTTTTCCTTATTGGTTTCAACATGAATCAAAAGTAATATTTGCACTGAATGGAAAAGAACCAAAGCACACTGGTCCCAATGCCCAATATTTTTGCATAAACTAGAAAAATAAAGCTACAGACTTGAAACTTGGCACACTATATAGTTATTATATATGCCTTCCTTTCCGCCCCATAGAAACCAATGCACCCTGGGACAAAAATTTACATCCATGAAAATTGGGCCAATATATCCAATAAATTTTAAATATATATAAAATAACTTTAGTAAATATCCCCTATTCCCTCCCGCCCTATCAACTCAACTTCCAAACTAAATACTGCATCTTGAACAATTATAATATAATATATTTACTTAATCAATTTTTAATCACTTTTGGCATCTAAATCAAAGGAATAATAATCCAAATAATCAATAACTTCTAATCAGTGTTTAAAAAAACTGCAGTCGAAGTAGCAGAAGTCGCAATATTTTTGCTTTTCACTGCTTCGACTGCGAGCGACTTCTTAAAATGAACAGTTGCTTCTGCTTCTGCTTCTGAACAAATCGGAAGTCGCAGTCGAAGCAAAAGCAGAAAACGATCGCCGACGAAAATCGAATCAGCAGCAGCAGACGCCGTGTAAAAAAATTTTGATTTTGCTGCTGCTTTGCTGCTGCTTTCGCGAAGCAACGCAAGTCGAAGCAGCAGCGACTGCTCAACTTCTGCAAGTCGAAGCAGCAGCGACTGCTCGACTTCTGCAAGTCGCCAGCAGCAGCAGTCGCTGTTTGAAAATTTTTGATTTTTCTTTGCTGCTGCTTTCGATTCTGCATGTCGCTACATGTCGCAGTCGACTACTGTCGCGTCTGAATTTTTCTGCTTATACTGTTTGATTCTTGTGCATCAGTGTCAATTGAATTCGATACAGGAGCTTAATTGTTTAACTATGGCGCAAAGTGATATTTGGATGTATTTTGAAAATAACGTTGATGAAGGCATAGATAGCTATGTACATGTAAAACATAAAAAAAAAAAATTAAAAAATAATAGACTTTCAAATGTAAAAACACATTCATTCATGATTTTGAAAGTTTATTTTGAATAATATTGTGTTTTATGAAAAAAATTAATTAAAAAAAAAAAACAATTCTCAAACTATTTAATTTATCAGAATACAGGGGGAGCAAAAAACAGCATAAGCAGCAAAGTAAATCTCGACAGTAATCGCGACTGCTGCTGCTGGCGACTTGCAGAAGTCGAGCAGTCGCTGCTGCTTCGACTTGCAGAAGTCGAGCAGTCGCTGCTGCTTCGACTTGCGTTGCTTCGCGAAAGCAGCAGCAAAGCAAAATCAAAATTTTTTACACGGCGTCTGCTGCTGCTGATTCGATTTTCGTCGGCGATCGTTTTCTGCTTTTGCTTCGACTGCGACTTCTGATTTTTTCAGAAGCAGAAGCAGAAGCAAAATCACATGAAATGAAACTTGCTGCAGTTTTTTAAACACTGCTTCTAATGGGTAACTGCTGCGTTTTTTGGTTTTAAGCACTCTGTCCTTGATGTGGATGCTGGAAACCATCGGATCTGATGAATCAAGTGCTCTACAAAAAAGTCAGTCATGGTGTATAAGCGACTATTTTGTCTTGCAGGCGAACATTTATCATTTTTATAAATCTTGTTCCGAGCTTCGGATGCATTTTCGCCTAGGCAATCAAGTGGAAGGGACGATGCGGCAACAATCTGGGCCCCATGAGCTAGTACTTTATGTGCATTAGCTGACATTGGGTACCACCGATATTTGTCTATATATGTATAAAAATGCAGTTTTTGCGCAGAAACTTTTAAATTTTAAAGCTTCTATTTCAAAGTTGCTTGAAATTGCTATTAAAATAAAATAGAAATTTTTCAAAATCTCCTGGTCGAACCTAAGAGCATTTTCAAATTTGTCAGTATGAAAAAATGCTCTCCTCGCTATGTTCCCGTCGTTGGTGCTGCCGCTTTCACTATTGGGGGATTCTTTAATATAGTCTGAATTTCGCTTGAAAAAGTAATGCGCCTTACACCTTGGAACTATTCGAAAGCATTTTTTTATTCCAGCATCAACATAAGCAATAAAGTTCTTAATCCTCTTTTTCAAAGGATCCTCTATGTTTTGCTTTAAGTTTCCAATTCGATGCTGCAACATAAAGTTGTAAAGACTTTCGGTTTTGCGGCCATGTGCCAGCTAATACTTTAGTATTTCTGCATAACATAGGTCAATGTTGTCTAGGAAAAAGTTTTTCTTGTAAAATGGAGCAAAAACGAGAAAAAAACGTTTATGTCATCGTATTGTAAATAAATGCAAGAACAAAACTGCGTAAATAGTTGTTATAGTCCGGCACAATCCAACCTACTTTTGCTCCACGAAACACGAAAAAAGCTAGGTTAAAATTGTTAAATACACAACTCAACAAAAGCACATATACCCAAAGACAAATCACATTAAATAAATATTGCATTAAACACATAAATTTTACATACCTCAACTAATATTTTCCATTTTACTTTGTTTTAAAATGTTAAGTGGAACTTTTTCAATCTTACTTTAAAATTTGCTTTTATTTAGCGCGCCAAAAAGTCAACGTTTCTGATTAACGAACAGCTGACTTTCAGGGCCACCAAATTTAGCAGGGCTGAAATTTCAGTAACGAAATTGCGATTTTTAAATGCAACGTATATTATTCTAACTTAAAACAAGTAAGAAAGCTACAGTCGAGTATACTCGACTATGAGATACCCGGTACCCATTTTTAATAAAATAAATATATTTTGCGGTATTTTTCTGAAAATATATCCATTATACTGCAACAATACTAAAAATATACCAAACGGTATATTTGGTATATCGATATAATACCGCATTTAAAATAAACCATAGACGGCTCAATATACCAGATTGTCAACCAAAGCAAATAAGACCCCTAGTAAGTAGGCGTTTTTGCCCATACAAAAGTATTTCTTTAATAACTTTGACAATTTTTACCCGATCGCAACCAAATTTTCAGGAATCATAACAACTATAGTTACTTCTACCCATAGGGTAGAAGGGTATTATCGACTGTAGCTTTCTTACTTACTTACTTGTATTTCCTAATAGGATGGGTATGAATATAATACTAACAATGATAATAATAAGAATAATAATAATAGCTGTCATATACAATTTACAAATAAATTTTGTGCGGCTATGCCGTACTTACACATACTTTTTATATGCTGTTTTTTTTCTTACTGCACCGATATCGACAGGCCTGTGATGATTGATGAGCTGGATGATCTTCAAAAGGGATTACAATATATAACAGCTTTTATATAATTATACATAGCATACCCATTTGAAATATGAGGACTTAATCTTCATTTATATCTAACTTAAAATGCTATCTATAAAGCTCAAATTTTAATTTAAATAGAAATTACATTTCAATACGATTTTTCATTTGAATTTACCTTATATTATTGAACAATTTATATGGTAATGAAAAATTATATAAAAAAAGAAACAACAGCAACAAAAGCGGCAGCGAGTGCAATAGCACTATCGGCGGCGTCAGAAGCAGCAACGAAAATCGGCAGTGGCCTCCAGTGGCAATCGCACTGTCAACACAACATCCAATAAGAGATGCGCAATCTCTACGACGACGAGTGGCGCAGCCACAGATAGCATCGAATCGTAACAACGAGTCTGCGTCAGAAATGCGCAGCCTCAGCAGCGCATGGCGCAACTTCCACAATGATAACGAGAAGTGGCAACGATCAGCGGTTCGACAACTCTACTATGCTGATCCGTTCTCTCTCAAAAAAGGAGTTTATCCGAAGCTAGCGTTCCTTCTGGGAACCACTTTAGCAAAGCATGGCGTAGCTTCTACAGCCTCCTGCTGTCTTGGGTGTCACTAAACTGGTGACTCAATTGCAAATATCTAGGCACTTGGTGGCAACTTCCTTTGCAAAGTTGTTGCCACGCCTCTTTGGCGCGGGGCATCTGCAGTTGCAGATCAGTTAGTGTGTGCTGTACTGTGGCCGTCGCCACGTGATTTAACACACACAATAACCTACACCAAGAAAAGAGTAATCGTGAAAATTAAGAAATTTGGTTTTCTCGCTACGTACCTTGTAAAACCAACGAGAAGGCCAAAAAATGTCAGAAAAATGCACTTTGCAATACCAATAATAATTATTTATAATATTATGACTGATGTCGTCAGATTTATTTTATCTTTTCGCTGCGGCACAACTTATATCTTAAGCTTTCGAATTAAAAAGAGATGGTCTAGCCTAGATTAAGCGTGGGTATCGATATTGTTTGAGAAATCTAACTCACTGCAAATATTCGATTAATAGATTAATAATATACTAACATCTGTTGGCGAGTGCATCTATCATCGTCGCAAATATTGATACTACCATACAATTTAAATTCAAATTGCAAATTAACGGTCAATGCTCACCCCTACATATTTTCAATGTAAAGAGTCTCGCACGGTACAAATACGTCATGGAATTACCCATACACATACATTGTTGTAGAGTATTTAATTTCTAATACAGAACCATCAGTCAGTTTTCGCGGATTTACCGCTTTTTCGAGACTTTTTAATTAATGCCGCTAACACTGGGAAAATGTGATGCGTTA
The DNA here is from genome assembly GCF_023558535.2 of Drosophila nasuta. NCBI lineage: Eukaryota > Metazoa > Arthropoda > Insecta > Diptera > Drosophilidae > Drosophila > Drosophila nasuta. The sequence continues at coordinate 955,499 of NW_026869398.1, forward strand.
GCTCTTTAGGTCACTGCCACCAGAGGCGGCTAGCGGCTAGCCTAAGGCGAAACACCACTTCTAGCTAAATGTAAAATCCGTGGAATCGTTGAGTTCCAAATAGGTGCAGAGCACGGACTTCCCGGTACGGAGCACAGTTTACTGCATAAGTGACTCTTATAGTTCACAGTCGCACAAGTTCTCGTTCTTATCACAGTAGAGAATCCTTTTAAAATGAGTTTGTTTGGGGTCCACAAGGATTTGTCTTGTGTAAGAAATGTCCTAACGGACATCTCACAGGTAATATCAGATATATCTTTTGACGGATTTATCGGAAGGTCCACCTTCCAAATTTGGAGAAAAGTCGTTCGAGTGTAGGAACTTGTTTGAAAGTCAGTCAAGCAGAAAAGAATGAAATGGAGTTAGAATGGAGTGTCGACACAGGATCAGCCATGATACAACCGAAAATGGCCTCTTGACCTCTGAACGATTGGAAAGGGTCTCCGAGAAGAATAGATGAAGGATATCCACTTCTAAAAGTACGTCAATTTGAGTTTGCCAGCTGGATGCATGGAAGATTGTCGAAGATTGTTGGTGGAACTGTACAAAACGATAGTTTTCCTGCTCATTTTGTAAGGACGACCTTTTTGGGTAGCCTCATGGAAAACAAGAAGACAAGGATACAATCCCAACTTTCTGCTTCTGATCTTCGAGCGCAGTACCCTTTATGGTACTTTATAACTCTTGGATAGTCAAACCAGACTCTTTCTCAATGGCGGGCAAATGGAATAATATTCCTAACTGTTCAATAGCAACCGATTGGTCACAAAACGCTCAATCAATCTGGATCTGGCCGATTAATAAATTTACATTATATGACACTTCTCTAGAGCGAATAGAATTCGTGAATGACTTAGGTGTTCTGCTTAATGCAAAAATAAAATTCATTTTATACTTGAGTATGTATCTTATGTCTGGAAGCTCTAATACAGGGTCTATAAAGGCAGGATTAAGTCAGTGCAGAAACACTTTTGATTTTTCCTCCTTGTAGCTTAAACTGCCATATAGTATTAGATTGCCACCTTACAGTGTTACATTTTTATTACATACCCTTTCTTCTCTTACTGACCGAAGCTTGTTTCTACGGGTGTTACTTTTATTCAGGAACTAATTAATGGAGAAATAGATTCTTTGGAGCTATTAAGCCAAATTAGCTTTGCTTACTAGGAATTTTCTTCCTCTTTTCATTCCAACTAGAACTACTAACGATGCCATAATCCCTTCCGTATTCTGTGTGAAAATTACAATCTTCATAATGTAATTTGCTCTGGTAAATCAATTCCACAACTTAAAACGTTCATACTACAATATTTATCTAGTATTTAGTTATTTTTATCTATATATACACATATATAAAAAAAATTTTTCTTTTTTCTGTTATAGTATCATAAGCTTTATTTTGTTAGTTGTCCAACGTCTTATTACATATTTGCAGTTTCCGATGCATGCTGTTCAAAATTTATTTTGCTTTGTCTGCGCGTCAAAAAAACCCGTGATTGGTATCGCTCGGACTCTTGATGATACTGCAGTTAGTCCGTCAACGTCCGAATAATAATAATAGAGTCTAGTAATATGCTATTTGCAACAATAAAAAAATCTAATCAATATGCATAATACGGACTTGAAATGTTTAGGATCAAGTATTCGAGTATTTTTTTATCTTGAATACTCATCTCAGAGACTTGTTATATAATACTCATCCCTAAATATAGAAGACGTATGGATATATGCTCCTTGTCAGCCCAGTCGAAAGGTTCGGTGTTTCACAGAGTCTTGATACTGAGTCGGCATTAGGCTGTTTCCAGCTATTTTATTCTACTCGGAACTGATATGATTGTAATCTTAGTAGCAACTTTTCGATTCTTGCTGGAGGTTGTGAGGTTGTCTTAAAAATGGCTTTAAGTGGCTTGTGTTTCGTTAATCAATAACACGAACAAAAACTTTCCAAAGAGCTCCTCCTTGTCCTCCTTGTGTCGAAATAAACCATGGTGTGTAATAAATGTGAATTCCATTTGGGAAATGATCCAACACTTTTAGTCACTGAGCAGGCACAGAGTTTCTGCCAATCCGCCTGACTTATCAGATTATATTTCGAGCCTGAATCAATAATCATCGCGGCTGTATCAGTACCCATTTTACATGGGTTCTCTAATCATCCCCAACTCGTACACGACAGCTTGTATCCAGAGCTCGCTGAGATACAAGAGCTTGTAACTTATAGACGGAAGTGATGAGTTCCATGCAGTGTTGCCAACTCTTAGTGGACAATTATAGCAGTGAAGGCAAAAAAAAAAATAGCTAAAAATAGCTAGATTTTTTCAAAAATAGTAAATTAAAATAGCCGTTAGTTTTAAATAACAAAATCTTATATTTTTGTTCATTGTTGTGCATTGTTGATTATTTTATGATATTTCTTCGTTAAGCAAATTGCTTAAGATTTGTCGAATTTCTTTCTCCTCGGTACTTAAATACTTTCCCATTGTACCAATCTGTGAAAGACACCTTTGGGAGACGTCGTACTGAAAACAGAATTTTTCAGCTCATTGCAATCCATATCTGAAAAAAATGACTACCAGGTTCACCTGGCTAAAAACTCTTTCTACCATTGCATTTGTCCATGGTAAGCTTAGGAGCATGATAGAAAGTGAAGCCAAATCGTTAAATGGAATATTTCTTCCAGCGTATTTGTACAAATTAACTTCGGTCCAAAATAATGAATATTAGCATACTGAAGAATTTCAAAATATTCAATAACTTAATAACTTAACTGGTTTTAAATAATTCTACTCCAAACAAATGTAGATTTCAAAATTATCTGGTTGTCTGATGTGAAAATGTAATGTAGAATGTAACTTATTCATTGAACGCATTATACGTCCTTAAATTGAAGGATCCTCCAATCAAGCATAGCGAGGAAGGATCCTCCAATCAAGCATATATTTTAAAAATTTTTCGTAAGCGACCACACAAACACAAAAATCAGTGAAATTGAATGTTGAGAAAATACCAAGTACCCGAAAGCTAGAAAGGGGTAAATAATATTTTAGTATTTAAAATATTATCGCTCGCTCTCGCAGTCGCAGTCTGACGTGTTTTTTTTTCTTCCCTTTTAAACTTTGTGATTTTTCATTAAATTTCATATTTATTTACAATTAATATAACATTAATTTTACTCTCTCACTTGTGTTTAACTACAGATCGTTAAATCGATGTGTGCTTTCTTGTATTTAGTATATTATTATCATTTTTCTGAAAATATAACAACAAATTGTGTGGTCATACTTTGCTTTGCTTTGTTAGCAAAACAATTCTGTTTTAGTTGCCGCTGCACTTTGTTTTTGTATTTTTATTTACTTTCGCGATCTTCTTTTTTCACTTGCTATTCTTTGGGCTCAACGCTGTTACAATAGTTAACTCTCCCTCTCTTGGTGTTGTTGTTGGCTATCGTCTATCTTACGTCTCGCTCGACCCGCGCTTTACTCTCAGTGCTTGTGCTTTGTGCTCTCAACGCTCTTTAGAATAGTAACTCTCCCTCTCCTGGTGTTGTAGTTGCCTACCTATCTTGCGTCTCGCTCGACCTGTGCATACTCTCTGTGTTTTGTGCTCTTCGTAAGTACAGATCATATTAGTTTGCAAATAATTTACCTATTTTGGTTTATTTCTTTTTTGGTTTTTAATTGGTTTAATAATCTTTGTTTTAGCAATATGTTGGTCTGCTATAACAATAAATGCCGGGTGCCAGTTGGTGCCAAAATGGGTTTTGTTTGTTGCTGGTTATGCGACAACGTTGCACATGAAAAATGTGCTGGCTTTAACGGCCGTATTGTTGATTTGATTTCGGCCAAGTCTGGATTGAGATGGACTTGTGAACATTGTAGGGACTCTGAACGCGATATTGCTGGGTTTATACGGCAGACGCGAACTGGTTTTAAAGATATATTGGCGGGCTTTAAAAAACTCTCCGATAGCTTTTCTGCCTTGGATTCTGGGTTTAAGAGTATGAAGCTCTTGATCGAGTCTCCGAAACGTAAAAAGGCCAATACGCGTCTGTCGATTACCCCAATCGAGCTTTCTGTCCCAGTTGATGTTCCAAGTTTATCTGTACCACCTGCTGGGGAATTAATGTCATTTAGTTCTCCGTCCCCTCAACCTTCGGTAGCTCTGGATGTTCCACATCATGACATTACGTCATTAAGATTGGAGTCTCCTGCTCCGGCTTTGATTTTGTTGTCGACTGAGATGGAGACGGTTGAAGAAATTCAACCATCACCATCCTCTGTTGAGATCGTTAGTGCTGTAACGATAGAAGAATCGCCTCCAGTTCCTACCTCAGTTGTCCGCAACACATTAGTTGCAGTGCCACCTCTTAAGCAGATTTTCGTTTCAAGGCTTTCCCCTGATACGACATCTGATGATGTTCGGGCTTATATTAAGTCCAAATCCCAAGCCAGGGTTAAAGAAGATAAACGGGAGATTTCGTCTTTTAAAATAAGTGTTCCGGCTGAACAATTTAGCATGATGTGCAGTAAAGAGTTTTGGCCGGAACACCTATTAATTAAAGAATTTGTTGCGAAAAAGAAAAATCGGTCTCCGGTTTCTCTTCCTAGTAGTGGCAGGAATTCGATTTCAAAGCCTTCTTCTGTCAGTTCAAAAAACTAACATCCTCTTTACTTCTTGGCTATCAGAATGTAAGAGGTATTTGTAGTAAACTTACTGACTTATATTTAAATAGTGTATCTTTCCCTTTCAATGTCATTGCCTTTACTGAAACTTGGTTAAAAAATGACATCCTTGATACGGAAATCTTTTTTAGTAGATTTTCCGTATACAGACGTGAGCGCAAGGTACGTCGCGGTGGTGGGGTTTTAATTGCAGTAGATGCTCAATTAAATTCAGAGTTGATTGATCACACTTCTGACATTGAGCTAGTGGCTGTTAGATTATCCTTTGGTAGTTTTAACATTTGTATTTCTTGCTCTTATATCCCTCCTGCTTCAGATGATGCTTTATATTTAGCTCATTTTTCTATTATTAATAACATTTCTAATATGCTTTCTGATCGTGATCACTTTATAGTCCTTGGTGATTTTAATATCGCTGGGGTGTCATGGCATTCCGCCAAGAATCTAAATGGACTTTGCCCCTCTGTATCCCATGTTTTTATTGATAGTCTCTTTGGGGTATCATTGTCTCAGATTAACGGTATTCCAAATAGCTTAAACAGGTCTCTAGACCTTATTTTTGTTTTAGACCCAGATTCATGTTCTCTATCGAGAATATCTCCTATATCTTCCCCTGAAGACCCTTACCATCCCACTTTAGAAATTATGTTGGAGCTCCCATTTATTGCGTCAGAGTCGAGTGTACGTTGTGGTGAGCTTTCTCGTTGTTTTCGGAAAACCGATTTTGAGAAACTTGCTCTGCTTATATCTCAAACTGACTGGTCCCAACTTTCGTTGTCTACAAACTTGGATATAGCGGTTGAATTTTTTTATTCTACTTTAAACTCGCTATTTGATGCTTGTGTTCCATCAAGTATTCCACATTTGTCTGATAAACCCTTATGGTTTACAAAGAAATTATCGAATTTAAAAAATCGTAAGTCGAGACTTTACAAAAAATTCAAAGGAACTGGCTCTTCTTTTGATTTTCTGCGTTATTCTGTTGCACAAGCTGCTTTTCGCACACATAACAATGAGTATTATAATAATTATTTGAGTAGGTGCAGAATAAGATTTCAGCGTGATCCAAAGCGATTTTACGACTTAACTCGAAGCGTAGATCCGCGTCATCACCATCATTTATGTCTTTGGAGAATATGACAGTATCTAATGGTCATGATGTTGCCGATTTATTTGCGGACTTTTTCCAAACGACATATTCTGTCCCAAGTTCTCAAAACTCATTTTCTTATCCTTATCAGTTAATTTCATCTAATTGTATTTTTGGTCCTTTAATTACTGAAAGCTCTATTTTAACGCAACTATTGGCTATAAAACCTGTTTTTTCGGCTGGTCCGGATGGAGTACCTAGTTGTGTGCTAAGGTATTGTGCTGGTAGTATCTGTAAACCGCTTTTTAAATTGTTTGAATTATCCGTTAACTCATGTTCTTTTCCTAAAATCTGGAAAAACTCATACATTATACCTATCCTAAAAAAAGGGAGTAAATCTAAAGTTCAAAATTATCGCGGTATATCTAAATTGTCTGCGATTCCGAAAGCATTTGAAAAAATTATAACCTCTCAACTGCAACATCTGTGTAAATCTATAATTTCACCTTACCAACATGGGTTTGTGAAGTCTAGATCCACTTCTACTAACTTATTGGAGTTCTCTTCTATTGTAATTAAAGGATTCGAGAATAAAATGCAAACGGATGTCATTTACACCGATTTTAGTAAGGCTTTTGACTCTGTTAATCATCACCTCTTACTGTATAAGCTTAATGTTTTAGGGTTTCCTCATAGCCTAATTGAGTGGATATCCTCATACCTTTCCAACAGAATTCAAAATGTTTATTATAATGGTTTTGTATCTAAATGTGTCCAAGGGGTGAAGGGGTTCTTCCCAGTTAAATAACTATATGTTATATGATACTCCTCTTGAGCGAATTGAAGGTGTGAATGACTTAGGGGTTCTGCTTGGTGCAAAACTAAAATTCGATAAACATATTCTGTCTGCTGTAAATAGGGCCATTGGTGTTCTGGGATTTATAAAACGCTGGTCGAAAGAGTTCAATGATCCCTACATCACTAAGACTTTGTACGTCTCACTGGTTCGTCCTATCCTTGAGTACGGATCTCTTGTCTGGAATCCCCAGTATAGGGTTTATCAAGATAGGATTGAATCGGTGCAGAAACAATTCTTATTATTTGCTCTTCGTAGTTTAAATTGGAATCCTAATATTAGATTACCACCATATCGAAGTAGACTTTTATTACTAAACCTTCCTTCTCTTTCTGACCGTAGAACTATGCAAGGTGCTGTTTTTATACAGAAACTAATTAATGGTGAAATAGACTCTTTGGAGCTGTTAAGTCAAATTAGTTTTGCAGTTCCTGTCAGGATCACTAGGAATTTTCTTCCTCTTCTCATTTCACGTAGATCTACTAACTTGCCATAATCCCTTCCGTATTCTGTGTGTGAACTATAATAATCTCAATAACGTAGTTTGCTCTAGTAAATCTATTCCTTTGCTTAAAACCTTATTATTAGCTTATTTATCGAGTATTTAATTGTTATTTATCTTATAATACATTTATTCTAACATATTTTTAATCTAATTTAATTAGCTGTCCAGCGTCTTTTAATATTTATTCGCGGTTTTCGTTTAATGCATGCTGTTCACAAATTTTTTTTTTGTTTTGTCCGCGCGTCAACAAGCCCGTGCTTGGTATCGCTGGGCCACTTGATGGTACTGCCGTTAGTACGTCAACGTCCAAATAATAATAATAATGTAAAAAAATTAAAAATTCGGTCAACGAAATCAAATCAAAATTTGGTAAACGTGGTGTGTATGTATCGATAGCCACAAACAATGTCTCTATTGCCAATGTACGATTTCCGAAAATTAAATTTGAAGGTCGACTGTTTTTTAGTCGACTTTAAATAAATAAATATAATCAAATATTACAAATTATTTAAAATATCCTGCAAAATTGAGGGGTTTCCAGATTTAGGTCATGCAAAATAGCCAAATCTGGCTAGAAAATAGCAAAGTTGGCGACACTGGTTCCATATGCTTGTGTGATAAGGTATTGTGAGAGAGCAAAAGAGTACTAAGTGAAAGTCACTCACAATGCACTCGCCTCAACTGACTCTGAGATACAATTTTCAATGAAAAAAAAAACAGTTTGGTATTGTTTGCGTTTGAAAAATGTACATACATTTTTTCACAGGTGGTTAAAAAGAATGGTAATGGCATGCAAACAATATATGGGATGATCTACACACAATATACCACAAAATGTAATGTCGATAATGCGGATACATTGTTACTGCGGTTACATTTTAACTGCCGGTCTGGCAAATGCATTGAGCACCATGGAGACCGTCGCAAGTTTAAACCATAGCCATCGCGAAGCTGCAGAACTGGTCGAGGTCTTCGAGCGGCCGGAGGCGGGTGTGACAGCCAAGTTGAGGGTCAATCTGGAGTAGTTCTTCTTGACGGAAATCCGAGATGATCGCTGATACGTTGATCTTCTTCCGGGGTGGACCAAAATGCTTTTAGTCGGGAGGATGGTTATGGCCTTATGCTGCGGTGGTGACATCAGAGAAGTCGGCAGAGCCCCCCTCAGGTGGTTGCTGTGGCGAGAACTGAAGGCGTTTGGATGGTGAACAGACTGGGCCGGTTCGCCCGTGTCCAGTCCGCTGACATCTCTGAAGCACTGACTTGCGTTTTCTTGGAAATACCGTCGCCATCCACGTGTCGGTTGGTTTGTTTAACCATGCCAGGGTAATTATAGTCGGCCGAGAATAACCTTTTTTTACTTGTCGCCCGGTGGTTTAGGAAGAGTGGATGCACTGCAGTTGTAAATAAGTGATTGATAACGACTTGTCTAGGAGGACTTTGGACTTTGCTGTGAGGAGGGAAGTGGCAACGCACTGCACTTTCTCAACTTAGACTTAGATGACTGTTCCGTAAGCTGGGTTTGAAGCATCACAGAAGTTGTCATATTGCAGCTTACGGATACCCTGGAATTGCACCCTGGGAAAGGGATGCGCGGGTGGTATTCCTTCAATTTACCCAGAATATCCAGCGGCAAAGGTTTATCCTAATCGAGAGTTTTCAGATTGATCTTCTACATGAACATCTTCGCAATCTGGGAAATAACTTCCTTCTTTGTATACGAATTCTCTATTGACAAAATGTCCTTCTACATGTTTCATGGCGAATACTCCACCTAAATGTTTAGAGAGCACTTCTGCTACATTTAGTTAAACGCACGGAAAAAATTTCCAAAAACACATCACTTATCCGTTTCACTAAAGAATTTCAAAAAATATTGCTCTATTTGGGCGGGCTCTTTTAAATCTAAGTTTCGCCCGAAAACTGGAGCAGTCTTCAAGTCTTCCATACAATTGCTGTATCCTACAAGATATACTGTCTATGAGTTTTACGTAAAAGATCGTAAAAGATATGGGCAAAAGTGTTGGTATATCTTAACGTTTGTTATCGTCCCACAATATATACTTTATTAGTTCAGAGATGCCATTTTCTGATCAAAAAAAATTTGTTTTAGCGAAAAGTTATAATACCATCTTACCCTATAGGTAGCTGGAAATAAAATGATCAAATCTTAATATCATTCGCAATAGGCTTTGCATAGATTATCTTGTCTTAAGTGCGCTGCGCAAAACGACTACATATACTATATTGCACAATTTCTCTCTTTACTTCATGTGCACATTTTCATATTCTTCTTTTTTGTTTTCAGTTGCACCTTTAAATATAAGATTGCTAGGTGCATATCAACCACTATCAGCGGGCCGAAGATATGACCTTCTATGTCAAAGTGCTGGATCGCGACCACCTGCCGTAATCACATGGTGGCAAAATGGTATTAGACTGGAAAAGACAACTGAAACTGTAAGCATCAAATAACTGTTTTAAAAACTTATTTACAATTTGATTATGACAAATCTAAAATTATACTTCTAACGTTGTTTGAGGAATCTAACGGAAATAGTGGTCGCTGATATTTTTAAGTTAAATAGTTTAAAAATGTTGATAATCCATTAAATTGTTACGAAATGGTATTGTTTTTAAATCAAATAGACCAATGTGTATTTCTTGCAAAAACAAATGTTTTAAATTCTAACTTCCTGACAGCAATACATATAAAAACTTGATATTTTCAACAAGATAATTGGAAATGGGAGGTCAAGGCTGAAACCGAGGTCTATGATTAGTTATTTGATGCATAAAACATTATGAACAAAATGAAGTCTTCGGCTAGCTTTGCGAGTATCTAGTAGCTACCAAGGAAATGAAACGAAAATTGATAATTTAATTATTCCATTTCATATATATTTATGTATGTATACCTATATATTCCATTTCATTATTTGTAAATTCAATAATTTCAAGTAGCCTAGATATTGATCTAAATTAATTTTTATACGCGCAACCCGTACGGTGGAAGGAGAGCGTCTTCTCCTATAAGATATATATATTCTTGATGAGCGTCAACAAGCAAAACGATAAAGCCATATAATCTCATATAACTTTTATTTTTTAAAGACAGCACTTCCTTGTATATATAAAAGCAACTATAGTCTTTATAATTTCTGAAAATTTGGTTGCGATTAGGTAAAAAATTTAGAAGTTGTTTAAGAAATACTTTTGTGTGAAAAACACGACTACTTACTACACAGAGAGAAATAATCTTGATTTAAGATTTTTTTCAATCTTAAAAAGAACGATTTTGAAATAACATTTTAATGTTGAAACATATTTCAATGAAGATTTTTGTTTCTTAATATGCTGGAATTTCCTTTTTTTTAATTAGTATTAAATCATTGTTATAATTGTATTGAAATGTATTAAAAAAAATAGACAACAATATAGATGTGTAAATATATGTCGGAGTATGTTCTGCAAATAAAGGATGATGCAACATGCACACATGCACACGATACGCACTTGCAACTACGCAGTGTCAATGTAACATAAGAAGATTCTTGAGAGAGTGTGCATATGCGCGGACGCGTTTATTGATACGCTAATAGTGCACCGAGTTGTTTAAATAGTATTCACAGTCTGCAAATATAGAAAATATTACCAATCGCTACTCGGCAAGTAGAGTCACTCACTCTGCATCATATTTCTGCCGCTCGAGCCCAGGCGGCCGGAGTTTAGGTGGTTTTATATCGGCGGCCCAAGCGTGGGCCGTGGGTCCGGGTAGGAAAGGGGCAGAGGTACACCATCTCTCGCTCAGTTGAGTAAGTCACTCACTCTCCTTTTCTTGCGAATCTCTTTGTTTGATGTTTTCACTTGTGACCACTACACTTTGCATTTTGCAATCTCGTTGCACTCTGGCAGCTGTCAGACGATCAGCTGGCGGCAGTGCTGGTCAGCGGTTGCGGAGTGCAACCGGTGGAGCCAAAATAAGCAGCTGAGTGGTGAGCATAGCGAAGTGCCAAGCCACTGCATATACGACCCAGAGCAGAGACACGAACCAAAGGGAGGAAAGAAACGCGGCAAACTTTCAGGAGCTACAGAAAGAGCTGCATCAAATTTAAGCGGCTGCCATAGCAGAATCATGAGCCATAGCAGAATCATGAGCAGAATCATTACCAACCTCTGGATGCTGCTTTGTTGAACGAACCATATAGAAGCATTCAGAATCCAAGCTACGTAGAAGACGCGAAAGGAAAGGCGTCAATATGGGTATATGGCCTAGAACAGCCTCAGATTACTAATGTGCGCTTATCCCGTGGTTTCGTGCGGGCTAGATGGGGAAACCAGTGGCTATACAGCTGCTATCTGGCTCCCAGTCTTACCTTCACAGAATTCGCATCCATCATGGAGGAGATAGCACTCGACTTTAGGGGAAAGCCACAGGTGATCATCGCTGGGGATTTCAATGCCTGGGCGGAGGAATGGGGTAGCAGGCGGACAACCGCCCGAGGACAAACAGTGTTGGAAGCCCTTGCCACATCAGACCTGGCCCTCATGAACAATGGCGACCAACACACTTTCGCCAGAGCTGGCACTGGATCGGAAACTTTCGCTGGATCCTTTGTAGTTCCCAACTGGAGTGACAACGCAGAGGTAAGCGCCGAGTTGCTCATGCGCTCAATCACGGATGCCTGCGACGCTGCGGTGTGAAGATCATGCATAAGACACCACGTACCAGTATTCTGGTGAAACCAGCAGATCGCAGACGCAAGAAGGCGATGTATAAGATCGCGAAGGATCCTGCAACAATCAAGAGGCAGAGCTGATTTATCGCAGGTTAATCGCAGGCTGCTGAAAAGTCCATCCTGAGCAGCATGAGGGACAAATTCCTAGAACTTTGCAACGAAGCCGATAGAGCCATCTGGGGATGTGGTACTGAAAAAACTCAAGCCAAATGTCTGCGCAGTGCCGCAGAGAGGAGGGCGTCCATAATGGCAAAGTGGGTGCGCTGTTCACGGGCGCATCCACTGTTCCTTTAATGGAAGATCACGTTGAGCACCGGCCAAATCGTGTGCTGAAGATGGCGATTAGGCTCAATCCGGAGTGCTTTGCAGAAGTTTTGGAAAGTGTATGAGGCAAGGTGTCTTCCCGCGCAGACTGAAATTGCAGAATCTGGTGCTGATCCCAAAACCTAACAAGTCACTAGATTCGCCGTCGTCCTACGGACCGATTTGTCTGCTCGATACAACAGGCAAAATATTGGAGCGGCTTGTGAGCCATAGGCTAGAGGAGTCTATCCGTCAAGCAGGAGATGTGTCACCCATGCAATACGGATTCAGAAAGCAGCACTCAACCGTAGACGCTATCTCACAAGATATAGCAGATATAGCTAAGAGAGTCAGGCAGAAGATGACGTGTTGCGTGGTGCAAAGGAGTACTGCATAGTCATGACTCTTGACGTCAAGAACGCCTTCAATTCTGCAAATTGGAGCTGTATTATAGGCGCCTTAAGGCGGTTCAATACCCCGAGCTACCTAATGGGAATAATTGAGGACTACTTTAGGAAACGCTTTCTGAGGTATAGGACGGATAACGGAACCAAATCGTTCAACATCACTGGAGGTGTTCCGCAAGGATTCGTGTTGGGCCTGCTACTGTGGAACATCATGTACGATGACATATTGCGCCTTGACGTTCCAGAGTGTGCAACCATTGTCCGCTTTGCAGACGATGTTGCCTTAGTGGTTGCCACTGTCCAAGATTGGCTCGCGACAGTGGGACTGCAATTAGCTGATCACAAGACTGAAGCGGTCCTGATAAATAGTCGAAAGATCATGTGGTTAGAGCAACAATGCTCTACGGCGTTCCAGTATGGGTGCAATGATGCAGTCGACCTATCGACTCTGCGCGTTGCGGGTCTGCAGTGGCTTCAGGACCATATCGGATGACGCCGCTTTAGCAATAGCTGGCATGACGATGGATACTCTGGCGATAGAGAGGTCTTATAGTTACAGGAGTAGAGGGCCAATTTTAAGACAGAGTGCCTAAGGAAATGGCAAGAGCCATAGTGAGCGACGAGAGCTTAAAGGAGAGAGAAGATGTAGAGTCACGACGGACTCTATTGTGAACCACATGCTGGAGAAAGAAGAGTACTGATCAGCGGTATGCAGCTATGCAGAAAAAGTGACCACCGCACTACGGACTCTAGAGAGGGAACGTACTCGCAGGCGAAGCGGAGGGGAGTGAGCTCTTGTCAAGGTCTCGTGAACCAATACCACACGGCAGTACACGAGAATTTCCTTGACAGTTCCTTTCTATCTTCTATCTATTGTTTTATTTTCTGTTAAATTTATATAATAATAATAATAATAAAAAAAAAAACGAAAAAGTGTCAATGTGCCGATACGCACCTACAACTACGCAGTGCTAATGTGCCGACACGAGATGCTGCTTTACTCACTCTCCGACATATATATATATAAAAAACAAGTAAGAAAGCTACAGTCGAGTGTGCTCGACTGTGAGATGTCCGCTACCCATTTTGAATGAATGCAATATATTGCGGTATTTTTTTTTTTCAAAATTTACCAAAATACTACAAAAATACTAAAAAATATACTAAGCAATATATTTGGTATATCGATATAGTACCGCATTCAAAATATACCATAGACGAAATAATATACCAGATTGTCAGCCAAAGCAACTAAGACCCCTTTTGTAAGTAGGTGATTTTTCCCATACAAAAGTAATTCTTTAATAACTTCGACAATTTTTATCTGCAACCAATGTTTAACGAATCATCACTAATATAGTTATTATTGTATATATAATATTAAAATTCGTAACTCTAGCTTTTAAATTACGTGGGGGTGGCAAAAATTTGAAAAAAACTTGATCTGCGTGCAAACATACCAAATGCTGTCGAAAAATATTATAGCTGTATCTCTTATAGTCTTCGAGATCTAGGTGTTCATACGGACAGACGGACAGACACACATACACACAGACGGACATGGCTAGATCGTCTCGGCTGTTGATGCTGATCAAGACAATACATATATACTTTATAGGGTCGGAGATGCCTCCTTCTACCTGTTACATACATTTCCTGATATATACAATAATTACAATAGTAGTTTTGATTTGATGAAAATTTGGTTGCGATCAAATAAAAATGGTCGAAGTTATTAAAAAAATACTTTTGCATGGGCAAAAACGCCTACTTACTAGGGGTCTTAGTTGCTTTGGCTGACAATCTGGTATATTGTCCCGTCTATGGTATATTCTGAATGCGGTACTATATCGATATACCAAATATGTCATTTGGTATATTTTCGGAGTCTTTGCAGTATATTCGGTACATATTGAGAAAAATACAGGAAATATATTTCCTTTATTCAAAATTGGTAGCGGGTACCTCACTGTCGAGTACACTCGACTGTAGCTTTCTTACTTGTTTCTATCTGTCTTAGTTGTTTTCGCTAACAATGTGGCTTATTTTGAGTGTAGTACTATATCCATACCAAATATTGGTTGTTTGGTAATGACATACCGGTTTTTTTTATTGATTTTTGACGATGATTTTAAGATAGTTAGCATTGTCCGATTTAAGTGCTATAATTACCGTTGTCTTCGATGGTTTTCTGCCATTTTGATGATAACTTGTATATGCCTCTCCTAAAGAAGTCATTGTTCCTACTGGCAAAAAACTCGGCGATTCGATTTTCACAATCCTCCCTTGAACTCAATTTTTGTCCATCGAAAAAATTTTGCATGGCCAAAAACAGATGGTAATCGCTTGGGGCAATGTCCGGACTATAAGGTGGATGCATTAACACTTCCCAACCAAGCTCCCGTAGCTTGTGACGCGTCAGATGTATGGGGCCAGGCGTTGTCAAGATGGAACACAACGCCCTTACGATTCACCATGGCTCGCCGCTTCTGTTTAAGAGCAATCTTCAATCGCTCCAGTTGTTCACAGTAGAGGTCAGAATTGATGGTTTGGCCATAGGGCAACACTTCATAATGGATAATTCCTCTGATATCCCACTATACACTCAGCAACACCTTCTGAGCCGTCAGTCCTGGCTTTGCCACCGTTTGAGACGACGTGCTTTGACCAGGATCTTTTACGCTTTATGTTATCCATTTTTCATCACCAGTGACTAACCGATCCAGAAATGAGTCAAGTTTATTACAGTGCAGTCAAAAAGGTTTTTTTGGGATAACTCATGAGGCACCCATACATCGAGCTTTTTTGGTAAATTTTTCGACTTTAAATGCCTATGGACGGTTTCCGTGCTTAGTTGCAGCTCCTCTGCGATGGTTCTAATAGTCACATGACGATCTCGATCCACTATTTCCATGATTTTCTCCGTATCAACCGTCACTGGTCGTCCGGAAGGCTTGGGTGTTTCGGTATCAAAATTGCAACTTCGGAATCGCCTAAACCACTGCTCGGCGTTTTGACATATATATATGACATTTTAAAGGTGATGCCAATACCTTTCAAACGATATACAGCATTGCCATATACGATTATATTTGACTTCACAAGCGAAGCGCGAAATTTGAATGTAAAAACCCGTATGTCCTTAAGAATAATACTGGTCTGTTTTACTTTTGTTGGCCACACTCTCTTACCAGTGTTGCCAACTCTTAGTGGACAATTATACCAGTGAAGGCAAAAAAAATAGACAAAAATAACTAGATTTTTTTCAAAAATAGTAAATTAAAATAGCCGTTAGTTGTAAATAACAAAATCTTATATTTTTGTTAATTAAGTGTTGATTATTTTATGATATTTCTTCGTTAAGCAAATTGCTTAAAATTTGCCCAATTTCTTCCTCCTCGGTACTTAAATACTTTCCCATTGCACTATGGGTCAAAAGCCCAAATATGCGGCATAAATGATTTTTTTTTTTTTGAAATAGTGTTGTTTAATTATTTTTTTGGTATCTTGAATACTTAAATGATATAAAAAAATTTTGATAAAATTTTTTGGGAATACCCCTAATTTTTGGCGCGCTTTTAAAGTCAGCTGTTCAGTGTTGTTTTGTTTTAGACAAAAAACCCGCGAAAATTTTGACGACTTGCAGCTCGTAATTCAATTGAACCAAACATTAAAAGTTAAAAGTGTGTTAATGGAAAATAAAGATCAAGGTATGTAAATTAATAGTTACTAAACGTTTTTCTATATTTCTAAATGTTTGTGTTGTTTTGACTAATGTGTTGCAAATGTGTTGTTCTAGTTTATTCTAACAAAAGTACATGTGTTCTGTGAAGCTTTTCTTTTAAGTGCCTCAAAGTGCCTTAAAGGTAAAAATGTAATATTTTTAACAAATCTCTATAGAATCCATTTTTAGTAATGGTTTTTGCCCGTTTTTGCCCCTTTTGAAATAACAATACATGTTGCAGGTGTTTATGAGTTCTCTCATGCAGCGCTGCTCAAAGTGTTTTTTTAATAACTTCGACAATTTTAATCTGATTGAATCAAAATTTTCAGGAATCATAACTACTATGGTAATTATTTTATATACCAAAATTCGTAACTCTAGCTTTAAAATTAGGCTTGTTATTTGATTTTTTTGATTTACGGGGGCGGAAGTGGGCGTGACAAAAATTTGAAACAAACTTGATCTGCGTGCAAACATAACAAATGCTGTCGAAAAAAAATTATAGCTCTATCTCTTATAGTCTCTGAGATCCAGTGTTTCATACGGAGGGTTATATGGGGGCGGGAGGAAGGCGTGGTCAAATTGACACAAAATTTTTTCCGAAATTCTATCTTTCTCTCCCAGATATTTGTGCAAATTTTCAGAATCTTAGGTCCATTTTTAGAGTTTATGCCGCAAATTTGGGATTTTGACCCATAGTGCATTGTACCAATCTGTGAAAGACACTTATGGGGGGAAGTCGTACTGAAAACAGCATTTTTCAGCTCGTTGCAATCCATATCTGAAAAAAAATGACTACCAGGTTCACCTGGCTAAAAACTTATTCTACCATTGCATTTGTCCATGGTAAGCTTAGGAGCATGATAGAAAGTGAAGCCAAATCGTTAAATGGAATATTTCTTCCAGCGTATTTGTACAAATTAACTTCGGTCCAAAATAATGAGAGATAAATGAATATTAGCATACTGATTCAGTATAGGATCGATTTTATCGGAAGGCGTGTTAAAGAATTTCAAAATATTCAATAACTTAATAACTTAACTGGTTTTAAACAATTCTACTCCAAACAAATGTAGATTTCAAAATGATCTGGTTGTCTGATGTAAACGCATTATACGTCCTTAAATTGAAGGATCCTTCAATCAAGCATATATTTTAAGAATTTTTCGTAAGCGACCGCACAAACACAAAAATCAGTGAAATTGAATGTTGAGAAAATTCCAAGTACCCGAAAGCTAGAAAGGGGTAAATAATATTTTAGTATTTAAATAAAAAATTCGGTCAACGAAATCAAATCAAAATTTGGTAAACGTGGTGTGTATGTATCGATAGCCACATACAATGTCTCTATTGCCAATGTACGATTTCCGAAAATTAAATTTGAAGGTCGACTGTTTTTTTAGTCGACTTTAAATAAATGAATATAATCAAATATTACAAATTATTTAAAATATCCTGCAAAATTGAGTGGTTTCCAGATTTAGGTCATGCAAAATAGCCAAATCTGGCAAGAAATTAGCCAAGTTGGCGACACTGTCTCTTACCTGTTTCGAATGAGGAACTACTGATTTGACAGCCACATAAATTCCAGTATCGAAGAAGTATCGCGACTCTAGTGTCAAAATTATGTTTTCTATTCGATTTTTGTTGATTTTCGGGGGCCAAAATTGGCTTGTCAAAATTCGAAACAAACTTGATTGGCTAGCAAAATATAACAAGTGATGTCGAATTATATCTATTATTAAAAATAAACAACCTATTATTCCGAACTTATATATTAAGTGAAAGTGAAGAGAAACATCAAGATGGTCAAATAAAAATAGAACGTTTGGGACATTTTCCCCGTGAAGAAAAATAGCATTAATTAATAGTAGCAAGACTATGTAGGCAATAATATGTGGTTGGGTTATTGTTGCAAAAAAATAATCCATGAATAATAATAATAATAATAATCATTTTTTTTTTTGAGGTAGGGAAGAAAATGTCTACACACCACCATAGCGACGTCTCAAACTATGGCTGTGCGGGGATCGCATATGCATGCTGACCCGCTAAAAACTCCCCTTTCGCTGTTTCAGGGCGGAATTTCCCAGCCCGGAACCGCATTTGAGTGCGCATAACTTCAGGCTGGGCGCTCTGGTGTTTTTAGCTCATGTTCCACCTGCGTCCAGGCGCCTCTTTTTGCGTCGGAGGATTCTCTCGACGTGTATCGTTATTATTTTCCAGTTTTGCTCGTTACTTACGAGCAGATTTGCAACGTTTTGTGGTCTCCAGATTCCATCGATCTGCGATTCAAGTAGCTCTCTTTCTGTTTGCCACTGAGTGCATGAGAAAAAAGTATGCTCTGCGTCATCTATATCGGCATCGCCATACACGCAGCTTGGCTGTTGGCGTAGTCCTCTTTGGTGCAGGTACTTTCCGAAGTATCCGTGCCCAGAAAGCGGCTGTGTCAAATAATAGTTTACTTCGCCGAAGTCTCGGTTGCTCCATATTTTTACGTCAGGTATTTGTTTGGCAGTCCACCTACCGGTTTCTTCGTTTGTCCAGCGATCTTGCCACTGTTGCATAGTTTCCTCTCTGGGGTCGGTGTCAGATTCTTGGTTATTTTGGCGCTTTAGCCAGGTGCGCCGTCGCTCTCTGGCCTTCAGGTCTATAGGGATTTCGCTGCTAATCACCAAGACTGCTGCTGTCGACACTGTCCGGTATGCGGATGTTACTCTAAGTGCCGCCGTCCTCTGAACGGCCAACAGTGTTTTGCATTTTTGTGTTATGGTCAGGGTGTCTGCCCATGCTTCAGAGCCGTAAAGCAGTATCGAGTTTACTGTTGACATCAGCAGTTTACGCTTACCCTCAGTTGGGCCACCAACGTTTGCCATCAGCTTACTGAGTGATGCCACTGCCCTTGACGCTTTTTCCACTGTATGGTGTATTTGGGTCCAGAAAGTCATTCTTGGGTCGATACGGATGCCTAAGTAGTTGAGCGATAATTTTGTTTTTATTATGTCGTCGCTCACGTGCATGTTCACTTCGAGAGGGATGTGCCGTTTTGTTAAAATTATTAGTTCAGTCTTCTCTGTGGCGAGCTTTAGACCATGGGTTTCAAACCAAGCCATTGCTCGCATCATGACTTGGTTTAGCTTCCGCTGCGCTTCCGTCATGTCGCGTGCCTTGATGATGGCGGCGATGTCGTCGGCGAACCCGACCAGGTTGCAGTCGTCTGGCATTTCTATTGAGAAGATGCTGTCATGGCTAGCGTTCCACAGGTCCGGGCCGAGGATAGAGCCCTGTGCTGCACCCGAAGTGACGGTCTTTCGCCTGGTCCCACTTTGCGTCTGGTATATCAGCTCTCGGTTGCTTAGGTAGCTGCGGACCATGCGCATCAGGTAGGCTGGTGTTCCGAAGCGATTTTCTAGCGCGTCGATGACGTCAGTCCATCGCAGACTGTTGAAGGCGTTTCTAACGTCAAGGGCGGCCAGGAGCACTATTTTTTTGGAATAGGCGTTTCCTCTCTGTGCATCGCTTACCGCTTCTATGACGCACTGCAGTGCTCCAGCTGTCGATCTACCTGGTCGAAAGCCATGCTGTCTATTTGATAGGCCACCTGCCATTTCTATGGCTGTAGATAGCCGAGGTTTTAACAATCTTTCTAGCAGTTTCCCCGCTGTGTCGAGCATGCATAGCGGTCGATATGCACTTGGGGTAGCTGGGTCTCCTTTCCTTTATCTATTAGCATTAGGTGCTGTCGCTTCCACACCTCTGGAAAAATTCCTTCCATCAAGCAAGCATTATACATGTTTAGCAGGATTTCCGGGCGTGCGTCTGCTATGGCTTTTAGTGCTTCGGATGGAATCCCATCGGGTCCGGGTGCCTTGTTGTTTTTCAAAGATTTTGCTGCCGATCTGAGTTCATTCTCTGTAAAGAAAGGAACCTCTTCGAGGGCGGGCATCTCTGGGTCGGTGCGTCGTTTGTGCTGTGGGAAGAGCGTGTTGACTATATTGGCCATGACGTTTTCGTTGAGCTCCGGAGTCGGCCTTTGCGCTCCTAGCTTGCGCGTTACGATTTTGTAGCCGAGACCCCACGGGTTGGTATTTATGTCGTTTCGCAGCTCTTCCCATTTGCTCTTTTTGCTGTGGACAATGGCAAGTTTAAGGCGCTTTCTAGCTTCTTTGTGCTCCTCGATTTCCGCCGTAGCACTGCTTCGAGATCTGGCTCTAGTCATTTTCCTTCTCGCGCGTAGGCAGGCTCTTCGGAGCTCCGCGATCTGTTCGTTCCACCAGTAGGCAGCTTTCCTTTTAAGGAAGCTCGTCGTTTTGGGCATCGCTGCGCACAAGAATGTTCTATAGCGCGCATGGTGTGGCGTACTGTGCTTCTTGCGTCCCTAGGGTCTACGGCTGTTTCCATACTTGCGTCTAGTACTTCGATGAGTTTCTCGGTGTCCAGTTTTTTCGCGATCCACCTTCGGGTGATTTTCTTATTGTGATCGGGCCGACGTCTATGGTTTGAGTTTATGGAGAAGCAGATATACTGGTGGTCACTGCCCGTGTAGTCCTCCAGTACACCCCACTCCTGTAGTTTGCTCGCTGCTCTTTCTGTCACCAGAGTGATGTCTGGGATTGTACCCTCGCATCCTGGTCTGCAAAAAGTGGGTGTGGACCCTTCATTTGCGACCACTAGCCCGAGCCTGGCAGCCATATCAAGTACCCGTCTGCCCCGGGGGTTTCTTGTCGTCATGCCCCACTCGATGGCTCTAGAGTTGAAATCACCCGCGATGATCAAGTCTCCGCCAAGCTGCTGTGCTTGGTCTTCTATTGCGTCTAGCTTCGTCTTAAATTCATTTATACTGTCACTAGGCGTCAGGTAGCAGCTCATGATATTACAGATTTTAGTTTGTGCCCATACGAAGCCTTGTCCGGCACCGCTTCTTGTAACGGTGAAGTTGTTTATGTTTGGCAGCCAGATGGCTGCCGTCCCGGTGTTGTCAGTTAGGAATGTACCATTGTTGAGAGTCTTGTACTGCTCACTGATGATGACAACATCAACCGCCTTCTCTAGCACGAGTTGAGAGAGAAGCGAGTCGGCTGTTTTGCTCCGGTGCATGTTTGCTTGGAGGATCTTCATGTTTGGGC
This sequence comes from Drosophila nasuta, assembly GCF_023558535.2. Taxonomy (NCBI): domain Eukaryota; kingdom Metazoa; phylum Arthropoda; class Insecta; order Diptera; family Drosophilidae; genus Drosophila; species Drosophila nasuta. The sequence continues at coordinate 976,967 of NW_026869398.1, forward strand.
TCTTACCGATGCACATTTGCTGGAGGCAGGGATGTGGTCAACTGGTTTCAGTCCGGCAGTGACGCACACGCAGCATTTTGGGGGATTTTTGCATTCCTTGTACTTGTGTCCAATTTCGCCGCACCGGATGCAAAGGTTTCTTCTGTCTGGGCCTTTGCACTCTCTTTGGGTGTGACCCGACTCGAAGCATCTAAAGCAGCGCGTGGGAATTGTTTGCATGCGCATTCTGGCGCAAATCCAGCCAACAGTTAATTTTTCTGCTTTGAGAAGCGTCTCTGCAGCTTCAGTTTGGAGTGTGACATATGCTCTCACTTGTTCCCGACTATTTGGTTTTGTCACCACTACTTTTAGTCGGTCCCCTATGTCCGGGAGGATCTTCTGTATGGCTTCCTCGACTTCGTTGGCTGTAGTGAGTGCGTCTAGATCCCGGATTTCCAGTGTGCTCGTCGGTTTGAGTTCTTTTACTTCCGCTGTTTTTTGTAGGACACCTTTGATTTTGTTAATGAAATCGGTGCTCACCTGGGTGCCTTTTTTCATTTCTAGTAGTAGCGCTCCAGACATTGTTTTCCGAACTGCATGAATTTTAATGTCAGCGTCGTTTGGGTCCACAGTTTCCTTAAGGCTTTTAAGTATGTCTGCATAAGTGTGTCCTTCGTTTGGTTTCACAAGAAGGGCTTCATTTTTTGGCCGTCTTTTTTGAGTGCTGCCTTTCTCTGAGTTTGGCTTGACTCCTGAGGGTTTATTTTGTTCGCCGCCAGTTGTTTGTTTGGGAGCGCTGGATTTTTGCTTCTGTGCTTTATCAGCTTTTGACTGCACAACCTGCCAGTTTGCGCCTGTGCTCGTGGCGCATGGTTTCTTTGTGTTTGGTGAGTCGACGTCCACTGGGCTTGGGAGGGGCCGTTTTGACTGCGGAGCGGCAGAGGTTTTCGGCGTAGTCGATTCATCCACATTGTTTTTTTTTATGTCACTTATGCGTTTACCTTCAGCCTCCTGGCTTAGCCAGTTTCGTCGGTATGTTTCCACTTGGTCGAGGATTTCATCGAGTTCGCCGACTCCTTGTTTAACATCTCTAGAAATGTTTTTTTGGATCTTCATTGCGGCTTTCATGTTCCGCAAAACCCGCCGGCACTCTTGCAGTGCATTTTCTTCTTCCCGTCGCATCTTTTGTATGAATTCTTGCCGTGGGGAAGAGTTGATCCTTGTTTGTTGCGCTGGATTTGCGTTGGTTTTTTGCGATGTGAGTGGTGCTGCATCGTGTGGAATCCTTGGTGTTTCTATGTCACCTAGCCTCGAGAGTAGAACATTTCTAGGTGTGCTATCTTCGTTTTGTTGTAGCTTGGGCTTGCTCGTGCTCAGGGAGTCAGCTTTGTTTGCTTCCATGGCGTCAGCTTGCTTAGGTGGTGTTCTCGCTGTTTTCGTGTTTTTGTTGAAGATATTTTCTTCCATCTCTTTCTCTTTTGTTTGTGTGGTTTTTGTTGATTGTATGTTCATTCTATATGGGTCCAAACTTTAGGCCGCTATCTCCTCGCGTATGTACAGATACCTTGTTTCGTCCCCATGGGTCCCTTTGCAAGCAGTGAGGTCCATGCGATGGGTTGATGCGAGCTCTTATGAAACTCGTATTCAGAGCCAGGACGGCGTTAAGCAGGAGTGAAACTCAACTGCACCTGTACCATCAAATCAACGATGATCACGAGTCGAACGTACCTAAAGACTCGCTACGTTTTAATAGGGCGGAGGTAACCTTGGCATTTGCCCATCAGCCATTTCGCCAGGGGTTCAAGCTGGGTACTGAGGTGAAAGATTGCCTTGGTTATCAGCGAGCGAATCTTCTTTTGTGTCTCCCGATCCGGAGAAAGACATGTTTGATAGCCGTCCAATGTGGAACAGACGCTAACCAGTTTGCCGCCCGATTCGGGAACAGACGCATGCTGGATTTTTTTTACGCCTTCTCACCTTAGCTAAGAAGCTATCGGACGATAGCTGCTTATTTGCCAGGGTCGCCGCGAGGAGGCGGTGAGATGCTTGAGACACGTGTGTATGGATCACGCTGGACTTCGCCAAGTTAAAGCCGATCAGACGCTTTGCCATAAAAACAATGCCTCCGACCCCTTGCGCTGGATAATAATAATAATAATAATAATAATAATAATAATAATAATAATAATAATAATAATAATAATAATAATAATAATAATAATAATAATAATAATAATAATAATAATAATAATAATAATAATAATAATAATAATAATAATAATAATAATAATAATAATAATATAATAATAATAATATAATATATATATATATATAATATATATATATATATAATATATATATATAATAATATAATATATATATATATATAATATATATATATATATATATATATATATATATATATATATATATATATATATATATATATATATATATATATATATATATATATATATATATATATATATATATATATATATATATATATATATATATATATATATATATATATATATATATATATATATATATATATATATATATATATATATATATATATATATATATATATATATATATATATATATATATATATATATATATATATATATATATATATATATATATATATATATATATATATATATATATATATATATATATATATATATATATATATATATATATATATATTTTTAAGCGACACATCTGATAATCCATATTAAGAATGAAGACCACGGTCTGAGTAACAGAGACAAGAGGGCCGCATATCAGGAAGTGATCGAGAGATAAAGCCATTAAGTCCGTAGAGCTCATCGACTTGGGATTATCCACCATGAATTCAGATACGCCTCGATCTTGGACAGAAGAGTGGAGAAATGCTTGCTTCCTATAGTCCTCCTAAGTATGGGCCGTTCGTGGGGTTGAAAAGCTATGATTAACTTTTATTGTCAGGCTTAGATACGGTGCAATCTCGTGTCGCTTCCAGAAGGCCTTTCCGTTGCCAGAGTATATCAATAGAGCCCCTATGCCGTGGAAAATTGGATTAATGTTTCGTATGTGACTGGAGGTTTGTATTGGTTGCTTTGAGCTTAAGTAGTGTGAGCTCACCGAAAGAAACCGTGATGCCTATTAGAAGTCCCACAGGAGGCTGGGCGAGTAGCGATGCAGACAGAGCCAGCACGTTTGCCAACCATCTTAAAAAAGTATTCCAACCAAATCCTGCCACGAGTGCGTTTACTTTGCCGACTTTCCCAAATGAGCCTCAGCTTCAACATGAGCCCATCGAATTTCGCCCAAATGAAATCGTTAGCATCATCAAAAATCAACTGAATCCGAACAAATCCCCGGGCAACACTCTACTCCCGCAAGCAAACGAAGTGACATATCTAGGAGTACACCTCGACAGAAAACTCACATTGAAGCCAAAAGAACACACCTTAAGCTAAAAACCAGCAGCCTTCATTGGCTTATAACGCTCGGTCTCCCCTTAGCCTTGAATATAAAGTCCTGCTGTATAACTCGGTACTAAAACCTATATGGATGTACGGTGGCCAGTTATGGGGGAATGCCAGCAAAAGTAATATTGACATAGTCCAGCGAGCTCAGTCGAAGATCTGGAGAACCATCACCGGGGCACCGTGGTACGTTCGCAACGAAAACATACAACGCGACATAAACATTCTACCAGTTAAATAAGTGATTGCAAAACAGAAGGAAAAGTACTTTACCAAGCTGCTGTTGCACCCTAACCACCTGGCGAGAGGTCTAACAAGGTTGAGCAACGAATGACGTCTTCGTCATAATGACTTACATACCTAGCGACCGACTTGAGTGACACGTAACCAGAATGCAGTCTTAATACACTGTTAGCGAAATTTTAATGTTAAGATTCGTAAACTTATTGTTAGTCTCAAAATTTAGAAGAAGATTCAATAAATAAAAGCAAAGTCCACAAAAAAAAAAAAGCTTCAACAAATTTAATGCCATCCGTTTCAAGTATTTTTAACTTTCATTCCACCAAAAGTATGGCAGTTTAGGCGATAACTCATGGTGTCGGACTTATCGGTCGCTCACCAAAACGAAAATTGTTGTTGCCGACGCCAAAAATTTTATTTGCAAATTTGAGGTGGAGTCAGAAATTAGTCCTTTTAAAAGTAATTACAAGCCTAATTGATATTCTGGCGGCATAAAGAACGACGAAAAAAGATTTCTTGTTCTTCCTTGGGTTTTTTACGAATAAAGGTTGAAAACAGTTCTGGTTACAACCAGTATTCATTCTGAAATTATGATGTTTTCCGGAGCAAGTCTTTGTTCAGGCTCCTGCTCCTGCTCTAGGTTGAAAAGGTCGTTGTCTTGGTGGAGGTGCTGATTAGTTGGGCGTGGTGTATAGCAGAGTCTTGAATTGCTTAAGTGGTACAGGGGTAATTGACATTTGGTAAGAAAGGGTTTCAATGATTGCGCAGCAAACTATATAAATGCAATGCATTCCTTGGTTCTTTTACAGCTAAAAGACGTAGAAAATCTCCACTGAGCCCCCGTAAGCATACTTTCTTAGAAGAGCTTTGCCTCCACAGCTGTTCGATAACTCTTTTATTGGGTCAGAAGAATTTTCCTATACGTCAACTTGGTTAAGGATTAATGGCAGCTGATAGTACACCATTTAATAGAATTCCATAATGGACGAACTACTTTAGGTTAACGACTTGATACTCGAGAATGGTTAGATCTCTCTTATCTGCATAATAACTGTTAGACGTCTGAAAATAACTTTCCAGTTTATCGCAGAGTTGTATGATTCCACCACTGTTTTCGCTTCGCCAACTGTGTACGTATTGCCAACGTAAGTTAGTTAAATCTAATTTTCAAACGGACTGACGCGCATGGCTATATTGTCTCGGCTGTTCATGCTGACCTAGAATATATATACTTTATGGAGTCGGAGAAGGCTCTTCAACTTGTTACATGCATTTCCTACATTGCTACTCAAAGGGTATCAAATGGACTAATATAACGCGTTAATAAAATTATATTCACCTTACAATTGAGTGAATGTGGAAAAATCCAATACGCAACTTAAAAGCTATATTAGACTTTTGATGCAATCAATTGAATTTCGATCAAATTAAAACTGAAAAGTTTTTCAACAAAAAATTGTATTAACTGCAGCTATTTAGTATTTTTTAGCCTTTATATTTCCTGTGATGATTCTACCAAATTGATCCAATAAACTTTCCATTTTTATTTTCACATTTTAGACATCAAGTGACGGAAATCAAACGACCAGTACGCTTTCTATCAATTTAAGTAAGACCGATTCCGGAAAATTTTTATCATGTAAAGCATATAACCATGCTGTCCCATCTGATCCTTTAGAAGATGGATGGAAATTGGATATACAATGTAAGTATAACATTACTAAATGTAACAATCACAGAAGGTATCTCCGTCACTTTTATTAAAATAAATGTAACAATCACAAGAAGGTTATTATAACTTTGTGCCGGCAGGAAATGTATGTATGTAACAGGTAGATGGAGGTTTCTCCGACCCTATAAAGTATATATATTCTTGATCAGCGTCAACAGCCGAGATGATCTAGCCATGTCCGTCTGTATGAACGCCTAGATCTCAGAGACTATAAGAGATAGAGCTATAATTTTTATCTACAGCATTTGTTATGTTTGCACGCAAATCAAATTTGCTTCAAGTTTTTGCCACGCGCACTTCCGTCCCCGCAAATTAACAAAAATCGAATAACAAGATTAATTTTAAAGCTGGAATTTTGGTATATACAATAATAACTATAGTAGTTGTGATTGCTGGTTGCGATCAGATATTGTCGAAGTTATTAAAGAAATACTTTTGTATGGGCAAAAACGCCTACTTACTCGGGGTATTTTTGGTATATCCTTTTATTCAAAATGGGTAGCGGGTATCTCACAGTCGAGTACACTCGACTGTAGCTTTCTAACTTGTTTTGTATGCTGAAGAGCGTATGGTGTTTTGCCCACATGAAAATTGGTTTTGCACACACTTTCATATTACATTACTACACTACTTACACTTTTCCTTTGCAATTTTAAATATTCTTGTGCTCTTGCTGAGTTTAGAAATTTTATCTGAAACACGGTTCTATTCGTCCGGTCATCCACGAATGCGATGGCAGGGGATTTCATAACCTGCGTCGATGGCGAGCTAGACTATTGCCTCGTCGGGTGCATCTTATATCTCCCGTGACCGGGGTTCTTCATTGCCAAAACGCTCGCTTGAGCGATGAGACAATTCGACACCACTTCAGACCGCCACTGTCCGGGATCGATGGCGAAGACCCTGGCCTTCCACCGTACGTAGGAATAGGGTCTTTCCAGACTTTAAACCTGCCACATAGACTTATGAAGTGAAGAGTCACGACATTGCAATGGAGCGTTTCCATTCTTCCTGTGACCAATCATCCCTCGAGAAGAAAGCTAGACGTTGGATGTAAAAGCACTTTCAAGATATTTGTGGCATTGTGTGGTCCCGAAACCAATATTTGCAACTTCCTAAACAGAAAGGGGTTTACCATTGTTAAAATTACTAAACTTACGTTGTTTCGCCCATATACTCTTTTCTAATTTGCATCAATATTCATCGTCACTATTAAACGCCTCTATACCGATCTGATCTTTTTAAACACTTTTGATGTGAAGTGAAGGACAACATTGGATAATTATTGGCAAAAACTATATTAATAAAAAAACTAAAAATATTATATCCATCATAGCATATTTACGATTATTCATTATAATACACTTAAAAATACGCAATATAATTTTGTCATTTGAGAGATAAACGCTTTACTTATCTGACTATACTTCTGCTGATTTGGAACTGAAATCATGGAGGTAACGGAGTTGCCTTACCAAAAGATTAGTGCGCAGGCTTCTATAGTAGTTGATATAGAAGGTGTATCACAATAGTGGTTTGTAGTGAAATTTACATAGTGTATTGAAAATTACTTATAACATAGTGTATTCTTCTTCATAATGTAGTCTTCGAAGATCTGACCGCATACAATAACGTACTTGGCAAACCGATAAACAAGAGAATATAATTCAGAGCTCTCTCGCTCACGACCCTTCTCGCTCCAACCAGCAAAATACAAAGTAGTTCTTCGATGCTCGGCCATACGAAAGAGTTTTAAATAGCGAGTGATCGAAAATAGAAATTTAAGCTGCGGCTCATTTTTAATAAAAGCAAAATATTGTGGTATTTAATTTATGATATACTATTAATTTGGCCACAAAATGGTAAATATATACCGAAGTAGGTATATTAATACAGTACTTCATTTAAAATATACTATAGAGTGCAGAATATACCAAATTGTCACCCAAAGGAACTATGAATCCTCTATAGTACGAGTATTCCCCATACAAACGTTTTTCTTTAATATTTTCGACATTTTTAGGAATGATAAAGACTGTAGATATTATTTTATGTACCAAAATTCGCAACTCTAGCTATAAAATTACACTTATTCGATTTTTGTCGATTTGCGGGGGCGGATGTGGGAGTGCCAAAAATTAGAGACAAACTGGATCTGCCTGCAAACATAACAAGCGCAGTCGAAATTATATCTCTATCTCTTATAGTCTCAGATCTAGGTGTTCATTCAGACGGACGGACAGACGAGGATGGCTTTATCGTCTCGTCTGTTTACCCTGATAAAGAATATACATATATATATACATAATATGGTCCGAGATGACTCCTTCTGGCTGTTACTACCACCCTATGGGTAGCAGCATGTATAAAAAATAGATTTTTATATTAGTGTTCACTCAACAGTATCGCCTCGGCTGTTGTTGCTAAAAAACTGCAGCTACATTTAAGTGCTATGTTTTAAATAGTCCTTCCAACCATATAATTTAATTGCATAACTGTTTTTTTTTATGTATTTTGTTCGTTTCAATTTGTGTTTTAAAAAAGCCCAACATTTTGAAATATAGTAATATTATATATACTCGTAACTATTACTTTCTATATCTTACATAGAATAATCGTACTTATTTATATAGTGCCCACTTGGAAGCCTGATTGTATTCTATGTTTTTAATATTTATATGTAACCATATGTCACGATGACGTATATATATATAGTTTAATGTATCCTATTCTATGTAATTAATTTAGATATTCCTGAAGCCTACGTTCGTTTGGGTACATCGTTAGAAGCCAATGCCTTGCGAGAGGGAACTGATGTTTACTTTGATTGCTTGGTAATTGCCCATCCTCAGGTGTTTCGTATTGAATGGCGCCATAATGTAAGTATTTTCTATAGATGTAATGCTGAAGTAATACATTGCAGGTAAAAGCCTGTTATCTATAACATAAGACAAACAAAAGCTAGGGTAGAAGGGCAGATCTACCTCTATTAGCACTCGTAATTTTAAAGATAGAGTAACAATAAAATATAATTTGGTTGCGATCATACAAAATTAATATACAGAAAACTATATTTGATATAGTGATGTACGTTCATAGTATACTATATGGTACAAAATATATTATAGCGTATTATAACATTGGGCAATCCGGAAATGTATGCAATGGGTAGGAGACATCTCCTCATGTCGATCAACATATTAAAAAATAATTGTATACATTACTTTATATATTAAACTATTTATACCCGCTACCCATAGCGTAGAAGGGTATTATAACTTTGTGCCGGCAGGAAATTTATGTAACAGGAGGAGGAATTAACGACACATAAGAACTTTAGTATTAATATTTCGCAAATTTATAGGACTTGCCTTTAAAATTTGTATACACCTTTTCGTGTATCACTATTGAAACTAATTACGTGTGATATACAAAATTTTAGGTGTTACAAAAAGGCTGATGGGCAGATGCCAATCAACCCGCGTAAACAAAATTTATTACAATCAAGAAATGAGGAATTGTAATGACGTGAACTTAATTCTAGCCAGAGCATAAGGAATAAAGAATTAAATTGACAGAGTATTTCAAGATAAATGGGAGATAGGGATATAAACAGGCATGCTCCGGTATTCACTTTTCGTTTTCGTTTTGAAAACGAACAAGTAAGAAAGCTACAGTCGAGTTTACTCGACTGTGAGATACCCGCTACCCATTTTAAATAAAACCAATATATTTTGCGGTTTTATTCTCAAAATATACCGAAAATATACTACAAAAATACTAAAAATATACCAAATGGTATATTTAGTATATATTTAGTATAAGTGGGCGTGGCAAAAATTTGAAACAAACTTGATCTGCGTGCAAACATAACAAATGTTGTCGAAAAAAAATATTGCTCTATCTCTTATAGTCTCTGAGATCTAGGTGTTCATACGGACAGACGGACAGACACACAGACGGACAGACGGACATGGCTATATCGTCTCGGCTGTTGACGCTGATCAAGAATATATATACTTTATAGGGTCGAAGATGCCTCCTTCTACCTGTTACATACATTTCCTGTCGGCACAAAGTTATAATACCCTTCTACCCTATGGGTAGCGGGTATCAAAATTAAGGAAATATGTAAGGATAAGGGAAAGCGAAGAAAAAACCTAATCAGATACGATAAAAGTTTAATTAATTAACTGTTTACGTGTTTTTTAACTTTATTATTGGGTAAAAATTATAAAAATATATATATTTTATTTTCGGTAGTAATACCTTTTCGCTCGAAGCAGAGTGCAGACAGCTGGAAAACCTTCATGTTTATAGTATAGTATACATATATGATAATATATGTCTATAGTTGTTTAGAATGATGTACTCACTATTTCCGCATTGTGATGGGGCCAACTTTTTAGGTGAAACGCCCGGCATGAATTATGGGAATTCGCCAGTATAATAATTGGATATATGTATGTATTTTGAGAATAATACCGCGCTCTTACTGCGCATAGGTAGTTGGTATCTTACTGTCGATCACACTCGACTTTAACGTTCGTACTCGCGCTTCTATTAAGTTTTATGGCAAATAAAATATAATTATTCTTTTTTAAAGGACCATCAACTACTACATAATATTTCGCAAGGAATTATTATAAGTAACCATTCTCTAGTTTTACAAGGAGTTACTCGAGCCACTGCCGGAAATTATTCCTGTGTCGGATTTAATGCGGAAGGAGAGGGTATTAGCGAACCATTTAACCTTAATATTTTGTGTAAGTTTGAAGCAAATGAGTAAAAAGGGTTTATAAAAAGTTATAACTTTCTTTGTATATAAATAGATGCTCCTACATGTGCTCAAAATCAGCCTAAGATATATGGGGTAGCAAAACAGGAAGACGCACAGATAAAATGTGTTGTTGATGCAAATCCTCAGGAAGTTGACTTTAGTTGGACCTTCAACAACTCTGCTGAAAGTATTGATGTTGCGACAAATCATATTTCCCGCATTGGTAAAAAGTTATAATGCGAATTTTACATTTAATCTGAAATTATATGAAATCTTTTCAGGTACAACTTCTATTGTAACGTATACTCCAATAACTGAACTGGACTACGGAACGCTTCTTTGTATAGCAACAAACAAAATCGGAAGACAGCGGATTCCATGTGTATTTCATATAATCGCCGCAGGTAAAATTGTTACAGTTATTATTATACCCACTACCCATAGGGTAGAAGGGTATTATAACTTTGTGCCGGCAGGAAATGTATGTAACAGGTAGAAGGAGGCATCTCCGACCCTATAAAGTATATATATTCTTGATCAGCGTCAACAGCCGAGATGATATAGCCATGTCCGTCTGTGTGTCTGTCTGTCTGTGTGTCTGTCCGTCCGTCCGTATGAAACACTGGATCTCAGAGACTATAAGAGATAGAGCTATAATTTTTTTTCGACAGCATTTGTTATGTTTTTGCCACGCCCACTTCCGCCCCCGCAAATCAAAAAAATCGAATAACAAGCGTAATATACAATAATTACTATAGTAGTTATGATTTCTGAAAATTTGGTTGCGATCAGATAAAAATTGTCGAAGTTATTAAAGAAATACTTTTGTATGGGCAAAAACGCCTACTTACTAGGGGTCTTAGTTGCTTTGGCTGACAATCTGGTATATTGCACAGTCTATGGTATATTTTGAATGCGGTACTATACCGATATACTAAATATACCATTTGGTATATTTTTTTAGTATTTTCGGTATATTTTGAAAATGATACCGCAATATTTTGCCTTTATTAAAAATGAGTAGCGGGTATCTCACAGTCGAGCACACTCGACTGTAACTTTCTTACTTGTTTTTAAATTAGGGCTATCGTGCGACTTGTTTTACAAACAAACTGTAAAAGTTGCCCGAATATGTAAAAACAGATGAAATGTTGCCGTGGGTTGTTTTTGTTCTTCTTGTGCGGTATATTTTTATAACTTTTAAGAATTTCATAAAAAAGTCAATAAACAGCACGTCAAAGTCCTTCATAAATATAGTCGCAATGCCGCCACATATATCATATGCCAATAGTCTTTTTATAAACTACACTCCCATACGAGGATTGCTATACTATGTATACATATTTCTGGCCTAATAATGAAAATACGAGTATTTATCATCAAAAATGGATTTATTGTTTTTCAAGTTATTCGCCAGCAAGATTTATACGCTTTTGCATGCGCTCAAATCAATTGTAAAGCATTTTTTCCACTTCGATTGACGCACCTCCAAACTATAGTTTTTGAACGCTTCAATAGCATCTTCTGGCGACGAAAATCGTTGACCACGCATTTTTCACTTGATGTGCGGGAATAAAAAGAAGCCATTGGGCGCCAAATCAGGGTTGTATGGCGCGGGTTTGAGCTAATGTGTGGGAGCTCGCATTGTCATGGTACAGAATGATCCGTATTTTCTTGTTCGGTTTTCGAATTTCTCCGAAGACTTCAGGCAGACAAATTGGGGTGTACCATTATTAACCGTCCTATGTTGCTCAAGCGAAACAGTCATGACCAGTTTTATCAAAGAAACAGGCGACCATTTACTTCGAAACTCTTCTTCCACGAACAACTTTCGTTGGATTTGGCTTGTCTTCAAAGACCTATATGGTCAATTGGTGTTACAATTCATTAAACCAGTTTTTTACAGAACTATAGGATGGCGCTTCATCGCCATACAAAGGTTTAAGTTCATCGATAAACTCTTGTCGTGATAATCCACGTCGAAAGTTGTGAAAAATAATTGTTCGAAAGAGTTCACGAGTTAATTCAATTTTTCTGCTGAGGGTTTTAATTAATCATCTATTAATATCACACGTGGTCACACAAGAAAAAATTGTATGGAGCTTTTATCGGTAAAAGTCCAAATTTTTGTTTGAAAAAAGCCTATTGGTTCAATTGGGTATATATATATACATTTATGATTCGATCAGATAAACATTATAAAAGTTATTCCAGAAACTCGCAAATATTAAAATAACAAGTCAGACAGCTACAGTCGAGTGTGCACATTGGTGGGCTTATGGTTATCGCGAGCTTGTTACTTAAATAGTTTGTGCGGACCTTGCCCTCTGGACTGTTAAACCGCGAACATATAGCTAATACTTAAAACATATTTAAAAAACTAAGAAAGCAGTCGAGTCTCTTTGCTGTGGGATACTCGCTTCCCATTTTCAATTAAAACAAATAAATGCAGTGTAATTCTAATTGCTTAAATAACTTCTGCTGAATCACAAATTAATCATAATGACTGTTATTATTGTGAGTGCTAAAAATCAAGACAATAGAGACACTAATCACGCTTGCTATTCGTTTTTATACCCACTACCAGGAAATATATGTAACAGGCAGAATCTTCGTTATTCCTGAAAATTTGTTTGTGATAAAATAAAAATTGTCGAAGTTATTAATGAAATATTTATGTATGGGCAAAAGCGCCTACTTACTAGGGGTCTTAGTTGCTTTGGCTGACAATCTGGTATATCTTGCACTGTTTAGTATATGTTGAATGTAGTAATATATCAATATACCAAATATGGTATATTTATAGTATTTTTGGTGTACATTATTTTGGTATATTTTGATAATAATACCGCAATAGTTTGTTTTTATTTAAAATGAGTAGCGTATATTTCATAGTCGAGCTCACTCGACTGAAGCCCCTGAAAAATCTAAAAGAAACTACAGTAAAATCCGGTTATACCGACTCCTTTTATAGTGTCCGACCGGTTATTACGACGAAAACTCGATGGCTTGGTTGGTCCCCATACAAACTTATATGAACGTGTTCGCTTTTAGCGACTAACCGCTTATACCGACGAAATTTTTCAGAATTCAACCGGATATTGCAACGAAAAAAAAAATCAGCGAAATAATGCCAAAATATTTAAATAATATTTAACAGTGATCGGCAATCTTGCTTGTGTTCGTATGAGCGACAGGAAGGTTCTTATATTCTCACTACTCTCTGTTAGTTTTAGCTGACGCCTTAGCTTATGCTAAGGAACATGCAGGCAAACGATTTACTATGGAAAAACGATGATATTAAATGAAATTTATACATTTTTTTTGTTTTGTTTAAAAATTAATTTGTTTTATCTTAAAACCCTATTACGAACATGGCAACCATAAAAAAAAAACAAAAATTTGTTTTGCTCCTTTCGGTTAGTGCGTCTTCCGGGTATAACGACGTAAAATCGTCGGTCCGTTAAAAGTCGCTATAACCGGAATCTACTTTATATCAATAAATAGCATTTGACATTTCTTTTATAACTTCTACAATTTTTGTCAGATCACAATTAAAATTTAAGAAATTATAAATACTGTAATTATTATTGTATGTATCGAAAATAGAGCCTCTACCCGCAGGTTAGAAGAAGGGAAGAAGTTATCACTATCTTATGCACCACGTTTACTAACACAAAATCAAATAGTTTCGGAAATCTGCATTGGTGTTTTTGGTATACATAAGTGTTCTTTACTAATTTTGGGAAATTTTTCTTACTGCTTTAAAGGTCGGCCGGATCAAGTACATAATTGCACTATATTAAATATTTCAATGACGTCATTAACCGCAACTTGTAGCGATGGATTCAATGGAGGATTACCACAACTATTTATACTAGAGCTTCAAGATGCAAATAATAAAGTAAGTACAAACGTTAGAGTAATTAACATACCAAATGTTTGGTATGTAAGTGAAATGGCTAGACTCGCTTTTTAATCTGGCCAACAGATGTGTCTGCTTATATGGCTCTCAAATAATTGTTACAAGATTTTGTCTTTTAATTGAATGGGTAACTTGTTACATAACATAATTATAAAAGTAAGTTTAATTTTGACATCCATGCAATGAGGTACTTGAATCTTTTAGACATTCCATAAAATAAATTTTTGCATACATTTTTGTCGTCAACCGTCCGTTAAATAGAGTTTCCCATATATGTACATACATATGTTCAATAAATAGTTAAGGCGGTCATGGTGTGGAAACCCAAAAGAGTTAAATGTAAATAATAATGTACAACAAATGAACGTCGCACGGGTAAGAAATTTCACGATACTTAACTTGTTATGATTAGAAATTTTTATAAACTCTATAATACATTTTGTTTAACATTCTTCTTTTTTAGGAAATCAAAGCAAATATTACATCAACAGTTCCAAGGTTTACTGTATCGGGGCTACATCCGGGTAATGTCTACATATTATCCATTTTTGCTTATAACTCAAAAGGTCGATCAGATCCAACTGTAGTTAATGCTGCAATGTTAAGAATGCCAGAAAAACAGCTGACATTTGAACAAAGTAAGTAAAAACTGAACGTATCAATGAGTACCTTAATATGGTGCAAAGCAAAATAAAGTGGAGTCAATTAATGAAAAGTCAATAAGTCAATCTGCGACACAAAAAAATGTTTATAAATTTTTGATCAGCACCAGCAGCCGAAAAAAAATAGCCACGTCCGTCTGTTCATTTAAACACCAAGATCTCAAACACTTTTAAAGAAAGAGACAGCATTTGCAATTTGTACACACAGATCAAATTTATTTTAAAATTTTGTCACGCACCGTCCAATAATTGCTAGTCTTTATAATTCCTGAAAATTTTGTTGCGATCAGATAAAGATTTTTGTTTAAGAAACAATTTAATATGGTTAAAAATTGCTAGTCGCAAAGTGCGACATTTTTACATTTTTTTTTTGTGTTCGGTATCATTAAATTGACTTTATTTTTTGAATTAGAATACTGAAAGATATTTTTAAAAAAATTTAGACTTCGTTGGTAACTTGTTATTCGCCCATATTTAAAGACCATGGTCTGGACCCTCTAAAAAAAAAAATGGCGGGAAAATTTGTGATTTTTTCTGTCAATTTTATATTCAAATATTAAATCAAACAAAAAAGCTTGAATATGGAATTTAATCGTCAAGGTATGTAATATTAATTATTGGCACTAAATTTTTAGTAGATGTGATATATTGTCCAATCGTGCAATGAGTTGTTGGTATATTTTTAGGTCCCTGGTAACAAATGTATTTGTGTTTCTGTGGAGTATAACTAATGCGTCTAGGCCGGTCGAGGCAATATTAAAGCTGAATTTTATTAACTAAACAGTTAACAATCAAATAGTGATTAACATTTTTGCCCGTTTTTGCCCGATTTACGGCAAAACTCAATGTTGCAGTTGTATTTACGTCTTGTTTTGCAACGTTGTTTGATTTTTGGGGGCAACAACAACCGCCAACTGCTGTGAAGCAGTTTTGCAAAATATCGATGAAAATGAATTAAGTGATGTTCAGCAAATCCTAATAAAAAATAAGCTTATTCAGTTTTTTGGATTGAATAACACTAATTTACGAAAATGCAACAGAAAAACCTGCGCAATGGCTTGCATCCTCGTTCATAATTGAGTTTCTTAAGATGATGTTCCACGCGAAAAGCCTGGTCGTAAACGCTTGACGTATACTGAGGCAGGACAAAGGTTAAAGTGAAAATTAGCATTTGAACTAGTCTATGAAACAGAAAATTCAATGCTATTGTTGCATGCCGTTTTGAAAAGTGTTTATATAATTTTAATTGCTGCATAATGTGAGTTTGAGGTATGCCCATCAAAAGTTAAAGCAGGTACTTGATGTACTTATACGTTAATACTTATAAGTGGTATCCAATGTCTCAAATTTTGCATTAAGTACTGGTACATTGGCACCAAATTATAGAAATCTCCGTACTTCTTCTAGGGGCTCTCCGTGAAAATGCGTCAGAAGAGCGCAAAAAATTGTACAAACTCGATATGTTTTCTCATGCAAGGAAAAACAGCCGCCTGAATACTATATCAGATGTGTTTAATAGAGCATTGAATTCCTCTGACCCACTGCTTTCAACTATAAATCTAAAGGAACGCCAAAGATTAAACTATAAAAAAGCCTTCCAAGAAATGTTATAGCTCTTTTGGAATCTCCTGATATTGAGCCTCCAATAACATGGGCA
This sequence comes from Drosophila nasuta, assembly GCF_023558535.2. Lineage (NCBI taxonomy): Eukaryota > Metazoa > Arthropoda > Insecta > Diptera > Drosophilidae > Drosophila > Drosophila nasuta. Next base: position 993,421 of record NW_026869398.1, read on the forward strand.
TGTGTAGACAATAATGATAATCAGGTACAAGAAGGCGGAGATAATGAACTCGAAATTTTCGGGCAAAGTCCCCTGGAGTTGGAGGAGGAGCTTTGTGAAGATTAAATTATTAACTGGACACCAAGGTATGGAGTCACAAAACATAATATTGGGCTCTAATTTTGCATGGATCCAAATCAAATGTAAAATGCGAATTTGCTAAAAATATATTAATTTAATAAATTTAGTTTAATTTTATTAAATTAAAATATTTAAAAACAAATTTTTAGAAAAAAAATCGAAAATTGTAACCTCATGGCAAGGTGGGCAGGGGAAGGCGTGGTCCAATTGAAAAAAGAAAAAATCCGAAATTCGATCTTTATTTTTTAGGTATATGTACAAAGTTTCATGTTTCTATCTTTAAAAATGGTAAAAATGCCGCAATTCGGGACTTTTTGCCCATAGTGCTTTGGCTAACAATGATATATATTTTCTACTCGGTTATATAGTTTGAATGGTATATTGATATACAAAATGTCCTTAGGCATATTTCAGTATTTTTTCGGTATATTAATTTCGTATATCTTAATCCTCTAGTCCCCAAATTTTCTGTCCAAGAAAGAAATTATTTTTGTGTGGTTTGTCTGTATCAATGTCAAAAATAATTGAATTTGAAAATCATCGTCGGAAATAGTTAATACCTTATATATTTCCAGTCGTTCCATGCCTACTGAAGCAATTAACTTAATTTTTGGGTTTCTATGAATTAAAAAATAAACGCAAAATCGAGTCAAAAGGAATGACAAGAATGAAATAACGGTATTTTTAACCTTACCCGTCTAGAGGAAGACTTGGGCACTAGAGGGTTAACAGTATTAGGGGACTGTTTTGGTTACCTAAAAATGGGTAGCGTGTACATGTAGATTTCTCATTTGTTTAATTCGTGTTCGTTTTTTTTCTAGTAGGTTTGAGTCTACGTAAATTAAATTTTACTTTTTTATGTTCATATTCCAGAAATGGTGACTATGGCTCTCAATTTTCATGGTAAATCGGCAAGAAAAATCTGTTGACAGATATTATGTTTTTATATTATGTCTATATATCTTGATGACGATTTTTGTCTGGTAGTATTTCTAGCTTTTGAATCTAATTCATTTCTAAACTTTGGCGATAACTTGAATTCTAGCTTTTTATGTACCTTAACATCAATAACTTCTCTTTGCGTAGTAATTTTTTCGGAGTTAAACATTGTTCCCAAATTAACTCAAATGATCTGCGAAAAAGCTATATATTTCGAAAATTACTCAGACCGTTTTTAGCAACTTTTATGTGCCTATATTTGCAACGGAAATAGTAAAAAGCTAAAAAAAAAATCATGAAACATTCGTCAATTAAAACAAATGAAAATATAATATTAAAAGAAACAGATGAACTCACATTCTTTGATTTCATTATTGCAATTTCTCTTCACGAGATAATGCCACCACACTATTTCCTTTTATTGCTTCTAATTTTATTACAATTTTGCATATTATCGCTTTGCCGATATTAGCGCGAAAAGATACATTGTCTATTTGCGTCTATGAAAGCATTCGATGATTTGATCAAATCTTGTTTATCGACAAACATTTAGATATTGTCCTTCAGCTTGGATAGGTGTTGTTCGAGCTCAGCAATGTATATATTATGTGACGAATTGCAGTCATGAGAATATCTTCGTGGAGTTCCTTAATTAAAATAATGGGGTATATTTTACCTAATGACAGGATGTAGTCTAGCGACTGGTTTATCTTTTAAGGCTTTCGGTTCTTTCTTTCGGTTAACAAACTATCGTACAGTCCTATCAAAGCACTTTATATATTATACCTAAATTGATTGGTCTGCCTTATACGAATTTCTGATCTATTGCGCTAGTTCTTTATCTGTTGTAGCCATTGTTCTTTTTGTAATATAGTAAAACGGAATTATAAATTTTGGCCTGCAGGGAATCTGGCATCTCAAATGCAATAAAATAAATACAATCAAATCGAGAAAAATCAACATAAATAAAAAGCGTATTTTTGAACTATATATTACTACCGAATTATTACTGAAATTAGTATAGGAATTGGGATACTGAAATTAGTATATTTTTTTTAAATAGTACTGCACTTCTTTGCTTTTATTCAAAATAGGTGTGGGTATGTCATAGTTGAGCACACTTGACTGTAACTTTCTTGTTATATGTACCCTTGAAATTATGTGAAAAAGATCTAAAACAAACTTGATCCGCATCCAACAATATGAAGTTCTGTCGATAAATAATTAAAGCTTTTTCTATTATGGTCTTTGAGATCTAGGTTTTTATATGGACAAACGAATATGGCTGTTGGCGCTGATCAATGCTAGAATTTTATTTTATGGAGTCCAAGATGCCTTTTTTCTGTCTCTTACATACAATTTCTGTAAGCAGCTTACGCCTTATGGACTCCTGGAAAATAATTTAGCTCTAAGATCTGATTTTTGAGTATGCTACCCGGTATTGCGGGTAACTTACTACGAATCTTTTTTTCGCATGTGATAGTTGCGGCCTGTAGTCGATTGACTCTCTAATGTTAGTCCAAATTATGGATCGAATCTCATATTCTTCTGAAAGCTTAGCAGTTTCTTTTGAATCATACCACAGCTTCGTGGTATTAAGATGTCGTCACGCTTCTGGTATCGGTAGCCAAACCCCAACGAGGTGCTCTCGAAAAATGGTTCACTAAGAGCGATTTGTTCAAATGGTGACCAACATATGGTAGCGATTGAAGTAATTCTACAAAGTTACTCACGTGGCCAACAAATGGCACAAAATGTACCACTTTATGTCCTTAGCCCAATTTGCTGTCTAAACGAATATTGACCTATCCATCGCCTGCTCGTGCTTGTGTTTCGCAGAATAAGAAAATACTTTTTCTTTGGAGAAAAACTTCACTTTTATTTAATTTCTACAAAATATTTGTCGTGAACTTGAAAAAAAAGAACATATAGCATCAAAAAAGCACTAAAAGTGGGCAGGGTGACCAGCACGAAGAGAAGCTCGATTAGGAGGATTGTGTGTGTCACAAAGTCACACGCAGAATATGCCAACTTTGACGCTACCGATAACAATTCAATATGTGGATCGCTTTCACAGTGACAGCTGGTTTGTGCGGTAACATCTGCCATCAACGTTCTCCCCCCCCTTGCAATGAGTTGCAAACGGATTTATCGACCGTACAGAATCCAACCCAACTTGGAGTTCTTGGCCATTGGCAAGCCGTTGGTGCTCGGCAGTATGCCAGGTTGAATGAGGATACATATCAGTGCCGAGCGCCAGGAAAACTATAGATGTCTGGAACCAGTGTTCATCGGTAATCGTAATGCTACGGAACTGTTCCACGTTCTCGTCTTCAGCTGGTCGGAGAGGGTTGCGGCGGCAAAGTTGCTGATCAACTTGCAGCAGCACCTTTCGATATAAGTCGGATGTCCGAGAGCGTTTGATCGGCTCGGTACCAACGCAGGTGACGGATAGCCGATAGTCTGTTTCCAGAGATGCGCTGGTACGGCTGGTTGCAGTGCACCGGTCGATCAGCACGCGCATCTCGAGTGTCTTGCATCCGGTATCGATTAGGTGGTTGGCGTAGGATGGCATGCATACATGCAAATAGAGGGGGAAAAGAACGGAAACAAAACAATGATTATTGTAGTAGCCTCTTTCTAATAACAAATGGCATTAGTAGGACAGCACAGGACGACGAATATAGAGGTAAAATAGTGGATTAGTGGTCAGAACTGCGGTCCTCCATTTGAAGTAGTATCAGCTGGGCGATAAGTCTGCAGATAGTACCCAGCGCCATAAGCGCTTTTTCGACTTGGACCATAGCGTCGGTGCCTGGGCATATCGCTAGCATCCGTCCTAGGCGCCACTCGTTGAAGAGAAAGTTGTCTTCCTTAACGATGAGCATATCATCAATCTTTCGCGTAGGGGTTTGCCATTTGGAGAGGGATTTGTCATATGCAGCTCCCTTAGGTATTCATCTTTCCAAAGGGAACAGAATTGTTGATGGAGAGAATTTAGTCACTGCGGAGTGGATAGATTGGATAGCTCTTCGAACGTATATTTGTTTGTTAAGGTTGCATTGTAAGAGTTCCTTAAAACTCTACGCCGGCTTTGTATAACCCTTCCATATGTGCGCCTGGTGGATTCACCTGTGACAGAATAGGTTATGATGGGCTTCAACGAAGGTTTTGCCGTTGTCTGGGTACATCTGCTGGGGGCACCCGTGCTGTGATATAAAACGGGAAATCGCGGCCAGGAATTACTTCGTCGTGAGGTCTGACGTCGCCTCCAAGTGGAAAGCACACGAAGACGCAGACGTACCCCTTGATGATGAGGCATTCTCGGCCGGTGTAATTTTTAACTTTGAATGAGCCAGCGAAAACAACTCCTGTGTGCGTTAACGGTATCGAGTAGGATGCCCGTTCTGTGGGCAGGTCCCCCATCATTTAGGTCTGCAGCCTCTATATCACACAAACCTTACCTGAACTGATGATGGATTTGAAGACAACATTTTGCTTCGGAATCCAGAACCTAGAGAGGATCAGACGCATGACTACTTGGTTATCTCCATGTAAGGATATACGATGGGTGAAACGGACCAATAGTCGGGCAAAGGAAGAGGAATATGAGAGTATAATTGGATGGCTATAATCATAACGCAGTGAGTTATGATGCCCTTAGACGCCCACAAGCCCGTAGAATCCCTTTGCCAGCCAATAAGCAATTAAAGTTCCGGACGGAACTTGAAGGAGGAGCCTGCTGCTTGGACTGCAAACAGTGATAATTTTTCGGAAAGTTTAGGTGTTGAGACACGATGACTAGTCACTCTTAGACCCGTGAAAATTCATCAGAGTTGACCATGATCGAGCATGGAGCTGCCCGTTTTCGACTTTAGTCAATAAAACGGAATACGTCAGCGGGAGTGCTCTGGGAAAGTCAGTGAATCAAGAGAAGGAGGTAACTTGGCGATGTTACATCTAATGCGCTGCTCCAGGAGACTCTCCAGAATAGGACTTGATGAGGTGCGCAATTGATCAGGTTGGAGAAGAAGTCACTCTGGTCCACTCCATCACAAAGGGTTATGGATGAGCTCTTCTGGCAGGACACCTCGACTTGCGAGATAACAGGATTGTGCTCGGATCGCACATGCGACTAACTTTTGGAATCGCTGGCTAGGACTATTTTGGCCACAAAAGCAGTTTCTGGACAAACGATTCTCGTTCTTGAGGATTTGGAATGACCCAATTCAATGCAATCGGGCTTCTGGAATTAAATCTGACTTTTTAACCAGCTTCGCCGGAATATCTTCTACCTCCCAAAATTTGGAAATTACTTCGTCGTGCTTATCGTCTGCTTGAATGCCGACACTCGTCGAAAACGTAGCGATAGTTGTCGGCACATTTTGGGAAACGGGGCCGGTGGGAATCCAGCCAAACAAAGCTTCTTACTCAAGGAGCGAGACAAATGATTGACCAGGCGCCGCTCAGGATGACTGATGGAAGGATATCCCCGCCGATTAGTTTGTCAATCTGTGCACTTTTGTAGAAATATGTATCCGCGAGTTCGATCGCTGGTAGACTGGCTGTGACCTCTTGCGAAACAGTTTAAGCAAAGGCTTTTCTGTTTGATAAAGGTCATCCGATCGTTGCCCGCCATTTGGAGAAACCGCAGACAGATCCGGATAGGGTGATTCTCTTTTGAGCATACGAGCACGAGTTGCCCTTCTGACTGACCCAGGCCTCGAAAAAGTTAACTTGCTTTGAACTTTGCTGTGGACGAGATGATACAGCGGCTGTCAGTTGGAAGTTGGCTTCACATCCTCAATCGCTTCGAGTAACGCTCATTGACGAACGTGGGTAAGTCCTGCTATGCGGGAATTTTGGACTTGTCCACCACATATTACTCCCATAGCGATTGTGTGAGTTTTGGGAGCTTGGATGAGCACAGAAACACAAGAATGCAATCTGCGAATGCTCTGGAGACGGAAATATCATCTGCAGTCTTAGAATTAAGGTGGAAAAGTTTTTCAACAGGAGTCGACTTCGGGTTTTTGACATAGGTGGTAGTGAAAAGATCACAAAACGACGGCTAACGCAAGTAATCTGCGTAGAAAACTTCAGTGTCGACAGGAGGGAGCAGACAGCCTCCGGAATACACAGGAAGCGCGGATGCTTCACTCCTAACCGGATATTTGGGTAATGTGCCTCTTCACACGCGCGAAAAACCGCTCGTACTCTGAATAACAATGATCGTACTTGGCCTCCATGGCCTCTATGACTTCATTGTCGCCGTCCGGTTATCAGCGCGCGTAGCATAAGCGTCCTTAAGGAAGAGCTTGGAGTCTTTATTAGAATCCTTTTGGCTTTTGGACACACTATGGTTTGGTTATCACTTCAGAGTCTTTTTGTGCCAGAGAGTCACTGCAAAGCTAGTAGCCGATGAGCAAAGCACAAACTATAGTAGAAATTCGGTTATGCCACAGGAAAGTGAACTGAACTATCCTGAAGGAATAGTGCCTAAAGGAATTAACACTTACAATCGTTAAATAAACACGAACTTTTTTGTGCAGTGTGAATCTTTTGTTGTGTGGCGTTTGGCGTTTTGCCCTTTTTCAAGACGATCTAGCCATGTCCGTCACCCTGTCTGTCCGTATGAAACACTGGATCTCAGAGATTATAAGAGATAGAGCTATAATTTTTCGACAGCATTTGTTATGTTTACACACAGATGAAGTTTGTTTCAAATTTTTGCCACACCCACTTTCGCTCCCGCAAATAAAAAAAATCAAATAACAAGCGTTCCTGAAAATTAGGTTATAGGGTCGGAGATGCCTCCTTCTACATATGTATATTTCTTGCCGGAACAAGGTATAACACCCTTCTACCCTATGGGTAGCGGGTATAAAAAGGTTCTAAATTTTTTCTGCGCCACCACAATATTTTGGTGGTTCGATTATTTCCATCATGTATTTTCGCAAGATATATTTATACCGAACCGTTTATTAGCTATCTCTACTTTGCCGTCAAAATATCAAACTTGGAAATTGTACCGAGATTTTCACCAAATATAATGCAATTTGAGAAACAAGCCAGGATAAAAAGAGACGCTCTAATCTCGAGCATCCGCTTGGAGGGATAAAGAACTGTCCAATATGGTGAGAAAAGCCTATCTAAATCTATAAAAGTACTCAATGCAGTTCAAAGTTAATGTCGCAAGAGTTTGAACAGGAATTTCATTCGCCTCTACTCTACTCTCCTAATTATCACACGCATGGTATAATGGCGCAGAACGAGTCGAACCAGGCCCAAAAAACCTCATAGCCGCGAGCGACCACATTAGCCTATTTGCGATAAGAGTCAATACGCTTACTTTCGATATGCTATGCCAATATAAATGGGGAGAAGGTAGAAAAAGAGACCAAGGCTTTCTCGCGTACTACTTTCGCAATTCCAAATTTCAGAAGTTTTGAAACTTTTCCATCTCAACTTCAAAACCAGTAATGAATCTCGTGCTATTGTGATCAAATCTTCTTTGACGCTTTGCTATTTCACCATACGTTTCGAAAACAAACGGTTGGTCGTAAACAAATAATGTAAGACTTTGTGACATTTTCCAGCAATTAGACAAGAGTCTGTCTTGGTTTGTACATTTTCGAGCCGTGTAACAGTGTAACAGTGCAACGAATTTATCGCTCAACAATTCTCTGTCTCTTAGTTGACAGAATTTCATTATTGTCCCTTTCTGGTCTTAAGTAATCTTGAAAAAAACATATTGTTATTATTACAATTATTATTCGTATATTATTATTATTGAATCCATATTTAGTATTTGTCCTAAGCATCAATCGGTCTTCCTCGTTTTCCGATTTACCTGTTTTGGCCTTGCCTCGACAAAGCCCATATTGATTGATTAGGCTAGATTTTATTACCGGTTTTCTTAAAGTGTCGGTGGGTCAAGTTAATCGTATACAAAACTCTATGCCGTCAATTATTCTTTGTTTCTAAATCATCCAGCGTTATTCTGTCTAGATCAGAATCCTATCCTTTTATATCCCTCTGAATTTAAGAAATAAACACATCAGATCTTTACCTAATAATGCTAACTATAACTTTTACCATCTCCGATTGGTATTTCAAAAAGCAAACTGAAATCATTTATATAGTACTTATTGAGAAAATCACCGCTTTTCGTGTATGGGTGTTGGTCCCTAATGTTTTTTAAGCAGAATCAGCGAGATGATGAAAGTTGTAATTGGTCTCTTCATCACTCGCGTGTCCATTCACTCTTGGCAGTCTCCACCGAAGTAATGCGTTTGAAAACGTCACCCATGAGCCAGACTTCGACTTCTAGGACCGTCAACCAAAGAGGTTCTCTTAATAATTTGTAGGAAAATATTTTCAACGGCTTTTGCATCTTTGAGATATATCTAATTGAACCTTTAAATAAAAATTTCAGTAGAAATTATTCAAAATTATATCCCTTTATTTTAATTATAGCCAATAAACCACGAGCAGAGCTTCTATTCTCTCCAATGGTGTCATTAACTATAGGATTAACTTTAGCTGTGTTTGTCGCAAGCCTAGCTATAGTGCTTGCACTCCGAATTCCTTGCGCAGCTACATCACGAAGGCGACAAAAAGAACTGTCAAACGACCACGAGTCTAGAGATGCGTCTCCTGGGCCAAGTGATCACAGTGTCAATAAGGATATTGATGAAAATGATGAAAGAAATCCTGATGTAGTTCCAGAACTTGTTGATTATGATGATCAAGTAAGTATTTATATTTTCAACATATTATAGTTATACAGTAGTTTAATATGTTAACTATCTCTAGCTGTAGGTCAAAAGGCATTTTCTTCTCCATATAACTCCAGTTGTAATAGTATCATGAATGTTTTACAAATTTGTAACACAGATCAAAAATAGACCAATAGTAAATTGTAATACTGAACCACAACTGTTTACTATAAATTTTTTTTTTACCAAATGAAAAATTACAAAGTGACCTATTCATTCTGCTTCATTCAAACAGGTGGAATACACACGAAAGCGACAACATATATCTACAATAGATACCAGTTGTAATCCTTGTAGAAATGTTCTGATAAATTCCGCCACGGGGCAGCATATGGACATAACGGAAGAAACATTATGCGGGGCTCATAGCATTGGCTATTGTACCTTACGCAGTGGAAGAAATGCTCAAAATATAAGACCGGTTGGAACATTGCCAATGGTGAGTGTACCCAAGGAATATACTACAGGATACAAAATATCGCATGTTTGTGCGAATCCATATTGAGTTTTGGTTTCCAGAATTATACAACTTCATTATATGCACAGCTGTCCAATTAGACAGCTCATTGCATACTCTTATCAAAATACAGTGGAAATGCTAAGGATTTGCAGTACAGTACAAGCTTTTCTGATAAAATTCAATTGGTTTTTTTTGTTTACACCTGAACCAGACACCTCCCTACCTATTCGCCCAAGATGGGCTTTAGTAAATTCGTACATGTCCAGAGGATCGATGCCAACCATTATTTCGAGATCCAGATTCCAAAGAAATGGCTAGAGTACCCCACTCTGGGCGCACCTCGCACTTTGCAATAGTCGAATCGCCACACATAACTTCTATCCGCCTGTCGCTAAGATCTTTAGTCGTATTGACTAAAGTAAGGCTCTTCCCTAATGGCGTCCGTGGAACAAGCTTCTCGCAATGACGGCATTGGACACATTATTGAAGATGTCTGAAACAACAAGAAAATCTAGGAAAGCATATTCTTTGTAGTCGAGTGCTATTTCGATGAAGGATGAACTTCTCCAAAGCTTTTAATAAAAACGACGTCAGGCTGATTAACCAAAAGTCGTTTGTACTGGATCTTGGAGATTCTCTAGACAATAGGTCAAGCGCCAAGCGAGTCACGCTGAGAATATCTGAAATAGTCATATAATTACCGCAGATTTGCTAGATTGCAGCATTGCTAGCGAAAGTCCATCGAGTCTGGGCATCTTGACACTCGCAAATGAGTCAAGATCACCATTATTGTTAATCACCATTCTTATTTCTCGGAAGTTAAGAGTTTTATTGTGATTTCGGTCCACACTCCATTTCTCGTATTAATCAGAATTGGATTGAAAGACTGCTTGGACAATAGCTTTATTAGCATAGATGTGTATGTGTATGTTTAAGCCTGAGCAGAACGTTCGCAATGAATCTCTGTTGGACGAGGAAGTCATCTTATAAAACTCACAGTCACAAATGTTATCCGCCCTGGACACAGTTCTTTCTCTTTTTTTTCCATCTAGTCTGTTATGTTGAGGTGCAAGGTGGCATTAGTTATGTGCTCTGTCGCCGAGCCGAACCTGAAAACGAACAGCCGCTCCGCTGATCAAAAACCACTCAATGCTTATCGCTCGTCTACAATGCGCTCACACACTAGAAAGCACTCTATGTTCGAGTGCTTTCAGCTTCTCTCTCTTGTAACGCTCCTACGCAGAGCCAAGCTTGGCTAGATGACCGAATTGCCGGAAACATTTAGTTCCGACTAAATACTCCTTAAAAGCGGTTAGTACTAATAAAAAACTCTGTGCATTATTTTCTCGCAAGAAACAAGACAAACGCGTGTTCTTCTTTAACTATAACTTCTTCAGACCCCCAACGTGCACCGTTGAATTGACATCTCGCGCATCAACCTCTGGTATTAGAGGCGTGACCGCTACACGCAGAGAGGCTTCGGTCGTTTGAGTTGACATCCCAACCTGAGTTTTATTGTTGAATTAATAGGTTAGAATTTATAGGTTATTGTTTAACCGCCAGACACTTCTTCCTTTGCTGAGCTCAGTTAAGATCTGCAGTTTATGAGACGCCGATGCATTGATTAATGCATGTTGTTTCAAAAATTAAAATTAAAACAAGTAAGTCGAGTGTACTCGACTGTGAGATACCCGCTACCCATTTTGAATAAAAGAAATATATATTGCGGTATTAATCTCAAAATATACCAAATATACTGTAAAATACTAAAAATACTAAAAATATACGAAATGGTATATGTGGTATATAGATATGGTACCGCATTCAAAATATACCATAGACCGCACAATATACCAGATTGTGAGCCAAAGCAACTAAGACCCCTAGTAAGTAGCCGTTTTTGCCCATACAAAAGTATTTCTTTAATAACTTCGACAATTTTTATCTGATCGCAACCAAATTTTCAGGGATCATAACTACTCCAGTTATTACTGTATATACCAAAATTCGTAACTCTTGCTTTAAAATTACGCTTGTTATTTGATTTGCAGGGGCGGAAGGGGGCGTGACAAAAGTTTGAAACAAACTTGATCTGCGTGCAAACATAACAAATGCTCTATCTCTTATAATCTCTGAGATCTACGTGTTCATACAAATACACGGACAGACGAACAGACGGACAGACATACAGACGGACGGACGGACATGGCTAGATCGCCTCGTTGACGGATCGGAGATGCCTCGTTCTACTTGTTACATACATTTCCTGCCGGCACAAAGTTATAATACCCTTCTACCCTATGGGTAGCGTGTATAAAAACCCGTGCTGCCAATAGTACATCAACTTCCAAATAAATTATTTATCAGATCGCAACCAATAATCGTGACTTTAGCCTTAAAACTAGGCTTGCTACTCAATTTTGTCGATTTGCGGAAACTAAATAAATGTCTATCTCTTATAACCTATAGGATCTACATATGTATGTGTTTATACGGACATACAGACAGACAGACATTCTGGATAATGTTTAATAAATATAATATTTTTTTAATTTTATTTCAGAATGTTACACCCCATGTGTATTCAAATGTCATTGCTCAATGTACCCTTCCTCGCCAGTCATTTCAAAACGAATGGCCCCGATATACAAGTAATGCCATTGAACCAAACCGTGTTACTCCCAACGTTTCAACATTTCATCAATTACCGATTTCTGCGGAAAAAAGTAATACGCATGTATCCCGAGAGTCACCGGAGGAATATGCTGGATCATCATCGTCTACTTCTAATAGTTCTATGATTTCAGCATCAAACACATATGCTCAATCCCATGGTCGAACCATAGCGTTACATCATATGAATCAATCACAAACGAGCAGAGCTTGTATGGGAGCACCAAGCAACATCATAAACACGATTGAACCAACACAATCTGATGATGAAGCTACCGTCCAAACTCCGCTTATGATAAAACGCGATAGCTCCGTATGACTATAGAACTGTCACGGGGTGCTTAATTCAACCCTGTGATGATCAAAATAAATTAGGCTATTTCGAGAAAAGAGGCAAACTTATAGAATTACATTGCATTTTATACAACTAATCTTCAATATACAAATATATTTAAGAGTATTGCAGCCCCCCAAATATATCCTCAAAAAATGTTTTGGATTTTAAATTGATTGTATTGAAAGAAAGAACTTTCTATTTCAATTTCTTTAGTTCCTTGTCTGTTTATTAACAGAATACTATGCCAAATTTATATAATTATATAATTAGTATATAACTAATTTTAACTCCCAATTTACCCAAATGACTAATAAATACATGTAAGATTAATAATTAACAAACAATAAGTAATGTAATTGCAGAGGAATTTGTAGTTTACTGCGGTGGGCAGGTTCCATGAGAGTATCGATCCCTAACAACATGTGTAAGAATCTTTTCGTACTGGAAAAAGGTTGGAAAAGAACAATTAGACGGATTGGGTACAGCTACTTGTTGGAAGTGTATGTCGTTTGAAGGAGATCGGGAAAGGGCACACATAACTTGAGAGAGACCACATCTAATGCAAGCAAAACGAAAGATTGGGGGGCTCCAACCATGCACAATCCTGTGCAAATATTTACACAGCTGTATCTGTCTTCGACCCAGCGTCTCATATTTAGTATTTTTACTGATTTGTTCCCACTCACTTTCGCGCCACTTGTTTTACCTTCCAACAAACGCGAATAGTGCCGACGGGGCTTGTAAGTGTATTTTCTTGCGAAACCTGTTGCCCTTATGACTGATCGAATCATCAGATACCGTTCTAAAGGCATAACAAACGCGTATAGTTAATTAGATTCTCTTGCAAAACTTTTTGCACTCATCAGTATAAGACGGCTCGTTTGTTAGGATCCCTAGTATTTACAATCATCCTTGCGAGAGTTTAGTTTGCAGAAGGCATAAGCCCGGCAACTTAGTCGGGTATCGATGATCTCTCCAATATACCTGATGAATGTTTTCGAGTTAATTACGTTATTGCCGACGCGGATGGTCGTATTCTCTACAATTTTCCGAGCGCTAATGCGTAATAAGTACCAAAACTTAAGCAAATTGGATAAAGACACTCTGTTATAGTTTCTGTATGACTATATCATTACGACACCCGTTCGATAAAAAAACACGTAGGATAGTCCCATGACTATAAGCGTAAAAAATCAAAAGCAAACCAAATAAAATTTAATGATTTATTTCAAATATTATAATATTGAATTATCAGGCATGCTGCGGTATCAGTTTTCGTTTTCGTTTTGGGACCAAAACCGAGATTTTCGTTTTTAGGTGCTCCGGTTTTTATAATTTGTTGGTCATTCAGACATGCTCCGGTATTCATTGTTAGTTTTCGTTTTCGTTTTTTTTTCTGGTCATTTCAACAACTTTTTTATGGACTTTTGATATTTAAGATATAAAATTGGATAAATTAATATCATTAGTTTTTGGTATATGCTTGTTTTCCTGAAGTGCAAAAAGTGCATTCGGCGATTTTTACAATGAGTGAAATTATTCAACAAAGAAGTTCCATTAAATTTTGTGTGCGGAATCAAATTTCGGGTGCCGAAACATTCAGAAATTCAACCAATATTGTTCCACAACCACTATATTCGCCTGAGTTAGCTCTGTGTGACTTCTGTCTGTTCAGCAAACTCAAACGATTGCTCCGGGGAAACCGTTTTGAGTCAATTGAAGACATTAAACGAAAATCGCTACGCGCATTGAAGGCTATTCAGGATATTGACTTTAACAACTGTTTCGAGGATTGGAAAAACGTTGGCGAAAGTGTATTGTGGCCGCAGGGATTACATTGAGGGGGACAAAATAGATTTGGCAGAATAAATAAAGAATTTTAAAATTATGAACAAATTTTTTCTATTTTTTGCCCACAGTAGTATGATAATATGCAAAAAGCACTAAAAGTGGGCAAGTGACCAACACGAGAGGAAAACTAGATGACCTTGTCACACGCGCAAAGTTCTCGCCATCGACTGGTCGGAGGGGGGTGCGGCGGAAAAGTTGGGGATCAACCTGCAATAGCACCTTTCGACGGAAATCGGATGTCCGCGAGCGGATGATCGCCATGCATACGCCCTACGTACCAACGCGGCTGACGGATAACCTATAGGCCGTTGCCAAATATGCGCTGATACGGCTGGTCGCAGTGTTTTACATCCTGTGTCGATTAGGATGTTGGCCATCAGGAGTATGCTCACAGCCTTATCCTGTAGCAAGGATGTGGGCGAAATTGGAAATGCATCTTCAGGCAGAGGTGAGGCCATGCCGATGGGGGAAGGTGAGCGGGAGCGGGGCCGTACTGGAAGCGGAGACCGAGACCGGTTGCTCGTTGCGTCGTCGCTGACGGCTGGGGCGAGCGCTGCGTGCCTCCTTGAAGTTGAGATGCGTGTGATGGTCCTTCTGACACACCCGCGCTTCGGCAGAATTGCCCTGAATATTGGTGGGACAGACAGTTAGAGCAGTACTTGTTAATAAGTACTGCTCTCAACAATTTCTCAGCTGTCAGCCTGAGAAAGCGCTGGCACTTCTTTAGCGGGTGGATCCCACGGCACACGCGACACTGGAAGGAGTTGGCGCCAGCGGGGCGGCGGTTGCATGTGATGGCATACTACATGGAATGAAACAAAACAATGATTATTATAGTAGCCTCTTATAATTTGGCAATGACACATGGACGATTAGAGAAACGAAATAGGAGGTCATTCGTCCGTCAGAGAGAGGGGTCAGTTTTGCTGTCCACCATCGGGAGTAGAATCAGCTTGGCGTCGAGTCTTCGGATAGTTCCCCGCGCCGTGAGCACATCTGCATTTCGGACCTTTGTATCGGTGCCTGGGCACGTCGTCAGAACCCGTCCCTAGGCGCCACTCGTTGGAGGGAAGGTTATCTTTCTTTACGACGACCATGTCACCGACCTGCAGGTTCCGTGTAGGGGATTGCCATTTCGTCCGCTTATGTAGCTCCTTCAGGTACTCATCCTTCCAACGGAAACAAAATTGTTGGTGAAGAGGTGGTCGGTTGGGTGAATGTGGCCGGTGGGTAATTTCCGGTTCTAACACCGAAATAAGCGGGCCACTTATGAAGGAACGGCCAGAAGTAAAGGCTAGTAGGTCCGTAGGCTTTTCGGACATCGGAGAGATCGGTTTCAAATTAAGGCAGGCTTCGATCTTAGACAGAAGAGTGGATAACTCTTCAAACGTAATTTTGTGGTGGAGGTCGCCTTGCAAAAGAGTGCCTTAAAACTCTTTACGCCGGCTTCCCATAATCAGGATAGGCTTTGGTGACCATGCTTTGCGATGATGAAGTCGGTGGAGATCACCTTATCAATGAAGGTCTTACCGTTGTCCGAGTGCATTTGCTGTGAGCCCGCGCCGTGCTATAAAACGGGAAAATGCGGCCAGGAATTTCTCCGTCGTGATATCCGACGTCGCCTTTATGTGGATCGTCGTGTGCTTCGTGTGCTTCAGCACAAAGATGCAGACATATCGCTTGGTAATGAAACAGGCTCGGCCAGTGTAGTTTTTGACTTCGAATGGGCCAGCGAAGTCAACTCCCATGTGAGTGAACGGTCTTGAGTCCCCCATCAGGTCCCCCATCATTTGGGTCTCCACTCTCTTCTTCTAGATCACACAAACCTTGCAAGAACTGATGGTGGATTTTACGAGGACCTTCAGCTTGGGAATCCAAAATCTGGAGCGGATCAGACGCTTGGTTAGCCCCATGTAAGGATATACCATGGGTGAAATGAACCAAAAGTCGCGCAAAGGTTAAGGAATATGAGAGTATAATTGGATGACTCTCATCATATCGCAGCGACTGGGACGCCCTCAGACGCCCGTTGGCCCGCAGAATCCCCTTGCCATCGAGGAATGGATTCAAGATTCGGATTAAACTTGAAGATGGAACCTGCTGCTTGGACTGCAGACAGTGGTATTCCTACGGAAAGGTTTTTCGTTGAGTTATGATGACCAGTCGCTCTTGGACTCGTAACAGCTCATCAGCGTTGACCACGGTCGAGCCTGGAACTGCCAATTTCCGACTTTTATCAATCAATCTGAAAACATAGGCGGAAGTGCGAATTGCTCTGCCAAAATCAGAGAACTTGCTCAGTAAATCAGGAGTAGGGGGTATCTCGGCGATGTTACACCTAATCCACTGCTCCAGCAGAGTCTCGGGAATGGGATTTGAAGATGTTGGCCATTGATCCGGTTGGAGATGAAGCCACTCTGGTGCATGCCACCACAAAGGGTTATGAATCAGTTCTTTTGGCAGGACACCTCGGCTTGCGAGATCTGCCGGATTGTGCTCGTATCGCAAATGCGACCAACGCATGGAGTCGCTGTCTTGGACTATTTTGGTCACACGATTGGCCACAAAATCTGTTCATTTGCAGGGTGGCTTGTTCAACCAAGCTAGAACAATTTTTAAATCAGTGCAAAAGAAAGTCTGGAAACTCTCTGCTGGAAGAATTAGGAGGAGGACCGAAGATAACAAACAGGACTGCACCACAAAGTTCCAAACGTGGCACTGAGAATACACTGGCACTGAATACTCGCTCTCGCAGTCGCAGTCGGACGAGTTTTTTTTCTTCCCTCTTAAACTTTGTGATTTTTCATTGAATTTCATATTTATTTACAATTATTATAACATTAATTTTACTCTCTCACTTGTGTTTAACTACATATCGTTAAATCGCTGTGTGCTTTCTTGTATTTATCATATTATTATAATTTTTCTGAAAATATAACAACAAATTGTGTGGTCAAACTTTGCTTTGCTTTGTTAGCAAAACAATTGTGTTTTCGTTGCCGCTGCATTTTGTTTTTGTATTTTTGTTTACATTCGCGCTCTTCTTTTTCATTTGTTATTCTTTGCGCTCAACGCTGTTACAATAGTTAACTCTCCCTCTCTTGGTGTTGTTGGCTATCGTCTATCTTGCGTCTCGCTCAACTCTCTGTGCTTATGCTTTGTGCTCTCAATATCGTGCTCTCAACGCAGCTTAGAATAGTAACTCTCCCTGTCTTGGTGTTGTAGTTGGCTATCGTTTATCTTGCGTCTCGCTCGACTTGTGCTTACTCTCTGTGTTTTTGTGCTCTTTGTAAGTACAGATCATATTAGTTTGCAATTAATTTATCTATTTTGATTTATTTCTTTTTTTTTTAATTTATCTATTTTGATTTATTTCTTTTTTTTTAAATTTTTTAATTGGTTTAATAATCTTTGTTTTAGCAATATGTTAGTCTGCTATAACAAGAAATGCCGGGTGCCAGTTGGTGCCAAAATGGGTTTTGTTTGTTGTTGGTTATGCGACAACGTTGCACATGAAAAATGTGCTGGCTTTAACGGCCGTATTGTGGATTTGATTTCGGCCAAGTCAGGATTGAGATGGACTTGTGAACACTGTAGGGACTCTGAACGTGATATGGCTGGGTTTATACGGCAGACGCGAACTGGTTTTAAAGATATATTGGCGGGCTTTAAAAAAACTCTCCGATAGCTTTTCTGCCTTGGATTCTGGGTTTAAGAGTATGAAGCTCTTGACCGAGTCTCCGAAACGTAAAAAGGCCAATACGCGTCTGTCGATTACCCCAATCGAGCTTTCTGTCCCAGTTGATGTTCCAAGTTTATCTGTACCACCTGCTGGGGAATTAATGTCATTTAGTTCTCCGTCCCCTCAACCTTCGGTAGCTCTGGATGTTCCACATCATGACATTACGTCATTAAGATTGGAGTCTCCTGCTCCGGCTTTGATTTTGTTGTCGAGTGAGATGGAGACGGTTGAAGAAATTCAACCATCACCATCCTCTGTTGAGATCGTTAGTGCTGTAACGATAGAAGAATCGCCTCCAGTTCCTACCTCAGTTGTCCGCAACACATTAGTTGCAGTGCCGCCTCTTAAGCAGATTTTCCTTTCAAGGCTTTCCCCTGATACGACTCCTGATGATGTTCGGGCTTATATTAAGTCCAAATCTTAAGCCAGGGTTAAAGTGGATAAATTTAATTTCTCGTACGAACGGGAGATTTCATCTTTTAAAATAAGTGTTCCCGCTGAACAATTTAGCATGATGTGCAGTAAAGAGTTTTGGCCGGAACACCTATTAATTAAAGAATTTGTTGCTAAAAAGAAAAATCGGTCTCCGGTTTCTCTTCCTATTAGTGGAAAGAATTCTATTTCAAAGCCTCTCTATTCCTCTATGTCTGTCAGTTCAAAAAACTAACATCCTCTTTACTTCTTAGCTATCAGAATGTAAGAGGTATTTGTAGTAAACTTACTGACTTATATTTAAATAGTGTATCTTTCCCTTTGAATGTCATTGCCTTTACTGAAACATGGTTAAAAAATGACATCCTTGATACGGAAATCTTTTCTAGTAGATTTTCCGTATACAGATTTGACCTCAAGGTACGTCGCGGTGGTGGGGTTTTAATTGCAGTAGATGCTCAATTAAATTCTGAATTGATTGATCACACTTCTGATATTGAACTAGTGGCTGTTAGATTATCCTTTGGTAGTTTAAACATTTTTATTTCTTGCTCATATATCCCCCCTGCTTCAGATGATGCTTTATATTTAGCTCATTTTTCTATTCTGATCGTGATATCTTTATAGTCCTTGGTGATTTTAATATTGCTGGGGTGTCATGGCATTCCGCCAAGAATCTAAATGGACTTTCCCCCTCTGTATCCCATGTTTTTATTGATAGTCTCTTCGGGGTATCATTGTCTTAGATTAATGGTATTCCAAATTGCTTAAACAGGTCTCTAGACCTTATTTTTGTTTTAGACCCAGATTCATGTTCTCTATCGAGAATATCTCCTATATCTTCCCCTGAAGACCCTTATCATCCCACTTTGGAAATTATGTTGGAGCTTCCATTTATTGCATCAGAGTCGAGTGTACGTTGTGGTGTGCTTTCTCGTTGTTTTCGGAAAACCGATTTTGAGAAACTTGCTCTGCTTATATCTCAAACTGACTGGTCCCTACTTTCTTTGTCTGCAAACTTGGATATAGCGGTTGAATTTTTTTATTCTACTTTGAACTCGCTATTTGATGCTTGTGTTCCATCAAGTATTTCACATTTGTCTGATAAACCCTCATAGTTTACTAAGAAATTATCGAATTTAAAAAATCGTAAGTCGAGACTTTACAAAAAATTCAAGGGAACTGGCTCTTCTTTTGATTTTCTCCGCTATTCTTTTGCTCAAGCTGCTTTTCGCACTCATAGCAATGAGTGTTATAATAATTATTTGAGTAGGTGCAGAATAAGATTTCAGCGTGATCCAAAACGATTTTACGACTTCGTTAACTCAAAGCGTAGATCCGTGTCATCACCAGCATTTATGTCTTTGGAGAATATGACATTATCTAATGGTCATGATGTTGCCGATTTATTTGCGGACTTTTTCCAAACGATATATTCTGTCCCAAGTTCTCAAAATTCCTTTTCTTATCCTTATCAGTTAAATTCATCTAATTGTATTTTTGGTCCTTTAATTACTGAAAGCTCTATTTTAACGGAACTATTGGCTATAAAACCTGTTTTTTCGGCTGGTCCGGATGGAGTACCTAGTTGTGTGCTAAGGTATTGTGCTGGTAGTATCTGTAAACCGCTTTTTAAATTGTTTGAATTATCCGTTAACTCATGTTCTTTTCCTAAAATCTGGAAAAAGTCATACATTATACTTATCCTAAAAAAAAGGTAGCAAATCTAAAGTTCAAAATTATCGCGGTATATCTAAATTGTCTGCGATTCCGAAAGCATTTGAAAAAATTACGGATGTCATTTACACCGTTTTTAGTAAGGCTTTTGACTCTGTTAATCATCACCTCTTACTGTATAAGCCTAATGTTTTAGGGTTTCCTCATAGCCTAATTAAGTGGATATCCTAATGCCTTTCCAACAGGATTCAGAATGTTTATTATAATGGTTTTGTATCTAAATGTGTCCAAGTCACTTCTGGTGTGCCCCAGGGCAGTCATTTGGGTTCTCTATTGTTCACTTTGTTCATAAATGATCTTCCTTCTATTATTGAGCATTCCCGTGTACTTATGTACGCCGATGACGTTAAGCTTTGCCTGACATTTAATGATAGTCTTGCGAGCTCACTGTTACAATGTGACCTGATCGTTTAGTATCTTGGAGCAGAGTAAATATGTTACATCTCAACTGCAATAAGTGTAAGTTTATGACCTTTTGTAGGGGTTCTTCCCAGTTAAATAACTATATGTTATGTGATACTCCTCTTGAGCGAATTGAAGGTGTGAATGACTTAGGGGTTCTGCTTGGTGCAAAACTAAAATTCGATAAACATATTCTGTCTGCTGTAAATAGGGCCATGGGTGTTCTGGGATTTATAAAACGCTGGTCGAAAGAGTTCAATGATCCCTACATCACTAAGACTTTGTACGTCTCACTGGTTCGTCCTATCATTGAGTACGGATCTCTTGTCTGGAATCCCCAGTATAGGGTTTATCAAGATAGGATTGAATCGGTGCAGAAACAATTCTTATTATTTGCTCTTCGTAGTTTAAATTGGAATCCTAATATTAGATTACCACCGTATCGAAGTAGACTTTTATTACTAAACCTTCCTTCTCTTTTTGACCATACAGAGACTAATTAATGGTGAAATAGACTCTTTGGAGCTGTTAAGTCAAATTAGTTTTGCAGTTCCTGTCAGGATCACTAGGAATTTTCTTCCTCTTCTCATTTCACGTAGATCTACTATCTTTGCTTGCCATAATCCCTTGCGTATTCTGTGTGTGCACTATAATAATCTTAATAACGCAGTTTGCTCTAGTAAATCTATTCCTTTGCTTAAAACCTTATTATTAGCTTATTTATCGAGTATTTAATTGTTATTTATTTTATTATACATATATTCTAACATATTTTTAATCTAATTTAATTAGCTGTCCAGCGTCTTTTAATATTTATTCGCGGTTTTCGTGTAATGCATGCTGTTCACAAATTTATTTTGTTTTGTCCGTGCGTCAACAAGCCCGTGCTTGGTTTCGCTGGGCCACTTGATGGTACTGCCGTTAGTACGTCAACGTCCATATAAATAAATAAATAAAAGAATGACTTGACAGGAACCACTCTTGTCTCCGCAGTGAGGAGATGCGTAATGACTTTGTTCGACGTCTCAACGCGGACAAAGATCGCCGCTCCATACGCCCTTTCTGAAGCATCGCAGAATACGTGGTACTGGAGCTTTACTCTTGTTTGGAACTGAACCCACCTTGGAATCCGGATCTTACTCAGAACATGATAGCTCCCGAAATACTCCGTTCATTGGAGTAAAAAATCCGCGGATAGAGGTTTGTCCCATTCGACCGTTTTCAGCCAGATCTCCTGCATGAAGATCTTGGCTCGGATAACGAAAGGGGCCAGCCACCCGGCTGGGTCTAGAGTTTTGCAATCTGCGATAGTACTTCCCTCTTCGTATAGGAGTCCTGATGGGCAACTTCTGGTGGCATGAAGAAGAACTCGTCGTCGTGAGCTTGCCACCTGATGATATGAAGTCCTCTCGGAGTAGGTTGTTCTCCTGTTATTCGACGTCCACTTCCTCAGCGGGAAGCCAGCGCTGTCCAGGGCTGCACACACTTCCGTAATGGTCCGGATGACCGCTTCCGTATTGTGCGTCCCTGCCAGGACGTCGTCCACGTACGTGCTGCTGGAAATGACTCGGCTTGCGAGAGGATTTTGCAAGCGTATGTCTGCAGCGAGTTGCTGGAGGGCTCGTAGGGCCACGAAAGGCGCGCAGTTGATACCAAATGTAACTGTGTTAACTCGAAGTCACCGATCTCACCGTTCGACGTACGAAACAGAATTCGTTGGAACGGTGTATGCTTCGAGTCCACATATAGAAAGTATCGCCATTTGCGGATGTGCAAAGTAAGATCCGACTGGAGAATGGGCCCTGGATATTATTCAGACTTTTGCCATTTGAGGATGGACAAGAAGCGTTAAAAATGACCCGCACCTTCGATGTGGTGCTATCTGGTTTGAAGACGGAATGATGAGGCAGATGAAAATTAGAAGTCGTGACAATCGGCTGTGGCGAGCTGGGTGTCATGCGACCCAAGTCCAGGTACTCCTGAAGAATGGCATTGTACTGCTCTTTTAGAGAATCATTTCTGGACAAACGATTCTCGTTCTTGAGAAACTGAGCCAGCGCTATGGATCTGGAATGACCCAATTCAATGCCATTGGGCTTCCGGAATGGAAGAGTCACCCGATATCTGCCACATTTGCTACGAGAAGTTGTGTTTACGAAGTTTTCTTCGCAAACAAAATCGGTTTCCTTTATCAGCTTCGCTCGAATATCCTCCAGCTCCCAAAATTTGGAAATGAGTCTGTCGAGCTGATCGTCTGCTTGGATGGCGACTCTTGTCGAAAACACAGAGACAGTTATCGACACATTCTGGGAAATGGGGCCGGTGAGAATCAACCAAACACGGTTTCTTCCCCAAGGAGTGAGCCACAAATGTTTGGCCGGGACTCGCTCAGGATGGCTGACGGAAGGATATTCGCGCCAATTAAAATGTTAATCTAAGCATTTTTGTAGAAGTTCGATCGCTTTGCGGCATATGGAATGAAGGCAGCTTGCCTGCCAACTGTGGAATGACGAACGCTGATGTCTCGATATGGCTTCGTTGGAGAACCAATGCTGAAGTGACATAGCTTCCGCGCTTGGGCCGCAACAGCGTGATTCAGCCTAGATACTTGGGCTTGCACGGACTATAATGGCAACTTTATGCGTTGGAATAAAAGCTCAGAAATGAAAGTCGCTTCGGAACCGGAATCGATTAGTGCACGCGCGGTGTATGTAGTACCCAAATGACATACATTAATGACCGCCGTACCGAGAAGGATATTCTGAGTGTTAATGGCAAAATAATTCTGCACGTTTGTTGCTGATTGATTCGGAGTGGACTGTATGTTAGAAAGTGTCGCTAAATTCGAAGAGAAAGAGGCACCATTGTGACCACTATCGCCCCGATGAAGAAGAGTGTTGTGTCGCCGCTTGCATGTGAAGCAATTGTGCGCACTCGTACACTCTCGGAGCTGGTGACCTCTTGCAAAACAATTTATACAGAGGCTCTTCTGTTTAGTGTAGGTCCTACGATCATTGACCGACATTTGAAGGAAACGCGGACAGGCCCGGACAGGATGATTCTCTTTTGAACACAAGTCACAGTTTGTTTCACGTCCTCAATAGGCTCGAGTGTACGATAACGCTCGTTCAGGATCGTGCTCTTGGACTTGTCCACTAATGATTGCTCCCATAATGAGAGTAAAGCTTGGGGAGCGTAGATGAGCAAAGAAAGATGGGGATGCAATCTGCGAATGGACTAGAGACGAAAATGTCTGAGTGCTCAAAAGCGGTTAAGCACCGCTGAATCGTGCTTCGCAGCTCCGTAATCGTTGTTGAAGAGTATTTTGGGCTGGCTCGTGATCAATAAGCGCTTGTTTTCAAAGCGCTCATAGAGAGCACTCCAAGCCGACGCGAAACAATTTTTCGTGAGCGAAAACTTGGCAATGAGTTCGTTGGCCATATCTGCATTTTTGGAATTCAGATGGAACAGTTTCTCGACAGAAGTCAACCTTAGATTGTTGACGTAGATGGCCGTAAAACTATCACGGAAGGTCGGCCAACGCAAGTGATCCTCGTGGAAAACTTCGGTGTCAACTGGAGGGAGCCGGCACCCACCGGAATACACAGGATGCGCGGATCACTCCTGACTGACCCGGATACTTGAGCGATTTGGCCCTTCACACGGACGAGACACCGCTCATACACTGAATAGCAGTGGTCGTACTTGGCCTCCAAGGCCTCTATGCCTTCGTTGTCGCCGACCCGATGCAATGCATCGGTGCACGTGGCATAAGCGTGTGGCTGCCTGACTATGCACAGCACCTGGAAGTTTCGGAGCGTCGCTTTGGCGTGTGGCAAGTCGTCTCGGCAACGAAAGAGTTTTGGCAGACGAAGACGGCCGATCAACTTTAATGCGGAGTTGAGCTGAAGGAGTTCCCTTTTACTTGTCGACCCAGAAGGAGCGGGCGAATAACCAGAATTTTACTTTGGTTATTTATTATATTTATGCCTTGATTAAATTTATTTATAAAATCATTAAGATTGCTTGCTTGGATTGAATTATGAGCGATGATATTAATCTGTTATTAATACCGAAAAGGAATTTAAAAGAAGATCCTATAAAATCAAATAAATCACGTTTGGTACAACTTGCTATTCTAATACGGGTCGTTTGTTTCTCAAGTTTATTTATTAAGTATAGTTTTTGAGGGTATTTAATGAAGATATGGCTTTGAGTTACTGATAAGTCAAAAGAATTTTCTATTTGTGACACGTTTACAGTTAAGCAATGATGTTCAAGAGATACAGGTAAATTGATTATTCCTGAATCGAATAGGATGAATCCTTGGTCGTTTTGAATAGGGTGAACTTCAACTCGTCAAGTGTTTATAGGCGTACAAATAATTCATAGTATAATAAGCAACAGCAACTTGGGATGTTTCATCGTTTGGCCTGGAAATGTAATAATTGCTTTTATTAATTACTTTCTTCTTTTTAAATGTTGATTTATAATGGGTGACTTTTCTTCCTCTGCTTGTTTTTTCAAAATGTTTTTCGTTAAGTCTCTTGATATTACCCTTCTTTTTGAAAGGGTTCTTTGTTTTAGACTTTACTGACGGGGCTTGTATAAATCTTATATATACTTCAAAATTACATCTGTTTTTATTAAGGTTGTGTATTTTATTTACTTTGTTTTTTTATGAATTGTGCATAAATAAAAATGTCTGCTGGGGTTCTATTAGTAGTTTTATGCTTTGTTTTATAATTATAGGTATATAAAATTGTTTCATTATAGAGGTATATATAATTGCGTCGAAGACATGATTGTTTGCTGAACCTCGTTAGACCTCTCGCCAGGTGGTTAGGGTGCAACAAAAGCTTGGTAAAGTACTTTTCCTTCTGAATAATTAAGTCGCGATGTATGTTTTCGTTGCGAACGTACCACGGCGATGGTTCTCAAGATTTTCGACTGAACTCGCTGGACTATGTCAATATTGCTATTGCTGGCATTCCCCCATAACTGGGAGCCATACATCCATATAGGTTTTAGTACCGAGTTATACAGCAGGACTTTATATTCAAGGCTAAGAGGAGACCGAGCGTTGATAAGCCAATGAAGGCTGCTTGACTTTTAGCTTTAGGTGTGTTCTTTTGGCTTCAATGTGCCTGCGCCATGTGAGTCTTCTGTTGAGGTGTTCTCTTAGATATGTCACTTCGTTTGCTTGCGGGAGTAGAGAGTTGTTTAACGTTAGCGGCGGGCAGTTTTGCCTGTTCAGCGTGAATGTAACGTGCTTGCATTTTTGTTCGTTCACTTCAATGAAGGCTGCTTGACTTTTAGCTTTAGGTGTTTTCTTTTGGCTTCAATGTGCCTGCGCCATGTGAGTCTTCTGTTGAGGTGTTCTCTTAGATATGTCACTTCGTTTGCTTGCGGGAGTAGAGAGTTGTTTAACGTTAGCGGCGGGCAGTTTTGCCTGTTCAGCGTGAATGTAACGTGCTTGCATTTTTGTTCATTCACTTCAATTCTCCAATCTGGTAGTCATTTTTCAACATCGACCATATGAAGAGTTGTTGCTTGCCTCGGGCATTTTAAGCGGCTGAGAATTATCATCAAACGAGATGTTGTTATTCGCGTGCTTGTCGGGTAGTCTGCTGTATAGAGGACGTATAGTGTTGGCCCTAGCACGTCATTAGATATAGCAGTGTTGCATCTCACAACAAATTTTCTGTCGTAAGGGTAAGACTCTAAAAGCTTGTGGGTGTTGTTGGGGAGCATTGTCTTGACCTTGACCTTCTAGCCAGAATCTATTAAATGCTTGAGACACATCTAAAAATATGGCAGTACAGTACTCGCATTCTTCAACGCGTTCAGAATTTCTGATGTTATCAGGTTGTCCTGCTCAATTGTTCCGTGCTTTTCACGAAACCCAAACTGTGACGGAATTCCTTACTAGAGTCTTACGTATGTGTTTATCCGAGTCAAAACGTTTCAAAGACTTTAGATAAGCATATTTATTGTAATTGACTTTCTCCATCTCACTGGATAGTGGCAAAGTTTTGCGAAGGCACTGAAAAGCTGGGTGATAGTGCAAACGGCGCAGTAAGGGAGCTCGATGATTATTTTGGCAGCTATGTGGTCGCAGCCCGGGGATTTTTGCGGATTCAGTTGATTTTTGATGATGCTAACGATTTCATTTGGGCGAAATTGAATTGGCTCATGTTGATGCTGAGGCTCATATGGGAAAGTAGGCAAAGAAAACGCACCCGTGGCAGGATTTGGTTGGAAGACATCTTTAAGGTGGCTAGCAAACGTGCTGGCTCTGTCTGCATCGCTGCGCGCCCAGCCTCCTGTGGGATTTCTAATAGGCATCACGGTTTCTTTCGGTGAACTCAGAGTTGGGTGAGCTCTCCATAGTGAGTTTTTTTGTACTAGAAGTACACAATTGCTCTATGTGGTTGCGTTGGACATATGCTTCTTCTTGCTGTAGAGCTTTAGTAAGTTAACGTGAGGCATGTTTTAAACATTGCTTAGCAGATCGCGATCTGTAGAATTGCCACTCTCGACCTAAGCGTCGCTTTTCGAGGACGAGCTGCTCGTTTTGTAGATTTGTCTTCTTTTGATTGCGTTGTGTATTTATAGTTTGAGGTGTTGAAGCTCGAGCTGCAAAGACAAGTACAGACTGCAGTGAATTAACAAAGCTACCTACGTCGGCTTAATTGTTGAGATGAGGACTCAACTCAATGTGTGAGCTAATACACTTTCTGTACTTAATCCAATTGGTTTTCTGCGAGGTCAATTTTAGTGATTGTTCCAATGTACCTGGATGACGGAGTAGAATAAACAGTATATGGCGAGTGATCAGATGAAAGATCCGAAAGGCATTCGGCGCTTATCAGATTTTTTTGGAATGTTTTTGGTAATCACAAAGTCTATTAAATCGGGCAGTTTCGTTGGGTCTGCCGGCCAGTATGTTGGTGTGCCAGGAGAAACACAGTCGAGCTTGTTCTTTGCGTTGATAATTGCATTGTAGAGCTGCTTTCCTTTTGGAGTCACGAGACGAGATCCCCAGTGCGTGTGCTTGGCATTATAGTCTCCTGCTGCTATGAAGTGGTCTCCTAGTGAGTTGAAAAACTGCATAAACTCATCTTCAGCTATAGTGAAGCGAGGAGGGCAGTATACGGCGGCTAGTGTAAGTTGGTTGTCAGTACTTAATTGTATATTTATAGATGTGGCCTGTAGGTAGTTTTTAGCAAATTTGTTATGATAGTGGTGCTTAATACGGCTTCTGATTAGAATTCCAGTCCCACCATGTGCTTTACCGTCTGAATGATTTGTTCCGTAGAAAGTATATCC
Organism: Drosophila nasuta; assembly: GCF_023558535.2. NCBI lineage: Eukaryota > Metazoa > Arthropoda > Insecta > Diptera > Drosophilidae > Drosophila > Drosophila nasuta. Next base: position 1,021,227 of record NW_026869398.1, read on the forward strand.
TCGTAGATGAAAATTGTATTTGTTTGTAAGGTGTGTTTCTGAAAGCAGCATTACGTCGATTTGATTGTCGAGTAGGAATTGAGCTAACTCAAGTTTATGCCGTGAAACGCCGTTAGCGTTCCACGTAGAGATCCGTAGGGGAGTCATTATTTGGATTGTTGTGAAACATTTGAATCAATATACCCTGGTTTCGCATTAAATCTTGCATAGTTGTGCGCATAAATGACATAAATTCCGTAAGACTTTGTTGTAGGCTGCATAACATAGCTTCGAAATTGCTTTTTGGCTGCTCCGGCGATTGATGCTGCTGAGCCATGTTCGGTTCTTGGTATGCTGATTGCAGAAATGAACTTTTTGAACCGAAGATTGTATAAGTTAACAACAATGTTAACACATCAGAATATGGCTAAGTGCATCGACACCTGAACTGCACTCAGCCAATTCTGCAAGCTCTGCAAAGTCTGCAGAACATCCGCCACATGCCTCGGGTCAGCATAACATCGATCGTGGGACACTTGCGCAACCAGCAGCAACGCGGGTTCGCCAGCAACAGCGAGTGCCACATGCCCTGTGTCAGCATAATATCGAACGTGTGACACTTGCGCAACCAGCACCAACGTGGGATCACCAGCAGCGACGGCAGCAGCAGTAGCGGCAGCGAGCTTTCATTTTAAGACTTTGAATTGTTATAAGTTAGTTTCATTTTTGTAGCTGAATAAAGCAATCGCTTTTTTTTAAAAAACAAACTTAACGTTTTGTTAATTTATATAGGTTGCACTCGTATTTCTACAGGGGCTTATGTTCTGGTTCGAGCTCAAACTTAAAGAGTGGCTGCGGCTTTCTATCCCTGTTAAGAATTTTGAAAACTGTCTTTGCGCTAAATCCCTTCTCTTATAGCGCTTTGTTATCTCTGCAGGTGTTACTTCGGATTCTATGCCCTTAAGTACGACTTGCAGGCCCTTGCTGATTTTTAGCTGATACGTGTAAAAGTTCTTTTTATTCTCGGTAAGATATTTCGATAATATTCTGTAATTGTCTTCAGACTTCATTTGAATTTTGTTTCCTGAATGTTGCCCTTTACAAGGGGTATTATGTGGAAGTTATCCTTGCCAATAAGCTCAAAAATTTTGGAACTTTTTTCATTGAGAATTTTTCCTTTTTGATGTCCCTATGTACGCGACTTTCCGCGAATCCTATAGGTAGTCTCAACTGGGCCACAAAAATCAACGCCACAAATTTAAAATGGGTGGAGCGCTCGGAGCCGATCAGCAGGCAAATTCCCATTAGACAGTCGGTCATGTGAAGGTACCTCACATAGCTACGAGCAAATTGTGAACGCTTCGACAAAAGGTGTGGAAACTTAGCATCATACGAAATAGGAGCATTTACCAGCCGCCCCCCCAATTCGCAACAACGAAAACGAGCACCAAGATCCTTCATACTCATGTATGAAAGGATTGAGTCGTTGTAGACTCGAGCTCGAGCACGTGTACTCTTACGAACCCTATCTATGTATATCGTCTCTGAATTCGAAATTCTGCATATCTTCTACGATTTTACTGAATGCTTCTCTCAGATCTATTGCCGTTGGAACCAGTTCAAATTGAACTGTTTTGTCTTTGCATCTTCGAATGAAGCGGAACACATAGGCGAACACTCTCAACAGACTTGTGTGCATCGAAAAATTTTCGATCGATTCCACTAGATCTGACTTTACCACTATAGCTGTCAGTCCAATAGCTGTCTTGCGCACTTCCAAATTGCGATCCTCTTCAGAGACGAAATGTTGGTTAACTGGCCATGCGTCGTGTGATTCCTTCAAGAATGACGGACCACTGAACCACATTGACGCGCACAGTTCAGTCACATCGCAACCTCTCGATACAATGTCTGCGGGGTTCTGCTTAGTTATATTTGAACGTTGACGTACTAACGGCAGTACCATCAAGTAGCCCAGCGAAACCAAGCACGGGCTTGTTGACGCGCGCTTGTTGCATTACACGAAAACCGCGAATAAATATTAAAAGACGCTGGACAGCTAATTAAATTAGATTAAAAATATGTTAGAATATATGTATAAGATAAATAACAATTAAATACTCGATAAATAAGCTAATAATAAGGTTTTAAGCAAAGGAATAGATTTACTAGAGCAAACTACGTTATTGAGATTATTATAGTTCACACACAGAATACGGAAGGGATTATGGCAAGCAAAGTTAGTAGATCTACGTGAAATGAGAAGTGGAAAAAAATTCCTAGTGATCCTGACAGGAACTGCAAAATAATTTGACTTAACAGCTCCAAAGAGTCTATTTCACCATTAATTAGTCTCTGTATGAAAACAGCACCTTGCATAGTTCTACGGTCAGAAAGAGAAGGAAGGTTTAGTAATAAAAGTCTACTACGATACGGTGGTAATCTAATATTAGGATTCCAATTTAAACTACGAAGAGCAAATAATAAGAATTGTTTCTGCACCGATTCAATCCTATCTTGATAAACTCTATACTGGGGATTCCAGACAAGAGATCCGTACTCAATGATAGGACGAACCAGTGAGACGTACAAAGTTTTAGTGATGTAGGAATCATTGAACTCTTTCGACCAGCGTTTTATAAATCCCAGAACACCCATGGCCCTATTTACAGCAAACAGAATATGTTTATCGAATTTTAGTTTTGCACCAAGCAGAACCCCTAAGTCATTCACACCTTCAATTCGCTCAATATTGCAGTTGAGATGTAACATATTTACTCTGCACCAAGATTCTAGACGATTAAGGTCACAATATAGCAGTGAGCTCGCAAGACTATCATTAAAAGTCAGGCAAAGCTTAACGTCATCGGCGTACATAAGTACACGGGAATGCTCAATAACAGAAGGAAGATCATTTATGAACAAAGTAAACAATAGAGGACCTAAATGACTGCCCTGGGGCACACCAGAAGTGACTTGGACACATTTAGATACAAAACCATTATAATAAACATTCTGAATTTTGTTGGAAAGGTATGAGGATATCCACTCAATTAGGCTATGAGGAAACCCTAAAACATTAGGCTTATACAGTAAGAGGTGATGATTAACAGAGTCAAAAGCCTTACTAAAAACGGTGTAAATGACATCCGTTTGCATTTTATTCTCGAATCGTTTAATTACAATAGAAGAGAACTCCAATAAGTTAGTAGAAGTGGATCTAGACTTCACAAACCCATGTTGGTAAGGTGAAATTATAGATTTACACAGATGTTGCAGTTGAGAAGTTATAATTTTTATACCCGCTACCCATAGGGTAGAAGGGTATTATAACTTTGTGCCGGCAGGAAATGTATGTAACAGGCAGAAGGAGGCATCTCCGACCCTATAAAGTATATATATTCTTGATCAGCTTCAACAGCCGAGACGATCTAGCCATGTCCGTCTGTGTGTCTGTCCGTCTGTGTGTCCGTCCGTCTGTCCGTATGAACACCTAGATCTCAGAGACTATAAGAGATAGAGCTATAATTTTTTTTCGACAACATTTGTTATGTTTGCACGCAGATCAAGTTTGTTTCAAATTTTTGCCACGCCCCTTCCGCCCCGCAAATAAAAAATCGAATAACAAGCGTAATTTTAAAGCTAGAGTTACGAATTTTGGTATATATAATAATTACTATAGTAGTTATGATTCCTAAAAATTTGGTTGCGATCAGATAAAAATTGTCGAAGTTATTAAAGAAATACTTTTGTATGGGCAAAAACGCCTACTTACTAGGGGTCTAATTTGCTTTGGCCGACAGTCTGGTATATTGTGCTGTCTATGGTATATTTTGAATGCGGTACTATATCGATATACCAAATATACCATTTGGTATATTTTTTTTGGTTTTTAGTAGTATATTTGGTATATTTTGAGAAATATACCGCAAAATATATTGCTTTTATTCAAAATGGGTAGCGGGTATCTCACAGTCGAGTACACTCGACTGTAGCTTTCTTACTTGTTTCAAATGCTTTCGGAATCGCAGACAATTTAGATATACCGCGATAATTTTGAACTTTAGATTTGCTCCCTTTTTTTAGGATAAGTATAATGTATGATTTTTTCCAGATATTAGGAAAATAACATGAGTTAACGGATAATTCAAACAATTTTAAAAGCGGTTTACAGCACAATACCTTAGCACACAACTATGTACTCCATCTGGACCTGCCGAAAAAACAGGTTTTATAGCCAATAGTTCCGTTAAAATAGAGCTTTCAGTAATTAAAGGACCAAAAATACAATTAGATGAATTTAACTGATAAGAAAAGGAATTTTGAGAACTTGGGACAGAATATATCGTTTGGAAAAAGTCCGCAAATAAATCGACAACATCATGACCATTAGATAGTGTCATATTCTCCAAAGACACAAATGCTGGTGATGATGTGGATCTACGCTTCGAGTTAACCAAGTCGTAAAATCGCTTTGGATCGCGCTGAAATCTTATTCTGCACCTACTCAAATTGTTATGGGTGCGAAAAGCAGCTTGAGCAACAGAATAGCGGAGAAAATCAAAAGAAGAGCCAGTTCCCTTGAATTTTTTTGTAAAGTCTCGACTTACGATTTTTTAAATTCGATAATTTCTTAGTAAACCATAAGGGTTTATCAGACAAATGTGGAATACTTGATGGAACACAAGCATCAAATAACGAGTTCAAAGTAGAATAAAAACAAGTAAGAAAGCTACAGTCGAGTGTAGTCGACTGTGAGATACCCGCTACCCATTTGCGGTATATTTCTCAAAATATACCAAATATACTACAAAAATACTAAAAAATATACCAAATGGTATATGTGGTATATCGTTATAGTACCTCATTCAAAATATACCATAGACGGCACAATATACCAGATTGTCAGACAAAGTAAGTAAGTAGGCGTTTTTGCCCATACAAAAGTATTTCTTTAATAACTTCGACTATTTTTATCTGATCGCAACCAATTTTCAGGAATCATAACTACTATAGTAAATATTGCATATACCAAAATTCGTAACTCTAGCTTTAAAATTACGCTTGTTATTCGATTTTTTGATTTGCGGGGGCGGAAGTGGGCGTGGAAAAAATTTGAAACAAACTTGATCTGCGTGCAAACATAACAAATGTTGTCGAAAAAAAAAATTATAGCTCTATCTCTTATAGTCTCAGAGATCTAGGTGTTCATACGGACGGACGGACAGACACACAGACGGACAGACACACAGACGGACAGACGGACATGGCTAGATCGTCTCGGCTGTTGACGCTGATCAAGAATATATATACTTTATAGGGTCGGAGATGCCTCCTTCTACCTGTTACATACATTTCCTGCCGGCACAAAGTTATAATACCCTTCTACCCTATGGGTAGCGGGTATAAAAATTCAACCGCTATATCCAAGTTCGTAGACAAAGAAAGTTGGGACCAATCATTTTGAGATATAAGCAGAGCAAGTTTCTCAAAATCGGTTTTCCGAAAACAACGAGAAAGCACACCACAACATACACTCGACTCTGATGCAATAAATGGAAGCTCCAACATAATTTCCAAAGTGGGATGATAAGGGTCTTCAGGGGAAGATATAGGAGATATTCTCGATAGAGAACATGAATCTGGGTCTAAAACAAAAATAAGGTCTAGAGACCTGTTTAAGCAATTTGGAATACCATTAATCTGAGACAATGATACCCCGAAGATACTATCAATAAAAACATGGGATACAGAGGGGGAAAGTCCATTTAGATTCTTGGCGGAATGCCATGACCAATATTAAAATCACCAAGGACTATAAAGTGATCACGATCAGAAAGCATATTAGAAATGTTATTAATAATAGAAAAATGAGCTAAATATAAAGCATCATCTGAAGCAGGGGGGATATATGAGAAAGAAATAAAAATGTTTAAACTACCAAAGGATAATCTAACAGCCACTAGCTCAATATCAGAAGTGTGATCAATCAATTCAGAATTTAATTGAGCATCTACTGCAATTAAAACCCCACCACCGCGACGTACCTTGCGGTCACGTCTGTATACGGAAAATCTACTAGAAAAGATTTCCGTATCAAGGATGTCATTTTTTAACCATGTTTCAGTAAAGGCAATGACATTCAAAGGGAAAGATACTCTATTTAAATATAAGTCAGTAAGTTTACTACAAATACCTCTTACATTCTGATAGCTAAGAAGTAAAGAGGATGTTAGTTTTTTGAACTGACAGACATAGAGGAATAGAGAGGCTTTGAAATAGAATTCTTTCCACTAATAGGAAGAGAAACCGGAGACCGATTTTTCTTTTTAGCAACAAATTCTTTAATTAATAGGTGTTCCGGCCAAAACTCTTTACTGCACATCATGCTAAATTGTTCAGCGGGAACACTTATTTTAAAAGATGAAATCTCCCGTTCGTACGAGAAATTAAATTTATCCACTTTAAACCTGGCTTGAGATTTGGACTTAATATAAGCCCGAACATCATCAGGAGTCGTATCAGGGGAAAGCCTTGAAACGAAAATCTGCTTAAGAGGCGGCACTGCAACTAATGTGTTGCGGACAACTGAGGTAGGAGCTGGAGGCGATTCTTCTATCGTTACAGCACTAACGATCTCAACAGAGGATGGTGATGGTTGAATTTCTTCAACCGTCTCCATCTCAGTCGACAACAAAATCGAAGCCGGAGCAGGAGACTCCAATCTTAATGACGTAATGTCATGATGTGGAACATCCAGAGCTACCGAAGGTTGAGGGACGGAGAACTAAATGACATTAATTCCCCAGCAGGTGGTACAGATAAACTTGGAACATCAACTGGGACAGAAAGCTCGATTGGGGTAATCGACAGACGCGTATTGGCCTTTTTACGTTTCGGAGACTCGGTCAAGAGCTTCATACTCTTAAACCCAGAATCCAAGGCAGAAAAGCTATCGGAGAGTTTTTTAAAGCCCGCCAATATATCTTTAAAACCAGTTCGCGTCTGCCGTATAAACCCAGCCATATCACGTTCAGAGTCCCTACAGTGTTCACAAGTCCATCTCAATCCTGACTTGGCCGAAATCAAATCCACAATACGGCCGTTAAAGCCAGCACATTTTTCATGTGCAACGTTGTCGCATAACCAGCAACAAACAAAACCCATTTTGGCACCAACTGGCACCCGGCATTTCTTGTTATAGCAGACTAACATATTGCTAAAACAAAGATTATTAAACCAATTAAAAATTAAAAAAAAAAGAAATAAATCAAAATAGATAAATTAATTGCAAACTAATATGATCTGTACTTACGAAGAGCACAAAACACAGAGAGTATGCACAGGTCGAGCGAGACGCAAGATAAACGATAGCCAACTACAACACCAAGAGAGGGAGAGTTACTATTCTAAACTGCGTTGAGAGCACAAAGCACAAGCACTGAGAGTAAAGTGCGGGTCGAGCGAGACGCAAAATAGACGATAGCCAACAACAACACCAAGAGAGGGAGAGTTAACTATTGTAACAGCGTTGAGCGCAAAGAATAGCAAGTGGAAAAAGAAGAGCGCTAAAGTAAACAAAAATACAAAAACAAAGTGCAGCGGCAACGAAAACACAATTGTTTTGCTAAAAATCACAAAGTTTAAGAGGGAAGAAAAAAAACACGTCCGACTGCGACTGCGAGAGCGAGCGAATTTAACATAACTCCATTCTACGCTCTCCGACTACTCTTATATCTCGGCCACTCTATTCGACACGAATGTCGCGAGAGTGGAAGGATGTGACCGAATCCAATGAAGAGTGACTTCCGAATCTGACCAAAGTACCGTCCGTTCAATTGGTGATCGGATCAGCCTTCGGATGCGGTGGCAGTTCTGCAAGAAGGTAAGCTGCACACAACTCAAGTCTAGAAAGAGTCTTAGTCTTTAAGGGTGCTACTTTTGATTTGGAAGTTAGTAATATTTTACAACTTTCTGCACTATGTGTACGAACGTAAATACACGCCCCATACGCTCTTATTGAGGCGTCGGCGAAGCCATGTACCTCTATCGGTGACGTAGGCTCTGTGAGCAAATATCGTGGCACTTTCATGCTTTGCAATTGCGTCAAATTTGAATTTAATTGCTGCCACGATGTATCCAAACTCAATGGTATGGATTCGTCCCACTCCAACTTTTGAAGCCAGAGCTCTTTGCTTCTATAATTAAGGGACTCAATAGGCCAAGCGGATCGAATAACCGCGATGTTACCGAGAGAATATTCCGTTTTGTCGCTTTAAGACCCATAAATGAATCGTCGATCCGGAACTGGAACATGTCTTCATTTGGCAACCAAATCACTCCTAGGGTCATGGTTGCGTCAGTCTCGGAGATCGTTATCGGCTTTGGTGTACTGTCTGATGCGGAGAACCCAGGAGCATTCGAGAACCACTACGCAAGTTCGAAACCTGCTCCTAGCAGTATCTGCGGCACTTCAGAATTAAATGTCTTCAGGTCCTCGACGCATGCGGCACCAGTCAGTATATCGTCAACTTAGAAATCTTGCCTGATAACCTCAGCTGTCATGGGGTGCGAGAATTTCGCAGTCTCGCTCAGCTGGACATACACCGTATGGCCAAAAATGGCGCTGGCGCAGTGCCATGTGTTACAGTATTTAATAATAATAATTTCAATGAGGCTGATGGGTCTTTCGATCTGCCTCGTGCACAATAACTTGGCGGTACATCTTTTTGATGTCGGCCGTTAATGCATATTTATGCAATCGAAAACGAAGCAGAGTCGAAAACAGCTCTTCTTGAATGGTCAGCCCGACCATAAGAATGTCATTCAACGCTTTATGTGTCGAAGTGCGACATGAAGCATCAAATACGACTCTCAGCTTTGTCGAAGTGCTTGGTGCGGAATAACGTAATGTGCAGTACTTGGAAGGATGTGACTCACTTTGGACATGTGGCCCATCTGTACATATTCTTCTATAAATTCCAAGTACATTCGCTTTAACGAGTTAAGCGTTTTTCAAGCGACAAAAACCGCCGTTTAGCAACTTCAAATGAGCACCCAAGCTGGTGTAAATCTGATTCAAACGGCAGTCTTACTTCGAAACGACCACACGGCAATCATTTCAAATTATTCGTGAAATGATCTTCACAACTTTGTTGTTCAGCGGAAAGGACTTTGGAGGGAGAGCGCACATCTTCAACAGTCGAAAACTTCAGCAAGGTCTTGTCACTCGAGCTCAAACTTTCTTCCTGATAGCTCAGATTGACAGTCATCTTCTGATGAGTTTTTCACCAGGAGGTTACCGCCCCGAGACAATCCACCCAAGGCTTGTCTTTTGGAGTAGTGGACACTCTGGACCTCTCTGCCAAAGCTGATACACGAGTCTTCTCTACGCAAATGCAGTCGCTGATCTAGTTCCTCAGTCACAAAATTAATGTGTGACCCAGAATCCAGCAAAGCTCGAGCTAAGACGAAATCACCTAAATTCGTCTTTATTTTTATGATTGCTGTGGCCAGGATCACTTTATCCGACACGGTCGCATGCATTGCATGCGAAGTAGATGGACGATCAGGCTCAACAGCGCACTATGGTCCGAATTCCCGATTTTGTGGCATAAAGTCCAAAATTTTATGGAAGAAAATCTGAATTTTTTTTTATATATTTAAACTAGATACCCTAGATAGAAATTATCAATAAATATTTTTGTCAAAAATGCGTCCTTGCAATTTTTACAGATGATTAAAGTCAGGTGATTAAGCAGCTGATTTTTGTGACAAAATTGGCGGGAAACTTTTAATAACTTTGAGCGCTTGGCAAATCCAAACTAAATAATATTTTTCTATTTTTTAAAATGGATATTGAAGTTTGAGGTATGTAAATTAAATTAAATTATATATGTGTACTGTTTTGTGTTGTCAAAGGAAATCAAAAAGCTGACAAAAGTGTTCGTCTTCTGTAGAGGAAAAAAAGGTGTTCTGCGTATTTGTGCGTTGTGTAATGTTTGTTAAACAATAGTAGACACTTTATATTAAATTGTAATAACAGTCCGGTTGGCGGCTTTTTGCGGCTTTTCCGATGCTTTAAATATTTAGATGTGCTTGAGTTCTGTCACGCCACGTTGCTGGACGTGTGGATGGACAGCGGGCGCCACTCTTCCGCGCTTGTTGAACTTGTATTTGGTCAAATAGATGAATGTACACTGAGTGACGACAAAAAAGAGAGCAATAAATAAAATAAAAAAAAATAATAAAAATTAAATAAAATATCACGTATACGTCATGATGTCTATATGGGCATTGGAGTAGGCGTGGTCAAACTTACTTGAAAGTTTGCTTAAATATTTAGAGTGGTCTATTAATGAAGTATGCCAAGTTTCAGCTCGATAGATGCAATATTCGATTTTATGCCACCAAATCGGGAATTCGGACCATAGTGCAGCGGAGGGACTCGGGGTGGTAACTATTTGTAGTCGCAGAATATATGTGCAGCAACGTATGATATGATGTGAACAGCTGCACTTTCACTTTCACTTTTTTGCCTTACATTTGGCGACAGTGTGACCCTTCCAAAGACAAATTAATGCATAATGCAATTGTTTTCGCGTAGTCAAATCTCTGTTTAACTATCAAGGCAGAAAACATGGAGCGACTTACGATGCAATGCTCTTCGGAATTGCAATATACGCATATTTGGGTCTTTTGATCAATCTTATATTTGACATTTGTACACTAAAACAAGCTTTTATTAGGCTGTTTGGCAGAAACGGCTTGACTATCGGACTTTGTCGAATTCTCAGCTGACAAGTTCCGATATCGACGATTAAGCACAGTTTCACACTCACTCCAAAATGGAATCTTCTTTTTTGTCATTGCATCAACTTTGTGCATGACTAGGTGAATAAGGATTGCATTTGCAATCTTCATATCATCACCTATCGACAACAATGATCCGTATATCGCAGAGACAGTGTCAATCAACTTTCTCAACGATGAAGCGGAGCGCAATCTTTGCGAAATCATCAAATTGAAAAGAGCTGTGATATTTTCATTAAATATCAGACAATCATTGTCATATACTCTTTTCAAACTCGCCATTGCTTTCTCATAGTTGTCCTCAGTTGCTTAAAACGGTCTCACCGTTCCAAGAGCCAGAGAGACATGCAATGAGATGATTGATCTGCTCAATGCTCGGAATCGAATGGTCATTGTCAACAAGAGTCTCAAACAAACTTATAAAATTTTTAAATTCGGAATACTTTCCGCTGAACTTTGGCAATGAAAGTTTGGGCAGACGGGTGCGAGGAGCAGCAATCAGCGGAATCGATGTATTGGCAGATGAAGTATCGATCAACGATTTCACCACCGCCTTCAGCCTTGCCTTTACAGAAATGCAAATCTCTTCTAACTCGCACCGGTATTCATCAAATTCGTCAAATGTCTCAATTCTACTTTGATATTTGAGAGCATTTTCAATATGCGACGACAACATCTCAAGCCTGCACTCTAGATCTGTCAAATCTCGACCGATAGTCTCATCGAGAATTTGATCATGAATTCTGCTAATGCTCTTTACGCAAATAGCAAGTTTCTTCCTAGAGCCTTCAAGCCTTCTTTCGAATTCATTTTTAAAAATTATTAGAGACGAGAAAATAAAGACAAAACAAAATAAAATCTTGTTGCTACAAACAACAACAACAAAAAAAGAAACTTAAAAAAAATTTGTTTATTTTTAAATTTTTATTTTTGAATTATACTTTATTTTAATTAATTTTCTTTTTAATTGTCCTAGCAACCTCTGAGCTATATCGGACAATTATAGGGGAGTACACAATTCGAGGGAGCTAACGAGATATCGCACTGATATACTCAACCAACGAATGTAAGCAAGCAACAACACAGACTACAGAGCGCAATGCACTGTGTGCGAAACGAAAATGAAATGCAAGCAACAACAAACTACGGAGCCAAAATGAACCGGTGCAGTATTGGCTTGCGGGTATATATGTATGTACATATGTATATATAATATGTATGTATGTGCGCTTAATTAACAGCACACAAGTTACAGCGGCTACGAATCTAGTGACAAAGGGGGCGACGAAAGCGAAAATTGCAACGAACTAAGAGAATAAGTTCGATGCAATAGAAATAGAAAATTCCCTTAGTCACTTTCGCTTAATAAAACAAAAAACAAATGTTTTCCCTTAGCGATTCACAATTTAATTTTAAATCTAAAATTTAATTTCAAATTCTCTACTATAACGATGTGCCAAGAATTGAATTTGATATAATAACTTTGTGCCGGCAGGAAATGTATGTAACAGGTAGAAGGAGGCATCTCCGACCCTATAAAGTATATATATTATTGATCAGCGTCAACAGCCGAGACGATATAGCCAGGTCCGTCTGTACGTCCGTCCGTATAAAACACTGGATCTCAGAGACTATAAGAGATAGAGCTATATTTTCGATAGCATTAGTTATGTTTGCACGCAGATCAAGTTTTTTTTCAAATTTTTGCCGCGCCCCCTTCCGCTCCCGCAAATCAAAAAACAAGCGTAATTTTAAAAGCTAGAGCTGCGAATGTATATACAATATATACGAGGGCTGCTATTTAAGTTTCTGGCCTAATAATGAAAATGCAAATATTTATCAAAAAAAATGGATTTATTGTTTGTCACAGTATTCTCCAGCAAGATTTATATACTTTTGAATGCGCTCAACCCAATTGTCGAAGCACTTTTTCCACTCTGATTGAGGCACCTCCAAAACATGGTTTTTGAACGCTTTAACAGCACTTTCTGACATCGAAAATCGATGACCACGCCTTTTTTCCTTGATGTACGGGAATAAAAAGAAGTCATTGGGTGCCAACTTAGGGCTGTACGGCGGATGACCTATAAATTCCACGTTTTGACCGGAAAAAAAGGCGCGGGTTTGAGCTGGTGTGTGAGAGTTTGTGTTGTCATGGTGCAGAATGATCCATCTTTTCTTGAGCAATTGTCAAATTGTGCGGGATCCAATGAACACAATCCTTTTTTACGACCAGGTGTTTATGCAATATCGAATGTATTCTGGTGGAAGAAATGTCAAAGGATGCCTCTATCTCACGATATGTCACATGACGATCTAGCATTATCAGTTCACGAACGGCATCAATGTTTTCTGGCACAACGTCTGTTTTTGGACGACCTTCACAACCTTCGTCTTTCAGCGAGCATCGGCCACGATAGAATCCATTAAACCAGTATTTCACAGGGCTATAGGATGGCACTTCATCGCCTTATAAAGATTTAAGTTCATCGGTGCACTCGTGTCGTAATAATCCAAGTCGAAAGTTGTGAAAAATTTTTGCTCAAAAGTGTTCACGAGTTAATTCGATTTTTCTGCCGAGGTAAGTTTTTGATTAATCGTTTATCGATATCAAACGTGGTCGCACATGAAAAAGTTGTATGGAGCTTTTATCGATAAAAGTTCAAACTTTCTTTGGGAAATAGCCAATTGGTCATAATATGGCTAGAAGTGACCTAGGCCAGAAACTTAAATAGCAGCCCTCGTATAATATACAATAAGTTATTAAAGAAATACTTTTGTATAGGCAAAAACGCCTACTTACTAGGGGTCTGAGTTGCTTTGGAATATTGTGTCGTCTATGGTATATTTTAAATGTGGTACCATATCGATATACCAAATATACTAGTTAGTTTATTTTAAGTATTTTTAGTATATATTGAAAAAACCCTCAATATTTTGCTTTTATTCAAAATGGGTAGCGGGTATCTCACAGTAGAGCACACTCTAGTGTAACTTTCTTACTTGATTTAATTTTTATAAAAGGGGTATTCATTCTGCATTTGAGTCCGAGGCATTTTGATGAATATTTTAACTTGTCTCCATTTTAAATTGACCACTTTGGCTTTCTGTCTTTTTTTGGCGCACGATTATTTGAAGTTTTCCTTTATAATTAATAGGATTCTGGCCTTGAGCTTCTTTTAGCTTCTGTTTGAATTCCTGATGAAGGTTTTGATTTCTTGAGTTTTGATTCAAATAATTATTTTGAGGTTGAGAATTGGACTGATCATTCAAATAAGAATTGTTAGGTGCATCGTTTGCATAAGACCTGTTATTATTTCTTTTATTATTGTTTTCACTTTTAGAGTTATAATGATTTTCTTAAGATTCATAAATTCTTGTTTCACAATTGCTTTTAGTCTACTTAATGTAGTAATGTCATGCCTTGCTAAGGTCATGAATATCAGGTAATATTTTCGTTATAACATTTTTAACTGTTGTTTTAAAGCAATTGAATACAATATTGTGTCATTAGGGTCGTTATATAATGCTAATTTGTTAATGACAATATAGGAGTTGCGCTCAAGTTCTTCTGTGAACTTACGCAGATTTCCATTCCAGTTGTTATGTGTTACGTGGGTTTTTAGTACGGGTTTTTGCGGTTTGTTGTTCGGATACCAATTAACTTGGTTTTTCCGATTTCTAACTGCACTTCATGCACGTAGATGTTTTTAGCGGATATGTATTTAAAAAGGCACAACGTTATACGCGTTGACCTTGGATAATGTTAGAATCCTTTAGGGGTCACGACTGTTAGTTATTTTAGAACATATCCTACCGGCTGCGCCAATTATGTTGTTCGCGTTACACGAATGGTAAATAAAAAATAAAACAAACGATTTTATTTTAATTTACTTTTAGATGAATTTTATTGGGATTGCAAGAAAGCAGGCTACGCGTCTTGTCTTCGAAAAAAAATCTTTAAAAACTAACTTTACAATATGTTGAGTTGGAACAAGAAACTTCTTATCGCGACTTGGAGCTAACATATGTGTAATATTTTGTGTGTGTTAGTGTTATAATGCTGAGTCCTCAAATTGCAATTTAAAATTTTAATTGATCTTTTTGGACTTTGAAAGTGGCGTGAAGTGGATTTTTTTTGTTTGTTACGATTCGTCACTGTCACGACAAGTTTATGTTTAGAATATAATATGATCTTTATGTGAATGCCATAGGGTCTTTTGGAATATAGGGGAATAATTACGAGAATGTGTCACGTACGAGAAATGAGTGTGGTAGTGTTACTTATATATATGGATACATATATGTAAAGTATTTTATTAAATGTAAATTAATTGTTTATGATTAATCGTGATAACTTGGAGTGAACAATACTACGCATTATATTTCATCAACTACGACTTTTTCTGCAAGGAGTGACTTCGCGACTTTCCAAGGAGTGAAGTGCGTTCGCAACTCTTGTTCTTCTTTATATTTAACAGAGTGCATGAGCTGCCGGATCGCTAAACTTATTATTAACAGAAGTGACCTGTTTACATTCGGCCCTCCTGATCTTCTTCATCTGTCCCAAATGACAGTAACTCCTCGTTGTCCATCACAAACCTCCAGAGCTTCATATTGTCGCAGCTAGAAGCAGTGATATTAGGCCCTTCAACATCAGCTGCCTTACGAACGTCATATCGCCCATTTCCCCTCGTCTTTGTTATCTCGTATGGACCAAGATACTCGCTTGCCAGCTTACGTCCGGCGACAAATTGCGTTCTCTTTATGGCGACAAGATCTCCAATTTTATATGTCTGCTCTAGCCGGCGCTTCTTGTCGAAATTACGTTTGTAGACCTGCTGTGTCTGCTCTATATTTCGTCTCGCCTTCTCACGTTGCTTTTGACGCTCATTGTTGAATTGACAGACCAACTCCTTCTCTAACATCTGCAGTAAAAGATCTTCGGATTGATTATGCATTTTTGCGCTAAAAAGTACTTCAAACGGAGACATCTTTAAAGATGCATGTATGTACATGTGAGTTGATGGCTTTCTGAACTGCAGCGACGTGCTTGAACCACTTGTCTGGCTCACTTGTTGACAGTTTTGATATGATCGACAAAATTGTTCGGTTAATCCGTTCAACCTGTCCGTTACCTCTTGCCACGCCTGTCGTCGTCTTTACGTGGTCTACCTTCATCTCGTCAAGGAATTGTTGAAATCTATCCGATGTGAATGCTGCTCCTCTGTCCGTAATAATACGCTGGGGCAGCCCGAACACATTGGACCACTCGTTCAACCTCTTCACAACTTCCTCATGGCCAGTCGACTTGGTTGGAAACAGCCATACGAACTTGCTGAATCCATCTACTGCCGCCAAAATGTACTTATATTGCTTAGCAGATGCATCCATGGGACCTAAATGATCCAGATGTAATGTGTGTAAGGGAGCATCGCCTTTGTCGATCGTGTTTAGAAAACTCTCTTGTTTTCCCAATTTCTTGCTGTGGATTATACATTTTATGCAATTAGAGATCAAATTAATTGTCTTACTCTCCACATGTGAGATCCAGAATTGCTGCTGGATAGCATGCATTGTCTTTTGTGTCGAAAAATGACCAACTTCGTGTGCTGTTTGAATAACCTCCCGCTCCAGTGACCTTGGAACAGCTAGTAATTCGCTTTCATTAACATTTTTTTGCTTTCAGCTTAAATTCTTTATAAGGTCGTTCTTTAACGATTTCTATGATCGCCTTCATAAAATCGTCTTGTTGTTGCGCTTTCCTTATGGAGCTGTCAGTTCGGTCGTTACTGAAATAAAAAACTTTAAAATCTCTCCTCACTAACAACACTAATAATACTATCGTACATTATCATACTAATAACATTATATCATCTGGCAACTCTGTAATCACCAATTACTTATACATATTTAATAAAGTTCAGTTCTTATGCACACATCACGCAATGCACATGCTAACGCATACACAACGTTATTGGCGACGAGGAGAAAAATTCGAAGAAAAATAAAATAAAAGTGAATCGTATCGCGTAGTCGTTGATATTCATCAAGATGCCGGCAGATGACAACTTAATACAAGCAATTCTTGCTCAACAGCAAGAATTTACAACAGCGATATTAGATCAGCAACGCAATTGGATGCAGGCAGTATTAGAAAAGAACGCAGCTCCAAGTGTGAGTGATTCAAGCCACGCGGGTGAACCTCTGTGTCCTCCATTTCACGTATTTGACAAAGAAATACAAAATTGGGAGTCATATCTCGAACAATTATCGCAACATTTTAAAGCATATTCGGTCAGTGCAGATCAAAAACAAAAAGCTTATTTTCTTTCGTGGTATGGTGTAACAATATTTGAACTCATAAAAAATCTGTTCGGCAGTAACAATTTGAACACATATACATACAAACAACTCACAGACAAGCTCACAGATCATTTCACAACGAAACGACACATTGTGGCAGCTCGGTACGAATTCTTTAAAAGAGGAATGCAACATTCACAAACACATAGAGAGTGGGATTTACGCGAGATCGCTCCTGAATGTCAGTTTGTATGTAAATCGGAAGGTTGTTTTCAAAATATGTAGATTAAATGATACGAGATCAGATCATAGTACATACTCCATACGATGCAGTTCGTGTATCTGCTCTTCAGAAGTCACAGCCAACTCTGAAAGATGTGCTCATAGTTGCAGAAACCTATGAGACAATGACAAAAACCGTAGCAACGCTGAAAAAAAATGTTAAAAAAAATATTCCACTTAATGCAGTAAACGCGTATTCAAAGAACTCGAGAGATACCAGCTCAAACAAAAACACATTAAAATCGTGCTCGAGTTGTGGACATTCTCACAAAAGAGAGAAGTGCAAGTTTCGCGATGCTGAATGCCATAAGTGCGGTAGAAAAGGACATATAGCTGTCGTCTGTATGTCAAAGCAAGACAAAACAAAGTTGCGAAATAGATTCCAAGGCCAAAAACAAAGCGAAAGCGAAGCAAACGAAATAGAAGCGATAGAAGCAGTGAACAGAATTACAGGCGTAGTAAAAAAGTGAAATGAACAAAAAAAGTTATTGATATTGAAATACTTAAACAAGTGATTTCATTTCAAATGGACTCAGGAGCAACCGCTTCTGTAATTAATTCAAATACATATGCGCTTTTAAACAACCCAGTATTGCACAAGTGCTCGCGAGTGTTACATGCGTTCGGACATACACCAATTCCATTACTCGGAGAGCTTCGCACTGTCGCGAAGTGTGGCAAAAATGAAAAAGAAATAATCATAATTGTGGCAAATGTGGAAAATTCGACCAATCTTTTCGGAATGGATTTATTCAAAACATTCGGGTTTGATATAATGCTATTGTCGAACATTAATGAAGTGCGCAGTAACGAAGTGAGTGACATCTGCTAAAAATATAAAGACGTATTTGAGTCAGCAATGGGAGCTATCAAAGACTTCAAAGCCAGCATAGTCCTAAAATCGTCAGCAACACCAAAATTTTACAAAAGCCACCAAATTCCTTTCGCACAAATATAGGCAATTCAAGGCAGAAGCAGACAGGCTCACACAAGCCGGAATATGGAAACCAGTCAAGTTCAGCAATTGGGCATCCCCAATTGTTCTAGCACCAAAAACAGGTGGAGCAATTCGGATTTGTGGCGACTTTAAGCAAGGAGTAAACGCACAAATTGATGTGGAACAGTATCCGTTGCCTACAAAGGAAGCTATATTTCATATCATCCGGTTTGGTAAGCAATTTAGCAAAATAGATCTCAAGGATGCTTATCTACAAATGGAATTGGTTGAGGCCTCCAAGAAAATCATGGTTGTGAACACACCGCTGGGGCTCTTCCAATATCAGCGTCTTCCATACGGAATAGCCAGCGCACCAGCAATCTTTCAAAGATATTTAGAGCAACTTCTAAAGGGGATAGAAGGTTGTGGAAATTATCTGGATGACATCATCATCGCAGCGCCGACCAGCGAAGAACATTTAAAGAGAATTGACCAAGTTCTAGCAATCCTTCAGGAAAATGGAATTAAATGCAAAATGGCGAAATGCTTCTTTTTCGAAGATGAAATTGAATATTTGGGACGGAAAATTAGCGCACATGGAATTCTTCCAGACAGCTCAGGCCTAGAAGCGGTTAAACTACTGAAACCTCCTGAGAATCTGCAGCAATTGGAAGCATTTATGGATAAAGTAAATTACTATTGCAACTTTATTCCAAATTATTCGCAATTGGCTGCTCCCATGAACCAACTTCGCAGAAAAAATGTAGATTACACGTTTGGACCTCAGCAGCAACAAGCATTTACGGATTTAAAGTCGCACATTATCAATGCAACGCAACTAGCCCACTTCGACGAAAATTTACCCCTAATACTTGCAACTGATGCATCATCTTTTGGTATTGGAGTAGTGCTTTCCCATCGTCAGCATGACGGCACAGAAAGACCAATAGCTTTCGCTTCAAAAACTTTAGACAAGCACCAGGTGAAATACAGCCAAATCGAAAAGGAAGGACTCTCTATAATCTTTGGAGTAAAACGATTTCACCAATATTTATATGGAAGAAAATTTACGTTGATAACAGATCACAAGCCGCTTGTAACTATTTTCAATCCAGGCAAGCATCTTCCTTCGATGACATCAAATAGGTTACAACGTTGGGCTATCATTCTTATGGCATACACCTTTGAGATTCAATATCGTGCCACAGCAGCACATGGCAACGCCGATGCTCTTTCACGCCTTCCAGTAGGTATGGACTCAGTCTTCGACAAAGAAGAGGAAGCCTGCAACACGGTTCTTGAATCGTCACCGCCCATTAATGCTGACACAATTCACAAACACTTAAGCAACGACAAAGTTCTCAAACAAGTCCTACAATTCGTCACTAAAGGCTGGCCAGAAAAACTTCAACCGAGTCAAAAGGATTTGTTGCCATATTTTAATCGTAGGATTGCAATTACTACTAACCGACAACTACTTTGCTTACACACAGATGCCAGTCGTGTAATTATACCAGTCGATCTTCGCGCCCATATTCTGCAGCTCCTGCACGAAGGACATTGGGGCATTGTTCGTATGAAGCAGCTATCCAGGCAACATGTTTGGTGGCCTACCATTGACCAAGACATCAAAAATCTTGTCAATTCATGCACCAATTGCAAATGCAACAATCCAGCACCGCCGAGAGAATATCATAGTTGGCCGGAAGCAACAACAGCTTGGGAACGTATTCACATTGATTTCGCGGGACCAATATTCGACGCCATGTGGCTAATTTGCGTAGACACTTTCTCACAATTTCCATTTGCTGTTCAAATGCCTTCTACTACAACCGTCCACACGATTGCAGCACTATCCTCAATTTTATTACAGCACCGTTTTACCCCGCATCTAACGGATTGGCAGAGCGTTTTGTACAGACTTTCAAATTTTCTGTAAAGAAAAATTTATCTGATGGATTAAAAAGTTCGAGAAGCAGTGACCAAATATCTCGCATCCTACAGGTTTACACCAAATGCTCAAGGAAAAACTCCTGCGGAATTAATACACGGTCGACCAGTTCGAACATTATTGAGCCAAATATTTGAGAAGCCTATGCAACACAAACATGAAGACACCAAATACCTAGTTAATCAGCCGGTCTTCACTCGAAAATTTCGAAGGGCCACATAAAGTGGCTATGTTAAACGCCATTATAATCAGCTCAAATCAAGATCCTCAAATGATAACGACAAATCAACCGACTTCTGGTTTGTACCTGACATCCCTACTAAAAGTCCAGAGTCTCAATACCATGATGAACCGTTAAGCTCATCATCCGCTCAGAAACGTGCCCCTGATACGCCAGCAACTGTAACCCAACAGACCAAGGAAGTTCAACCAGCACGACGTCCATCGGGAATACCAGTCCGCCAAAAGGAGTTAACCGATTTCAGCCAAAAGATTTTAGAAAATCAAAAACTAACAATCGCTCTTAATTTAGGGAGGAGATGTGTTATATATACTGAAATAAAAAAACTTTAAAATCTCTCCTCACTAACAACACTAATAATACTATCGTACATTATTATACTAATAACATTATATCATCTGGCAACTCTGTAATCACCAATTACTTATACATATTTAATAAAGTTCAGTTCTTATGCACACAACACGCAATGCACATGCTAACGCACACACAACAGTTACCACCATACAGGAATTTGGGAAACGACTAAGAAAGTCTACATGCTGCATTCTATTCCCAGGGCGGTGTTCTGTTTCAAAACTGAAATCCTGCAAGTAGAATATCCATTGCCCAACTTCTCGTGGAACCTCCTGTTTTTTTTTGTTGTAGCCTTAAATGCGGCGCAGTCCATCAGCAGCTTAAAGTTAACACCCAGCAAGTAGGGTCTAAACTTTTTGATGGCTAAATAGGCTGCTTTGACCTCTAAGTAATAGCTGTGTCTTTTTTGATTCGGCGTCCGTCGTTTTCTTACTCCAATAGTAAATCGGGTGCATCTTGCCCTCGAACAACTGCAGTAATACAGCTCCAAGACCGTCTTTAGAAACATCAGTGTAGAGCTCGGTCGGGGCATCTCTTGAGTAAATCTGCAATACCGGTTCCTTCGTCAGTATATCCTTCAACTGCTGCATCGCCTGTAGTTCTGCCGTACCAATATGGAAATCTGCTCCCTTCTTTAAAAGATCAGTTAACGGGCGTGCAATGTGAGCATATCCGCAAACGAATTTTCTGAAGAATCCCGTCAATCCCAGAAATGACTGTACTGCTTTTATATTCTTCGGCGTGGTGAAATGGCTGACTGCTACAGTTTTCTCCTTTCCCGGCCAAATTTTACCAGCCTCAATGGAGTGGCCAAGAAAATTTATTTTGTTTTGCATAAAGCTGCACTTCTTCCATTTAATTTTTAAGCCATACCACAGTGGTTTCGCCAGAGGCCAAAAATAATAAAACCGATCAGAAAATATTTAAACTCAATTTACACATTTAGTCTCTAAAATGTCCAAATTTTCAATTTACAAACCGGTTTTCGCTGGCAAAGCATGAACACGTGTTCATTTTAAGAGCGCATCGCAGCTCTGGTAAAATATTTCTGAGCAAAAGCGGACTTCAAATCGGGCTATTTAAGTTTATAAATTTATATTATTTAAAATAGATTTTGAAGCTCAAGGTATTTATTTTAATTTATGAAATTAATTTATACAAACTTGATATGAAATTAATGAAAACTAACTTGATATGTGAAACCCTTTTGTTTGTCCTTTTTTTGTGTGTCTTTAATGTGTTTACCTAAAGTTTTAGTTGTGTTCCCACACGATTCCACATTATAATTATTATTTTTTATCTTTGTCATAGTTTTAAGATTTTAAAATCGTTAAAGTTAGGTGCAGAAAGTTGCGGGTGTATTTGTAATCGTTAATAAGGTTACACGACCTCTTATTTTTTCATCAACACGTTACTGCAGGCCAGTTTCGTTTTCAGTTCAAAAAAGAGACAACTCAACTGTCAACCGAAGAGGAAAAATACTTTAGGAAAAACATACATCAACGCAAGCCTACAGAATTTTCGATTTTTATAATAAAAAGATAATTGTTGAGCATAGTTTACTACTGACTATCTTAGATGTAAAAGTATGCAACGCTTTTTGTAACAGTATAGCTGGAAGTATTTATTTATGTTATAATTATATTGATTCATTGATGGCTGTGCAAATATCAATTTAATAAATTGGTTTAGGTTGATTTCATTTAGGATTTTTTGATATGATAATATTTTAGTAGGTGTACAGCTTGGGGATTGGATAAGATTTAACTTAAGTATAATAAAACACAAAATAGTTAATTTTTCCTATGACAGCCATATGATTTAGTTATCCGATTTTAATAAAATTTGCTAAGCATATGTAAAACTACACCATACTTATAGTAACATATCTTTAAAAATAAAAAATTTTTCATACTAAATTTGTATTTTTAACCAATCATTCCTATAGCAGCTATATCATATAGATGCACGATATGGCCATTTTTATAAAATATATTTGTAATATTTTTTTATAATTTTGGGGAAAATTTTGTAACAATACAACAACTAGAAATATTTATGGCCGCGGCTCCATACAAGTCGAACCACAGTGCACTGCTGGCCTGTCCTATGCATCTGTTGCTAGAAATAGCAATGCTCATGCCGAGCGCCGATTACATGGTCTCCAGACACAAATACAGACTAACAACTCCAACGGAAATTGTATGCAGCAGCCGCAACAATTCATGGAATAGCAGCAACACAATCAACAACAACAGCAGCAACTACTACGTTTCCTGCAACAGCAACAACATGATCAACACCAACTGACCGAGCAAAATAGTCAACGACTAGACCGGCTTCAAGGTATGGTGTTTGAATTATTAAAAAACCATTAAGCAAAGGAATAGGGATCCCTCGAACCTCCACGTCCCGAACAACGCATCAGCGTCACAATGAGTTCTCTTAAAATTCTAAGCCGAATTGTCAATGGCATCGCAGGGAAAGCCAAAGAAGTTGAGCTTTTTTGCGCACAATAACAACATTGATATAATCCTTCTAAGCGAAACACGATTAAACATGGGAACCACCATTAAAGTACACGGTTACGCCTTTTACCCACATTTTAAACCATCTCACAATAATAGGAGCGTAGGTGGAGCGGCGGTCCTGGTGAAAAGCTCCCTGAGACATTTTCGACAAAGAGTTATTGAGACATTAACTACTCAAATGTCTACAATTAAGGTAGTCACCGGGCTCGGTGATATGGAAGTTAGTGCCATCTACTGCCCTCCTCGAAATAGATTGATTGAGAGAGATTTCACAGACACGGCATTCCAGCTTAATGAATCACTGGATACAGTGAAAGATATAGAGGCGCCTATAACACTTACCAGTAACATTTACAGGGCAGTTGCAGCGCCCTCATGCCCTCCGATAGTCCAGATATCTATGACAGAGAGCTCCTTAAAACGAAAAGGCGCCTTCGTAGAAGAGCAATTCGATCGCAAGTTCATTGGGATCGTATTCCTTGGAACAGAGCAGCGAAACAGCTCCGCGAAATTCTGAAGGAACTTCGAAGTGATTTTTTCGAACAAAAGTTGGCTAACATGGATTACACCGCTGGCACAAATTATTCGCTATGGAAGTGTTCTAAATCACTTAAAAGACAGCCATTCAGGCAAGTCCAATCAGGTGCACAAACAGGGAGTTGGCGAAAAATGAGGAGGAGCAAGCCAACTCATTCGCTCACCACCTGGAGGATCGTTTCACACCGCACGAGTTTGCCACTATCCAGCAAGTTAGCGAGACTCGGAATACCCTGCTGACACCACGGCAGATGTCTCTGCCTATCCGCCCTATCAGGATTAGGGGGATTACTGGCATTACCAAGACACTGTCAAACAATAAAGCTCCTGGTGCAGACAGGATCTGCTATGCTACATTGAAGGCTCTACTAACTAGAGCGCTCCTGTATATAACGCTAATACTTAACGCTATGCTCAGAGTGGACGCTTATCCCAAGCAGTGAAAGTTGGCATCTATCCTGATAATCCATAAGCCAGGTAAACCGGAAACAGACCCTGAGTCACATCGCCCCATAAGTTTTCTCCCTGCTATATCCAAGGTGTGGGAGAGTCTCTTCGGCCACCGGCTTCTAGAAGTCATAAACCAGGCCTTCGATAGAGTCTGGCATGGCGGCTTGCTATGCAATATAAAAAAGTATTTTACCAGCACCATAGTATGGACTCTTTAGATCATACCTGGAAGGACGAACATTCAGTCAAACGCCGTACAGGTGTGCCTTATCACTCTGGTGCAGGAGTTGGAATTTAAAGATAAACCCCCTGAAAACCGTCAACCCATGCTTCACGCAGAAAGCGTTGATTTCAACTAGGCCCCTTATCCAGCTGGAAGGCTTTACTTTAGAACAGCCGAAGGTAGCCAAATACCTGGGGTTTGCATTAAATTGCATTAAGAGCATCATGACACTTAGGGCTAAGAGGGCTGTGCATATCCAATGCATAGCCCCAATATGGCTATACGGAATACAGATTTGGGGGATTGCGGATAAATCCAACCATAAGCGCATCCAAACTCTGCAAAACAGAGCTCTAAGGCAGATAACAAACTTCCCATGGTATGTGCGTGGTTCTACAATACTTGATACTGTATACGATTGAGGAGAAGATCGGTCGTCACACCAGCCCATACAGCGATAGACTGCTGAGTCTTCACAGCCGACTTGCAAGGCGTCCACTTCCAATACGACGTCTTAAGCGTGAAGGATTTGCCAAGACCTTGTCACGTCAACATATTCCTTGTACAGATACTGCCCACTTTTAGTGCTTTTTGCATATTATCATATGTTCTACATTCTTTGTGCAGACAACAAGTGTTTCTAGTGAAAAAATAAACGTGATTTTCAGAGTCCGAATTTCTACTTATTCGACGCCACTCCGACGATACATTGGTGCTTCGAGACGGAGTCCTTCACCATTCGACCCCAGCAACAGCAATTGGCACCCAAGATAAGTAATACACTTTTTTCATAAATTTTTTTCAAGTGTCATGTTCGTGCCATTTTTTCCTTGTGCCTTATATATACATATATATGACACAGCATATATAAAAGTACATAAGCGTTCCACCGGCAATTTCCGCCATCTTTTCTAATTTGTGTATATGTTGCACATTATATATATAGTGACATATCCACCACCACACTCATTTCTCGTACGTGATACATTCTCGTAATTATTCCCCTATCTCCAAAATATCCTATTGCATTCACATAAAGATCATATTATATTCAAAACATAAACTTGTCACGACAGCGACTAATCGTAACAAACAAAAAGGTCCTATTGCATCGAAATAAAGATCATATTCTAAACATAAATTCGTCGCGGCGGCGACTAACGTCAAACAAAAAGATCCACTTCACGCCACTTAAAATTTTCTGGTGTAATTTGAGGACTCAGCATTAAAACACTAACACATACACAAAACATTACACATATGTTAGCTCTAAGTCGCAATAAGAAGTTTCTTGTTCAAACTCAACATATTGTAAAGTTAGTTTTTAAAGACACTTTCCTCAGACAAGACGCGTAGCCCGCTAATCTTGCAATACCAATAAAGTTCGTCTACAAGTTATTTAAAAATAAAATCGTTGTTTTATTTTTTTTAGCCCTCGCGTTACGCGAAAACATAATTATATATATGTAAACAGGTCACTTCTGTTAATAATAAATTTAGCGAAAAGGCAACTCATGCACTCTGTTAAATATAAAGAAGAACAAGAGTTGCGAACGCACTTCACTCTTTGGAAAGTCGCGAAGGTATTAAGTCGTTGCTGCAGAAAAAGTCGTAGTTGATAAAATATAATGCGTAGTATTGTTCACTCCAAGTTATCACGATTAATAATAAACAATTAATTTACATTTAATAAAATACTTTACATTTGGGGGCTCAACCGGTCGTGAGTCTTGTGTGTGAAAAATTTAAAGTTGTTGCTGAAAATACAGATAGACGGAACAGTTGCACAGTTGTGAAATAGGATCTTGTAAGTTGAAGCCCTTATTTCAAAATAAGTTGAAGGTCCGAATCCAATAAGCAGTAGTACTACAGTGGAAGTTGCAAAAAAATTCAATTTTGGTGATCATCATACACAATGGCTACACTGAATACGCCAGTAAAGAGAAACAAAAAAACGCCGGCAAAAAAAAACGTATGTACAACACGAAGAAGCAGAAGAAGAGGTGACGTCGAAATTAGAACTTGTGGTAGAGAACGAAATGGAAGAAGAAAATGAAAAAAGAGTGAACAGCAGTGTATCTGACAAAGTTGACGAAATGCTGCAGCTGTTAAGTTTGAAAATAGAAGTTGATGAAAAAACAAAGTGGCCAGATTAAGATTGCAGCCGATTAGTTTGAAAAAGTTGTGGCCGATTACGATGGAAAATCGATACCAATTAAAAAGTGGTTTGAAATTTTCGAAAGAAATTCGGATGCCTACGAGCTTTCAGAAAAGCAGAAATATGTTCAAGCCAGAGGCAAGATGGTTGGAACAGCCAAGCTATTCCTGGAGTCTGAAGATGTGTGCGGTTATGAAGAGCTGAAACGTAGTGTGATCGAAGAGTTTGCATGCAGTGTCAATAGTGCAGATATACACAAGAAGCTGCAGGATAGAATGAAGAAGAAAGATGAGTCAATGCACGATTACATCTTGCAAATGAGGAAGATAGCTGCACTTGGGGACATTGAAGATATTGCTGTAATTAATCACATAGTAAATGGACTCGACATTAAAAATGAATATAAGTGCAGTATGTTGCCATGTACGATAAGAGAGATTTGTTTGAGATTTACGATAAGCTGAATGTGAATGAAAAGAAGAGTTTGAGATTTACGATAAGCTGAATGTGAATGAAAAGAAGAGTGAGCAACAGAAAACGAATGTTAACAACAAGCAAATGACGTCAGCTGGTAAAAAATATCATTGCTATAATTGCGGTTCGACAGAGCATAAAAGAAAGGATTGCAATGCCAGCACAAAATGCTTTAGTTGCAATCGAGAGGGTCATATTTCGCGTAATTGTCCTACAAAAGTTGAAAAAGTTAATAAAGTTGTATACGAGAACAGCCGCACTAAAAAGATGAAAGTCAACAATCTTGAAGTAGACTGTCTGGTGGACACAGAATCGGATGTGACGTTGATAAAGGCAAATATCGTAGATCAAATAAAGAACGTAGAGCTTACTAAGACTGCCTCAGTATTGCGTGGATTGGGCAATGCCACGACACAACCAACTGGATGTAGTGGTCGCGCAAGTAGTGGTCGATCGGCTGTCAACTGACCAAAATTTTATTGTTGTGCCTAGCAATAAAATGGAATACGATGTACTGCTAGTGTATACTTTTTGAATATGGAAGGAAGCTCGATGCATAATTATGAGTATGAAGTATATAATATTTGCGAAGAGTATTCTTTTACAGTTTCGCCAAGTATCGGAAGCCTGTCGAGCAGTTGATAGAGGACACCTACGAGAAGCCGCCGCAAGTTGTTAAACAGTGTCCTGTCGAGCTAAAGATAGTGCCAGATGGAGTGGTTAAGCCGTTTCGCCATCCACCTGCTCGGTTATCACCAGATGAAGCTGCCGCTGTACAGAAGCAAGTAGAAGAGTGGATTGATCACGGAGTCGTACGCAAATCGTCGTCAAATGTTGCAAGCTGAGTAGTTGTTGTTAAAAAGAAGGACGGCACACTGCGAGTATGCGTCGACTACAGAAAACTTAACAGCATGGTACTGATGGATTGTTTTCCGGTGCCACTGATAGAGGAAATGCTTGAGAGTTTGCAGGCTGCACGTTGGTATACGATAATGGATTTGGAGAATGGCTATTTCCACGTGCCAATTCAAGAAGAAAGCAAATGGGTGACAGCTTTCGTGACACGTGAAGGGCTTTACGAATTTAATAAAACTCCGTTTGGTTTTAAAAATTCGCCAGCTGCTTTCATAAGATTTGTTCAGTTTGTATTCCAGAACCTTATAAAATCTGGAGACATGCAGCTGTACATGGATGATATAATCATATACGCCGAGTCGCCTGAGGTATGCTTGCAGAAGACCAGACGAGTTTTGGAGACAGCAGCGCAGTATGCACAGTGGTTCGACTTGTATGGAGCCGCGGCCATAAATACTTCTAGTTGTTGTATTGTTACGAAATTTTCCCCAAACTTTAGGTAAACACATTAAAGACACACAAAAAAAGGACAAACAAAAGGGTTTCACATATCAAGTTAGTTTTCATTAATTTCATATCAAGTTTGTATAAATTAATTTCATAAATTAAAATACATACCTTGGGCTTCAAAATCCATTTTAAAAAATATAAATTTATAAACTTGAATAGTTACCAGCCCGATTTGAAGTGCGCTTTTGCTCCGAAATATTTGACCAGAGCTGCGATGCGCTCTTAAAATGAACACATGTTCATGCTTTTGATTCTATTTTTATAAAGTACCGCTAGTTTTCCAGCGAAAACCGGTTTGCAAATTGAAAATTCGGACATTTTAGAGACTAACTGTGTAAATTGAGTTTAAATATTTTCTGATCGGTTTTTTGATTTTTGGCCTCTGGCGGAACCACTGTGCAACGCTGAGGCAGGAGGAGGATCCCGACTGGTGAGTCAGTGCCAGGCCCATTCTCGTTCCAGTCGCCATTATCCGTGGTAGCGGATTGCTCGATCGTTAATTCTAAACTGCATAAACGTGAACAGCAATTAATTCTTTTTTTTTCGAGATCTCTATATTTTTTTCTGCCGACCTTTTTGATGTGCTCATTTATTAACCAGTAAATTATAAATTTTGCGAAGTAAATAAAAATTCCAAGTAAATTAAATAAATATAAATTAAAGTAAATTCAAATTAATTTTCTTGTAAATAAATGACAGAATAGGGACGACAAAACACCTTCATTCCTACATACATTTTTAAAAATCTACTTGCTGCTGGATTATATGTTTATGTTTACTAATTTATATATGTACATATATACACATATTTTCTCTATTATAACCCATATCGCCCCCTTCACCAATCCCAAGAGCTCTTAGGTAGGTTAAGGTTGACAATAAAGCGACTTAGATAAATATATATATATACTTATATAAAAACATGCATATAAATTGGTAAATAAATATATACGAACCGCCCGAATGCGTTACATGTAAAAGAATTTGTCCTTTACGCCGTTGTGGCTATTTGTTGTTTCGTTCGTCCTACTACGTGATTTATGAATCTTGTTCCTTTGCCATTTTGAAGTCCAAATATGTGTATGTTATCTGTAAATAAAAATAAACAATTAAATGTTAATATTTAAGAAAAATTCTTGAATAACACAATTATAAATACGTTGAACATGGTTGAGTGAGTTTCTCATCATGGAGGGGGAGGGAAATTCTACAGCGCTACGCCGGATGAGGAGCAGCCACTGATATAGTGGCCAACGCAAGGGAGATGGCGCCAATGTAGCCATCTCAGGCAGGGTGGGTACGCCGGGGTCCAACTGGGCCCTATTCAAAATATAAATGGATCAGTGAGTGAATTTATTATTGTTTTTATTTGTACTTACCGACGTCAAAAGTTTATTTTTTGCATTTCCTTTTGTTTAGCGCAATTTTCAATCGCGCGGCAGCTGTTTGTTTTGTTAGTGATGCGTTTCTTCTGTCTTTAAGCAGCTGTTTTGTATCGGTGGAGTTATCGATTGTGCGGACTGCGGGCCAGGGATGGAACTCCACCTGAGTACCGATGAACCAGCCGGCGCGGCGCCAGGAGGCCCCAAACAGTCCGTAACATATTCTTCTTACAAAACAAACTGTTTATGTCGCAAAAACATTTAAAACTAGAATATGCTAGATGAATTTTAAAATAAGCTATATTTCAAGCTATAAGCTAGATGCATATTTTATAAGCTTTCCATTTCCAAATATGCTAGACCTAGCTTATAATAAGCTAAACTGGCAACACTGGATAGTATATAACAAACAGAAGTTATCAATCACACAGAAACAAAAACTAAACGAATTCAAAACCAACTTTGGGAAAATTTATGAAACGATTTTCAAATCTCCACCACTTTGCAAAGAGATTTGCTCTATTTCTGTAGCATGCAACTTGTTAATTATAAAAAATTAAATTGAACAGGAAAATTCGTCTCGTATTGATCTATTGCTTGTCTTGCACAGTGTCGGCAGTTGGACAATAACAACAATTAACCAACATGTTGGTGGCTTCGACTCGCTCGCTATCCCACGTCGTCGATGCTGTTCCCGTCGTCAAAGCGCCGTGTGGCATGCGGCGACGGTGGCCCGCACTTATCCAGCGGTGATTGTGGCCGCTGGTGTCGCACACCGTTACGCACTCGACGTGGTATTTGATCTTGAGTATACCGTTGGTGCTATGACCACTCCTCCAGATTGCACTTGCCGGCACTTTAGGCACAGAACAGCTACGAAATGAACGAGGAAAGCGGACGCACGAGACCAAGATTTCAGTGGTTGCTGCTGCTTCTGTTGTTGTTGTTTTTGTTGGTCGTGCAATCAAACGATTAGGCAACTGACCAACGTCAATTTATCAACTGTATTTCTTTGATTAGTGTTTTTTTTTCTGCCGCTTCGTCTGCTGGTAACTTGCACTTCTTGTTGAATTGTTCTGCCGTTATATTTTTTTGATGTTATAGTCTGTTTTGAATACGCGGCGTTGCGTGATACCACTTTTCAATTCACAACTATGTACGATGCGAACAGCGAAAATTCAAGAACAAAAAAACTCGACCAGCGAAAAGCAATTTCTCTTCTTGCGGTGGACAGTCTCCAACCTCGATCAAGAATCAACCCACGACTCAGCAAAATCCACATGCTAACCTCTCGTGAAAGTTGACGTTCCTTTTTCATCTCCTATTTAACAGGAGGAGCAATTTTCAAATTTCCGTCCCCTGGAGTTGCCATTTCCTACTCACTCTTATCGCCTCGCGATATATCGATAGCCCCCACAACATTGCTGGCACAAACGATATCTAAAAACGTAACAAATATGCATGAAAATATCGAAGCTTGCAGGCATGCTCCGGTTTTCACTTTTGGTTTTCGTTTTGGGACCAAAACCGACATTTTCGTTTTTAGGTGCTCCGGTTTTTACACGTTTTTGGTCATCGTTTTGCTATCGGAACGTTTCATTTTTTACTGCTAAAACAGCTGACTTGTGTTTTGGTTAAAAGTAAACAACGCGAAAAAATGTCTTTTGTATGTCCAATTTCGTGCGTGGATTGAACTCACATAAGGATTTTTTATCCTGCATAGTTTATTTATGCTTCCCCTGAATGAAATATATTTGCCTTTTGTCTTTTTTGCAAAGAAAGATTTGAAACTTTCTTTAAAAAAATCAATTGAACGGCATTCAGCTGTTTCCCACAAAAAATGGGGATGCCACCTTTTAATGCATTTCATTCCGGTTATTCCAACAATTTTTTTTTATAACATTTTAACACATAAGTAATTAAATTAAATAAATTAATTTTTAAAAAACATATTTTACCCAACTTCAACAAATTTATCGCCATCCGTTTGATTATACAAGTATTTTTAACTTGCTTTTTCATTCTATCAAAAGTATGGCAGCTTAGGCGATAACTCATGGTGTCGGACTTATCGGTCGCTCACCAAAACGAAAATTGTTGTTGCCGACGGCAAAATTTGATATCCAAATTTGAGGTGGGGTCAGAAATTAGTCGTTTTAAAAATAATTACAAGCCTAATTGATCTGCTGGCCTTGTCTTAAAAGAACGACAATAAACCAATGAGTCATCTACTTTTTTTCCTTTTGCAAATAAGATCCGATTTAATATAGAAAAAGTCATTTACTTTTCATTTCTACAAGACAAAATTTTCTCGTTTTGGAATTCGAAAAAATCTTGCGAAAGTGAAAACGGGAGCACCAATTCGTTTTAAAAACGAAAACGAAAACCGAAAGTGAAAACCGGAGCATGCCTGTTGTTCTTTTTTTTGCCGATGGTTACGTTGCATTTCATATGATCGTGAATTTTTTTCTAATTGATTGTGTCATCGGAGATCGATAAGTCGGCTGAAGTGTTACCACTAATCGTTTGGAGTTGTGAAATTAAAGAAAGCGTTTGTTAAAATGCCAGAAAAGATATATGTACATACATATGTATGTATAAACAAATTTTGCGCGCCATCAAAGAAGCGCATGTTAGCAGTGGGCATTACTAAGACATTTAATATGATTTTACTACAAAAACTATTAATTTTTCTTTTGGAAACTGTCGCAATGGAAATTTAAAGAACTAATCATAAATATAGCCCCCAATGATTTTTGCCACCCACTTAAAAACATATCAAGATTTCATGTTTTTTGTGGTGTGTAGATTATTTTTCTGAATTATTTTTTTTTTAAATTTGGCTTATTCTAGCTTATTTTTCTTAAAAATCTAGCTTATACGGGTGCTCAAAACCTGGCAACAAAAATCAGATTTTGATCCAATTCCATGGTTCAATAAATTTGTGAAGATCAACGTAAACCTCAATTGGAGAATTTTACTTATCGATAACAAAAATAGTAATGGCTCCTCATTTAAAAATAATGCTTTCGAAAGCAAGTACAATGCCTGTATCGAATTCACTTTTTGTTTTGGTTGTAAATGAATTGAAGGAAATAGGAATTAAACACAAAGAAAAGAAACCCAAAATAATAAAGGTAATAAATAATGTTTTATAAGTATATACTACATAAACGTATTTTAATCTAAAGGCTTCAGTCGAACATCGGTTGTTTCGCCAAGGATTGCAATACCTAAAATTGGCAGATGCATTTCTTGAAAATGGAACAGTGGTACAGATACCGCAATTTGTTGTCGAAGCTTGTAGTTTTATATTGGAGCATTGTGAAACAGAAGGCATATTTCGAAGAGCGGGCTCAGCGATAAAGCAACGAGAGATTCGTGTAAGATTTGAAAACTACCAGAATTTTAGTTTATATAAAGTTAATGTTTTTACTTTCTACGTTTTGTTACAGAAATTTCTCGAAGCTGGGAATTCTTTAGGAAAATGCCATCGGGTTATAGATGTTGCCAATATTGTGAGTTATTTCTTTCGAGAGTTACCTGAACCTCTTATTCCATCTTATTTACACGACACTCTCGTAAGATGCCTCTTAACTCCAACAACAACATCAAATACCATTCATTCCATGCAATTGACTTGTTTGATAATGCCCTTGCTGACAGTTCAAACTCTGGCATATTTTATGCAATTTCTAAACACGATCACAAGGCATGTCGCATCCAACAAAATGAGTGCTCAAAACTTGGCAATTGTAATTGCACCTAGTATCATGCCATACCGTGATATTAACAGCGTCCGCTTCAAGAATCACATTAAAATAGTTGAGATGCTTATCAACAACGCTAGCGTTATTGGAAATATCCCAGAAAGGATTCAAGATAAACTTGGCAGCAAATCCAAGAATTTATTGAACACATGTTTAATAGCGACAAAAAAAAAGAGACATGAATGCCGCAGACCTCTTACTACCCAAATGCAGCGACGAAGTAGTAAGTATGATCTTTATACATACATGCATATGTTACATATATGTATGTACATACGTATAAGCTAAATTAATAATTTCTGTGTATTTATGCATATGAAGAGTGAACATATAATTTTTACGGCAGATAACCCAAAAGCAGTCATGAGTAATACAAAAAAAAATCTTTATGAATATTGTAGATCGATATCGATCATAAATTTATTATCAACAGACGAAATTACAAGTTATTAACAAACCATTAAATAGTTCTATATATTATAAAATCAGACTCTTTACACTGCTTGCAATAGTACCGTTTTATAGATTCCCCAACAACTAATGATAATATAATAAATTAATTAAGCTTCTAATCAGCAACGATTCAAATATGGTTGATTTAAAAAAATTATTGTTAAAAATATCATTGAAGCGATGTGGCGGCTGCTCTATGAAGCTGATTGTCATTCTCGCGTTGCTCAAAATTCTAGGCTTGAATAATGTCTAAATGTTATAGTGTGATTACTGTATTTAGTCTGCGCAGTTCATTCGCAGCTGCTCTTTCTCTGCTAACGGTCACGAACGATGTGCTTTTTCCAAAAAAAAAAAGCGGAGTTGAGAACATCTTTAATGATTGACGGCTGGATACTACACACATATGTACATACATATATGTAGGTACATATAGCCATATGCACTATCGTAACCAAACCAGAAGACATTTATTTTTAGATTAGTGATAAACCAAAGCCATTACCAAGTTTTCATCGAAATTTAGGTTAGAAATAATCGTGTTTTTTTGCTTTTCAAAAAACAGCAGTCTACAAAAGGTACTGTCCTATTTCTGATTATTCGCTAGTTTTTCTGACTTGGAACGTTAATGCAGCACTAGATAAGTAGCTTAGCAAATAGTTACTTTTATCAACTACTGTAGTACAAGCCGTACT
Source organism: Drosophila nasuta (assembly GCF_023558535.2). Lineage (NCBI taxonomy): Eukaryota > Metazoa > Arthropoda > Insecta > Diptera > Drosophilidae > Drosophila > Drosophila nasuta. The sequence continues at coordinate 1,056,127 of NW_026869398.1, forward strand.
ATATTTTGAATGATTTCCCTATTTGACGTGCAATTTAGGAATTTTATTTAGTGGAATGTTAGGCCATTCGGACATGCTATTGATGAATTCAAAAATGCATTTCATTTGGTGTTTCCGTTTTATAACAATTGCCTTTGTCACGATGAAAACATTTTATTGTTGGCGTTCTTCGTCAGCTGGAATGGGTTTCCAAAATTTTCGCCCAGAATTTAAGAGTAGCAATATCATTATATCCACTACTTAGGTAGGAAAATTTACTTCTGCTTTGGCTGACAAACTGGTAATTTGGCATTCTATGGTTTTCAGTGTATATCTAAATAGCCTTTGGTATATTTTTGTATTTTGAGGTATATTAATGTGGTATATTTTGAGAATAATACCGCAAATTTTTGCTTTTATTCACACGACTTGTTTTTATTTTGTTTCTATCAAACCAGTGATGAAATTTACGTTCTATTGTTGATGAATGCTATTTACAAAAATGTATCTTTATTATCAAAAGCAATTTAATTGTAGCATCGGATCTGTGATTCCTTGGGAATAATGTTGCTATAATTTTTTGCTATAAACTAAAAATTTTATGTAGTAAATATCTTCGAGCAAGGATGTGATTAATTTATGCTCAATTTATTTAGATATTTTTAGTATGTTGAAGACAAAGGTTGGTTTAACAATGAATAGCTCTCCTGCAAAGCAAAGTGATACTTCCAATACTCAAGAATTTGAGTTAAGCAAGGAAACCTCAAAGGATAAATGTGGATCTGAAATAATCGTTAAGTCGCAAATATGTGCTGAACCTTTTGACGCTTTTCGATCGAAACAAAAGTAAGTGAATATACATATTTTTATTATTTATTCTTAAACGCCTGTAGGGCTGGTTTGAATTATAATTGTTAGTATTACATATATTAATTATAATATTAATAATAATCGAATAGCAAGCCTCATTTTAATATATTATAAATAAAGCCTTTGTTATATTTTTGTGATATTAATTAATAAGAATTATGTATTAATTTCGTATATTTTAGAACATTGTATTATTAGCTTTTTTCTTCCTTTAGTACAAATGCCTTGAATTAACATATATTTTATTTGTTGCAGTGAACTAATGAATATGAATGGGAACTGTGAAAATCAACCAGCTAACAAGCGAAGATGGAGCGTTGTTCCAACAGGCTTCGCAAAAGATAACAAGAATAAAAACATGATAAAAAATATTCAAATCCAATCAGGTGATTACACAAAAAATTGTCCACATACTTGCGAAAACGAATTCGATGCTGTTTTGGAACGGGTGTCATCAATAAAAAGCAAAAGTAATACGCCCAAAGAGAAATGCTTCTATAACTTAGAAAGTCTTGTATCTGAAGAAATTTGTGTGAAAACCGAACTAATTAATACAAAAATAAAAACACGACGAAGTAGCGAAGGTAATTTTGTACGATCCCTAAATCTAGTTGGGACGGCACGGAGAACACGAGAACATATGTCGTCACGCATTTATCGGCATATTCCTTGCAATATTAATGTACCATCAGATTCAACACCAAATTTTCGTTCGTCCAAAAGTCAAAATTTAAATACCCCAAGTCCTGGTATTATACAGAAGGATTTTAATCAGTGGTTGCCAGCTGAACATTTTTTTAAAAATTTGGATAACTGTTATACTCCGGTGCAAGAAATAGGAGTTCACTACGATTCAAAAACGCAGGGATTCGAAAATTTAAATAAAGAACTATATTTTACAAAAAAAAACATAACAGAAAAGACCATCGTAAAGTTAAAGTCTTCATCAAAAATTATTGTTGAGGAACAAGGTCGCTCTTCTATAGCTCGACTTCGTACTGAAAACTTTGGAATGGTTTTAGCTAGAACTAAATTATTTGAATAGTTGTAATAATTTTGTTTAATAAAAAGAAAAATGTATGCCAATAATCGATTCTTATTTCACTTAACGTTAATAAAATCCAACCAATAGTATTTGGTCGGTGAGTAATATTGCAGAATTGCAGCGGGCCCAGGCCCTCCGGGCGAGCATTCCCTTACTTTTTATATTTCCGCTACCCATAAAAGTGGAAGGGTTTTAACCTTGCCTGTAGGAAATGTTTGTATCAGGCAAAACACATTGATTTTAGAGACTATTACACTTGTATGCAGATCAAGTTTGTTTCAAATTTTTACCACGCCGATTTTCGTCCCCCCGTAAATCGATAAAAATCGGAAAACATTTTGAAGGCAAAGTTTTGGTACAGAAAATAATTATAGTATTTATGATTCCTGAAAATTTGGTTAAGATCAGATAGAAATTGTGGAAGTTATTAAAGAAGTACTTTTGCATGGGCTAAAACGCCTACTTACTAGGAGTCTCAGTTGCTTTGGCTGACAATCCGGTATATTGTGCCGTCTATGGTATATTTTGAATGCGGCACTATATCATTTTACCAAATATACCATTTGATATATTTTTAGTATTTTTGGTATATTTTGAAAGCAATACCGCAATATTTTGCTTTTATTCAGAATGGGTAGCGGGTATCTCACTGTCGAGCACACTCGACTGTAGCTTTCTTACTTGTTTCTTATATATTTTTGTATGATTGTGTTGAAAAGTGTTTTTATTTTCTTACTTGCTAAGTAGTATATAACAATAAGAATTAAGATTAATACAATTGTAATTGTTGAATATTTGTAGATAATATTTTTCTTATGGTTATACAAAATCATTTCTTTTGTTTCTCTGTATGATAATGGCTCTATTTTAATTACATTGTATTCTGCAAACATAAGTGTTATGAATTGTTGGCCTCTATATGATAATTTTACATTTTTTTAATTCGATTGTACAATTAAATATTTTGATTATTTTATCCTTTTCAATGTAAATGTCTAATTTGTTACATTTTTGGTTCATGTTATATTCCAAGTTGTTACAATATTTGGTTCTACTATTTGTATAAGATCTTGTTTGCGATATTTATTGAAAGTACAAAATGGTTTTTTTTATGTTTTATTATATTTGCAATGCATTGGTCATTTATGATCTTTGAGATAGTATTTGAAACAGAGTTATTATGTAAATATTTTCACTAATGATCTGTCGATTTCCGTCTGGGTATGGAATTATTTGGAAAGTTTAAACTTCGAAATTGCTACTCGATAAGTAGAGTAGAAAAAACACTTTCAATGGGAATTTCACTTTGAGTCACGTTTATTAACTATTTTAAAAACTGGTAGGGAAAACACTTGTAGTGCGCATAATGCGAAAAGTGGAACTTATGATACATGGAAAAAGCACTAGTGGGCAGGGTGACCAACCTGAGGAGAAACTAGATCAGTGTGTATACTAACTTTGTCACTATCGATATCAATCGATCGCGACAACACTATCAGCTGTTTTGAGTGGTCACACCTGTCATCATCCGGCATCAACATCCTCTCCCCCTTGCAATGAGTTGCAAACGGTTTTATTGTCCACATGGACCGGACAGAATCCAACCCAATGTGGAGTTCTGGGCCATTGGCAAACCGTTGGTGCTCGGTAGGATGCCAGGTTGAATGATGTGAGGATACACATCATTGCCGAACACCAGGGACACCATCGATGGCTGGAACTCCGCCAGAGGCCAAAAATCAAAAAACCGATCAGAAAATATTTAAACTCAATTTACACAGTTAGTCTCTAAAATGTCAAAATTTTCAATTTGCAAACCGGTTTTCGCTGGAAAACTAGCGGTACTTTCTAAAAATAGAATCAAAGCAACTGTCAATCGAAGAGGAAAAATACTTTAGGAAAAACATACATCAACTCAAGCCTACAGAATTTTCGATTTTTATAATAAAAAGATAATTGTTGAGCATAGTTTACTACTGACTATCTTAGATGTAAAAGTATGCAACGCTTTTTGTAACAGTATAGGAGAAATTCTTGCAGATATGACGAGAGAAGATATAGACGAGATTCTTCTAGACCGAGAGCTCGATGATGACGATTTGTTTGAAATAGCTACGGAAGTAATCGAATCGGAAAATGGGTCCAAAAATTATTTATTGGGTCCAAAAAAAAGCATTCAAACAAAATTAACTGAATTTGTGGTGCAAACTAAGTCGGATCAATCAGAGCATCAATCCATAGTTCTTACTATTGATTCTGATACAAATTCTAATGATATCAGTGCCGGCCATCAAAATAAGCGGCAAAGAATAATTTCCACTTCGGATAATGACAGTGATTAAACGATTTCAACGATTTTTTCAATAAATCTACCTATGTTTTTTTGTTTTCTTCTCTTTTATATATGGTTTCTGTTTTGTATTTTTTATTTTGTTATGAATGAATAAATCATAAGTCTGAAATTTAAAACTTATTGTATTGTTTTTGATTTTTTTGCGCGTATATTTTGTTATACGCGATATTTTTTTTATTCGGAACCAATTCGTTAGTTTATATTGGAAAACTAACCATTTTTACGCGATTAGTGGCAGAACCAACAATCGCGTAAAAAAAGGACTGGGTGTATATTGATTCGTTGATGGCTGTGCAAATATCAATTTAATAAATTGGTTTAGAATGATTTCATTTAGGATTTTTTGATATGATAATATTTTAGTAGGTGTACAGCTTGGGGATTGGATAAGATTTAACTTAAGTATAATAAAACACAAAATAGTCAATCTTTCCTATGACAGCCATATGATTTAGTTATCCGATTTTAATTCAATTTGCTAAGCATATGTAAAACTACACCAAACTTATAGTAACATATCTTTAAAAATAAAAAATGTTTCATACTAAATTGTATTTTTAACCGATCATTCCTATAGCAGCTATATCATATAGATGCACGATATGGCCAACTTTTATAAAATATATTTGTAATATTTTTTTTATAATTTTGGGGAAAATTTTGTAACAATACAACAACTAGAAGTATTTATGGCCGCGGCTCCATACAAGTCGAACCACTGTGCAACGCGGGTGACGGATAGCCGATAGGCCGTTGCTAATGATGCGCTGATACGGCTGGTCGCAGTGCACGGGTCGACCGGTGCTCGCATCTCGAACGTTTTACATCCGGTGTCGATAAGGATGTTGGCCGTCGGTAGGATGCTCACAGCCTTATCCTGCAACAATGATGTGAGCGTCATCGGAAAAGCCCCTCAGGCCGGTCTGTGGGGAGACGGCGAGCGGGAACGTGGCCGTGCTGGAGTTGAAGACCGAGTCAGTTCCGGTTGGTCGTCGCTGACGACTGGGGCGAGCGCTGCATGGCTCCGTGAAGTGCAGGAGCGTGTGGTGGTCCTTCTGACACACCCTGCAGCTTCCCGCGCTGCGGCAGGATGGCCCGGAGTGCTGGTGGGCCAGACAGTTAGTTAGACAGTTACTTGTTAATCAGTACTGCTCTCAATCGATTCTCAGCTGTCAGCCTGAGAAAGCGCTGGTACTTCCGTAGTGGGTGGATCCCACGGCACACGCGACACCGGAAGGAGCTGGTGCCATCGGGGCAGCTCTGGTCGGCGGAATGAAACAAGAACAAATGATAATTATAGTAGCCTCTTTACATTGTCTGTCAATGACACATGGAACAGGACGGATTAGGACAGCACAGGACGACGAATAGAGAAACAAAGTAGGAGGTTATTCGTCCGTCGGTCCTTCCTTCCTTCAGTTTGGCAACGGGTCTTCGGACCTTTGTGTCGGTGCCTATCTGGTTTGAATGAATGTTGAGGCAGATAAAACTTAGGAGTGGTGACCACAGCCTGCGGCGAGATGGGTGTCATGTGTGAAACAGGCTTCCGCAATGGAAGAGTCACCCGATATCTGCCACATCTGCTACGTGAAGTTGTGTTTTCGCAGCTATCCTTCGCATCCCAAAATTTGGAACTTAATCTGTCGATAGTCTGTTTGGATAGCGACTCTCGTCGAAAACGTAGAGACAGTTGTCGACACATTCTGGGAAATACCGGGGCCGGTGAGAATCCAACCAAACACGGTTTCTTGCCCAAGGAGTGAGCCACAAATGTTTGGCCGGGAGTCGCTTAGGATAACTGACGGAAGGATATCCGCGCCAATTAAAATGTCAATCTCAGCACTTTTGTAGAAGTATGGATCTGCCAGTTCAATCGCTAATAGATCCCTTAGGATGCCTTTCGGCACATGGAGTGAAGGCAGCTTGTCTGCCAACTGTGGAATGACGAACGCTGAGGTCTCGATATGGAGCCTCGGCTTCGTTGGAGAACCAATGCCGAAGTTACATAACTTCTGCGGTTGGGCCGCATCTGCATGATTCAGGCCAGATCCTTGGGCTTGCACGGATTGGAATAGCAGCTTTATGCGCTGGAATAAACGATCAGAAATGAAAGTCGCTTCGGACCCCGAATTGATTAGTGCACATTCAGTGTATGTAGTATCTAGATGGCATACATTAATAACCGCCGAGCCGAGAAGGATGCACATTTGTTATTGGTTTGGAGTGGACTGTATACTGAAATTTGTGGTTGAAGTGGAAAGAGAAGAGGCACCATTGTGGGCACTATCGCCCCGATGAAGAAGAGTTTTGTGCCGCCTCTTGAAGGTGAAGAAATTGTGCGCACAGGGTGATTCTCTTTTGAGTGACTCGGGCCACGAAAGAGTTAATCCGCTTTGAACTCTGCTGTGGACGGGATGCTACAGCGGTTGAGTTCTGCGAGTTGGAAGTTTGCTTCACATCCCCAATAGCCTCGAGTGTCCGATAACGCTAGTTGAGGAACGTGCTCAAGGGCTGCCATGCAGGAATCTTGGACTTGTCCAGCAAAGGTTGGTCCCATAATGAGAGTGTGAAATTGGGGAGCTTTAATGAGCATAAAAACACCAGGATGTAGTCTGCGAATGGACTGGAGACGGAAATATCAGAGTGCTCAAGAGCGGTGCTTGCACCGCTAAATAGTGCTCTGCAGCTCCTTAATCACTGCTCCCGACTCTTGTGAAACCGTGAACAGGTTGAAGAGGATCTTAAGCTGGCTGGTTTTCAGGCGCAGACACTCCAGACTAATTTGTACGTAGATATGTACGTTGTCGTCCTCGGCTCGATTCTCGAATAGCACCAGTCTGTCAGAGACGGTGACGAAATTGTTGTATATGTGTATATATGTAGGTAACATGTAACAACGCCCGATTCTCGACTTGAACTTACATATAATGTGGAAAAAGCACTAAAAGTATCACGGTAATCAGCCCGAGAAAAAAAGCTAGATTAGTGTGATTGTGCGTCACAAGGTAACACGCAAAATATACCAACTTTTTCGCTATCGATAACAAACGATCGCGACCACACTGTCAGCTGGTTTGAGTGGTCACACTGGCCATCATCTGGCATCAACAGCAATAATTTCCAAGATCTTATCAATGAAAATCATCACGTCAAGAAAAACAACTGCAAATTGTGAGCCAGATGATGATATGGTGTTATATGTTATAGAAGAAACATAGAATGAACTGGCAGATAAAGCATATGACCAATATCAGGTGGATTGCAAAGATTTAGAGCTAAGGATTGAAACTTATGTATTGGATATACATAGATAAGGAATCCGAATGGTATACGCACAACCTGCTCTTAGCTACGCTAGTGAAAATGCACTTAGATATTTTATCGGATTTGTAATATATAAATCATAATGGAAATTTAAGTGTGATATTTGCCAATTAATTTTATTAAAGTAAGAACTAGCGGATTTTGAATAGTGCAAACAATTCTTGTTTAATAAAAATTTTAAAACCATTAATAATAATTAGAATTTAAAAGCCCTACAGGACAATTGTTGGCGCATTTGATAGTTATTAGTTAAGAGCATGAAGTATCAAATGAAGTTGTTAGAATTAGGGCGAAGCGAGAGCGCAATAAAGCTTTCGTTTGTTGCTCTCTGAGCGAATTCGCCTCGCTTCGCCGCTATAGTTAAGTTAGGATTAATGTAACTTAGCATAGATTTATAAAGACAGTTGAAAACAAGAACTTATCAGCGCGTCATCATTCTTTCCGTCCTCGTTTTCGTCGTTTGTACCAACAACAATTAGGTCCATTCTTTGTTCGCGAATAAAGCGGAAAATTAATATCATAAAAACTTGTGATTTTTCATGGCGCCCCCGGGTGGACTCTAATTGTTGTTAAACGCGAGTGATTGATTGAAAAATAGAAAACAAAAACAAAACAAATTCGCACCGGTCGTTTATAAAATATAAACTGTGCAGTGCTGTGATTCTACTTGTGTTGTGTTGTCATCGCTGGATTCTTCGCATCATCGCTGGAGGATACCCTGCAACTGCAGAAAACACACAGAGGAAAGTGGCTGGGATCATTAAAGATCGCCAATTCCAGGTACTGTGCGAAAAATTGGAAACGAAAAACTGAATTGGTTGCCAAGTTGCAAAATTCTAGTGACGCTTTCAATTCTTAGCACATACGTAATAGTAGAGCATTTGTTTTTAAATTTTATATTTTTAAATTAAAAAAGTGAACCGCTTAGGCAGAACATTGTTTTTGTTTTCTAAGTGAAAGTGACTAGGGAAAATTGTTATTTCCATTGCATCGAACTTCTTCTCTTAGTTCGTGGCAATTTTCGCTTTCGTCGCCCCTTTTGTCACCAGATTCGTAGCCGCTGTAAGTTGTGTGCTGTTGCTAAGCGCACATACGTATATACATACATATATACATATTGGTTGAGCATATCAGTGCGATATCTCGTTTGCTCCCTCGAATTGTGTACTCCCCTATTATTGTCCGAGATAGCTTAGTGGTTGCTAGGACAATTCAAAAATAATAATAATATATAAAAAAAAAAAAAATAATAATTCAAAATAATAATTCAAAAAAAAATAATAAATTTTTTTTTAAAATTTTCTTTTTCGTTGTTGTTGTTGGAAGCAACAAGATTTATTTTGTATTTTATTTTTATATTTTATTTTTGTCGTCTCCTTTAATAACCTAAATAAAAAATGAATTCGAAAGAAACTCTTGAAGGCTCTAGAAAGAAACTTGCTATTTGCGTGAAGAGCATTAGCAGAATTAATGATCAAATTCTCGATGACACTATCGGTCGAGATTTGACAGAGCTAGAGTGCAGGCTTGAGATGTTGTCGTCGCATATTGAAAATGCTCTCAAATATCAAAGCAGAATTGAGACATTTGACGAATATGACGAATACCGGTGCGAGTTAGAAGAGATTTGCATTACTGCAAAGGCAAGGCTGAAGGCGATGGTGAAATCGTTGACCGATACTTCATCCGCTAATATATCGATTCAGCCGATTGCCGCTCCTCGCACCCGTCTGCCCAAACTGTCGTTGCCAAAATTCAGCGGAAAGTATTCCGAATTTAAAAATTTCATAAGTTTGTTTGAGACTCTTGTTGACAATGACCATTCAATTCCGCGCATTGAGAAATTCAATCATCTCATTTCTTGTCTCTCTGGTGAGGCTCTTGGAACGGTGAGAGCGTTTCAAGTCACCGAGGAGAACTATGAGAAAGCAATGGCGAGTTTGAAGAGAGTATATGACAATGATTGATATCACTGCTCTTTTCAATTTGCCAAAGATTTCGCAGCGTTGCGAAATTTGATTGACACTGTCTCTGCGATATACGGATCTTTGTTGTCGATAGGTGATGATAAGAGGATTGCAAATGCAATCCTTATTCACTTGGTCATGCACAAAGTTGATGCAATGACAAAGAAGAAGTGGGATGAGTAGCTAGATTACACGAAGATTCCATTATGGAGTGAGTGTGAAACTGTGCTTAATCGTCGATATCAGCACTTGTCAGCTGAGAATTCGACAAAGTCCGATAGTCAAGCAGTTTCCGCTAAACAGCTGAATAAAAGCAAGTTTTCGTGTACGACGCTCAAAGATAAGATTGATCAAAAGACCCAAATATGCGTATATTGCAATTCCGAAGATCATTCCATCGTGAGTTGCTCGATGTTTGCTGCCTTGGCAGTTAAACAGAGATTCGACTACGCGAAAACGACTGCATTATGCATAAATTGTCTTCGGAAGGGTCACACTGTCGCCAAATGTAAGGCAAAAAAGTGTCGTGTATGCAGCCGTTCACATCATACGTTGCTGCACATGTATTCTGCGACTACAAATAGTAGAGCGTTACCACCCCCGAGTCACTCCGCTGTTGAGCCTGATCGTCCATCCACTTCGCATGCGATGCATGCGACCGTGTCGGATAAAGTGATCCTGGCCACAGCAGTCATCAACATAAAGACGAATTCAGGCGATTTCGTCTTAGCCCGAGCTTTGCTGGACTCTGGGTCACAAATTAATTTTGTGACTGAGGAACTAGCTCAGCGGCTGCATTTGCGTAGAGAAGACTCGTGCATCAGCTTGCTTGGCATTGGTGAATCCAATTCTCAAGTGAAGAAAAAGATACACACTGTGGTGAAGTCGCAAGTTGGCTGCAATGAATACGCGATCGATTTATGGATCCTCAAATCGATCTCAGGTTATCAGCCAGATCACACTGTAAATGTCAGTGGCTGGAAGATACCTGACAATATTCAGCTAGCGGATCCCTATTTCTTCAAACCGTAGAAAATTGATCTTATCGGCGCTGAAACATTCTTTGACCTATTGTCCGTTGGCCAAATCAAGCAAGGTCCAGAGTGTTCAATCCTCCAAAAGACAAGCCTTGGGTGGATTGTCTCGGGGCGGTACACTCCTGGTGAAAAATCTCACCAGAAGATGACTGTCAATCTTAGCTATCAGGAAGAAAGTTTGAGCTCGATTGACAAGACCTTGCTGAAGTTTTGGACTGTCGAAGATGTGCGCTCTCCCTCCAAAGTCCTTTCCGCTGAACAACAAAGTTGTGAAGATCATTTCACAAATAATGTGAGAAGATTGCCGTCTGGTCGTTTCGAAGTAATACTGCCGTTTAAATCAGATTCGCACCAGCTTGGGTGGTCATTTGAAGTTGCTAAACGGCGGTTTTGTCGTTGAAAACGCTTAACTCGAGATCCCGAGTTAAAGCGAATGTACTTGGAATTTATGTTAAAATATGTAGAGATGGGCCACATGTCCGAAGTGAGTCACACTATGTTATTCCGCACCAATGTGTACTACGGCCCCAAAGCACTTCGACAAAGCTGAGGGTCGTATTTGATGCTTCGTGTCGCACTTCGACACATAAGGCGTTGAATGACATTCTTATGGTCGGGCCGACCATTCAAGAAGAGCTGTTTTCGACTCTGCTTCGTTTTCGATTGCATAAATATGCATTAACGGCCGACATCAAAAAGATGTACCGCCAAGTTATGGTGCACGAGGCAGATCGAAACTATCAGCTCATAGTGTGGAGAAAAGAGCCATCAGACTCGTTGAGATTATTCAGATTAAATACTGTAACATATGGCACTGCGCCAGCGCCATTCTTGGCCATACGGTGTTTGATCCAGCTGAGCGAGATTGCGAAATCCTCGCACCCCATGGCAGCTGAGGTTATCAGGCAAGACTTCTACGTTGACGATATGTTGACTGGTGCCGCATGCGTCGAAGACCTGAAGACAATTAAGTCTGAAGTGTCGCAGATACTGCTAGGAGCAGGTTTTGAACTTGCGAAGTGGTTCTCGAATGCTCCTGGGTTCTCCGCATCAGACAGTACACCAAAGCCGATAACGATCTCCGAGACTGACGCAAACAAGACTCTAGGTGTGATTTGGTTGCCAAATGAAGACGTGTTCCAATTCCGGATCGACGATTCATTCATAGGTCTTAAAGCGACAAAACGGAACATTCTCTCGGTGACATCGCGGTTATTCGATCCGCTTAGCCTATTGAGTCTCTTAATTATAAAAGCAAAGATACTGCTTCAAGAGCTCTGGCTTCAAAAGTTGGAGTGGGACGAATCCATACCATTGAGTTTGGATACATCGTGGCAGCAATTGAAGTCAAATTTATTATTATTATTATGTGGCCATTACAACCCTTTTATCGGGTCTCAGCCTGAAGCGCGATGTGCCTCCACGCGGCTCTGTCCTGAGCGCGCCTTCGCCAGTTGGTAACACCAAGTGTGGACAGGGTTTCCATCACCTGGTCCTGCCAACTCGTTCGGGGTCGTCCTCTCCTTCGTGTCCCAACAATCATCGCATCAAACACCTTACGAGCCGGAGCATCTTCATCCATACGGGCAACGTGGCCCAGCCAGCGAAGTCTTTGAGATTTCACTCGACTGGCCACGTCAACATCGCCGTATAGCTCATACAGCTCGTGGTTGTATCGGATGCGATAAACATCGTCCACGCAGATTGGACCAAAGATTTTGCGAAGAATTTTTCTCTCGAACACTCCAAGAGCAGCTGCATCTGACTGCGTCACAGTCCAGCACTCCGCACCATATAAGAGTACTGGAAGAATGAGCGTCTTGTAGAGTGTGGTTTTGTGCGTCGAGAGAGAGCTCTACTATTAAACTGCCTACTGAGCCCAAAGTAACACCTGTTGGCAAGTGTTATTCTCCGCTTAATCTCCAGACTGACATCATTTGTGCTTGTTATAGCAGTGCCTAGGTAAATAAACTCCTTGACGGACCCAAAGCTATAGTTTTCTGCAGTCAGCTGAGAATCAAGACGCCGCGATTCTCTGCTAGAGCACACCATAAACTTTGTTTTCTCCATATTAACTGCTAGTCCTACTTTTGCTGATTCCTTTTCAATAGCCCCGAAGGCTCCTGTGACATCACGCTTGGTGCGGCCAATGATATCAATATCATCAGCGTAATCAAGGAGCTGGACACATCTGTTGGTTAATATCGTGCCCGTCCGATGTACACCGGCCTTTCTTATAATACTCTCCATTAAAATATTGAAGAGTATACAAGACAGCGAGTCACCTTGTCTGAGGCCACACTTGGTAGTAAAGGTTTCGGATTGGCCACATCCTACCTTGACAGAGCTGATGGTGTTGCTCAACGTCATTCTGCAAAGTCTAGTCAGCTTTGCTGGTATACCAAGCTCAGACATGGCGGCATATAGGCGATCTCGCCGGGGGCTATCAAATGCAGCTTTGTAGTCGACGAAGAGATGGTACGTGTCGATCTGGTTTTCGTAAGACTTCTCCAGGATTTGGCGCAAGGTGAAAATCTGGTCAACAGTGGACTTGCCAGGCCTGAACCCACACTGATAAGGTCCAATCAGTGCTTCAGCATGGGGTTTCAGTCTTTCACACAATACGCTCGTTAGGACCTTGTACGCAACTGGAAGAAGACTAATTCCGCGGTAGTTGGTGCGCACCGTGGCATCACCCTTCTTCAGGATGGGACAGATCATGCTGAGATTCCAATCTTCGGGCATGCTCTCCGTGAGCCATATCTTACTGATTAGTTGGTGCATGCTCCCTACCAACATATCACCAGCTGCCTTAAACAGTTCTGCCGGCAGGCCGTCAGCACCTGCAGACTTGTTGTTCTTAAGCCGTTGGATTGCATCCTTGACTTCGATATGACTTGGGATTGGCACTTCAATATCAGTGCCATAGATTGGGGTTCGTGGATCATAATCTTCAGAGTCTGTGCTTGAGCCAGATAACAGACTCGAAAAGTGATCCCTCCATAACCTCAGCACGACCTCTGCTTCTGTGACAAGGTTTCCATCATCGTCCCTGCACGCCACTGCACCAGACTTTAATCCTTGGGTCAGACGCTTGACCCTCTGGTAGAAGTTACGTGCTTCATTTCTGCATCTGCTGCTCTCTATGCTCTCACACTCTCGCCTTTCCTGCTCTTTCTTCTTGCGTCTGAAAAGGCGTTTTTCGTGTCTTCTTCTCAACCTGTAGACGTCCACAATAGCTCGTGTCGCCCCAGCCTGCAGTGTTCTTCTGTAGGCGGCGTCCTTTGCAGCTGTTGCGTCACGACACTCCTGATCGTACCATGGATTCCTTGTTAGAGGACGCTGGAATCCAAGCACCTCTTCTGCCGAAGCTCGCAGGGAGTGAGATATGAGCGCCCACATATCGCTTATGTCTTGAGGTATTGAAGGTGCTCGGCTTAATAGCCCCGAGACGTGAGTGGAGAATGCATTCTTCGCCTGTTGTGATTGATTTCCGATGTCCAGCCTTCTTAACGCACTTCGACGTGCAATCTTCGCCACACATAGCCGTGTGCGAATCTTAGCTGTGTAACGTGTGACTGGGGTATGTTTTTAAAAGAACAGAATTCGTGCACTTCTGGCTTGGCTCCAGCTAAGCTCGACGGATTGGGGCGGGGATCTTTCTGCTTTTAAAACATTCACACTTAACAATAAATAAGTGCACTGTGTGTCGGACAAGAGAAAAATAAATAATAGAAAATCAAATATTAAGGAAAATATTAAACGGACAAGACTTTGGCTCTTAGGAGCGAGGAACCTGATGGCGATGGATCCTCTTCTTCACCCTCCCTACCATGGCAACATAGGTCTTAAACATTGCCCCTTTTTTACAGGTAATTACCAGTAACTAGCTTTGGACAGGCATGACCTCTGGAGTACTGGCGACGGACTCCATTAATAACACTTTAGTTATTCATTTTCAAATACAAATTAATTTTTAATAATAAAAGAAATTACAAACATAAGGTTTAGAAATTGAACTCTAAATCTTCTCATAGATGAATTAAATACGTTTTTTTATCGAGAAAATGATTGCGCGAAATAAAGGTATGTCTTGGGGAAAAACAAATTTAAGAGGTAAATGGCACTTTGGACTCACCCATCGCTGCGTCGTAGAGCTCAATTGACGAGACTGGTGTAAAACTAAGTATACAATTTAAACCTTAAATTTACCCTGACATACTCGGCAATGTTAAATAATTAAATGGTGAAAATCGTTTAAAGTTCAATTTAGTTAAAGTTACAAATTCATAATAAAGATTACATAAGTTGGTTTCTTTTCAAATTAATTCGAGGTATATAAATTTCAATTCGATGTTAATTCATGAAGCAAAATAATATAAGAATATATATATATCTATATAAAGCAAATTAGTTAGATTTCCGTATATAATGTGCATAAACATACAAATAAATTCACTTCAGTTTATACACAATTTGAAGTCACCATATTCGAGATGGCCGAGTTAGAAGTCAACTTCTTGAGAGCAAAAAAAAATAACAATAAGTCTTAGTTAACTTCCAAAAACTTGATTCTATATAAACATAATATTCAGCCTAGCACAGATTTGGAAAAGGGCAGCCTGGGACTGTCTCTTGAGCGGCAGCGATAGTAATCCCTCGAAGCAAAATAAAGTTGTTGAAGTAAAGATGATAATGAAAGTGATGATCACGTATGGTAGAAATGATGATGACGTTGGGGACGAAACATCAATTATCGATGGCTGAGAAGAGGTTTCGTAGTCAATAGGCGAAGCAACCTAATTCCCTTTTAGGTGCGAGTGGAGGTACTTGCTCGTATGAGCCACTTCAATGTGTAAGCGGGAACCGCTGGCACTGGCAAAAAAAATGCACTAAATACAAAAACAAAGATAAGTATGGATTCAATCAAGAATCAAAATCCATACCTGGCCAATAATAATTATTCACATTAAGATGAAACTATTTCACTGCACAACTTTGGAATTTTGTCCCGCGTGGACTTTTCCCTTTTTATTTCAAATAATTTGTCGCTGCTGTTTACGAATTTGTTCTGTGCGCACCAAAGAGTTAGGCTGTACAAATTTAGTGAGCTCAGCTTCAGTCCAGCCAATGCCTCGAACGATTTACGAATTTACCAACAACGATCTATGATACGAAACGGTATAATCGTACGATGCGCGGGTGGTGACAAACAAGAAACGGTATAATCGTTCGATGCACGGGTGGTGACAAACGAATTTGAACACCAAAAGAGACCGCGACTACAAGAATAGAGAGGAGGGGGGGAGACGCGGTAAGCCTGCGCTGCCTCGCTATCGACCAGAAAAAAAATTATGCACAAAACAAAATGAGCAGACAAAATAGATAGGAATAACGGATCAGCAGATTTACCAGAGGAACAGCAAAGCAAACTTAACAGACTGACTTAACAGAACTCCTAACCGAATAAAAAAATTACAGAATGTATTTTAACAGAATCTGACCTAACAGAATCCAAATTAACAGTGTCGACCTAAACAACCGCTTTGGTCAAATCCGACCACTACAGCGCAGTTAAGGCTCGAAAAGTCTTAGTTTGAGAGTCCTTAACTGAAGAAGGGCAGGATTTATTATTACCAACCAATTTATGCCGTAATTTGAATGTCTTTCAAATGGTACACTCCGATTATTTTTCCAGACTCATTTTGTAATTCATAGTATGAAGGACTTAACTTGCGACGCACTCTGGCATTTTGAAAAACTGGTGCCAATTTAGCGCTAAATTTTTTACTAGCATTGCTCTGAGTAAAATTCCGAGCATAAACTTTATCGCCTTCCTTCAACTGGATGGTTCTACTACGCAGGTTATAGATTCTAGCATTAGCGTCATGAGCGGTAGATACATTATCTTTAGCTTTTCGCCGAATAATTTGTAAAACGTCATTCTGTTTCAGAGCCGTATCATCATTCAATAAGCTTAGTTTTCTCAAAAGCTCATAGTCTTGTCCATTAAGGAGCATATTTTGCCCGAAAGCCAAAAGTATGGAGAATATCCGGTACTGCTATGAACGCTGGCTCGAAGAGCTCCGCTTATTTCATTTAGATTCTTATCCCAATTAGAGTGATCTGTACCAATGTATGCACGAATGGCGGATAGAACAGACCTATTCAATCGTTCGCTCGCATTGGCCTGTGGCGAATATATTGCAGTGCATACATGCGTAATGCCAAAACGGGTTAGAAAAGACTCAAATTGAGCCGAACGAAATTGTGATCCATTGTCTGTCAGTATGACCTCGGGAACACCAAATGTATAAAAATATAATTCTGTAAAATTCACAGATTCGGTGAGAGGTAAACTTTTAAGCGGTTGCAAAAGTGAAATTTTGTATTGTGGTCTACTATGATCAATAACCCAATGTTACCGCTTTTAGATCTTGGGTACGGACCGAGTAAGTCCATGTATAGCTTTTGAAAGGGTCTCTCGGAGACCAAAGGCTTGCCCATAGGGGGTCGTAAGACGATATTCGGACTTTTAGTGGTGCGGCACACACAACACTTGGAGACATAGTTTCGAATTTGCGTTACCATACCGGGCCAGAAGAAGTATCTTTTAAGTTTCTCTATCATTTTTCCGGTGCCACAGTGTGCTCCATCAGGAGAATCATGAGCTCTATACAAAATGTCTTCTCTTAAATATTGTGGTATCCACAACTTCCACGCTTGGGCCTCTTGTGTGACGTCACCGGTTGAGTGCTGTGTTCTTTTGTACACAAAATTATCACAAATTTTAAATCTGGCAATTTAGACTGGTTTTCTTTGATCAGCTGTATAAGGTCCAGATAGTCTTGAGATTGAAACTCTTTAGATCTTAAGTCAACTATTGGGCCGCTGTCGGAAAGTTCGGAAATCATGGGTTCATTTTGCCGAGATAAAGTATCCGCCACAATATTCTTAGAGCCACTACGATGCTTAATCTCAATGCCATAACCTTGCAATGTTACCGCCCAGCGTCCTAAACGACCGGTCAGATCCTTTTGAGACATGAGCCATTTAAGAGAGGCATGATCAGTGATAACTGTAAAATTTTGGCCTTCTATGTATGCTCTAAACTTCTTAACTCCTCTTAACACTGCCAGACATTCGAGTTCCGTAACGGTGTATGATCTTTGGGCCTTGGACAATTTTTCCGACATGTATGCTATGGGCATCTCAACACCATCTAAATCTGCCTGTGCTAAAACACACCCAATGCCATAGGTACTCGCATCGCACAACAATAAGAATGGCAGGGAAAAGTCCGGAGTTTTCAAAATAGGTGCCGACGTTAATTTTTCTTTTAAGAACTTAAAAGATTTTTCCGCTTCTTCGTTCCATTCTAATGCCTTATTTTTCTTTAGCAGTTCTGTCAATGGGAAGCTGACGGTGGCATATTGCTCAACGAATCGTCGATACCAGCCAGTCAAGCCGAGGAAGCGCCTTAATTGTTTCACTGTTTTTGGAACAGGAAATTCGTTAATACTTTTTATTTTTCCTGGATCAGTTTTCAATTCCCCATAACCAATAATGAATCCTAGGTATTTTACCTCGCGCATGCAAAACTTAGACTTTCCAACATTTATGGTAATATTGGCTTTGCGCAAACACAAGGCCACTTCACGCAGCAAAACCATATGGGACTCAAAATCGTCCGATAACAGCAAAAGGTCGTCAAGATATACAAAAACTCTCGTACGAAGGTATGGCGGAATGACCTGGTCCATTAATCTGCATAATGTCTGTGGAGCGTTGCACAATCCGAATGGCATTACCTTATATTGGTAGAGTGGCCGATTCGGGACTGTGAATGCCGTATATTGCCGAGAGTTGACCTCTAGAGGTATTTGCCAAAAGGCATGTTTCATGTCCAGACTACTAATGAAACGTGCAGGGGGTAGGCGACTTAAAATGCCATCGATGTGAGGCAGAGGATAAGCATCCTTTCTGGTTACTTTATTTACCACCCTCGAATCTAGACAAAGACGAATCTTGTCTCCCCTTCTAACAATAACAGAGTTACTACTCCATGGGCTGTTGGACTCCTCGATTATTCCTAGATCCAACATACGGTCAACCTCAGAAAACATAAGTTTCTCGATTGCCGGAGATATGGGCCAATGCCTCTGTTTAACGGGTCGGGCATTGTCTACTTCAATCCTGTGTTCCAATAAATGAGTGCGACCAAGTCCTTCAATGTCAAAGGACGGTAGATCATTAATAACTTTTTGTAAATGATTGTTTTGAGAATTGGTAAGAAAATGGATTTTTGGGTCTTCTACTTCTCCTTCTGCCTCATCCTCTAATTCTGAAATGGATGGTTCTAATATTTGCTCAAGCAGTCCGAAAGCTTTCCAAAAGTCAATTCCTAGATACACATCCTGACTTAAAGTTGGAATGATATAAAATTCGATAGGATTCGTCCTATTTCGATACGAAACATTTGAAATTATTTTTTCAATGACTGCACTCTTAGAATTATTAGCAGTTCTAATATTTCC
This sequence comes from Drosophila nasuta, assembly GCF_023558535.2. Classification (NCBI taxonomy): domain Eukaryota; kingdom Metazoa; phylum Arthropoda; class Insecta; order Diptera; family Drosophilidae; genus Drosophila; species Drosophila nasuta. The sequence goes on from NW_026869398.1 coordinate 1,075,239, forward strand.
TGAGCATTTTTGAACTTTGTGCTTTTGCATAATGACGGTGGCAGCATTGCCACCAAGGCAACTTATTGATGCACCTGAATCAAGCAAAGCTACATATTTCTCATTTTCAATTTCAATATCACTATACAGACGATTGTCGGATTGCATAAAAATGGCAGAGACCAATTCTTTCCTAACCGAACGAATCTTCTTCCAAAACGACCGAATTCTCAATGTTGAACGTCTGGGTTTATTATTAACTTTCAAGTAGTCAACGTTTCCTAAAATTCGTTGATCAACTTCACTGTATTTACTAAAGCGAATATGGAATGGCTGTAGAATATCTGAAGAGCTCGCCTTTTCCTCGCTTTCTAGGTTGAATGCCGGTGTGTGTGTTTGTGACCAGGCATCCATGCTCAATGTTCTTATTGTTGAGGATGTGATAGGATGTTGTTGCCTATCACATCCTTGTGCCGGTTTTCCGACGCATTGCACGACTTACAAGTCGGCTTGTACACATTTCGGGCTCCGCAACCATAACAGAAAATTGACCTGACCTCCATGCAATTCTCAAATCTATGGCCAGGTTTATCGCAGTTCCAACAGATTAATCTCTTCCGTTTGATTTCTGATATTTCATTATCTGAAATATCATCTGTTTCAACAAGAACTTCTGCTACCTGAGATCTGTATGGTAATTTTGGTTTGGCAGGATTCGAATGGATTTGTTTAAAGAAATTTTCATGCGTGCGAATTTCTTCTCGCAGCCGGGCAATGGTCGAGATACCTAAATGCATTATTTCATATTGAAGCGAAGGCTTTGAATTTCTTATAAGAATTCTAACTAAAGCCTGTTCCGAAATGGAATTTTGGAGATGGCCTACGAAGTTTTCAATAGCAAACTGATAGTCGTCGAAATTTTCCTGCTCGGCCTGCCGCCTAGAATTAATCAAATCCCATATATCCATGTCCGAATCACTATCGCCAAATTTTTTAATGAGCTCTTCACAGAAAGTTGCCCAATTAAAACCAGGGAAAGATTTGTGAAACTTCCAAAACCATTCAGTAGCTCTATCGGCGAACAGCAAATACAGGTGGTCACACACCAATTGGTAGTTGCCGCCAAGATTTTGTACAGTCAATGAGCGAAGCCTATAAAGAAAATCTTCAACTCTCATACCTTTCCTATCTCCATTAAATTTTAATCGCCAGCTCTGTATTAGATTAGACACCTTTTCGGGAGAAATAGTAGAGGATGGCCGAAATTCCCCAACCGATTCATGGGTTTGACGGGTACCATTTCTAAAAGTGTTATAATCTGGTCAAAGATTATTTGAGACTGGAGGAGCTCTTGGTAGCTTTAAGTCCCTACCAGGAGATGGGGTTGAGTCATATTGACCGAGATTCAAATTTGCCATCTGTGCCTGCATGGCCTGTTGAATGGATGCATTCATGGCTGTTGTTAATTCTTGCAAAAGCGTATGTTGCTGTGACTGCAAATACGATCGAGCAATATCTACAACATCATTTCTATTTATGGTTTCAGGCGTAGGACTAACAGTCGGCCTAGGATCTTGCTTTGGATCCAGTAAATCATAAGATTGATCGCGCATAGCTCTCTGCATAGAACGTGTCTGCATGCCTCCTCTGGGCGTAGCTAACTTACTTTTACTCCCTCTGTTAGAAGTTGAGGCTGAGTTTTCTCCTAATTGCGAACGAGCCTCAGTGTGAGATTCTGCCTCGGTCAGTTCTACCTCTAAATTATTATTAGAGAGCGATAACTGGTTAACCGAGCATTTTAATTTGCAGATAGGACAAGAAGGTGTGTTTTGCAGTGCTGGGATCAAACAGCTATAGTGGAATTTATGCTTGCAAGGGGTGGTTGCAACGAGTTCATTTGAATTTGTTGCCTCGTGGCAAATGCCACAAAAAGGATCTTGATCTTGCATTAGTTGCACTATATCTTCAGCACTATGTCGCACCGCCATAATTAATTCTTATCGTTAAATTAAATGTTCAAATTAGTTTTTGTGTGGTTAAGTGTGTAAGTGAATTTGTGTATGTTTATGCAAATAATAATATATATATTTATTCTAATTTATAATTTATATAGAGTCCGTCACTTTCCTTTTGAGATCGATGCCATGCCAAAATTTCCTTTGAAGCCGAAAGCTAAACTATTCATAGAATTAGAAAATATTTCTGATTTGAATTGATAGTGTCATCCTACTGGTCCGGATACCGAAATTATTCCAGTATGCTGCAATTCCAAGTATAGATGTTCAGCTATCAGTCCAAAGTTTTTTTACACAAAATTATAGTCTGAAGAATGTGTGGATTTTAGTATGAGTTCGATTTGGTCGACCATTCCAGCATGACGAAATGCAGTCGCAAATTCCAATAATCGAAATCCCATCTTCACCACCAGTCAATCCCCAGTACTAGTTTATGTGGGTGTATGCAATACAAATAAGAAACTGAGACTAGAGTTTTTTGACATTAAACACAATATGAAAGAAAAGTATGGATTTAAGAATAGGTTCGACTTGGTCGATCATTCCCAAAATTATGAAAAATGATCGAGAATCCAATAGTCGAGGTCCTATCTATATCATATAAAAGTCTCACCTACTCGTTTAAATCAAAAAACCAAAATAAAATTGGGTGGATAAATAGGGAGCAAATTTCCGTGAGGCTAAACAACTTTTAGGCCCCACGTGTTGGGCGCCAATTGTGTAACGTGTGACTGGGGTATGTTTTTAAAAGAACAGAATTCGTGCACTTCTGGCTTGGCTCCAGCTAAGCTCGACGGATTGGGGCGGGGATCTTTCTGCTTTTAAAACATTCACACTTAACAATAAATAAGTGCACTGTGTGTCGGACAAGAGAAAAATAAATAATAGAAAATCAAATATTAAGGAAAATATTAAACGGACAAGACTTTGGCTCTTAGGAGCGAGGAACCTGATGGCGATGGATCCTCTTCTTCACCCTCCCTACCATGGCAACATAGGTCTTAAACATTGCCCCTTTTTACAGGTAATTACCAGTAACTAGCTTTGGACAGGCATGACCTCTGGAGTACTGGCGACGGACTCCATTAATAACACTTTAGTTATTCATTTTCAAATACAAATTAATTTTTAATAATAAAAGAAATTACAAACATAAGGTTTAGAAATTGAACTCTAAATCTTCTCATAGATGAATTAAATACGTTTTTTTTTTTATCGAGAAAATGATTGCGCGAAATAAAAGTATGTCTTGGGGAAAAACAAATTTAAGAGGTAAATGGCACTTTGGACTCACCCATCGCTGCGTCGTAGAGCTCAATTGACGAGACTGGTGTAAAACTAAGTATACAATTTAAACCTTAAATTTACCCTGACATACTCGGCAATGTTAAATAATTAAATGGTGAAAATCGTTTAAAGTTCAATTTAGTTAAAGTTACAAATTCATAATAAAGATTACATAAGTTGGTTTCTTTTCAAATTAATTCGAGGTATATAAATTTCAATTCGATGTTAATTCATGAAGCAAAATAATATAAGAATATATATATATCTATATAAAGCAAATTAGTTAGATTTCCGTATATAATGTGCATAAACATACAAATAAATTCACTTCAGTTTATACACAATTTGAAGTCACCATATTCGAGATGGCCGAGTTAGAAGTCAACTTCTTGAGAGCAAAAAAAAATAACAATAAGTCTTAGTTAACTTCCAAAAACTTGATTCTATATAAACATAATATTCAGCCTAGCACAGATTTGGAAAAGGGCAGCCTGGGACTGTCTCTTGAGCGGCAGCGATAGTAATCCCTCGAAGCAAAATAAAGTTGTTGAAGTAAAGATGATAATGAAAGTGATGATCACGTATGGTAGAAATGATGATGACGTTGGGGACGAAACATCAATTATCGATGGCTGAGAAGAGGTTTCGTAGTCAATAGGCGAAGCAACCTAATTCCCTTTTAGGTGCGAGTGGAGGTACTTGCTCGTATGAGCCACTTCAATGTGTAAGCGGGAACCGCTGGCACTGGCAAAAAAAATGCACTAAATACAAAAACAAAGATAAGTATGGATTCAATCAAGAATCAAAATCCATACCTGGCCAATAATAATTATTCACATTAAGATGAAACTATTTCACTGCACAACTTTGGAATTTTGTCCCGCGTGGACTTTTCCCTTTTTATTTCAAATAATTTGTCGCTGCTGTTTACGAATTTGTTCTGTGCGCACCAAAGAGTTAGGCTGTACTAATTTAGTGAGCTCAGCTTCAGTCCAGCCAATGCCTCGAACGATTTACGAATTTACCAACAACGATCTATGATACGAAACGGTATAATCGTACGATGCGCGGGTGGTGACAAACAAGAAACGGTATAATCGTTCGATGCACGGGTGGTGACAAACGAATTTGAACACCAAAAGAGACCGCGACTACAAGAATAGAGAGGAGGGGGGGAGACGCGGTAAGCCTGCGCTGCCTCGCTATCGACCAGAAAAAAAATTATGCACAAAACAAAATGAGCAGACAAAATAGATAGGAATAACGGATCAGCAGATTTACCAGAGGAACAGCAAAGCAAACTTAACAGACTGACTTAACAGAACTCCTAACCGAATAAAAAAAATTACAGAATGTATTTTAACAGAATCTGACCTAACAGAATCCAAATTAACAGTGTCGACCTAAACAACCGCTTTGGTCAAATCCGACCACTACAGCTGCAACAAGATAATGGTCGGAGTCGATGTTGGGACCCCGACAGGATCGTACGTCGAGTATGTTAGATGCGTGCCTTGCATCGATCACAACATGATCGATCTGATTTCTGGTCAGTCGATCGGGAGAGAGCCAAGATGCCTTATGGATGTCCAAATGACGGAATCCGGTACTACGAACTACCATATTATGCGCAGCTGCAAAGCCTATTAATCTGAGACCATTGCTCGAGGTGGTCTCATGTAGACTAAATCGCCCGACGGTGGCACCAAAGATGTCTTCTCGTCCTACCTTGGCATTAAAATCCCCGAGGAGAATTTTAATGTCATGGGAAGGACAGCGGCCATAAGCTCGGTCGAGCTCCGCATAGAAAGCGTCCTTGGTGGCATCGTCCTTTTCCTCCGTTGGGGCATGTGCGCATATCAGGCTGATGTTAAAGAATTTGGCAGTAATTCGGATCGTTGCAATTCTCTCGTTTATTGGCCGAAAGTGAGAGACTCGGCGCCGCAGCCTGGCACCTACAACGAAACCACAACCAAATTCATGCCGTTCTGGATGGCAGCTGTAGTAAATGTCACAGTTCTTCCTCTTTATGCAGCCTTGTCCTATCCATCGCATCTCCTGGATAGCAGTGATGTCAGCCCTACATTTGTTGAGGGTATCTGCTAGTTGTTGAGCAGCACCAGGTCTGTACAAAGTTCGTACGTTCCAGGTGCATACTCTCAAATCATTGTCCTTTTTACGTTTGCTATGGTCGTCAACGTTAGATCGGTTCCTTTCCGAGGCTTCTCTTGCTTCCTTCACTGAAATTGTGTTTTGCATGGGTGGATTCCAAGTCCTACGCCAAAACCTAGTTTGTAGAGTTAGGACTCTCGTCGCGCGCTTTAGTTTGCCACTCAACGGCTGTCGAGCGACAATCCAGGGAGAACCACGTGGAGGTAGTGCGTCGGCTTGAAGAAAGCAGTGACAGGAATCATGCTGGCATTCACCAAGTTGAATGCAATCAGACACTTTGACCTGTATGCTTCCCCCCATTCTCCCCAAGTCAAATTTGACAAAATATAAAAGTGCCACGATATTTGTTCACAGAGCCTACGTCACCGATAGAGATACATGGCTTCGCCGACGCCTCAATAAGAGTGTATGGGGCGTGTATTTACGTTCGTACGCAAACTGCAGAAGATTGTAAAGTATCATTACTAACCTCAAAGTCAAAAGTAGCTCCCCTCAAGACTAAGACTCTTCCTAGACTTGAGTTGTGTGCAGCTCACCTTCTTGCAGAACTCTGCCACCGCATCCGAAGGCTCATCCGATCACCAATTGAACGGACGGTTCTTTGGTCAGATTCGGAAGTCACTCTTCATTGGATCCGGTCACATCCTTCCACTCTCGCGACATTCGTGTCGAATCGAGTGGCCGAGATTCAAGAGTGGTCAGAGAGCGTGGAATGGCGTCATGTTCCAACTAAGCAGAACCCCGCAGACATTGTATCGAGATGTTGCGATGTGACTTAACTGTGTGCGTCAATGTGGTTTGGTGGTCCGTCATTCTTGATGGAACCACACGACGCATGGCCAGTTAACCACCATTTCGTCTCTGAAGAGACCCGCAATTTGGAAGTGCGCAAAGCAGCTGTTGGACTGACAGCTATAGTGGTAAAGTCAGATCTAGTGGACTCGATCGAAAGTTTTTCGTCGCACACAAGTCTGTTGAGAGTGTTCGCTTATGTGTTCCGCTTCATTCGAAGATGCAAAGACAAAACAGTTCAATTTGAACTGGTTCCAACGGCATCAGAACTAAAAGAAGCATTCAGCAAAATAGTAGAAGTAATGCAGGATTTCGAATTCAGAGTCGATATAGAAAGGGTTCGTAAGAGTACACGTGTGAGCTCGAGTCTACAACGACTCAATCCTTTCATACATGGGTATGAAGGATCTTGGTGTTCGTTTTCGTTGTTGCGAGTCGGGGGGCGACTGGTAAATGCTCCTATTTCATATGATGCCAAGTTTCCCCTCCTCTTGTCGAAGCGCTCACAATTTGCTCGTAGCTATGTGAGGTACCTTCACTTGACCAACTGTCACGCTGGTCCAAGAGCGCTCGTGAGCATCGTCAGACAGTACGATCATGCATCCGTTGCTTTAAATGCAAACCTCGGCTGCTTACGCAAATAATGGGAAATTTGCCTGCTGATCGACTCCGAGCGCTCCGCCCATTTTCAATTTGTGGCGTAGATTTTTGTGGCCCGATTGAGACAACCTATAGGATTCGCGGAAAGCCGCCGTACAAGTCGTACATAGCTTTGCTCGTCTGTTTTGCGTCAAAAGCGGTTCACTTAGAAATTGTATCCGATCTGTCAACTAATGCATTTCTAATGGCTTTCCAAAGGTTTGTTGGTCGAAGAGGATGCCTGAGCCGAGTCGGAGCAAGTCGCCATCTGGAGGAGCTGAGGAGGCGAGTCGAGGCGGTGTACCCAGGAGCGGACGGGGCGGTGCGCGTCGCAGACGAACCAGCACAGGAGGGCTGTTTAAACGGCCAATACACAAATTGGCGCCTCAGCCAATCGTATGAAGGCACAGCCGTTTATCGGGGCCGGTGTTGGCGCATTTGACAGTTATTAGTTAAGAGCATGAAGTACCAAATGAAGTTGTTAGAATTAGGGCGAAGCGAGAGCGCAATAAAGCTTTCGTTTGTTGCTCTCAGAGCGAATTCGCCTCGCTTCGCCGCTCTAGTTAAGTTAGGATTAAGGTAACTTAGCATAGATTTATAAAGACAGTTGAAAACAAGAACTTATCAGCGCGTCATCATTCTCTCCGTTTTCGTCGTTTGTACCAACAACAATTAGGTCCATTCTTTGTTCGCGAATAAAGCGGAAAATTAATATCATAAAAACTCTTGTGATTTTTCAACAATATCTATGAATTATCAAAACCACACTACATCATATTCTAGAAATTGTTTAAAAATGTTCTATATGTCTGTAAAAATATGGAAACTATCGAAAATTAATATAATACATTGCGCAAGTGGAAAGCGTTGAAAAATACTCCAAATGGTATTCCAAATGGCATCTTGCAATGAGTACCGATTATTTATTGCCATTATTTCATAGTCGTCCTGCTTAGAAAAAACAGTATATGACTAACAGAAAAGCTATGTGGTGAGAAGCTGAAAAGTACCCGAAAATGGAAATTTTAAAAATAAAATACTAAGAGTAGAGTCGTCAAAGCCCAGTTTGTCAGTCCGTATATGTTGGGTAACGTAAACAAACACAAAAATGTAGATTAAGAGGGGAACATGGAGTTTTATATCAAAATAATCTCAAGTCGACTGGAAGGTCATTTGATGACCCCATTGCACTTGCAATGGCCTCCTCGTGGTGTTACCTGGATACCGATCAAGTTTATTTATTTAATCGGTAACTAATTCGAGCGGCGACAAACAATAATAATAATTGGAGCGTGTTTGTCGTTGCAAAAACAACTCTAGCAATGTGTATACACAAACACAGGGGCAAGCTACACACGCATACAACCCACCCCAATTCTAGACAGTTTAGCATTTAGAATTAGATAATATTACTGAAATAAATAATAATTGTTTTATAACTGCTAATAATTAAAAAAAAGTATTATTTTTTATATATTTTCTAAAAAAAAATTATTGTTTTTATTTTTTTTTAATTTTTGTAGTTAGTAAAAAATTGAATAACAAATTTGGAAATAAAAAAAGTATTTATAAAAGAAAATTTAAATTTTTTAGATTGTAAGAAATTGAAAAAAATAAAATATAAATAATTTGTATTAAAAAAAAAGCTGGGACTTGGGACTTGAACCCAAGCACTACACTTGCCAACACATTACGAACATAACCAATGCTCTTTGTTTTTCATTGGCGGTAAATTGCCAATATATAGGCACAAACAGTCACTCGCCTTCCGCTTTGAAACTTTCGTCACGGCAAAAAAATTGACGTGCTGCTTGTCTGCGAGGCAATTGCACGTTGCAAAACTTCATATGTATATACATACCAATATAGGCGAGCATGTATATACATACATAGACGCAAACCTTCAAACGGAAGCACAGCGCAACGAAATGCGCTCATGCTCATCGTTTCGCATTTGATCTGCGACTGAAATGAATGTGTGACCAGCAGTGATGCCAATATTTTTTCGAAAAAAAAGGACAGATTGAGAAAAAAAAAACAGGAAAAATAGGATGGAAATATTATAAAAAGGATAGAAAAAAGGACAAAAAGTTTGTTTATAGTAATTTTATTTTGTATTATTAAGATAACAGTTTTAAGGCATCTTTAACTATTTGGAGTTACTTTTCAGGCACAGACAGTGTGTGTCAGACACTACATTTTTAATAAGGTTAGTGCACTTGGTTCTGTGCCATTTAACCTTCTTGGCGTCAAAATGTGTGTTTACTAATTCACTTAGGTGGCCCACCGGCTCAATAGCACAATTCTGGGCTATCGCAGCTTCTTGGCGACAAGTTTCTGAAGATTTGACCGGCTCGAAACAAATTTTACTTTGTTTCACTAAACTTGATATATTTTGCGTATGTTTTTTTGTCGTCATGTGCACTGTTATTTGGTCAATTTTACAGTTAATACTGCATTTGCAGTATTTGAAATAAGCCTTGTTAATGTCTGAATTATGTCAGCTAATCCAATCCAAATCGGGCTGCAGTAGCCAACAGTCCCGAAACTTTTGCTTATACATTTTTTTTTTGCATTTTTAATTTAATACAAATTTTGAAAATGTGTGTTCAGTACCGAAACAGAGAGTGCAAGTAAACCGTGAATAGAGTTTTTCGATTAATTTTTTACTAAACTGTCGATATAAGTATGGCAGCCGCGAAAAGTTGCCACCTGCTTCAAATTTTACAGCTTCTAATAAATTTAAATTGGAGCGCGAAAGCAACTATTTTAGAAAAATAAAGAATTTATATTAGATTTAAAAAAAGGACAGATTTCCGGATGAAAAATCTAAAAAAAGGTCAGATCAGGTATGCGGATGATTTTAGATACCGCCAGAAAATTAGGATGATAGCCAAAATATAAAGTTATGTACGTGTTTACCTAAAATAGTTTATGGCAACACCTATGCATATAGAATATATATTTAATTGTGTTTTAGGATGATTAGCATTTTAACTTACCAAGTGTCTTGCAGACACTTACATATGTATATCAGTACTCTCATCAGGCAACAAGCTGTACTTGGCATCACCGATATCCTCCTTTAATAACGATTGAAAGCTTGGAGCCAAAATATTTGTTATAATACTGGTGCACTTTGTTCTATGAAGCTTTAGAGCCGCCATCCTAAAAATTTGTCCCGCCCAACAATCCCAAATGGTCAATGGGGCTCACCGACGAATGCGCCGCAACATATAAAGACAATGCCGCCTTTTGCCGGCAGGTTTTTGAAGAGACAGATGGAATAAACGTTATTTTGTTCGTCTGTGAAAACACAGATGACGAAGACTTGTGCTTATTTGTCTCGGCATGCGCGTGCAAATCAGACAGTTTCGCATTAATGCTGGATTTGCAATAAACTGTCACACACGATAAAATCGATAATAATGTAAAGATCTTTTGGTATATCGATGTTTTTTACCATTGCAATGCAAAAATACTGCAAGGTTTTAAAGTGTGACATCGTAAAACATAAAAATACCGAATACCAAATGTTTTTATAAAACTAAAGTTCCGTCAGTTCTGTTTTGAAAATAGCTATAATTCCCGCTAGCCGCTAGCAATTTATCCCGCAATTTATCCAGCATTTTGCTTTTGAAAACCGTCAGATCTAGCGGGGAAATAGCTAAATTGGCAGCGCTGTGTGTGACGTACGCTGCGCTCTTCGCTCGAACTTCGAAATGAACCGAAGAGGCTCTGGGGTTCTAATCAGTGGTGTCATACCCGCTTTTTTTCCCGTCAGATTTGGATTTTTTTAAGTGTGATTGCCGGAAAAATATGAAAACAGCGGGCAGCGAGAATTCTGGCTTTTTGACCAAATTTAAGCACCTTTTTCTTTAGTTTACTTTTACTCAAATTTTAGTGATGTTTAAATTGAATTTTACAGCTGAAATGTTAAAAATATATTTCTATCGACAAAATATCGATATTTACTTGTATCAAATAACTTCCCTCAAAAGTTTGCACCTAAATTGGAGCGATTTGCATAACTAACATTGTGAAATTCGCTTGCGCTAAAACAAATTGAGGATACCAAAGGAAAGGAAGTCTACAAGCTACAAATGGTTTTGGAATTTTTTTTCTGTTTTATTTTCTTATCTGCATGCATTTACATATGCATATATAAGGTTGGCCAAAAAGTCTTGCGGTATTTCCGATAGGTGTTTTTGCAAGCACGTAGTTCTAGTTCTATTCGTCGCATCGGTTCATGCTATACCTTTTTGGGAAAGCTCTTTTCACGTGCTAACACGTGTTTGATTTATTGTTGTTTGTGTTGAGTCGTTCGTGAGTTATATCAGTCAGAAACATGGAGCAAAAAAAAGAGAAAATATGGCATATTTTACAGTACTACTACGATAAAGGCAAAAATGCAACTCATGATGCCAATAAAATTTGTGCAGTTTATGGACCCGATACAGTTTCCATTTCCACCGCACAACGATGGTTTCAACGTTTTCGTTCTGGTGCGGAGGTGGTCGAAGATGCGCCACGGTCCGCAAGGCCACACTACTTGACGCAAAAAAACATTTTTGACCGTATGGATGCATGCGAATCGCTTCTCAATCGCAACAAAATCGACCCGTTTTTGAAGCGGATGGTGACTGGCGATGAAAAGTGGATCACTTACGACAACGTGAAGCGCAAACGGTTGTGGTCGAAAAGCGGTGAAGCTGCCCAGACGGTGGCCAAGCCTGGATTGACGGCCAGGAAAGTTCTTCTGTGTGATTGGTGGGATTAGCAGGGAATCATCCACTATGAGCTGCTCCCCTATGACCAAACGCTCAATTCGGACCTGTACTTAACCGCTTGAATGCAGCACTCATGCAGAAGAGTCCATCATTGATCAACAGAGACCGAATTGTCTTTCATCAGGATAACGCCAGGCCACACACATTTTTGGTGACGCGCCAGAAGCTCCGGGAGCTCGGATGGGAGGTTCTTTTGCATCCACCGTATAGTCCGGATCTCGCACCAAGTGATTACCACCTATTTCTGTCCATGGCGAACGAGCTTGATAGTCGGAAATTGGCCACAAGAGAGTCCTGTGAAAATTGGCTCTCCGAGTTTTTTGCCAATAGAAAAGCGAGCTTCTATAAGAGGGGCATTATGAAGTTGGCATCTCGTTGGGAACTCGTCATCGAACAAAACGGCGCATATTTGACTTAAATCGCATTATTATAACCAATTTTATGAACAATTGAAAATTCAATAAAAATACCGCAAGACTTTTTGGCCAACCTTATATTTTATCTTAAAACAGAAAAAGTTCCTAAAATCAATCTTAGCTCTAAATATAGTGCTCATCCAAAGAATAACCTTTTCAGTTTATGTTTTTTTTTCACTGTAAAGATGGTCGCACGTGACATCTGTCAGAGAATTACCAATTATATTTTATATTACGTATTGAACTGAGGGTTTATAAATGAAAAACATAAACCATATTGCTTTATAAAAATAAGCTTTTTTCCTAACTTTTTTCTCTGGAATTCCGCTTTGTTTAGCTTTTTGTTTTCGCTGATCCAGCATTTTTTGCTTAAAAAAAATGACACCACTGGTTCTAATCGCATCGTTCGGCTTTTTTGGGGTCGCAATAATGCTGTTGCGAGTGATAGGTTTGTTTCAAGAGTTAAAGCATCTACATATGTATTATATGGTTAATGTTAGAACTTGCCAACCAATTCTTTCGTTCACTTTTTATTTTTTATACAGTACCTGGAATTGGCAATGTGTTTAATGATATCAGACACTTTGCTCTGTACGTGTTGCTGCAGATGCAGGGCGATACTCAGGCAGCAGCACTGGCATAGCACTAATCTTTTTGTTAGTTTTAAACCACAGCGACCGGCACGAATCGCTTTTGGTTTTTTTTTTTAGAGATTCACTGGCGTAACAACAACAACAATTTGTGTTTACCCCGGAGGCGACATTAAAAATCACAAGAGTTTTTGTGATATGTTTACAAAACGAAAACGAAAGATGAAAATTATATTTCAAAATGTAAACTCTCCTCACCCTTCCTTGAAAATCACAACCATCCTACCTTGGCACTGGTGCTTAAGCTAGCTTATATTTTTCGGACACTACCTTACAGCACTAGACAGTTATTACTAAAGCTTTCACTGATTAATTACTCTCTTACTGACTTTAAAACCATGCAGGCTTTACTATTACCCACCATCTTAATCGATTCTTCGGAGTTTGCTGTTCCGGCCAGCACCACTTACAATTGGTTTCCCTTTCCATTTCTAGTAGAACTACTAACTAAGATAGGCATATATTCTTTCGTATTATGTGCGCACATTACAATAATGTCCACGCTACCCATAGGGTAGAAGGGTATTATAACTTTGTGCCGGCAGGAAATGTATGTAACAGGTAGAACGAGGCATCTCCGACCCTATAAAGTATATATATTCTTGATCAGCGTCAACAGCCGAGACGATCTAGCCACGTCCGTCTGTCTGTCTGTCCGTCCGTCCGTATGAAACACTGGATCTCAGAGATTATAAGAGATAGAGCTATAATTTTCGACACAATTTGTTATGTTTCCACGCAGATCAAGTTTGTTTCAAATTTTTATCACGCCCACTTTCGCCCCCGAAAATCAAAAAAATCGAATAACAAGCGTAATTTTAAAGCTAAAGTTGCGAATTTTGATACATACAGTAATTACAATAGTAGGTATGATTCCTGAAAATTTGGTTGCGATCAGATAAAAATTGTTATTAAGGAAATACTTTTGAATGGGCAAAAACACCTAGTTGCTTTGGCCCTAGTTGCTTTGGCCGCCAATCTGGTACATTGTGCCGTCTATGGTATATTTTGAATGCAGTACTATATCGATATACCAAATATACCATTTGATACATTTTTAGTATTTTTGTAGTATATTCGGTATATTTTGAGAAAAATACCGCAAAATATATTTCTTTTATTCAAAATGGGTAGCGGGTATCTTACAGTCAAGTACACTCGACTGTAGCTTTCTTACTTGTTTTTATATGAATTAGTTGTATATGGGTAATTCCATGGCGAAATTTGTCCCGTGCGAGACTTTTTGCAGTGCACTGCAGTGAAAATAACATAAACTGAAACAATTTTAAAAATAAGTGAATGTTATTCTTAAAGCTCTAGATAAGCACTATATTTACAGCTAAGATTGATTTTAGGAACTTGATCTGTTTCCCGATAAAATATATAATTTCGTTCTTTTTTTTTGGTTTCGCGTACGAATTGGTTAATTTTTGCAATTATCACAACAGAGAACAAAACAAAAAGAAAATACCAAAACCATTCTTAGCTCTAATTAAAGTTATCTAGAGCTATAAAAATAAACATGTCTTATTTTCAAAATTGTTTCAGTTTATGTTATTTTCAATGTAAAGAGTCTCGCACGGGACAAATTCCGTCATGGAATTACCCATATGTTATGGGGCATTCTTACATCGAGACTGATTATATGTACATACATATATCGACAGCTTCTCTTTTTTGGTTTCACCAGAGAGCGGACAGCATGCATGTTGTCATTGCTAATAATTTGGAACTGGGTTGTTGGAACGCAGCTGCAGTTATCAAGCGTATGATATATCGCGCAAAATAACTCTTGCTAGACCGTTTAAAGGTACTGCCGTTAGTACTTCAATTTCAAACAGAATAATGCACGGTATTTTTATGAGTTCTCTTGATTGAAATGGTTCAATGTCAATGGTATCTTGAAAATAATATTGCTTACTCAATTGAGTGCACAAAATTATTGGAATTTCGCACTTAAAATTTATCTTACACCATCTATAAATTTAGAAATTCAAAGTAAACAGAGAAATATTCTCGAACTTTGGAGACCTTACTCGCTTGTAGCTAATTTAGCTCAACACGCTATTACGGATTTTTAAAAGGACGCGCTTTTTATTACTTTTTCAAAGATATTTTTGACAATTTTAATGTTTTGGGAGATATCATATCAATCAAATTTTTCAAAGTTGTCTCTACAGAACGAATATTTTTCGGTGTTGCTAAGTAAACTAAACTTGTTTTCATCAAAGGTACGTTAATTCTTAGTCAAAACAAGTTTTCAATTTTTGAATGCATGACAGTCACTCGTTAGAGCACCCAAAGTCGCAAATCGTTTTAGGCGTACTATTTATCGAAAATATTTTACAGGAACTTTTACAAACAAATGTCTTAATCAACTCGAAAACGTTTCAAATTGTAGGATTTGACTGACGATTTGAGAATCAATCAAGTGACGGTGATGGCGATGGGTTAGATTAGGAAATTGCACTAGTCGAGGCACTAAATGATATTTCCGATGTGAATGTCGCCCTTGACACTAACTTTGTTGGAAAGTCAGGGTCCAGAGTCTATGAAATAGAAATCAAAAAGAGATCGACCGCCTTTGCCATCTTTTAAATATGGATCGCCTATACCTTTGCCCGTGATGGCTTCAATGGTTTGGGTATTCTTAAAATTATATTCAACTATCTAGTTTAATATATTTAAGTTTAGAATCAATCAGGGGTGCAACAGAAAACGCTTCCGCTCAATTCCATTCCGTGGTGTTACAGGTGGCGTAAGGGCTGCCAGCTTTTCGATTGAAATTTTCAAAGTGAAGGTCAGCGATGCTAAAATGAAAATTATATGGTGTCACAAATCGATGTAGTTGCATAATAATGACATTGCTTTTCTAAGATGCCTGCTGAAATAATAAAACTGGTATTTCTTTCTTTTTTCGAATTGTTTCTAAATGCGCATGAAAGCAAACGAATTGACACGTTGCATACATCAATTGATAAAATTAATTTTAATTTATAATTTATTTTTCTGCTAATAGCTTGCGACGCTAACCCTTAGCCATTGCCGCCTCTAAGTGCGGTGATATTAAAGATAGTAAAACATCATAATAAGCGAGAGAGTACTGATGCTGTATATACATTTGCATATACATATATGTACAACGTTTGCTGTTTAGGAGTACTTTTAATAAGGAAATTTAGAAGAAAACATAATTAAAAGTTAACTAAGTATACAGATGAAATTACGAAAAGTAGTGTGCATCTAATGCATTAAAATTAATTTCTTGCGAAGGAATGAACTTGTTCGCAATTGTTATTTGTTTATTTGGAAATTAAATTTATTTACTTCTTATCGATATAAAAAAACCAAACTATGTAACGTCAAGAATATTCACTTCCATTACCACTGAAGAGTTTCGGAAATATTAAATCCATCACTATTAACTGAATAAAAATTAGAATACCATTTTCGAAATTTTTTAACAGAGGAATCTTCCACGATCAGCTGAGGATTACCACGATAAATCTTATGGTCCCATATATTCATGTCTCGCTCAAACTAAAATTACATAAATAAGATTCATATTTTGAACAGCGCCGAAAAATCAACATACCATTATGCTCTCGCCACATATGAGGATCTTCACGATAGGTGCCATTAAACGGGGAGCATAGAATCGGTGAACCACTTTCTGTAACAAAGGCTCTACGGGTGTTATGGTCTGAAATATTTGAAAACTTCCAAAAATGGGAGAGTGAAGAAAGAGATGAACATATGACGGGCCGAGCTGGAAGCAGACATACAAAAATTAAAATTCGTTAAATGGGCAGATCGAAAATATATATTTACTTGTTTTCCCGTGACATTTATTTTAAAAAAATTTAAATTTGTTGAACAAGACAATATAATGACACAGTTTAACTTCAGCAATATGTTTATCTTCTGTTGCACTCCAACTGTAATGCAAAAATAAAAATGATCTTATATATAAAAATACCAAATATTTATAGAATAAGCAAAGTTAAAGATCTTTATTATAAATGTATATATCATTAAATTGTTAGTGATGGATTGGCGCAGATTTTCCTAAAAATATCAGAGGGGGGTTTAGTATGACCGCTAGCGAAAAAGTGTAATTCGACAGACGATGTACCCGACGTATGTACTTGCACAGCTTCATATTGTCAAAACTTGTGTTAGTAATATTGGGCCCCTCGGTCTGTGCAGCTTTTCTGATTTCAAAATGCCCATTGCGTTTCACTTTTATTACCTCGTATGGACCAAGGTAATTATTGTCTAATTTCTTCCCAGCAAGGAATTGTGTTCGCTTCACAGCAATTATCGTAAGTCACCTTCTTTGTAGCCATTATCTTGTTTACGCTTTCTGTCATACGGCTTTTATTGCACAGTTTCCTGCAATTCAGCAGACGCAGTTGCTCAGCTACCTCGACAGCAGTGCCCCGCAAATTCTGATCGAACAAATCAAATATTTGCACCGTTCGCTCTTCTCTGTGTGTAACACTTCCAGCACTGTCGAAAGCTCCGCATTTTTGGCCCATAAATTAGCATTGACCACCCGTATGGCCTCGACTAGCGTCTCCAAGTCGGCGATCTTTTGTGCATCTTTGCGTGCGTGCTGCTCCTTGTGCTGCAGCGCGGTGTTTGTGATCTCCAATCGCTCTTGCAGCTCCTTCATGGCCACCTCGTTGTCGCTGCTCTGTTGTTGCTGTTCCAGCTGCAACTTGGCTAAGTCTTGCTGCAATTTTTACTCACACTTATGCGCCTCTACCTGTAGATTCTCGCAGTACGCCGCTTCACTCAATTGGGCCTCGCTCATGCTTGATTGACTCGTTTGAAGTTGTTAACGCGCCTTCTGCGGCACACGCTGTTGAATACACTGAACATCGTCTACAGTTACGGCTCGCCCAATGGATATATGTACATTTATTGAGCCCACTTCAGGCAAGCATTTGTAAACGGAGTATTTCACAATAGACACATCGGCCCCTCTATCAACGAGGTATGATACCTCAACTTCGTTTAGTTTTATAATTTTTAGGTACCTATCCGCTTTAATAACTTGAACGGCTTTTATAGCGTTCGGACAATTTAACGAGATATGCCCATCTTCTTGACATTTGAAGCACTTTGTTTTTGCTACGCAGTCTTTACGCACAATTAAACCAACAAGATTGTTTTTTAGCGTTCTGATTACGCTTTCTTTCTTTCTTATAGTCGTTTTAGTTTTCAACTTGTTTTATACACTCATAAACGCAGTATTTTTCTTTTACTTCCTTAAATGTTTTGCAACCGTACATGTTATATTTAAACTCATTGGGAATATTTAAGTCCTTTACTATATAGCGAATAATTGACTTTGTTTCGACGTTATCCAATGCAGCAACTTTTCTCATCTGCTATATATATTCTTGGAAACTTTCAATATCTTGTTTCTTCCTCTCATTCAGCTTTGTACCTCTGCACTTTCGTATTCTCTTTTGAACTCCTTTGACAACTTGGTTTTTAGTCCTTCATAATTGCTGACAAACTCGGTTTCGATCGCGATATACGTATTTTTGTTTCTCGCTCAACTCGAAGTTATTAAGCCAATATTCCACTGGCACTAACTCTCCACCAAAATCTGGCACAACTTTGGAAAAACCTTCTACCGACACTTTTGGCTCTTGCCGGTCTGTCTCATCCGCTTGTATTTTTAAGTTCAACAATTGTATTATTTGTTGCAAATTCTCTTGATTTTGTTCAATTATCTGCTTCATTTTCGCCAGTTCGATTTTACTTTTTGTCTTTGTGCTATTGCTGGCAACTTCCAATTGTTCTTTCTTTCCTTCTTGTTTCTTCTCTGTGTTTGCTGCACTATTTCTCACAAGTTCCAACGATTTGATTTGCACTTCTTCGGTCTTCACTGTTTTTCTGCTTCGCAGCATATATAATATGTCTGTCCTTTTTCAACTTTAGTTTTTTATACTACAGATGTCTTTCTCATTATTCAAATGCACACGTCCACGAGAAAAACAAAGGTGCTAAAAACAACGTTAAATAGAAAATAAAACGTTCAAATTTTGTTGAAAACAGTTGCTATAACAAAACAAAGGTCGAAAGTTCTATAAAATATTGGAAAACAGATAAATACCTGTTGATAACATATATACCATGTAAAATGTAATGTGAAATTAACAAATTTTTAGCCAAAGTAGCTATGATCCCTAGTAAGTAGGCGTTTTTGCCCATACAAAAGTATTTACTCAATAACTTCTATAATTTTTATGTTATAACAATCAAATTTGCAGGATTCTTAAATACCATTGTTACTATTGTATGTATTAAAAATCACTCTATATTTGTTCTTTGATTTTTGTCGATTTCCGGGGGTGAAAGTTGTCGTGGCAAAAAATATTGCTCTATCGCTTATGATCTCTAAGATTCAGTCTTTCATACGGACAGACGGGCATGGCTACATCGTATCAGCTCTTGGCGGTAATTAAGAATATATATACTTTATAAGCTCAGAGATGCCTCCTTCTGACTATTACATGCATAAATATAATCAGAACTACAATATTTATCACTTCGTAAAATTTTATTACGATCTGACAAAATATTTTAAATTTATTTAACATTTTTGTATGCTTTGGTTGACAAACTAGATATTTTCACTCTATGGTATATTTTGAGTGTATTCAGTATATTAAAATATTTTTTCGTATGTTAGTGTGATATTTTTTTAAGAATAATACCATAAGACTTATTTAGCCCAAAGTAATATTAATAATACCAAAAATTATTAGTATTACAACAAAACCGAGATTTCATATTGAGGCATCAACCTTCGTCCTTCCGCAGAGAATCTGCTTTCATTCATCGTACCGCAGACTTTTTTACAAGGTGTGAAATCAATATTCTCATCGATGCGGATATTCTTCCGCGGACACTCTTTGGGTAAGAGACATTCTCACTGGCACCGTCTCAATGAGTGTGCCAAAATCCGCTTGCTTGCGCGTGGGTGAAAGACTCGATGAAGGCCGGATAAAGCCTGAATGATATCCTTCATTCAGGGCACTTCTTTTTCTTTTCCTTAAACTGTGACATTTTGCTGCTATAATATACATTCGCGGCCTCGGTGGAATTAAGGAACAGGGATCTACAAACGTATCGAGACAGCACAGTGCGTTGCTACTCACCTCCTCATGACAAAGACTAGGATAGCTCCAGTCTAGCTATTATCAATCCCTCGCTTGGGTGCAGTTCTGACGGCTGATTTCGTGTGGTTGCATACACCACATTGGCTTTCTATTCAGCTCTTTCAATAGCCCATTTCAGTGTGTCCAATTCCGCAGACTATACCTGAGCAGCGCAATACGTGCAACGGAGTACCCGCAGCAAGTTCTGGGACCTCCACAGAGAACTGCGTACTTGTATTTACGTGTTCCGTTTCATGAATGGGTGTCGGAAACTGCTCACTTCAAGCTCAGTCGAGAGCAGCTCCAACTAATTATCGCCATGCAGGTATTTCCCACGGAGAACCACTGCTTCAGATCCAACTTTCAGCCATATTCGAAATATGAATCCAAACTAGTCAATTTCATTACGCGGTACCACAGCTCATTCAACAGACAAATTTTGACCCGAATGATTCAATCAACTTTTGCGCTTAAGTGCTGTCATTTATTCGATGAAGATGAGTCAAGGTCAACGCTGTCAGATTTTCAAAGTGAAATTGATGAAGGTGCTAAAAAAAAACTGTGTGGAATTTTTTCTTTTATATTGACCTAAAAAATATTATACTTTTGTCATGTGACATCGCGTTAGAATCCTGATTTCACTTAAATACTGCAATACTCACGAAGGGTTGCCAGAAATTGGTAAACAGCTTTTGATGCTATTAAATAACTTTTTTCCCGATAACCGGCCAATTTATTATAACTGATTTTTTATCAATTAATTTAGTAAATAAATAAACTTATATATAATTCTGGCTAGAGTGACTTTTGTTCAAGGAGATATGAATTTATAAAAGTTGAAGAAATGATTATTATCAATTATTATTTTTACGTACCTTGCTTTCCAATCATGACGCGCAAAATTAGTTAAGAAATTTTCTTTAGCATCAATACATCCAGACATAAAGCTTTTTTTATGTATTGCTGCAAAATGAGCCAAATCAGCACCATTCTCTGGTATTTCTTGAATGTGACAGTTTACATAAAATTCATTGCGACCTTGATAAACAAATTGTTTCGTTTGAAGTTCATCAGAAATTGGAATAGTCCATGGCTGTTCCAAATCTTCCACATTATACCAAATAAATATATGATCATTAACTTCTGTGGATATCCATTTCTTTACTTTAATAGCTGAAGGAACTAAAATGTGGAGAACATATGTATATATTGAAAAATAATGAAAATGTATTTTGAAAATGCAGCACATACCACACGAACTGTAAGGAATATTTGTGCATCTTCCATCGATACCTCTAAAACTCCATTTATGAAAAGGGCACTCGATGTTATCCCCAACAACTCGACCGCTAAGACCCATATTAGCTCCCAAATGCGGGCAATAAGTATCAAGAACGTAAACTTTATGCGCTTGTGTTCGGTAGACTGCGAAATGCTGCCCCAAACATGAAATATACATTGATTTTCCGGCACTAAGCATAGAAGATTCCAGAACTCCATACCATCCATTGGGATAGGGAGGTGGCAGATCCTTAGTTTTAGCTGATCGATTATTTTTGAGTCGGTTTATCGCCATTTTTTTGTTAATATTTCTGATGTTTTTTTCAGTTTTTAAAATTTGACAATCAGGAATTCTATCTAAATGCTTGAAAAAAGATTTAGTAAAGAAGTGATGCGAGTTAACTACTTTAATGATTTTTTCAGAGGAATCTATTTCAAATATAGTGAAATACATATGTATGAGTAAAAACACTAACATTTAATCGCAAAAACATTTTGTGACATACTATATATACAAAACATATGCGCTTACTGTACGTTACTTAAGTAAGCCCCATTTGGCATATAAATAAAATAAAAAACAAGTAAGAAAGCTACAGTCGAGTGTGCTCGACTGTGAGATACCCGCTACCCATTTTTAATAAAGGCAAAATATTGCGGTATTATTTTCAAAATATACCGAAAATACTAAAAAAAACAAAAATATACCAAATGGTATATGTGGTATATCGGTGTAGTACCGCACTCAAAATATACCTTAGACGGCACATTATACCAGATTGTCACCCAAAGCAACTCAGACCCCTAGTAAGTAGGCGGTTTGCCCATACAAAAGCATTTCTTTAATAACTTCCAAAATTTTTATCTGATCGCAACCAAGTTCTCAGAAATCATAACTACTATAGTTATTATTGTATATACCAAAATTCGCAACTCTAGCTTTTAAATTACGCTTGTTATTCGATTTTTTTGATTTGCGGGGGCGGAAGTGGGCGTGGCAAAAATTTGAAACAAACTTGATCTGCGTGCAAACATAACAAATGCTGTCGAAAAAAAATTATAGCTCTATCTCTTATAGTCTCTGAGATCTAGGTGTTCATACGGACGGACGGACAGACACACAGACGGACATGGCTAGATCGTCTCGGTTGTTGACGCTGATCAAGAATATATATACTTTGTAGGGTCGGAGATGTCTCCTTCTACCTGTTACATACATTTTCTGCCGGCACAAAGTTATAATACCCTTCTACCCTATGGGTAGCGGGTATAAAAAATAATAATTTATTAGTTAACATCGGCCAATATATTCAACGTTTGCGTAGCTAGTGGCGATTGAAGTTTAATCTATATTATGAGTTGATTTATTAACTTACTTAAACCCAAACGAATTCGAATTTTCATAATAAATAAGCATACATATCAACAAGTAAGCATACATTTAAAACAAAACGCTGTTGTGATTGCACATGTTATGTTATGTTTATGAGTAATGGTCAACATATGTTAGTATGTAAATTTTGGAAGTTATTAAAGAAATATTTTTATGTGGGCAAAAACTACTTACTAGAGATATTAGTTGCTTTTGCTGACAATCTGGTATATTTTGCAATTCATAGTATATTTTGAATGTAGTACTGTATTAATATACCTAAAAGAGCCTTTGGTATATTTTAGTATTTTTGTAATATATACATATATTAATTTTGCTACTTGTCACTACCCCCTGTGTATGATGATTCCTGCACTTCTCTTAAGTGATAGAGATTGTATTTTGGCCGGATATTTGCATGTTTTTTTACTATTTAAGGACCTTAAGAAATAACGGGCACCATCTAACAACTTAAGCACGACAAATGGCCCCTCGAGCTTAGGATCTAATTCATGCTGATCATTTTATACTATTTGAGCCCATTGCTGATGAACTCTTTCCTTTTTATATTGAGCACTCTTAACAAAATTTTCATTCGATTTTTATTCTGCATTTCTAGAATTGACTTGATTTTCATTATTTATAGCCAAGTGGCCTTCCTTCTGTAGCTATCAATAGCTTTAGTGCGCTGAACTTTGCCACTCGGTTAGTTGTGCAAGTCAGGACCAACTGAACCTCTTGTAAAGCTTCCTGTCATGAACGCTCACTTGTTTCCACTGCTGTCAACAAACTCTTCCACGTGCTCATAACACGCTCAACTTGACCGATAGCTTGACAGGCACCTGTCGCTATTAAGTCAAAATCAATTCTATTTGTCTTACAAATCTTTTGAAATTCGCTATTTGCAAAACTTCTTCCCTGATATGCAATAACTCGAATCGGTACTCCAAAAAGTGATATGTCTAATACCTAAATTAAAAGTTGCTATAAATAAACAAACTTGTGAAGGCATCTATTTATACTATGACATACTACTTTATACCATTCCTTTAACTTAGTTTGCCACTAATATCAATGTAAAATGTGTGCTATGATATCTCTATCTTAGGTATTGTATGCAATTCCATTAGCATATTGCCTGACAGTGGCTTATACATTTTACAAGTCATACAATTTTAACAAATTTCCTTTATATTTTCATACCAATATTGTCTTTAAACTTTGTCTAGAGTTTTCTGCCAGCCCAAGTGCCTTATTGCCTCATGCCCATGGTTAATTACGAACAACCTAAATGTGCTTGGTACTATAGGTAAACACTTGGTTTTGCCATTTCTCTGAATCATGCGATAGAGCAACCTATTCAACCCTGAAATAATTGCTATCAAACTCTCATCGCGTTGCTGTTCTGATTTTCAATCAAATGACTGCATATATGCCAACTATAGTACCTAATTACAATTTGTGTGTACCACAAATTTTCTTCCACTGAGATTATATACCGCTAAAGTTTTTAATTGGTATGAGTAATATTTTGATTCTAAAGGCAATGTGCATTTGCTAAAATATTCTACTACTCTACGTTTACCATCTATTCTATGTAAAAGCTGGCACCGCTTGGCGCTTGTATATGTATGCAATTCAATTGGGTATTGAGGATCGAACAGGGTTAGTACCAGTTCACTTATGAGTATACGAGTTATCTATCGACGAATTG
This sequence comes from Drosophila nasuta, assembly GCF_023558535.2. Taxonomy (NCBI): domain Eukaryota; kingdom Metazoa; phylum Arthropoda; class Insecta; order Diptera; family Drosophilidae; genus Drosophila; species Drosophila nasuta. The sequence goes on from NW_026869398.1 coordinate 1,099,527, forward strand.
GCTCGTGTTCCTTCTTCCAAACACACTTGTTTAGTTTTGAAACCAATTGATAAATTGTTTTCATTTGCTCGGAAAACCCAAATATCTTAAATATGATCCAAGCCTCAATTGTTTTGAAGTGTTAGGCTTGGATAAAACGGACAAGGCTTCGAGAATTTGGATTTAACTCTCCGTCTTCTACAAAAAAAACCCCTGTGCGCAGAAAGTCACACTTTTCTACATTAAGAGAAAAAAAATTGACAAAACATTTAACATATTTTTCAATCTGTCAAATGCCTCCTCCTTATTTGCAACAACTAACACATCATCAGTGTACTCCATCTGCTGCATAGGAATTTGCTAAGTTACCAAAAACACGAACAATTGCACGCTGAGAGACCGATGACTCGTTTTTTAGTCCAAATGGAATAATAATTAATAATGAACAACAAAAAAGAGATTTTTAAATATGCATAAAGGCAGCTTCTACAACTCACAAGGATTTTTTCTGGGCTCTGAATTCTGTGGTTCTGTGATTTCCCAAATCACTAGTGGATTTCATTGATACCCCTGATAGTCTTGACACTCCACAATAAATGCCTCAGATGCTTTCTTCTTATTTATTTATTTCAATTATCTTTATTGATGCTTATCTTCTCTTTGCCGATATGAGTGCGGAATAATAGGTTGTCGATTTTTTCACTGGAACTGCTGATTTGATATCCACATACATTCCAGTATTGGTGATTCGATGTGCTTTAAAATTTGTTTGTGCTGGGAACTGCGGAACGAAAACGCCTCCAAAATTTTGCACTGCACTATGGTCTAAAAGCCCATATTTTTGGCATAAACTCTAAAAAATGGACATAAGATTCTAAAAATTTGCACAAATATCTGGGAGAGAAAGATATAATTTCGAACAAAATTTTGTGTCAATTTGACCACGCCTTCCCCACGCCCCCATATAACCGTCCATATGAAACACTGGATCTCAGAGACTACAAGAGATAGAGCTAAAATTTTTTTTCGGCAGCAAACGTAACAAACGTTTGCACGCAGATCAAGTTTGTTTAAAATTTTTGCCACGCCCACTTCCGCCCCCTCAAATCAAAAAAATCGAATAAAAAGCGTAATTTTAAAGCTAGTTGCGAATTTAGGCATATACAATAATTACTATAGTAGTTATGATTTCTGACAATTTGGATGCGATCAGATAAAAATTGTCAAAGTTATTAAAGAAATACTTTGAGCAGCGCTGCATGAGAAAACTCATAAACACCTGGAACATGTATTGTTATTTCAAAAAGGGGCAAAAACGGGCAAAAAACCATTACTAAAAATGGATTCTATAGAGATTTGTTAAAAATATTACGTTTTTACCTTTAAGGCACTTGGAGGCACTTAAAAGAAAAGCTTCACAGAACACATGTACTTTTGTTAGAATAAGCTAGAACAACACATTTGCAACACATTAGACAAAACAACACAAACATTTAGAAATATAGAAAAACGTTTAGTAACTATTAATTTACATACCTTGACCTTTATTTTCCATTTACACACTTTTAACTTTTAGTATTTTGTTCAATTGATTTACGAGCTGCAAGTCGTCAAAATTTTCGCGGGTTTTTTGTCTAAAACAAAACGACACTGAACAGCTGACTTTAAAAGCGCGCAAAAAATTAGGGGTATTCCCAAAAAATCTAATCAAATCAAAAAAAAATTAAACATTATTTCACAAAAAAAAACAAGTAAGAAAGTTATAGTCGAGTGTGCTCGCCTGTGAGATACCCGCTACCCATTTTTAATAAGGGCCAAATATTGCGGTATTATTTTCAAAATATACAGAAAATACTAAAAAAAATACTAAAAATATACCAAATGATATGTTTGGTATATCGATACAGGACACCATTCAAAATATACCACAGACGGCACAATGTACCAGATTGTCGCCCAAAACAACTAAAAGCCCTAGTAAGTAGGCGTTTTTGCCCATACAAAAGTATTTCTTTAATAACTTCCACAATTTTTATCTGATCGCAACTAAATTTTCAGAAATCATAACTACTATTGTAATTATAATATATACCAAAATTCACAACTCTAGCTTTAAGATTGTGTTATTCGATTTTTTTGATTTGCGGGGGCGGAAGTGGGCGTGGCAAAAATTTGAAACAAACCTGATCTGCGTGCAAACATAACAAATGCTATCGAAAAAAAATTATAGCTCTATCTCTTATAGTCTCTGAGATCTAGGTGTTCATACGGACAGACACACAGACGGACAGACGGACATGGCTATATCGTCTCGGCTGTTGACGCTGATCAAGAATATATATACTTTATAGGGTCGGAGATGCCTCCTTCTACCTGTTACATACATTTCCTGCCGGCACAAAGTTATAATACCCTTCTACCCTATGGATAGCGGGTATAAAAAATCGTTTATGCCAAAAATTTGGGCTTTTGGACCATAGTGCACTGGCGTTTTTTGGAGTTGCTATTGACTTCTTCTTCCTGGTATAAGATCAGCAAACAATTATGTACTTTAACACTACTATCATGCAATCAAATGCAAACATAGTTGTTCTTGAGATTTGCTTTTGATTTTGCAATGCAGATGGACATTTACTCTAATCTGTGAGTGCGTATGTACATATAACGTACAAAACCAGCGCATATAAATTTTGCGATTCGTTTAATACAATATAAATCCAATAATAATATGTATAAACATCGAATTATTTGTGTTTGTTGAAGCAAAATATGCTTAAAAAATGTTGTTGTGGTCAGTGTTTTTTTTTTTTGCTGACTGCAAACCACATGTTAGTAAAACCCAACTCCAGCAATTCATATTTAATCTAATTGGAGTAATTGATTTTCGTGCAGCAGAAAATCCAGAGACTGAAATTCTCCAAAACAAAAAAGGAGAATCCAGGTACAGTTGACAAGCAATCACAAACAAATTTATTTGCACACAATATTTCAAAAATCAAAACGTAGCAACTAAAGCTTATCGATACATGTACATACATATGTATGTATGTTTACAATCTTAAACATTTTCAATTTATTTGAAATACATATTGGTATTTGTAAGAATTTGTCATTTGTTACAAAATTTTAATAAAAATGAATAGTACGATAGCAACCGAAAATAAATCGTGTTATCGTAGATTTTTTTTATTTAAAATTTTTTATTATTATGGAAATTTTTTTGACTGAATTCAACTTACCTTTGTCCAGTTAAGAGGCACAAAAAATATCCAGTAACATAAAATTATCAAGCTAAGTACACTTACTATTAGAAAACAATTTAAGTAATGTTGTAAACTTATCACCATCCACTGATCATCTTTGATGAATGAATTCACTTTAAACAGTACTAAAAGAAAGGAATCATGAAGAAAATGCGTCATATTTATAAATTTAACTACACAACAAAATTCGGTCGGAATACTATAAAAGTTCGGCTCTCACAATATGTACATATATGGATTTATTAAAGTCAATTCTCGATTGATTGTGTTGGTTTTTATACGATTGGTTGACTCTATATGCAATAATGCAAACCAGTAACGAATGTCGTATTTAAAACATTTATTTGCAAGTATAATATGTATGTATTTGTATTTGTATTTGACGATTACTTTTTACAAGGTTTAAATGTATGTACATATTTAATTGATTGAAGGGTACTTGGATCTAGATATACTCAGAAAATATCTCCACGTAAAAATACCAAAAGTATGTACATATGTACATATATGTATAAAGAGAGATTGGTGAAGAGTAAAACCTTCCGATGCCTTATTCTATTAGCGCTTGAGTAAAAGACAGGAGCGCACAGTGGGCGATTTGGTCTCGCTAGCGGCATTTAATTCAAAATTTCAAATATTTCACATATCGATAGCAGATGCTTTGATTAGATTTTTAAAAGCTTTTTAAAAGCTCTACGATCAGCTGATCATCAGCTGTGAACGGTCAAACACACCATATGATTTTGCAAAGAGCTTTACACAATTTTTTCTCTTTGCGCGCATTGAATTTGAGTTCCTCGGAAATTTACAATTTTTAGTGAATTTGTTAGAAGTTTGGTTTTTTATTATATTCAAGGTATGTATTCTCAAAAAAAATCAATGTTTGTGACCGGTCTATAAATGTGTAGCTCATAAAACGTAGTGGTAATTCAGTGTATTAACAACTAGCCCGGATTAGCGTACACCTGTCTTTCGTGGAGTAGAACTTACCTGATTCAACTGGATTCAGTCTAACTCTTTTATTAGCCGAAAGTGTGAGTCAGTGGCGTCCAAAATGTGTAATATCAACTGCTATTACCTGGTAGCCTTCAAACTATGGTACTTTTTAGGCACAGTGTTAGTACCAAAAAGGGATCTTTTTTTAGTATGACACTCAGAAGTCATCCCATTTTTCCCACCATCCCATCATTTTTTAGATAAAGTTTATATATGAAATATGTTAATTGGAGTTCAAATAAAATACAAGTACAACAAAATTTAAAATTAAAAAAAAAAATTAAAAAAAAAAAATTTTTACTTAAAAAATTCTATGATTTTTCTCAAATCAGTGAACAAAACCGACTGAAGACATGTATTTTAGTTTAGAAGTTATTAATTAAATGCCGCTAGCGAGACCAAATCGCCCACTGTGGAGCGGGAATGTATGTTGGCGAACATTTTTGTGTCGCACTTTGGCGCAATTAAATTATAAAACTAAGGCAACAAAGACCAAACTGCAGCAGCCGTTTTCGCCATATGTATTACATAATTTCTTAAATAAATTCTAAGATTTTTATCTGACCGCATTCAAATTTTCAGTAATGATAAATAATGTTGTGAATGATAAGTGTTGTTTGTACTTAAAATTACGACTCTTCGCATTACGCTTGCTATTTGTTTTTATTTTTTCGGACAAGTTGTTCGGATGTGGGCGCTGCAAGAAAACTAAAATAAACATAATCAGCGTGCAAAAATAACTAGTGCTGTCGAAAGAAAATTAGAACTCTATCTCTTTTAGTTCCAGATATCTAGTTGTATTTACGGACTGATCAAGATATGTATTCCTTTCTATACTGGTAGCGAGTGTAAAAATTTGGTATAAAATATACCAAATTATTGCACCGAGCTATACTAAAATAAACTATAGGCGGTACCCATATTCAATAAAAGCAAATCAGTTATATTCTTAAAATATACCAAATTAATGCACCGAGCTATACTAAAATAATCCATTCAATAAAAGCAAATCAGTATTATTCTTAAAGTTGATATTAACTCTACTATAAGCAATGTATGCGCTTATGCTTTTACCCTCCCAATAAAACAATTGGAAAATGCTCGGAATAGGCACACAAAAGAAACCTTTATTGGCACTTATATCATCCCGAAAAAGATCTTTTCAGACACTTATTATTATCAATAAAATGTTGAATTTATTTTTTTATTTTATTTAAAAAGTAAGATCTTCTGAAAAAAAGTAATAAGTTTGAAAAATATATAATATATAAAAACATTTAAATATACTTACTATATATTATATATAAACGTTTAATTCTTTTTGTTTTACTTATTTTTTCTGTTTTCTTAATTTAAAGAAAAACACATTAATTTAAGAACATATAATATACATTTGTTAAAAGATGGACAAAAAAGTCAAAAATTGTAAATACAACAATATCTTCTCATTGCTCATAACACACTTTTTGGTGTTGGTGCCCTGGCACGAATATTTAGCGGCAGTCTCATTCATGAAAATTTTCCTCCCATTGTGCGCACAATTTTGGGAGGATTCCCGCTGCCTACAAATATATGTACCTATTAATTTGGTATATTTTAACCATAATATGTTCGGATATTAATATATGATTCCAAATATAGCATAGAGTACTAAGCATACCAGCCATCAGCCAAAGCAGGTAAGACCCGATTGCAGTAGACATTTTGCCCATACATGGGAATCATAAATACTGTGGTTATTATTGTATCTACAGAAAATTGCGACTTAAACTTGAAAATTACGCCTGTTATTCAATATTTATACCCGCTACCCATAGGGTAGAAGGTTATTATAACTTTGTGCCGGCAGGAAATGTATGTTACAGGTAGAAGGAGGCATTTCCGACCCTATAAAGTATATATATTCTTGATCAGCATCAAAAGCCGAGACGATCTAGCCATGTCCGTCTGTCTGTCTGTCCGTCTGTGTGTCTGTCCGTATGAAACACTGGATCTCAGAGACTATAAGAGATAGAGCTATAATTTTTTTCGACATCATTTGTTATGTTTGCACGCAGATCAAGTTAGTTTCAAATTTTTGCCACGCCCACTTCCGCCCCTCAAATCAAAAATATCGAATAACAAGCGTAATTTTAAAGCTAGAGTTGCAAATTTTGATATATATAATAACTACTATAGTAGTTATGATTCCTGAAAATTTGCGATCAGATAAAAATTGTCGAAGTTATTAACGAAATACTTCTGTATGGGCAAAAACGCCTACTTACTAGGGGTCTTAGTTGCTTTGGCTGACAATCTGGTATATTGTGCCGTCTATGGTATATTTTGAATGCGGTACTATGTCGATATACCAAAGATACCATTTGATATATTTTAGTATTTTTGCAGCATATTCGGTATATTTTCAGAAAATACCGCAAAATATATTTCTTTTATTCAAAATGGGTAGCGGGTATCTCACAGTCGAGTACACTCGACTGTAGCTTTCTTACTTGTTTTTATTTGCGGCGAGTGAGTTTGGCAAAAATTTGAAACAAACTTGATCTTTCTAAAAAAAATAACAAGAGTTGTTGAAAAAATATATCTATCTCTTGTATTCTCTGAGATCTGAGAAAGACAGACAGAAAGGCAGAGGAACAACGTACGATTCGGTTGTTGACGTCGATCAGTAATATTATATATGTATGTATATAATAATTATACTTAATGGGGTCAGACAGCGGATTTCAAAATAGAAAACGACTGCATTACTTTATTGAAAATTAAAGAGCAGTTTTAGTTAGTTTTACCAGTTGCTTACACAATTCTGATGACTTATTTAAATCCTTGGAAAATTCTGAATGTCTTCAACTTTATTGAAGGGTTTTGGTGGTAACATTAGATTTTAACTTCTATGAAAAAGCTGTCTTTGTGCTATCACATCCGTTAGAATGCTTAGAACCTTAGTATTTTCAGCTTCCAAATTAAATAAAGCGTTCCTTAAGATCTACAAAATATATAGTATAGTATGTTTACATATCGATCGGATGTCAACTGCACACAGTGTTTTGCATAAATAATATTAAAAATACATTGTAACATTTTCTCATTATATAAACAAAAAATTAGGCCTAAGTAGAGTTCAAGTGTAGAGTACTTTGAACACACATGCTATGGACAGCCAGAGTGAAGAGTTAGCATGTCTGCAGGGCAACCTCATTGTCACCAAGTGGATACGATGCGCTCTCCCTTACGTAGCAACGGTCTCGCCGCTACTCACATATAATATTAATAGTATTAATTTAATACATAGACTAATACCGACTGCTTCACTGCCGGACAGCGCAGACTTAGCTACATATGTAATATCAACACTAATGTACTTAACTTAAGAACAATTCAAATAAAAAATGAACAAGACTGGACGTCTTGGTCCAAGGCAAATCAAACGTGTTTTGACTTATTCTACACAGCGACCTTGAATATGGTGTGTTACCTGAAGGACAACAACAACAATAATGCATTAACGCAGGGCTGGATGCAACATAAGAAGAGGAAAGAGAAGATTGATTGATTATATGACTACAAGGATATGCCACAACACAAAAACAAGTAAGAAAGCTACAGTCGAGTGTGCTCGACTGTGAGATACCAGCAACCCATTTTGAATAAAAGCAAAATATCACGGTATTATTTTGAAAATATACCGAAAATAGTACAAAAATACTAAAAATATGCCAAATGGTGTATTTAATATATCGATGTAGTACCACATTCAAAATATACCATAGACGGCACAATATACCAGATTGTCGGCCAAAGCAACTAAGACCCCTAGTAAGTAGGCGTTTTTGCCCATACAAATGTATTTCTTTAAATTCCACAATTTTTATTTGATCGCAATCTAATTTTCAGAAATCATAAATACTATTGTTATTACTGTATACACTCTCTAGCTTTAAAATTACGCTTGTTATTCGATTTTTTAATTTGCAGGGGCGGGAGTAGGCGTGGCAAAAAATTTGAAACAAACTTGATCTGTGTGCAAACACAGCAAATGTTGTCGAAAATTATAGCTCTATCTCTTATAGTCTCTGAGATCTAAGTGTTCATACGGACGGGCGGACAGACGGACATGGCTAGATCGTCTCGGCTATTGATGCTGATCAAGAATATATATACTGTATAGGGTCGGAGATGCCTCCTTCTACCTGTTACATACATTTCCTGCCGGCACAAAGTTCTTCTACCCTTCCTTCTACCCTATGGGTTACGGGTATTAAAAGTCTAAGTAAGTCGAGTGCGAGTGATGTGTAGACGCGGTGGCGCAAAGAATAAAATATAGTAAATAAAATAATAGCACATATAACTGACAAATATACACTAAAATGCCGACATCTGCGTGTGCAACTGCACAAAAGTTGCAGTTCGTTCTTAATTACAGTAGAATCCGGTCATAACGACTCCGCTTATAGTGTTCGTCCGGTTATTGCGACGAAAACTCGATGGCTTGGGTGGTCCCCATACAAACTTATTATAGTAAGTCTCCGCTTTTAGCGACAAACCGCTTATACCGACGAAAGTTTTCACAATTCAACCGGATATTGCGACGAAAAAAAAATACAGCGAAATAATGCCGACAAATTTAAGTATCAAACGACGCTGTTAGAAATGTACTATATGCAGTTATCAGTGATCGGCACTCTTGGTTGTGTGCCTAGCAGCGACACGAAGATTCTAACATTCTCACTAATTTCTATTAGTTTTAGCAGTCGCCGCCTTAGCTTATGCTAAGGAATATGTAATTATATGGAAGGAATATGTTATGGAAAAGCCATGCTATTGAATTAAATTTATTAATTTTTTTGTTTTGATTAAAAAATTAATTTATTTTATCTTAAAACCTATTACGAACATGGCAACCACAAAAAAACAAAATTTGATTTGCTCCTTTCGGTTAGAACGTCTTCCGGATATAACGACGTAAAATAGTCGGTCCCTTGAAAGTCGCTATAACCGGATTCTACTGTATTTGAAAACAATTCTCGTAAAGAGAAACCCAAACACCGCAAATCACTTAGCTAACATTCATGTAATAATCAAAGTAAAACTAACTAAGCCTCCAACCTCAAAGCCGTTGCCGAGAAAACCTGACATCTGCCCGGACGACTGCCCTGGACTTCTGCATAATGCAGCATGCAAATCCACCTGCATGACACCTCGACCAGTGCCAAGACTAGAGCTGGGAAACTATCGATGGTGGTGCCATTCAATATTTTCAACGATTTGGAAACGAAAATTCCATACAATCGATAGTATCGCTTTTTTTTTGCAGATTTTTATAAGAATTTAAATTTTAACAAATTCGAATCTATGTATATTTGATATATTTTGTGCTTAATCCTATAACTACAACTAGGAAGATAAGAGATCCAAATTAATATAACATTTCAGTAGAAAAAAAAGAAACAAAAATGTGAGATCAACTCCTTAACAAAACAAAAAAATATATGATATATGGTGGCTACGTGGGATGATGCGCCCGCGATTCACAGTAGCGCTTGACGCTGTGTCCTTTTCATGATGGGTAGGTAGCCTGCCACCATACTAGAATACAATAGGTGAGGATAGGGCGAACAACAGAGATGTATATCCACCGCATAAGATTACGAGAGAAGCCACAAGTGCAGCTAAGCATCTTTTCGCCATTTACAAGGCTCCGGTGGCCTTCTTCACCCTTTCTAACACGTTAAGCTTCCATGACAGTTTGCTGTCCAGGACCACACCTAGGTATTTCACTGCCTGGCTCGGCTTTAGCATAGTGCAGCCTTTTTTTGGGGGGACCATGCAGGTACCTTATAGCTCTTCGTGAAGAGGATAAGGTCCGTTTAGTGAGCCCGGCTGATTCGGCCCATGCTTTAACTTCCCGTAAAGTAAGTTCCATTACAGAACTGAGGGAGGTTGGGAATTCCCAGTTATCACAATGCTTACGTTATCCGCATAGGCAATAACCTTGGGGGCCCGTCTAATGAATTTTTGAAGTAGTCTATTTATGACCAAATTCCAAAGGAGAGGCGAGAGAACCCCACCCTGGGAAGTGCCATCTCGCACTTCCTTTGGAATGGCCGCATCACCCCACGAAGCCACCACCCGCCTGTCACAAAGAAGGCGGTTGACCCACCTGTGGATCGCTGGTTCCGTGTTAACTGAGGTAAGGACCTTCATAATAGCGTCAGTGGTGACGTTATTGAAGGCGCCTGAAATGTCAAGAAATACACCCAAGGCATATTCTTTATAGTGGTCTGCTTTTTCGATGGAGGCTACTAGAGCATGGAGAGCTGTCTCAATGGACTTGCCCTTTGTGTACGCATGCTGATTTGGGGACAACATTGAGTTGAGTTGAGTTGCTTCTGATGTGCAAATCAAGTAGCTTTTCCAATGTTTTTAGCAGGAAAGAGGTTAGGCTGATAGGTCGGAAGTCATTTAGAACCACATGACTGCATTTGCCCGCCTTGGGCAGGAAAATTACTTTCGAGGTCCTCCAAAGAGTGGGGATATGACCCCATGCGAGGCACGCCGAATAGATTCCCGATAGCCACGGAACAATCGTGGGCTTGCTGGCTTGCAGCATTGCTGGCGAAAGTCCATCGAGACCGGGCGACCTGACCTTCGCAAAGGAGTCGACAGCCCAAATTATTTTGTTATCTGTAATTAGACCGGCAGGGGGTCTCATAACTGGGAGACTAGGTAAGAGCTGCCAGTCACTGTTCTCTATTCCAATGTATCCCGGGAAACGAATGAGAGCATTGCTTCAAGAGTTTCAGCGCTGCTCTCCGTCCACACTCCATCGCCCGACTTGAGCAGACTAGGACTGGAAGCCTGCTTGGACAGCAGCTTCCTCAGTCTGGAGGTGTCCTTAATATTGTCCAGGTCTGAGCAAAAGGTTCTCCATGAAGACCTTTTAGATGATCGGATCATTTTCTTGTAGGACTTCAGGAGAGACCTGTACTCTTCCCAAACATATTCGTTGTCCGTCTTCTTAGCAAGTTGAAACATGCTAGTAAGCTCCCCACGTAGCGATGAGAGATCTGGGTTCCACCAGGGTGGCTTCGATCTTCTCGTCGGTCTTGAGAGCCTACAGGATTGGCGAAACGCGGAAAGTAGTCCTGCTAAGGGGACATTGACAGTAGTTTCTAGGTCCTGTACCGAGTTGATGTTACACGGCGGACCAAGAGACTTGGAAACAAGGCTAGAGAATTTCGCCCAGTTCGTATTAAGGGGATTTCTGAACGGCTGAGCCACACGTTCCCTGTTTAATGGAATGGTAAACTAAGTACATCCATTTTACCATTGATCAGAGAAGGAGGGTCTATCCAGGACCCTCCACTCTTCTACATTGGTACACTCAGTCGCAATAGTTAAGTCCAGCACATTACAAAAGGTGGGGCCTACATAGGTAGATACCTCACCTCTGTTGGCTAGTCTAAGCTTATAGTTTAGGATAAAATCAAGAACTGACTCACCCCTGTCTGCATGGACAGTTCCTCCCCCACCTCCTCCGTCCTCGTCAGTCAAGCTGAGGTGCTGGGTGGCGTCGGTCATGCTCTCAAGACCGAGATCCGCCTCAACCTCCCCTGACCACAGCGTGTGTGTGTCCTGGTCGTTGGGATGACGTTTTTTTGAGGCGAAAGTACACGCTCCTTAAGCCCCACGCCATCTTCCCATTGCGCTTCTATAGCAGATCCTCGGCCTCCTTATTGATCTGAATGATCACGTGCTGCCCACCACTGGGTAAAGGTTCATCAACCTTCAGCACGGACAAATCACTCGTCGGAATGGCCAGGTTCTGCTTTTTAAGCAGCTGAAGCGCCCGCTCGCCCTGCACAAATATGGGGAAAAGGACTTTCGCCTTCGGCGAAATATTATTCCTGTCCACCACGTCCAGCTTGGCCCCCCTCCCACAGTCCGTCCAGTTTGGGTACGGTCGCTTGCAGCCACTGCAATGTTGGGTCGTCCTTGCATGTCAGGATCTTGACATCATTCATCCAGCCAGTGCCTCCGAAAGTAGGCATTGGACTGTCTGGGACATTCTCCATCCTGACAAACAGTGCGTCGACCAGCTTACTATGGGTCAACCGCCACCGCTCTGCAGACTTTTTCCCGTTAGGGTCCCTTCTATCTATGAAAGCAACGGCGAGATGCCGCCTGGCAGTTTCAGCAACCGTTGCTCTCTGTCTCGTTCTGTTCGAGTCCGTTTGGGTGGAGCCAGGTGCTCGCAGCCTCTTGCTCACTGGGGCTCGTTGCTTGGGACTGTCAGCGGACCGTTGGCGCTTGCTTGCTCGACTCGACCTTCTTGTTGGCAGGGCCGGTAGAACCGGTCTGCACTTTAGTGTCTTTTGGAAAGAGGCTAATTTGCTTTTCACGCATCCACATGTTGGCCCAGGCAAGCCTCTCCTGATCCTTGACGGACAGGTTTGCTACACCACTGAGTCTTGCGTGAACGCGGGTCGCCGCCTTATTTTTGGCCTTCTTCAGCCCCCAGTGCCCCGCTGCGCAACCTTGGAGGTGCTGGCGATAGGCCGATGTGACTGAAGAGGAAGACGTTCCCCCTCCACCGTAAAGATTGACGCAGCGCTCTTTTGGTCCAAGTCGGTTAAGACCACAGCACCCGCGCGCACCAACCTCGAATTTTTGTTTGTGGCAGTGTTGTTGCAACTGATTCGGCCTGCTCCCACCGCATCAGAGGTGCGACCGCTGCCGACACGCAGAGAGGATAGAATGATAGAATGAGCAAAGCAGGGTATATTTATTTTCTGAAGCAAATCACACGCTTTATTAATATATATTAATTGAGCTCGCACTATGGCAACAATTTTAGAAGATATTATCGAAAACGGCTTGTAAACTCTCTTGAATATGTTGTGCCGAGTAATTTGTTTCACAAAGTAATCTCTTTGTCGACAAAACAGCAATTTGCAGCCTAAAATCATTTGCGACAAATGTGCATGTGACACTAATGAATGCTTCCTTAGCCTGAAACATCCAAAGATCCGTTCTAATAGCGCAAAAGTAATTTTTTGCAGTATATTATTATATTAATTTTTTTTTCTCACACAGCGTACATAGTCCACGAAAAGCAATTAACTCTATAAAACCAGAAAATATTGATTCTGTAAACTCTAAAATAAAAAACAAGATTTAAATAATCTTACAATTCCAGCACAGTAAAAGCATATTCGTATCTTTTTTTCACCTTGCTTCGGGAAAATAACTTGTCTTTTTAATCGGCCTAGGTGCAGACATATCTTTTTTAAAAGGAAATTCTGATGTCTTTCAAGACTTTTAAGATAATTATATTATAGATATAAAAGGAATAAGTCAAGAAGTTACCAAATCTAAGTATATAAATCCACATGACTTTAATTTCGTGGATTGACAATACGCTATTCCCTGTGGTGGAATATTAGCATTAGCGATTTTGTCGAAAATGTCCCTCCACAGTTAAAGTCAAAGTTTTCAAGCTTATACACCCATTATAATGATAAATTCAGATTGAAAACCGAATATAAAAAATTACCTATGCCCACATAAGCAAGTCGAAGAATTGATCACATACGGGATTGCTGAACCATCTGTATCTGAATATAACAACCCATTGTTATTTGTCATTAACAAACCATCCTTCGGGTCAGAAAAAAATAAATAGCGTTTAGTAATTGACTATCGTCAGATTTTCAAGAAATTAATATCTGATAACATTCCACTTCCCAGAATAGATAATATTTTGGATCAACTAGGTCGAACAAAATATGTCTTGCATGCTTTAACTTGAAGTCAGGATTTCATCAAATTGAACTCGAAAAAATGGCGTCTAATTAATTTCAGAGTATGATGCCTATTGCATTCTCTGGACTAGAAATGCTTGAGAAGGCATTTATTTATTTTTATGGATGACTTAATAGTCATTGGTTGTTCTGAGAAACTTTAAAATGATTTTTTTGAAAAAAGTCGGAAATACAACCTGAAGTTACATCCAAAAATATTAATTTTTTATGAATGACGTGACTTTTCTCGGCCATAAATGCACAAATAAAGGAATACTCCCAGTCGACAAGAAATATGACAACATTATGAACTACCCAGTGTCGCAAAATGTTGATAGAGCTGGACTTACAGATGCAAGTATGCAAGCATGTAGAGCGATTTTGATCTAAACCCATGATGGTGTCCAACTTCCCTTTGCTTATGCATCAATAGCTTTCACAAATGCAGAAAGTAGCAAGTGTACTACTGAGTAGGAATTAGCTACAATTCACTGGGCAATATTACATTTTCGAATAAATATTTATGGAAAACATTTTATAATTAAAACAGATAACCTACCCTTAACATATATTATCAATCCAAGTTGTATATTGAAAAACAAAAAAAAAAAAGCTAAATTGTCTACATTCTATGAAGATCCAATACAAGGAAGTCACACAGGTATTGCAAAAACCTTGGCCAAGGTCAAAAGACATTATTTTTGGAAAGGTATGACTCAAGATATTTCTGAGGTTCATACGAAAATGTCAGCTTAAATCGGGCTATATAAAATACACTGAATTAATATTATGATGCTGAATTTGTTAAGAATTTTAAAACAGATCTTCTTGTTGTATTTTTGACCAACTATCTTGCTCTTCTTAAGTTTCTATTTTTGCAACTACTATATCTACATAACTTTATGAGTCTTTGCCAAATAATTTTCAGGTTATTTGATTGTTCAATTTGTGTTATTAAATTAGACAGTTGATTTGTATCAGTACCATCAAAATTTTTTTAGAAAATTCAAATGGTTGAATTAAACACGGTATACGTATATGTTTTATGCTCCTCTTTGCGTTTGTTCTTTATTTCTTCAGGTTCGAGCACGTGTGCTGCTTTTCAAGTAATGAGGAGCCCCAAAAGTAAAATACATTAATCAGCTTACTGTGATATTTCCAGATTGTGATCTGGAGTATACATTTTCTTTTGTTAATCCTTTTTGTTAATTATGTAAAAATGTTATTCAAACATTTTTCACATGAGACTTTTGTGTCCCAGTAAGTTAGAAAGTTGGATCTAAGCCTTTCGATCAATTATCATCGGAAAGTTTTGATTTTAAAATTGGTTACTTTAATTTCAATAAAGTGAATTTTTAAAAGTGTCAATTTTCTACAATGACAAGTTTTAATATTTATCGACACCACCCACAAAATATTGGGTGCCTCCTTCCAGCTGGGGTCTCCAGGCTGGGGACCCCTGCAATAGCGATTGACATGTTTTGGTTATCGTTTGTACCAACAGTGTTGCTTATCTTAGTCTTGATGGGTGTTATCGATACCTGGAGTATCGCAAATCGATAATAGGGGTAAGAGATGGCAACTTCAGGGGAGGAGGGGCTCATCACATTGGATGGAGAGTGAAAAGAAAACGTCAAGATTTTTCAGGAAGGATTAGCATGCGTAATTTGATCGTGGAGTCGAATAGAGAGCGCGGTAGGAGACGATGAGCCAGAAGATTGGGCTGGTCGATTTTCTCTGGTTTCATCGTGTTTTTATTCGAAAGTTGCGTCGCATATCGCGAAGTCAAAATATAACGACGCGCGACACCCAGACGGTCAGTTATCACCGCTGCAGCGAGCCCCGATTGCCAATAACCGTCGCATTAAAACGCAAAAAAAAAAACTCAGCGACAACGAACCACGAGGGACGCCACTAGCCACCAACCGGAGAAGCACCGACGACGTGGGACAGGCTGTGTTGCCAACTCTTAATGGTCATTTATATCAATGAAGGCAAAAAAATAGCCAAAAATAGATAGATTTCTTCAAAATTAGTAAATTAAAATAGCCGTTAGTTTTAAATAACAAAATCTTATATTTTGGTTCATTTAGTGTTGATAATTTTATTATATTTCTTCGTTAAGCAAATTGCTTAAAATTTGCCCAATTTCTTCCTCCTCGGAACTCAAATACTTTCCCATTGTAGCAATCTGTGAAAGACACTTATGGGGGACGTCGTTCTGAAATCAGCATTTTTCAGCTCGTTGCAATCCATATCTAAAAAAGAATTGATGGCTTTACAAGGTTCACCTGGCTGAAAACAGGTCTCCCATTGCATTTGACCATGACACTATGGGCAAAAAGTCCCGAATTGCGGCATTTTTATATATTTTTTGGTGTTCCGTATTATTAAATTGGCTTTCTTTTTTGAATTAGAATACTTTAAGAATTCTGAAACACATTTTTAAAAAATTTTAGACTTCGTTGGTTATTTATTATTCGTCCATATTTAAAGATCTGGTGGATCGTATAAAAAAAAATATTGGCGGGAAAATTTTTTCTGTGAGTTTTATATTCAAATATTAAATCAAGCAAAAAAGCTTGAATACGGAATTTAATCGTCAAGGTATGTAATATTAATTATAAGCACTAAATTTTTAGTGCATGTATGCATGCATTGTCCAATCGTGCAATGTGTTCTTGGTATGTTTTTAGGATCCTGCTAACAAATGTATCTGTGTTTCTGTGGAGTGTAACTGGTGAGTCTAGGCCAATCGAGGCAGTTTTAAAACTGAATGTTATTAACTAAAATGTTAACAATCAAATAGTGGTTACCACTTTTGCCCGATTTTGCCAAATTTAAGGCAAAATTCAATGTTGCAGTTGTATTTACGTTTTGTTATTCAACGATGCTTGGGTTTTGGAGCAAAAACAACCGTTTTGTTTTGAAAAATATCAATGAAAATGAATTAAGTGATGTTCAGAAAATCTTAATAAAAGATAAGCTTATGCAGTTTTTCGGATTGAATAACACTACTTTGCGAAAATGAAAGTTTGAGTTTCTTAAGATGCTGTTCCACGCGAAAAGCCTGGTTGTAAACGCTTAAAGTATACTAAGGCAAGACCAAGATTAAAGTGCAAATTAGCATTTGAACTAGTCTATGAAACAAAAAAGTTCAGTGCCACTATTGTTGCATGCCGTTTTTAAAAATGTTTACATAATTTTAATTGCTATAAAATGTGAGTTTGAGATATGCTTTCAAAACTTAAATTAGGTACTTGATGTTCCTTTAAGTTAATACAGTGGAGTGGCATCCAATGTCTCCAATTTTGCATAAAGTAATGATACACTGGCACCAAAAATATGGAAACCTTCATACCTTCATTGTACAAACGCGATATGTTTTGTCATGCAAAGAAAAACAGCCGCCTGAATACTATAATCTCCTGATGTTAAGCTTCCAATAACAGAGGCATGTGTAGACAATAATTATAATCAGGTAGAAGATAGAGAAGATAATGAATTCGAAATTTTCGGGTAGAGATCCCTAGAGTTGGAGGAACTCTGCCCTTGTGAAAAATAAATTATTAACTGGGCATCAAGGTATGGAGTCACAAAACATAATATTGGGCTCTAATTAATTTTTTATTTAATTTTGCATGGATCCAAATCAAATTTAAAATGCGAATTTGCTAAAAATATATTAGTTTAATAAATTTAGTTTAATTTAAATATTTTATATATAAAATAAATATTTTTATATATTTAAATATATTACATTAAAATATTTTAAAACAAATTTTTTGAAAAAAAATCGAAAATTATAACCTCATGGTAAGGTGGGCGGGAAGGAAGGCGTGGTCCAATTGAAAAAAGAAAAAATCCGAAATTCGGTCTATATTTTTTTAGGTATATGTACAAAGTTTCATGTTTCTATCTTCAAAAATGGTAAAAATGCCGCAATTTGGGACTTTTTGCCCATAGTGCAATGGATTGCAATGCGTTCACGGATGCCATTTTTGGTACAAATGTACCAAAACTGGTACATTTTTTATACGTTGGTACATTAGCTCACTTTTTTTCATATTGGTACATTTTCAATATGCCTAGTCTAGTATTTAAATTTTTCATAAAATTTTTTGTTCACACATATTTTTTTTAACAAATGGTTCTGTTCAACCAGACAAAAATTTTGTATCAGTTAGAAATTGAACCATGACTAGCACTGGAAAATATCGCATACAGTCGATTTGCGATGTTTCGTGTCAATTGAGAAAATATGTATGTGCCAATGTAAGGTCCATCACTATGTAAACAGTTATATATTGTGAATCACAATTTGTGATTCATACAAATTTCTAAGTGAAGAATTGAATTTAAGACACTAAATAACATAATGTATTGCAAGGAATTGATTGATTGTAATGACCTTCACTATGTTTGGTCTACAAAAGACTGTTCATTTTTAAAAATTAACTAAGATAGTATAAAATTTGATTCATTATTATTCAAGTGAAATTTCTGTTTTTGATTTATTTATGTTTGAAAAGTATAATTGATTAAATAAAATTTCTGTTTTTGTTTTCTTTTATATAGTAAATACTATACTCTAATTTGAAGAAAAAAATGAAATATGAAATAATAAAAGATAATTTAAAAAAACGTTAACAAAATATAGTATTAAAAAATACCCAAAAAAATTTGTGGTACATTTTTGCTAAAATTGGTGTATTTTTTTTTAAATTTTGGTATACAAAATTTTTTTGGAATGGCAACCGTGAATGCATCTATCGCTAAAAATCTTTGAGCGATGTTGCTACACCCCACACAAAGATGACGCTAATAAATTTCCGCTGTGGCAACTCTGTCAGCCACCTATTGCCCGTATGCTGGCAACACCAAACGATTAGTTGGGCAACCCGTGAATGGATCGCAGCCAACTTCATGGCGAAGCCACTTCAACTTGTGCTTTCTGTTACGCTAGTTATACGTTTAAAATAATCAATAAACTTTAGTTAAATACAACGGCGTTTTCATTAAATCTCTTACACCATTGAAGACGCCAAAGTGGTGACAGCGAATGCAAAAACACAACTACAATTTACGTTCAGTGGAATTCCAAGCTCATGACACTGAAGACGTATTTTTTGACGCAAACATGCAGGCACACGATCAAAACCTCGCAGAACAACTGCGGGATGTGAAGCAGCAACTCGAGCAACTGCAGTTACATGGCCAACCAGCTGGATTGTCATCGCAATGCGTGCAACGTCGCATTCCGAAATTCAACAAAACTAATCCTCAGCTTTTGTTTTCTCAGTTGGACCGTGAAAATGATTACGTGTTTTGTTATGTTGATGACATTCTCATCATGTCGAGCTCGGAAGAACAGCATAAGCAACACGCGCAAAATGTTCTTAACATTCTTAAGAAACACGGATTGGTCATCAACCGAGACAAATGCAATTTTGCTCAGGCAGAGGTACAGTTCCTTGGCTATGTGGTTAGCAGAAAATGCATAAAACCACCACAGGACCGAATAAGCGCGATGTTGAACTTCCCACAGCCACAAACAATCTGTGAATTGGGCCGATTCCTGGGAATTTTGAATTATTACCATTGTCATTATGCCACTGGTCGACGGATATAGGTACTGCCTCACAATGATTGCCAGATTCTCTCGCTGGCCGGAGGCGGTCCCTCTTCGGGACATGACTGCTGAGACTGTCTGCAGAGCTTTTTGGAATTGCTGGATAGAGCGATTTGGTTGTCCAAGGATCATAACTTCAGACCAAGGAACGCAATTTGAATCCGCACTTTTCAAATTATTAGCGAATCTCGGTGGAAGCAATCATATCCATACAACTCCGTACCATCCACAGTCAAATGGTATGATCGGGCGCTGGCATAGGTCCTTGAAGGCTGCGTTGATGTGCGACTCCGAGACACCGTGGCTAAAAGTGCTTCCTACCGCCCTCCTTGGCTACGTACTTGCATCAAGGAGGACTTACGGCTGCTGAGATGATTTATGGACGCACACTTCACCTTCCTAACTATTATTTTGCAGATTTAAATTCGTCGCCAAGACCAGCTGAGTTTGTGAGTGAATTTCGAACCAGCACACAGTGGCCGATTTGGTCTCGCTAGCGGCATTTAATTAATAACTTCTAAACTAAAATAGATGTCTTCAGTCGGTTTTTTTCACTGATCAGAGAAAAATCATAGAATTTTTTAAGTTAAAAAAATTTTTTTTTTAAATTTTTTTTTTAATTTAAAAGATTTTTTTTTAATTTAAAATTTTGTTGTACTTTTATTTTATTTGAACTTCAATTAACATATTTAATATATAAACTTTATCTAAAAAATGATGGGATGATGGAAAAAAATGGGATGACTTCTGAGTGCAATACTACAAAAAGATCCCTTTTTGGTACTAACACTGTGCCTAAAAAGTACCATAGTTTGAAGGCTAGCAGGTACTAGCAGTTAATATTACACATTTTGGACGCCACTGATTCACACTTTCGGCTAATAAAAGAGTTAGACTGAATCCACTTGAATAAAGTAAGTTCGACTCCACGAAAGACAGATACGCTAATCCGGACTCGTTGTTAATACACTGAATTACCACTACGTTTTATGAGCTACACATTTATAGACCGGTCACAAACATTGATTTTTTTTTAAAATACATACCTTGAATATAATAAAAAACCAAACTTCAAACAAATTCACTAAAAATTGTAAATTTCCGAGGAATTCGAAATCAATGCGCGAAAAAAGAAAGAATTTTCTAGAGCTCTTTGCAAAATCATATCGTGTGTTTGATCGTTCACAGCTGATGATCAGTTGATCGTAGAGCTTTTAAAAAGCTTTTAAAAATCTAATCAAAGCATCTGCTATCGATATGTGAAAAAATATTAACGGTTTTTTAAATTTGAAAATTTGAATTAAATGCCGCTAGCGAGACCAAATCGCCCACTGTGCAGCATGCAAGCGCTAAGGCCCATCTCGCCAGCACACCACAGTAAGCCAAAACTATTCATTCACAAGCATATCCACTTATGTTCCCATGTGTTTGTGAGAACCGATGCCGTGAAGCAACCGCTGCAACCACTATACTCTGGGCCATACCAAGTGATCGACAAGCTTTCAGATCGAGTTTTTGTTATTCGAATGAACGGCATCTATTCCGTGGACAGACTGAAACCAGCATACTTAGAGAGCAACGACTCTAGCAACGAGACGGAGGATTCCTTGACCACAAAAACTTGGTGCACAAAAACTTATGAAAGACGTGTCTAGAGGGGGAGTACAGTGGCAACTCTGTCAACCAACTATTGCCCATATGCTGGCAACACCAAACGATTAGTTAGGCAACCCGTGAAAGCAACTTGTGCTTTCGATTACGCTAGTTATACGTTTAAAATAATCAATAAACTTTAGTTAAATACAACGGCGTTTTCATGAAATCTCTCACACCAATGAAGACGCCAAACCGCCTTAAAAAATACAAGTAACCTAAAAGTTTATACTAACACTAATCAATTATTACACATCTAACATTTATTTCACAAAAAATTTATTTCTAACATAAACAGAACTTTAATAAATATATTACCACTAACCTTATAATACATGGATGCATCATGTCTTAAAGCAAAACGTATCATTCGCAACAGCATGATAGCAACCCCAGAAGAGCCGAGCGCTGCGATATAACTCCAGAGCCTCTTCGGCTCATTTCGAAATTTGATGTTCGAACAGCAGCGCGCGGCGTACACCATGATACAATAATACAATGTATTATTACATTTATAGATATACACTGCTGGTCTTAGGTTAGACGCACGAACTTTTTTTTTTAAATAAAATGCTATATTTATAATAATGCTTATTCTAAGTGTTCAAAAAGCTTTTCATATCAGAGTTCGAAGCTTGTTCCAAAAATTTGTACTCACAGCTGGTTGATTTGCGAACAAATTTCAGAAATTCCAGAAATGTCTATGGCAATCACGCGTGTTTTCGGTTGGTCATTGAAATAGACGCACTTTAGATTTTTTGTTTTGCGTAAACAAGTGCAGTTTTTTGTATTGAGAAAATATTAAAAATAAACAAATAAATTATTTTAGAGCTTTAAAGTAAAAATGGGAAAAGCTGGTGTTATGAGCTTACTAGAACGTTAAAAGGAAGACTTTTTCACTCGCAAGGACTGTCCAATCGAAACATTGCCAAAAAGATAAATCGCAGCTCCAGGACTGTTGATAGACATTTAAAAGATCCAGAGGAATATGGAAAAAACTTCAAAGGAAAAAAAAAGAACACTATCTGAAAAAGCAGTACGCAAAATTGTTAGAATTGCATCAAATTCGACTAAGCCCGCAGCTAAGATTAAGGAATTAGCCGGAGTAAAAGCAAGGCTTGCTGTTCAACTGTTCAATCAGAAATGCAGAACACCTAAAGCGTCTAAAAACAAAAAAAAACAAGTAAGAAAGCTACAGTCGAGTGTACTCGACTGTGAGATACCCGCTACCTATTTTGAATAAAAGCAATATATTTTGCGGTATAATTCTCAAATTATACCGAATATACTGAAAAAATAATAAAAATATACCAAATGGTATATGTGGTATATCGATATAGCACCGCATCCAAAATATACCATAGACGGCAGAATATACCAAATCGTCAGCAAAACCAACTAAGACCCCTAGTAAGTAGGCGTTTTTGCCCATACAAAAGTATTTCTTCAATAACTACGACAATTTTTATCGGATCGGAACCAAATTCAGGAATCATAACTACTATAGTTATTATTGTATATACCAAACTTCGCAACTCTAGCTTTAAAATGATGCTTCTTATTCGATTTTTTTGATTTGTGGGGGCGGAAGTGGGCGTGGCAAAATTTGAAACAAACTTGATCTGCCTGCAAACATAACAAATGCTGTCTATCTCTTATAGTCTCTGAGATCCAGTGTTTCATATGGACAGACACACATACAGACGGATATGGCTAGATCGCCTCGGCTGTTGACGCTGATCAAGAATATATATACTTTATAGGGTCGGAGATGCCTCCTTCTACCTGTTACATACATTTCCTGCCGGCACAAAGTTATAATACCCTTCTACCCTATGGGTAGCGGGTATAAAAAGCGCCATGAACCAACTTAAAGGCAAAACACCAGATAGGGACCGAATCATTTACCCAATGATTAAAAATCTACCAGATTCGGTAATTCTAAGGCTACTTAAACTCTACAACAATATCCTCAATGCACACATCCCACAGCAATTTAAAGTAAGCAACATCATACCAATATTAAAACCGGATTCAAACAAAGCAGAAATACCTTCATATCGTCCTATATCTTTAAATAGTTGTCTATCCAAAGTCATGGATAAAATAATATCTAAAAGACTATGGTGGCTAGTTAACAACAGCCAGCTACTCGATAATCGTCAAATTATTTTTTATTTCTCTGGTACCAGATTAGTCAACAATGATGTAGATATTTCCGCTTCTGGGGTTGTCCTCAGGTCCAACGTCGATAGGAATGTTACACGGTTGGTTGTCACGGGAGTCAGTGTGAAGCTCACTGACTATGTTGCACTATACACACTTTTTCGGCGTCGACTGTAGTGGTTGTGGTCACCCTACTACAGCTAACGGGAAGAGTTGTGATTCGTGCGAATAATATGAAAACGTGGCACGCGGCGTGGGTGAAATGGTTGTGAGTGTGTAATCACACTGGCCCAATCACACTGTACACGCTGTTCCGGCGTCGACTGTAGTAGTTTGTAGTCACACTACTACAGCTAACGGGAAGAAATTGGGAGTTCGTGCGAATAGTATGGAACGTAGCACGCGGCGTGGGTGGAATGATTGTGAGTGTGTAATCACACTGGCCCAATCACACCGTACACACTGTTCCGGCGTCGACTGTAGTAGTTTGTAGTCACACTACTACAGCTAGCGGGAGAGTTCGGTGTACTTCGCGAAGAATCGTAACCGGGATGTACGGTGTAGGTGAGGCGAGTGTTGGTGTGTAATCACACTGGCACAGCCGCACTATACACACTATTTCAGCGTCGACTGTAGTAGTCTGTAGTCACACTACTACAGTGAACGGAAAAAAAAATATGCGCGTTGTGCGAAAAGGAAAACAACGACGAACGAAAGACGCGGCGGAAAAGAACAATATCTAGCGTATATCGTTAGTGTGGTTGTGTTAGTGCGTTGTCGCACTCGAGTGGAATTATGCAATAACAATGCTACTGGTTATGCGTAATCGCATATGTTAAACGGGGGAGCAAAGGGGAATAATCAATGTGTAAGTGTGTATCAAGCATTGAGCTTGAACGTACCTGTAGAATATTCGTGGGTGACGTGATGGAACTTCTCGTTGTAAATTTTGCACGTGGTTTTTGTTCAAGACTTTTCTTAATGGCACTCGCGGGTAAAAGCGTTTCGCACTGGCAAGTTCTTATCAGAGAGTGAGTCCGTTAACCGAAAAATTTAAGTACAAATTCAAAACATACAATCCCAATCCTTGCCACTTGAGAATGGAATCCCAAAAGGATCACCATTATCCGTAATCCTTTTTGCAATTGCCTATAACAAACTCAATAGAATCATAGGTTTTCACAAATCGATGTTCGAATTTACAGCATAACTATTGTAATAATTATAAAAGGGAAGCACACATAGATTAGTTAGTAATACAAATTTCTAAAAGACTAAATATTATGAAATGCCTCTATAGCACTAGTTTCAACTGCCACATTAAAACCATTATTTATGTAATCAACTCAATTATCATGTCAAAAATTGATAGAATAGCATTCAGAGCATTCCGCTCCTCACCAATAAACAACTTACTATACGAAGCTAACATTATACCAATAGAACAGAGAACTAAACATGCCATATTTAACAAATTTGAAAGCTACAGTCGAGTGTGCTCTACTGTGAGATACCCGCTACTCATTTTGAATAAAAGCAAAATATTGCGGTAATAATCTCAAAATATTAAAAAAAATATGCATGTGTTCTCGATTGGGATTTGAACTCGAGCACCACCGACCGGGATTCGAACTCGAGCACCACCGACCTGGATTCGAACTCGCACACCACAATTACTATAGTAATTATTGTATATATCATTAAAAAAAAAAAACAAAAAAAAGCTTGTACCCCGACCGCGTTCGAGCCCGAGCACCACAACATGTTCGGCTTGCAGTGCAAGTCTTGCACTCTACCACCAAATGCTGTCGGAAAAAATTTTAGCTCTACCTCTCATAGTCTCTGAGATCTAGGTGTTCATACGGACAGACGGACAGACACACAGACGGACATGGCTAAATCGCCTCGGCTGTTGACGCTGATCAAGAATATATATACCCTATGGGTAGCGGGTATAAAAAAATGATTCAAAATGATTTCCACCGCCAAGAAAACACTTCTAGAACAAATTATTGAAAAAAAGTCTCGAAAGCAAAACGAATCCCAAAATGTACATCAACAAATAGGAAAATTCGATATACATATGCACCGACTCACTCTCTGCCCTTACAGCACTAGAAAACCCAAATAACTCTACATATTATACATACTATACATTAGAAATCAGAAAAATTATCTATAAATACAAATACAAATTCAATCTGATATGGGTCCCAGGCCACTCCGGCATCATAGGCAACGAGCTTGCAGATCAAGCTGCTAAGCAAGCAAACGCACTGCCATTAATATCAGAAATAAACTAAAACGTTTTAGATACTCTTAAATACATTAACAATTACACTACAAACTCATTAACACCAAAAAACAGAGCAATATCGAACTTTTAAAACCAACTATTTCTCGAATAGAGACCATTAAATTTATGAGACTCCGAATAGGACACACTAAAGTGACACACACCCACCTATTTGATAAAACACCTCCACCCACATGCCAACAATGTAACCTTAACCTTACCGTATCACACATATTCCTATCACACATATGACCTACCTACATTGAACACAGGCGTATGTTCCTCCAAAAAAACTTTAAAAGAAATAGTAGATCCCATGAATATAACCACAACTATCCAAATTCCTTAAATCCATAAATCTTTACAACAACATATAAGTTTAACCTTTCTGTACATAAATAGAATAAGTACACACATATATACCTCACATATATTACCTCATATTAAACAAGAAAGCTACAATCGAGTGTACTCTATTGTGTTTAAAAATTTTGCCACGCCCACTTCCGCCCCCGCAAATCAAAAAAATCGAATAACAAGCGTAACTTTAGAGCTAGAGCTGCAAATTTTGGTGTGTACAATAATAACTATAGTATTTATGAGTCCAGAAAATTTGGTTGCGATCAGATATTAAAGAAATACTTTTGTTTGGGCAAAAACGCCTACTTACTAGGGGTCTTAGATGCTTTGGCCAACAATCTGGTATTTTGTGCCGTCTATGGCGTATTTTGAATGTGGTACTACATCGATATACCAAATATACCGTTTGGTATATTTTTAGTATTTTTGTAGTATTTTCGGTATATTTTGAAAATAATACCGCAATATTTTGCTTTTATACAAAATGGGTAGCGAGTATCTCACAGTCGAACACACTCGACACCCGCTTTTCACACTCATAATAATCTTTGGAATAATGATTACTCGAGAATAGACTTTGATCGTGATCTGAATCGTTTCTATAACTTTGTACACTCAAAGCGTAAATCGGCATCATCGCCACCAATCTAATGATCGTAATGCAGATTTATTTTCAGATATGTTAACGGCAATACCATCGAGTGGCACACATTAGAAATAAATTGTTATACCCACTACCCATATTGAAATTAAAGATATTATTACTTTGTGTCTCCATAAAATGTAAGAATCAAGCAGAATAAGTCACCTCCAACCCAATGAAGTATAAAAATACAGTAGAATCCGGTTATAACGACTCCGCTTATTGTGTCAGTCCGGTTATTGCGACGAAAAGTCGATGGCTTGGTTGGTCCCCATACAACCTTATATGAAAGGGCCTCCGCTTAGTACGTCTCCGCTTTTAGCGACAAACCGCTTATACCGACAAAATTTTTCACAATTCAACCGGATATTGTGACGAAAAAAAAAAATACAGCGAAATAATGCCAACAAACATATGTATATATATGTATACATATGTTCTTGCTCTGAGTCAACAGCCGGTACACAGCCGGATCTCAGAGACTATAAGGGATAGAGATAATTTTTTTTCGACAGTACTTATATTTTTCGTAGATCAAATTTACGACCACTTCCAATCGATAAAAATCAAATAACAATCATAACTTTGAAGCTAAAGTCGCGATTATTAATTAATCTAGTATTGCAGTACCAATTTAAACAACGGAGAGCAGAAATCAATAATTGTAGGGTATGTAACAGACAGAAGGACACATCTTCCACCACATAAAGTAAATATATTCTTGATTAGCGTCAACAGCCGAGACGATCTAGCCAAGACCATCTGACCTTCTGTTCGTTTTAAACACTGGATCTCAGAGACTATAAGAGAAAGAGCTACAAAATTTTCGACAGCCTTGTTATGTTAACACGTAGATTAAGTTTGTTTAAAATATTTCCACAACCATACGCAAATCGACAAAAATCGAATAGCAAGCCACAGAAGTTATTTTAGAAATACTTTTGTATGGCAAAAATCGACTACTCGCCTCGGCTTTCGACACTGATAAACAATAATTACACCTTGTGAGGTCATAAGTAAAAAGTTATAGTAATCATTTTATCGATGTATTAGTTTTGTATATTTTTAAAGCAAAACGACACTTGTATAAAAAATGGGTAGCGGGTATCTTACAGTCCAGCACACTCGACTGTAGTTTTATTACTTGTTTATTAAGCCCAAGAAAATGCGTTGAAATGCCATTAGCTATTCACTTATAATGAAAACAATTTAACAGCAATTGCCTGGAAAATTGACCACACAAAGTTATTGTAAACAAAGCAAAAACAGGTGAGATTAAAAAGATTCTTATGGTAAGGGGCTGTCCATATATTACGTAATCACGTTTTCTGCGATTTTGATTTCCAATCGAAGCTTACAGCTACATTTTTATGAATTATTGCATTCGTTACTTATCGACGGAGTAATCGGCGCAAAACCAATTTTTGAATAAATACTTTTAACAACAAAATTTTTATAAAAAGATTACGTAATCATTGTCCAAGACCCCTCCCTCCCCATGTAATCAAACATAATCATTTCCTTGACCCCCTCCCACCCCCTAAGTGATTACGTAATATAATATATGGACAGCCCCTAATTTATAAATTTGTTTCGTCGAAAGCGTTGAGAAATCATAATGTTTTTCTACGACAAAAAATGTATGCGTTCGTTATCAAACTATCTCTTTAACTGGGTCCCGAAGTCACCTTAACAAATTAATCGGGACCAGTCTACAGTTGAATCTTACTTACATATCTGCAACGACTATACAATACTGGATATCTGTGCGTATACGTACGTATACACATGCATACATATGTACACATATTAAATATTCATTCACACTTGAACACAATCGGTGCTGATAAGTTTTTCAAAGAAATGCAAACGTTTTGTGAATAAGGCTTAAAATCATACCAAGTGAAATTTTGTAAATAAAGGAAAATTATTTTTTTATGTACATATAATCTTTGATATAATGATTACTACCCCAGGTATAGACCAAAATTTTATTTTTACCAATTCTTTTTATTCCCAAAAAAAAAAATTTACAAATTTTAGTTTCAACTCTGGCCCTTGTCATGTTTTAGTTTTTAGGACTGAGCATGGGTATCTTTTAATGTCAAACATTTTTGTTTCTAGTCTTTAGTCTTTAAAAAAACCTTAATTGACTGAAAAATTAAATTGGCAACTCTGTTGGTATTCCCATATACAACTGTAAGACATTTTATTCTCAAGTGCATATGTATGTATGTATGTATATACGCACGCTTTTTTGTATATGAAGGAACTTTAATTCAGCATACACATATGCACTGGGGAATTCGAATATATGCATGTATAGATGTATACATATTTATAGGTGTACTTGCTCGCTCCCAGACTTTAGTATTAAAATAAAACGTAAAAGAAGAAACAGCTTTGAGAAGTAACCGATCTTGAAGACAACCGGATGGAATGAATTTGGTCTATCTCTTGCGAATAGAAAAGAAATAATTGAGATAAAAACTGTGTTACTGAAAATAAGTTCCGTTGAAGTTAAAAAAATGTTCTTCATGATTTTACACTCATTCGTCGGAGTTGCACTTACAGTGATAATCGTTTCATACGCTTTTATTCTGTTCGGATGTAAGCGAAAGGCAACAATCAAATTTGGCATTTCGAATTCCGAGCAAATTTATCATAGATTACATCAAGCACCCGGGCCGCATCCTTGGCCAATAATTGGAAACTTAGACATAGTCGGCCGCTTCAAAAATCCGTTCGAGGGTTTTGGAGCAGTAGGAAAACAGTACGGCGATATTTACACGTTAACACTTGGGCAAACACGTTGCCTTATAGTTAACAATTTGGAGATAATTAGAGAAGTACTCAATAAAAATGGCAAATTTTTTGGAGGACGTCCAGATTTTCTGCGCTATCATAAACTCTTTGGTGGTGACAGAAACAACTGTAAGTAGTAACTGAGAAACAAGTGCTGCAAATATCATTTACCTCTAAAATCACGACTAGTCCCTCAATGTAAATTTTGTTTGCCTTAAGCTTAATAAAACATCATACCATAGCCCGAAAAAAGCGATAAGAATTAATAATAATAATAATAATAATAATAATAATAATAATAATAATAATAATAATAATAATAATAATAATAATAATAATAATAATAATAATAATAATAATAATAATAATAATAATAATAATAATAATAATAATAATAATAATAATAATAATAATAATAATAATAATAATATATTATTATTATAACTATACTCACAAAGATATAGAAAATCAATTTAATTTTTGGTCGCGGTTGAATTTTCGACTTTTTTACATGGAATGGAACTCTATAATTTCATAAAACATTACAAAATATTATATAAAAAGTCTATACAAATTAATATACCTGGAATTATTTTTTAACCTTAAAATCTGTGCAATAAATAATTTTTAATTTAATTTGTTCAAAATTAAACTAGATCTGACTGAAAAAATAAGTGTTTAAAAAAAGTTGTACCTTTGTCTCATATAATCTCTGACATCTACTACCTGTTCACATTAAAGAGATATATAGACAAACAGACGGATCTTGTCGCTAATCTTGAGGAAATGTACAATATATACCTTATATAGTCGGCAATGTTTGTTTCTGTTTAATATATTTTCTGTGGGCATCAAGTTACAATATCCATTTAAGAAAATGGGACGATATCATATCGCTTTCCAAACCTGCAGTTTCGTTCAAATGACTTAATTACATTAAATAAATAAATCCAAGAATAATTTAAGTAATGTTTTCCAATAAATATTTCAATCTTTACTTCACAGCTCTTGCTCTCTGTGATTGGTCAATGTTACAGCAAAAACGACGAAATCTAGCGAGACGTCACTGCTCCCCTCGAGAATCATCTTCATATTTTACAAAAATGTCACGAATTGGTGGTGAAGAAATTAAGCACTTAATGGAAAAGCTGGAGAAAACGATTATGCCAGGGGAGCCCTTCAATATTAAGCCTCTAATTCTTAAAGCCTGTGCGAATATGTTCAGTCAGTATATGTGTTCTTTGAGATTCAACTACGAGGATACTGAGTTTCAACAGATTGTCCAGTTCTTCGATGAAATCTTTTGGGAGATAAATCAAGGATATCCACTAGATTTTCTCCCATGGCTTCTTCCATTTTACAAAAATCACACAAAGAAAATTTGTGATTGGTCCACAACGATTAGAAAATTTATATTGGACCGTGTTATCAATCAAAGAGAGTCAAATATTGATATAGATGAGCCGGATAATGATTTCACAGATGTACTCTTAAAAAGCCTTAGGGAAGATAAAAATGTGTCTCGAAATACTATTATATTTATGCTTGAAGATTTTATTGGAGGTCACTCAGCCGTAGGAAATTTAGTTATGTTGTGTTTGGCATATATAGCTAAAGATCCAGTAATTGGTAAAAATATTCAGAATGAAGTGGATTTTGTCTCTAATAATGGACAACGAAGCATTGAGTTACATGATATGAATGAAATGCCATATACGATGGCAACCATATTTGAAGTTTTGCGATACTCATCGTCTCCAATTGTTCCTCATGTAGCTACAGAGGATACGCAGATATCAGGATATGGTGTTACTAGCGGTAGTATTGTTTTTATAAATAATTATGAGCTTAACATGAGCCACAAATACTGGACGAACCCCAATAATTTCGAACCAGAACGATTTTTAGAAGAAAAGATTAAAAGCATTACGATGTCATCCAAACTTTATGATATTAGAAGGTGCTCTGAAGCATCGGATTCGGGTATTGAGATTGAGAAAGAAACTGGAACGTATCACGCATCTTCCAAAAATCAATTTTGTAGAGGCAAAGTAATTGAAAATTTAAAACGATACGGCCATCATAGATTGCAGCTAAAAAAGAATATCCCCCATTTTCTACCATTTAGTATTGGAAAACGTACTTGTATAGGACAGAATTTGGTGAGAGGATTTGGTTTTATTATGCTGGCAAATATTGTTCAAAGTTACAATATAAACAGTACTGATCTTTCCAGTATAATAATAAATTCGGCTACAGTTGCATTACCTGCCACCACTTTTCCTTTAGTCTTGACCCCTAGAATGTAATATAGTTTTGTTTATTATCAATAGGATAGAAATTCATAAACATTTAAAGTTTTAGTTTTATCCGTTGTTCGAAATGAATGAAAAACTTACTTAAATTTCGTATTTGTCTGGTTCGTCAAATAAAACTCTGTAAAAAAATATAAATATTTTAAATATTATTAACGAGTTTTAAAAAGACTGAAAGTATATATTTATATCTATTTAAAAAATATTTTAAATAAAATATTTAATTATGGGACTACAATTTATTATCTTTTTTTTTATATTATTGTTTATATTTGCTACTTGTTGATGCCAGATGATGGCAGGTGTAACCACTCAAAACAGCTGACAGTGTGGTCGCGATCGATTGATATCGATAGTGACAAAGTTAGTATACTGTGCGTGAGACCTTGTCACACGCGCAGTCACACTGATATAGTTTGTCCTCATGTTGGTTACCCTGCCCACTTTTAGTGCTTTTTCCTACATAACATATGTTGTACTTTTCTCTGAGCGGCACAACAAGTGTATTTTCAAGTGCAATAAAAATAATTGTAAAGTTCAAATTTCTATTGTGTTTTTACTTATCTAAAGACGCCCCCTACACATTTTGGTCCTTCGAGCCGGATTGGATATATCGCTCGACCCCAGCAAGCAATTGGTTGTCAAGATAAGTAATACACCTTTTTCTCCATACATTTGTGCAAGTGTCATGTTCGCGCCATATTCTTTTTTCCTTGTACCTTATATATATGTGACACAGCATATATATAAGTACATAAGCGTTCTACCGGCATTTTTTCCGCTATCTTTTCTACTTTGTGTATACATTGCACAGTATTTATATAAGTTAATATAATTATGTTTTAATTATTTATTCTTTCATTTTTTGTGGTTCTTGCTCTTGAGAGCTTGAGCTTCAGATCTAATCTAACTAGCATAACTTAAAACTAATCTCACAAAGTTCTGCACTCTCAGCTTTCAAGCTCTAGATCGGCGATTGAGTGCATTTGGGCCGCAGTCGACGCTCACCAAAGCTTCATATGCACCTCTCTTTCGACGACTCGCAAGTTAGTGTCTCAAGCCTGACTATTTGTGACGTCAGTATTGCTCGGCACGTTAACTTGCACCTCTCTTTCGACGATTCGCAAGTTAGTGTCCCAAGCCTGACTATTTGTGACGTCAGTATTGTTCGGCACGTTAACTCCTCCCTCGGTTAAGTGAGGGCCGTCATCGGTACTCTACGGAACGATGGTTCAGTTCTGTGCTCGATGTTGGTGTTTCGTTTAAAGGCGTCGATAAGCCGAATAACTAAACAGCAACAGAGTGGAACGTTGACTGCAATAAGCTCATCTCGCAAATCACCGCAGTGTCAGGATTCTAGGTACTCAGTGGATGCAGGAATAGCATGCCCAGTTTCCTCTGTGCGATGTCACATTCACTGTGAGATTGCCGAGACAATGTTGGTTCTTATAGGCTGTGTTTTGTGGTGTTCGACCAGCCGCCATTGATAGAAGCTCGATCGAATGGTGAGCATTCCATCGTCGATTTCCACTGTAGAGTCTAAAATCCCGAGTCGTGTGCCATGATATGCCTTCACTCCTGATAAATATTCTCAAGCGCATAATGCTGATCCTTACAGAGCGTAGAGCGGATGAGTTTCGTGTAATTTCCCCATGATGAAAGTGCTTGCCCCACGTTCAGCGAGGATATTTCTGCAGTCTCAACTATCTTCACGTACTGAAATTTGTAACCTTATAGTTTTATTACAAAGTGCAATATGTAATTATTTGGATACTCTTAGTACTAGATACATATATTATATTACATAACCTACATGTTCATTTTTAATATCGGCTTTGTTAAGATTTATTTATTTCCAGATTATTAATTCTTTAATGAGTTTTCCATATATTTTCTTTAGTTTTCCATATCATATCATATCGCAAATTATTACTTTATTCCTTTAACTTCTATAATTCCAAAATTTTGTTATTCTAGTTTTTTTATTTTAAATTGTCCTTATGGACCACCCTCCCCTTAATTAGAACCGTCGTTCCTAAGTCGGCTTCCACTACCTCTTCAGAGCATAAAGGAGATAATTTATTTCCCAGTCTCTTATTCCTCTTCAAAAAAACCTTATCGCCCACGCAATACTCCTTGTAAACTCGATCTTTATTAACTTGTTGTAATTTTCTTTCTTGAGCGGTTTGTAAATTTTGCATTATTTTGTTTTGAAAGTCGATGGGAGTTGAGTGAATAATCTCAATCGGTTTCTCTTTAGTTACTGAATGAAAGGTCCTATTGTACTGTATCGTAGCCAAAAGGATAGTCTCCACTGTGTCGCTTAAATTATTTTCAATTATTAGACAACGTGCAATTTCCCCCAAGGTACTGTGAAATCGTTCTACCTGGCCATTAGAAGTGCTGTGCAATGGTGGTGCGTCCACACTTATTTCAAAATGGTTCATTAAGGTGGTCC
Source organism: Drosophila nasuta (assembly GCF_023558535.2). Lineage (NCBI taxonomy): Eukaryota > Metazoa > Arthropoda > Insecta > Diptera > Drosophilidae > Drosophila > Drosophila nasuta. The sequence goes on from NW_026869398.1 coordinate 1,133,896, forward strand.
TAATGGTTTCTGAATTTAATGTTTTTTCATTATCGTAGTAAATTGTATTTGTTTTAGGGAAGAGATTTACCAACTGTAAAATAGGTCCCTTTATGTCAATAGTACTTCTAGAAGGTATGGGTTGGACAACAGCAAATTTGGAAAATTTGTCCACACACGTTAAAAAATATGTTCTGTCCGTATTAAATATATCTAGATGTAGGATTTCTCCCGCAAAAGTTGGGATCGGGGTGCTGGCCATATTTTGCTTTTGCTACAGAACAAGTTCTGCAGTTAGCAGCAATCTCCATTGCAAGACGAGACATTTTTGGAAAGAAATAGTCGCAAAGGATTTGTTTCACGTTTTCCTGGGCTGCACGGTGTGCTCGATTATGCTCAGCTGTGACAATTTCCCTTTGTTCCGTATCGTTTAGGACGTCAATTACTAAGTCTTTCGAATATCGAAACGTTGTAGAAGGAAACGCCTCTACTAGCCTATGTTGGATAAAGGCCAATACTGGCAGTGTGCAATGTATAGCGTTGACAACACTTGAATTTACTGCATCCACAAGTATTTGGTGAAGTTCTTTCCTTTCGGAAACCTCTATGATGTGCCTGATCTTATCTCTAAATAAGATTCTTGTTGTTACTGATGTCATTTCAGCTTCTTTAATAACAATTTGGGTTTTGAAACAATTGACCGGTTTGTCAGTTACTTCAATCGTGTAAGTTAGAGATTCCTCACTATGGATGGTCGCAACGTCTGATTCTGGCTCATTGTCCAGTGTATTCAAATGCTGCCGTGACAGTGCATTAGCTACATGATTTTGTCTGCCAGGTTTATAGATCAACTTCGCTCCGTGTTCGTCGATAAATGCTTTCCAGCGCTTTATCTTTGAGTTTGGGTTCTTATCGGATACCGCAAACGTCAACGGCTGATGATCTGTGAAAATGTTCAAGGTTTTGACTCCGTAAAGATAATTACGGAGATTTTTTAATGACCAAACTATAGCTAAGAGCTCTCTCTCGTTTGTCGCATAGCTTAGTTCGTTGTCGCGTAGTGTTCGCGATATCATTGTAATGGGTCGTCCATTTTGTGACAATACGGCCCCGAGGCCGAAGCTCGAAGCATCTGTTGTCAAATCAAAAGGCTTTTTAAAGTCGGGGTATTCTAACATGACGTCCTCCGACGCAAATATGTTTTTAAGTTTTTCAAAAGTCTCTTGTTTATTTTGCTTCAGCTCTATTTTCACTTTCCTAGAGTGATTCTTTGAGATCTTGCCATTCTCGCCTTTCATTAGCTCTGTGAGGGGCTTGGCTATGGAAGCATAATCTTTGATGAAGCAGCGATAATAGCTGGAAAGACCCAAGAATGATCTGAGGTCGAATAGGGTGGTTGGGGTCGGGAACGCTTTTATTGCCTGAACCTTTTCAGGTGCGGTTTTTATTCCTCCCCTAGACACGATGAATCCTAGATATTCTACTTTTTTATCGACCACCCAAGTGGGGTTATTGTAAGGCGATCTTGAAGGCCTAATAATGCCATTCGCTAAAAGTTGTTTAACTTCTGCATTAACAAAATCAGATACGCCCCTGGGATGTGGATATAGTTTTGAGTACACTGGCACTCCGTCTGTTCTGATTGTAGCAATAATATTAACGTTATATGGTAAGGCCACACAAGGGTCTGCGAATGTTTTGATATGATCCTTTATCATTGAGTTAAAGAATGGCCTGATAGCACATGGTACATCAGCGTCATCTATATGAATAAGATTCACATTTTGAGGGGCTCAGAGGTATACTCTGTTGAAATTATATTTTGAATCAAATTAATGTTTGCTTGGCATTTTTTTAAAAGGTCTAAGCCGATTATTGCGTCGAATGCCTTAAGTGTGTCAAGTATAAAGAAATATGTTTTAACTTGAAAAACTGATACCAAGCACTTATGAGTAATTTTTGTGCTTCCGTGGATGGATGTTACTTGGAATTCGTTTTCTACAGGGATGATATGCTTCAAGCCCGGAAGTGGCTTAATGTAGTTTTTGGAGGCCCCTGTATCCACCAAGAGTTTTATGGTTTGCCCTGCTACTGTTCGTACGATGTACGGTAACAGGGACTTCTCCCTAAAAAATTGCATGCTTCTGCATCTGACAGCTCATCCTCGGTCTGAGCGACTGCGGTTCTAGCTGTTGTTTCATATTCGTGCTCGTGGGTGGTGGCATGAACCTTTTGAGTCCTCCCGGATTTTGCAGCACCCTGACTGTTGGTGTTTTGCCATTTAGTCGGTTGTCTGTATCGAGAAGAAGTGTCGACTTCCATAGGCTCAGGCAATGAAGCAGTCTGATTTTGATCGACTTGCATTCGAACCTTGTTGCTTAAAGCACCCATCTTATGATTTGGTGTTTGGGTTTTTGTGAAGTGAGGGTTCCTTCTCGAGCCCTCATTCGTTTGACTCTCAGAATTATGTTGAGACTGATGGCGCCAGCCGTTTGAACGCTGACTCGCACTTTTCTGCATTCGCTCTTCATTGTGTTTCGCGAAGTTAGCAGCAAAAATGCTCCTTTCATTGCTCGATTCTGCCTCCTGAGCAAAGGCCAACGCTGTCGGCAAATCTTGGGGCTGTGATGGGAAAACTGCCATTCTTAGACTTTTCCTAAGCCCAGACACAAATGTATGAAGGGCGTCCCCTCTGTATTTTTCATTAAGTACGGCAGCGGCCGTAGCATCATGTGACATAATAGTTTTATTAATCAGTAACGTTAGCTTTTTCTCTATTTCATCGTAGTATTTCAGTAAAGGCATTTCGCCCTGCCGTAGTAAACTTAGCTCTTGTTGGATAACATGTACTGGTGTTTTATCTGAATAAGTAAAGTCTAACCTTGCCATAATCGCCTTAAAATTTAACACGGTGTTAAAAGAGGCAAGCACGGCATCGGCTGGTCCCCTGACTTTATTTCTAAGTATGGCAACTGCTTGATAATGCCTGTTGCTGCCATTATAAGGCTCAAACACCTTGTACAAACATAATTTTCTTGTTTTCCATCGAATTCACAAACAGATTTTACAATATCGAGGGGTTCGTTGCATATAACATCATTAGAAATAATGATCTCTTGATAGACCTCTATTTTAGGAGTGTTTGTTTTAAATGAATTTAATTGTTGGGTAAGTTTATTGATTTTCTCCTCAAATTCTATTTTTTGTCTCTCTTAAGCAGTATTGATGGATTCTTCCATGGCCCGAAGAGTAGTCGCGTCCATTCTAGATGGTTGAATGATATTGTTTCTGTACGAAGTAATTTGGTGAACTGGGTTGTGATTGCGATTGTGCGCTAAAGCTTCTTTGTAACTTTCGATAAGTTCTTCGTCGCTAGACATGTGGAAATGAGCTTTTTTATTTACATATGTTGCGGAATAAGCTTATCTAAATACTAATAAATGCATAAACAATATTTAATTGAAAAAAGGCAATAGATATGTAACGATATGGGTTTTGTTTTATTTATTGTGCGGCATAAGCTTTTACTTGTGTAAAAATTTAAATAAGTGTAAAGATGGAATAGTCACTTATTATTTATTTATTTATTTATTGAACAGCATAGAATAGGAATAAATTCAAAAGAATCAAATAAGTTGCATAAGCTTTAGCTTATGCAAATGTCGGCATATATGAAAAATTGGAGTGCGCTCTTTATTGAGCTTTCGCTTATGTAAACGCCGTAATGAGCAAATTTCGCTTTTAATAAAAATGAACTTCTCACTTACATGTTTTTCAGTTTTCTTTTAGTTATCCAAATTCTTTTCTCTGCTAGCTTTTAACTCCGCTGTCCGATGCTGGGTAGGGCAAGCACTGATGTCAGCTTTTCTGGTTATGTGTGGACACGCACGTGTCCAGCAGTTGGTACAGCAATTGCGGATTTGGTGAAGTTATCCAGCTCTGCTGTCCGGCAGTGAATATTGCAGCTACCTATGCTGCTTCGTGTTTACTTCTTTTGGTTTTTTTTTTCAGGTCTTTTTGCCGTTGGGCGCCAGTTAATATAATTATGTTTTAATTATTTATTCTTTCATTTTTTGTGGTTCTTGCTCTTGAGAGCTTGAGCTACAGATCTAATCTAACTAGCATAACTTAAAACTAATCTCACAAAGTTCTGCACTCTCAGCTTTCAAGCTCTAGATCGGCGATTGAGTGCATTTGGGCCGCAGTCGACGCTCACCAAAGCTCCATATGCACCTCTCTTTCGACGACTCGCAAGTTAGTGTCTCAAGCCTGACTATTTGTGACGCCAGTATTGCTCGGCACGTTAACTTGCACCTCTCTTTCGACGATTCGCAAGTTAGTGTCCCAAGCCTGACTATTTGTGACGTCAGTATTGTTCGGCACGTTAACTTATATATATATATCCTTATATGTATATGTATGTGTAAGTATTTATACAGTTTAAAAGAGTTCGCTTATATTTTCCGTTTTGGCCGTTGTTGAATGTACTTTGTTACATTTCTGTCGTTTCGCGTTTTGTCTGCGTTTTAACACACTCCAGTGTATGCAACCTCTTCGTGTTGTTTTATTCTAAATAACAAGAAAGTTTGCACGCTATTAAAAACAAACGCGCGCAGATACGCTACACTCCATATATCTATATACATATATATATATATATATATATATCGTCGTATTTGTATGTATATATAAGTGTCGTATATGAAAGGATAAGTGAATGTATATGTGTCGTATTTGTATGTATATATATATATATATATACATACAAATACGACACATATACATTCACTTATCCTTTCATATACGACACTTACACACATATACTACATTCCATATACATTATAGATATATATATTATCCAAACATTTTCATATAACGTACATATATGAACTGCAGCAACTTGTGATCCAACGAGTTTAATAAAGATTCACGCTGCTGTTTGTGTTTTATTTAACATTTTGTTTTTTCCAACAGCGATATTTCCGTCTGTTTTTTGTGTCGGCCTTGTTCACTATCCTGTGACAGCCGAAGTTCCTCTCCAATTTATGCTTGCTTTCGGCTACTCTCTCTAAAGTGTCTGCCGAAGCATAGTACGTCCGAAAGCCAAAAGAGTGAAAAAGACTCGAAACTTTCATTAAAGCTTCCGACCACAGCTCGTCGCCTGTCGTCCACTTCGCCCGCTCCTTCGGGGTTCAAATCCGCTACTCCTGCCGCTCAACTCCGAGTCAAAGTTGATGCACTGCATCGAGACGGCGACAACGAAGGCATACAGGCCATGGAGGCGAAATATGACCACTGCTATGTAGTGTATGAGCGGTGTCTCGCCCGTGTAAAGGGGCAAATTACCCAAGTTTCCGGGTCAACCAGGAGTAAAGCATCCGCTCCTCCTGTGTACTCCAGTAGCTGCCGGCTCCCTCCAGTCGACACCGAAGTATTCCGTGGGGATTACTTGCGGTGGCCGACCTTCCGTGATCTTTTCACGGTCATCTTCGTGAACAATCCGAGGTTGACTCCGGTTGAGAAACTTTTCCATCTCAATTCAAAAACCGCAGATGAGGCCAATGAGATCGTAGCCAAATTTCCGCTGACGAACGATGGTTTCGCGTCGGTTTGGAGTGCTCTCTACGAGCGGTTCGAAAACAAGCGCTTGTTGATAACGATTATTAAAAATACTCTTCAACCTGTCCACGGTTTCGCAAGAGTCGGGGGCAGCGATTAAGGAGCTGCATGGCACGATTCAGAGGTGCTTGACCGTTCTTGACCACTCGGACATTTCTCTCTCTAGTCCTTTCGCTGACTCACTCAGAGAGGCAAATCGTGTGACTTGTGTTTAAAAGAGAATCACCCTGTCCGGGTCTGTCCAAGCTTCCTTGAAATGTCGGTCAATGATCGGATGAGCTACATCAAACAGAAGAGCCTCTGTTTGAATTGTTTTGCAAGAGGTCACCAACTCCGAGAGTGTACGAGTGCGCACAATTGCTTCACATGCAAGGGACGGCACCACACTCTTCTTCAACGGGGCGATAGTGCCCATAATGGGGCCTCTTCTTCTCCGATACAGTCCACTCCGAATCAATCGGCAACAAATGTGCAAAATTACATCAGAACATCCTTCTCGGCACGGCGGTTGTCAATGTATGCCATCTAGGTACTACATACACCGCACGAGCACTAATCGACTCGGGGTCCGAAGCGACTTTCATTTCTGAGCGTTTATTCTAGCGCATAAAGTTGCCATTCCAATCCGCGCAAGCCGAAGTATCTAGGCTGAATCATGCAATTGCGGCCCAACCGCAGAAGTTATGCAACTTCAGCATTGGTTCTCCAACGAAGCCGAGGCTCCATATCGAGACCTCAGCGTTCGTCATTCCACAGTTGGCAGACAAGCTGCCTTCATTCCATGTGTAGAAAGGCTTTCTAAGGGATCTACCAGCGATTGAACTGGCAGATCCATACTTCTACAAAAGTGCTCAGATTGACATTTTAATTGGCGCGGATATCATTCCGTCAGTCTTCCTGAGCGGCTCCCGGCCAAACATTTGTGGCTCACTCCTTTGGCAAGAAACCGTGTTTGGTTGGATTCTCACCGGTCCCGTCTCCCAGAATATGTCGACAAATGTCTCTGCGTTTTCGACGAGAGTCGTCATCCAAGCAGATGATCAACTCGACAGATACGGCTCCAAATTTTGGGAGGCGGAGGATATTCCGTCGAAGCTGGTTAACTGCGAAAACCAAATTTCAAGTAGTAGATGTGGCAGATATCGGGTGACTCTTCCATTCCGGAAGCCCGTCACCACTTATAATTTTTTTCTGCCTCATCATTCATTCAAACCAGATAGGCACCGACACAAAGACGAATAATCATTTGTTCTTGTTTCATTCCATGTTGCATGCCCATCTCCGTGTGGATTGTGATGTACTTCTATTACATGATTGCTGCCATGGGACCCAAGTACCAGAAGTTCATTTGGTGGAAGAAGTACCTGAACACCTTCCAAATGTCGCAATCCGCGGCCATCTTTCTACGATTTCTGCAAAGCCAAATACGTGAATGCCCAGTCGTCACTGACGACGCGACGCGCCAACATCTTGATCGACACCGGGTGTTATACCTTCGAGATGCGAGCTCTGATCGACCCGTGCACTGCAACCAGCCGTATCAGCGCATCCTTGGCAACAGCCTATCGGCTTTCCGTCACCCGCATTGGTACGGAGGGCGTATGCACGGCGATCATCCGTTCGCTGACATCCGAGTTCCGTTGGGGATGTTGATGCCAGATGATGGCAGGTGTGACCACTCAAAACAGCTGACAGTGTGGTCGCAATCGATTGATATCGATAGTGACAAAGTTAGTATACTGTGCGTGAGACCTTGTCACACGCGCAGTCACACTGATATAGTTTGTCCTCATGTTGGTTACCCTGCCCACTTTTAGTGCTTTTTCCTACATAACATATGTTGTACTTTTCTCTGAGCGGCACAACAAGTGTATTTTCAAGTGCAATAAAAATAATTGTAAAGTTCAAATTTCTATTGTGTTTTTACTTATCTAAAGACGCCCCCTACACACTACCTATTGGGTAATATAACATTTAACAAAGCAGAAATATATGAAATGATATGGCACCACTCGTCGGCGCTTTTCTATATGAAAACCTATAATTAGGCCTTCGAGACAATAAGCGATACACTTGTTATTCATGGACGCTGATCAAGTTTTGGGAAAAAAATAAAAGCAAACCAAAGCGATATTATTCTAAAAATATACCAAAAATACTTAAATATATGGAGGGCTACGTTTGGTATATAAATATACAATTACATTTAAAATATATACCATATGTTCAATCAAAGCAAGTATTATGTACGGTATTTATTAGTTCTGAGAATTTTCAGAAAGAAAGAATTGAAGAAAAACCCACCACTCAACTACCATTGAAAATAAATACGTTTGAATTTCTCTTGCTTTCAAATGTCATGAACTATTCAGTGGCGATACATTGTTTTTCTGATAAAAATAAGTTTGGAAGAGGCCGATATTAATTAATTAATAATTCCTTGATCTCCGTAAGCAAGAGCATCGTTTGAACCATGGGTGTGCGGACTATTTCATATTTTGTCACCTGCAGTTTTTAACATCGCACATGAAATCCGAAAGTATAATAATGTCTTAGAGCAAAATTTCATGATTTGAAAGACCTTTTACAAAGTCTAAAGTGTAGTTTTAATCACAACAATGTTCCAAATCAAGGTATGCTGCTTTCAGTCTGTCCACTGAAATAGATGTGTCCTTGCCATTCATTCGAATAACAAAAACTATCTGAAAGCTTGTCGATCACTTGGTATGGCCCAGAGTATGGTGGTTGCAGCGGTTGCTTCATGGCATCGGTTCTCACAAACACATGGGAACATTCGTGAATTGGCTTGCTGTGGTGTGCTGCCGAGATGGGCCTTAGCGCTTGCATGCTGGATGGACGTACGGAGGCGGTTGAAACATCGGAGTACACAAGGACTTCTTTGGTGAGCTCCACAGGTTGCAGTTGCAGCGAAGTTGTTCCATTTAGAAGTGCAGATAACTCGCCGTCAGACGCTTGCGCCTCTTGAATGCTTTTGGTGTCGAGTGATGATGGCATGGATATTGCGTTTAAACGCGATAATGCATCTGCAACCACGTTTTCGTCGCCACTCAAATGACAAATTGAGGTAGAGAATTGGGAAATGAAACTGAGATGTCGCAATTGGCGAGGTGACGCCTTCTCCGGTCGCTGTGAAAAGGCATAAATTAGGGGCTTATGATCAGTTTTGATCACAAACACTCTTGCTTCCAACACATGCTTGAAATGTTTTATCACCTCGTAGATTGCCAACAATTCGCGGTCGTAGGTGCTGTAGTTGCGTTCTGTACTATTGAGCTTTTTGGAATAAATTCCAAGAGGTTGCCAACCATGTTCAGAGCTCTGCTCCAAAACAGATCCAATTGCTGTGTCCGACGCGTCACACACCAGGCAGAGATCAGCGCGTGGATTGGGGTAGACGAGCGTGGTTGCGTTTGCCAAGCTTCTTTTGCATTCCAGAAAAGTGTTTATAGTTTCAGAATTCCACTCAATGGGACGCCTGTCATTCTTTTTCATGTTGCGTGTTAAGTCATTGAGAGGAACTTGTATTCGCGAGGCGTGAGGGATGCAGCGTCGATAATAATTCAAAATTCCCAGGAATCGGCCCAATTCAGAGATTGTCTGTGGCTGTGAGAAGTTTAACATCGCGCTTATTCAGTCCTGTGGTGGTTTTATGCCTTTGCTGCTAACCACATAGCCAAGGAACTGTACCTTTGCCTGAGCAAAATTGCATTTGTCTCGGTTGATGACCAATCCGTGTTTCTTAAGAATGTTAAGAACATTTTGCACGTGTTGCTTATGCTGTTCTTCCGAGCTCGACATGATGAGAATGTCATCAACATAACAAAACACGTAGTCAATTTGACGGAAGATCTGGTCAATGAAGCGCTGGAAGGTTTGCGTTGCATTTTTTAGTCCAAATGGCATAAAAACAAATTCAATCAAGCCAAATGGAGTGCAAATAGCCGTCTTCTCTATGTCCTCCTGCGCCATGGGAATTTGGTAGTAAGCCTTTTCGAGATCAAGCGTTGTGAAAATCTTATTGTGAAGGCGATCAGCAAAATCCTGAATGTGTGGAATCGGATAATGGTCTGGAACCGTAATCCCATTTAGCTTGCGGTAATCGACAAAGGCGCGCCAAGATCCATCCTTTTTAGCCACCATGTGCAAGGGACTGGCCCATGGGCTTTTGGAGTAGCGGCAAATTCCCTTATCTATGAGCGTATTGATTTGCGATTTGGCTGAAGCAAGTTTCTCGCCAGATAATCGTCTAGGTCGCTCAGGTGCGCTGCTTGTTTTAATGAAGTGACAAACGTTGTGTGCATGGACTCGCTCGAGAGAATCAATTTTGTCGATCTTTTGCACATTAGCTGACAAATTAGAGGACTTGAGTTCTAGAGATTTTTGTAAGTCGTGTGACGGGTCAGTGTTGCCATGGTGAGTTGACTTTGATTTGTCAAGCAATCGTTGTTTACTGACGTCGACGAGAAGATGATGTGCGGCAAGGAAGTCTGCTCCGATTATAGGTGTTTGTACATCAGCGATGATGAATGGCCATGTGAGCGAGCGATACAGGGCTAGGTCGAGCTGAAGAGTACAATTTCCGTAGGTTTTGATTGTAGATTGATTGGCGGCATACAGATAAAGTCTGCCGTTGATGCGTGTGTGCGGTGCCATGCTGCGTGGGATCACTGACACCACTGATCCGGAGTCAATGAGAAATGATTGGTTTGACAAGCGATCTTTGATGTGTAGACGCCGGTCCAGGCCAATTTGTTGAATGTCGTTTGGAGTTTTGTTGCTGCTGGTGGTTTCTGCGCTACCGTTTACCAGCTGAGTCAACGGTAGCGTCTTTAGTTTGACGACTGGTAACGTGGACATGCTAACTGGCACTTGCGAGCATTCTCACCGAATCTAGTGTTGTAGAAACATAGTTTTGAACCGACATCATTAGAGATATCATGTGTGTGCCGTGACAATTGCGCATGTTTTGATTGGCGTAACTGTTCCTGAAGCTTATCGACTTTTGTAGTGAGCGCTCGTAATGCCGATGTTACTTCTGACATGCCGGTTTGCTTGCCGCTCAGAGCATCAACTTGGTGCTGCTGTTCTGTTAGTGCCGTTGACTCAACAAATGCAGAACCTGGCCCGCTAGCTTCAAGCATTTTATCTGCAATCTCCTCCAATTTGTCAAGGTTGTTCTCGTCCCATACCGAAATGAACGGTCTGATCGAGTTTGGAAGCTCCGCCAAAAACAACGATCGAATAACTGCTTCGCAGCCCGTGGTTGGTGCTAAACGCCGCATGTGGTCAAGGATGTCTGACGGTTTCTTGCCAACAGTTTCGCGGCCACGCAAAAGCCTTTTCAGCTTTGAGTCTGATGATTCTGCGAATTTGTCAAGCACGCGTTGCTTTAAAGTGGCATAGTTGTTTGTAAGCGGTGGTTTGGCAATTACATCCTCCTCCAAATTCACAGATATAATGTCGAATTTGTTATCGTCCGTGACATTTTGCAGATGAAATAGGCGATCCAACTGAGAAAACCAAAGCTGAGGATTTGTTTTGTTGAATTTCGGAATGCGAAGTTGCACGCATTGCGATGAGAATCCAGCTGGTTGGCCATGTGACTGCAGTTGCTCGAGTTGCTGTTTCAGATCCCGCAGTTGTTCTGCGAGGTTTTGATCGTGTGCCTGCATGTTTGCGTCAAAAAATACGTCTTCAGTGTCATGAGCTTGGCATTCCACTGAACGTAAATTGTAGTTGTGTTTTTGCAGTCGGGGTCACCACTTTGGCGTCTTCATTGGTGCGGTGATTTAATGAAAACGCCGTTGTATTTTAACTTAACTTTATTGATTATTCTAAACGTATCACTGGTGAAATTGAAAGCACAAATTCAAGTGGCTTCGCCATGAAGTTGGCTGCGATCGATTCGCGGGTTGCCCAACTAATCATTTTGCGTTGACAGCTGATCGTTCGGTGTTGCCAGCATATGGGCAATAGGTGGATGACAGAGTTGCCACATATCGCCATCTAGTGGCGCCATCTATATGTCAACTAGTGCGTTAGAATCTGCTATCCTTTATCGACTTCCAACCAGTGTTGCCAGTTTAGCAATTTAGTTGCTAGATCTAGCAACTTTTCAAAATATTTGCAACTTTTTTTTTTGAAAATGCTATCAGCTACAAATCTAGCAACTTTTTATTTTTTGTTAGCTATTTTAGCAATTTTTCATTTATACTTTACTTAAAGCCCTTTTATTTTGTATTCTCTTTTTGCCATTCACTGCAAAAATTGCGATTAATAGTTCACAATGAAATCGGAACTTGTATTTAACTCAACAGTTCGATTATAAGAGCTACTTGAACCAAAACCCTTTTAGTGATTTAGCAAATTTTGCGCTCAAAATCTTTTCCCTACCTTGGTCGAACGCTGAAGTTGAGCGTATATTCTCACAAATGAATATAGCAAAACATAAATTACGTAACTGTATGAGCATTATAACATTAAATGCGATATTGCATATAAGGTTAGTTTGAGTTTAAACAATTGAAAATACGAGCCGATATAGCGACAGGTTGCTAGTCTCGCTAGGAGACTCCTACCAGCTAGACCGTTGAGGCGATTGAAGCGTCAAGGTTTCGCCAAAACGATAACCCAATAGTATACTTCACATAATCTCCTTAAACTAATATGAGGTTTGGTTCAAAAAAAATACATTTTGTTATAGTACTATTTTCTTCCTGCTGTACTGGTTCGATACTTAATAAAGAAGCTAATTATAAAAATATAATTAAAAAAAAAATATTTATATATGTTTTGGATTACATATGTAGGCATAACAAATGTTGCCATAATTATGTACTTCCCTACGAGTACTTAGTTAAAATTTCAGGAAACGTAAAGTACACGGATAGTAGGGAAGCAGAAGAATTGGACGAAATTCTAAGTATTTTGTAATGTTAACAAAAGAAGATATGAAATCCTGTTTATTTAAATTTTTTAATTTCAATATTTTATTCTCAAATCATTTAAAAATGTACATACTATTTGAAAAAGAACATTTAAAAGATTTAGCAATTTTTTTTGGCAATTTTTTGATAATTTTTAGCAATTTTTAGCAATAATTATGTTTTTGTCATCGGTGCGAAAATGAGCTTCGAACAAAGAGCCAACATTAAATTTTGTTTTAAAACTTTTACCGAAACGTTTCAATTGATGGAAAAAAAAGTTTATGACGATGGTTGCCTATCCCGTAGCAGAGTGCACGAGTGGTTTCAACGTTTTCAAAGTGATCGTGAGGACATAAATGACGATGAACATGTGGGCCAACCAAAATCCGTGATCACCGAAAATTCCATCGAAACTGTGCGTGAATTCATAAAAAATCAGCCGAAATCATCATTGAAATTGATGAAAATAGAATTGAAAATCTCCACAACATCGATTTATCGCATTTTGACCGAACATTTGGGCTTTCAAAAGGTGTGTGCACGGTTTATTCCGCACAAATTGACTGACGTCCAAAAATTGCTCAGAATTCAACATTCGAAGGACCGACTATTTGACCAAAAATCACATTTTAACCATTAAACACTCCCCGTATTCACATGATATTGAACCGTGCGACTTCTATCTTTTCGGAAAAATGCATTTGCCGATGAAAGGAAAACGATATGCAGACGTCGAGGCCATTCAAAAGGCTTGCACCGGCATACTGGAGGCCATCCTGGGCAACGAGCTAAAACACTCGTTCGACATGCTTTTGGACCGTGCAAAAGCTGTATTAAAGCAGAAGGAGACTATTTTGAATAATATAAAAGATTTTGCCGAAAAAAACTATTTGTTCTGTCTTTCTGTTAAAAGTCCTGTTTACTTTGGAACGCACCTTGTATATATAATAATAACTAGTCTTTGTGATTTCTAAAAATTTGGCTGCGATCCGATAAATTGTCGAAGTTCTTAAAGAAATAATATTTTATGGCCAAAAACGCCTCTAGGGGTCTTAGTTGCTTTGGCTGAAGGAATGAATATCTTTAATACATTAGCATATCAATATACCAAATATACCATTTGGAAAATTATTTAGTAATTCTGTGGTATATTAATTTGGTGTATTTTGAGAATAATACCGCAATATTTAATCAACTGTGCTCCGGTTTTAACTTTTCATTTTCAAAACGAAAACTAAAAAATTGGTGCTCCCGTTTTCACTTTCGCAAGATTCTTTCGAATTCCAAAACGAGAAAATTTGTCTTGTAGAAATGAAAAGTAAATGCCTTTTTCTATATTAAATCGGATCTTATTTGCAAAAGGAAAAAAAGTAGTTTACTCATTGGTTTATTGTCGTTCTTTTACGACCGCCAGCAGATCAATTAGGCTTGTAATTATTTTTAAAACGACTAATTTCTGACCCCACATCAAATTTGGATATCAGATTTTGCCGTCGGCAACAACAATTTTTGTTTTGGTGAGCGACCGATAAGTCGGACACCATGAGTTATCGCCTAAGCTGCCATACTTTTGATAGAATGAAAAAGCAAGTTAAAAATACTTGTACAATCAAACGGATGGCGATAAATTTGTTGAAGTTGGGTAAAATATGTTTTTTAAAAATTTATTTATTTAATTTGATTACTTATGTGTTTAAATTTTATAAAAAAAATTGTTGGAATAACCGGAATGAAATGCATTAAAAAGGTGGCATCCCCATTTTTTGTGGGAAACAGCTGATTGCCGTTAAACTGATTTTTTTAAAGAAAGTATCAAATCGTTCTTTGCAAAAAAGACAAAAGGCATATATATTTTATTCAGAGGAAACCTAAATATACAATGCAGGATAAAAATATCCTTATGTGAGTTCAATCCACGCACGAAATTGGACATTCAAAAGAAATTTTTTCGCGTTGTTTACTTTTAACCAAAACACAAGTCAGCTGTTTTAGCAGTAAAAAATGAAACGTTCCGATAGCAAAACGATGACCAAAAACGTGTGAAAACCGGAGCACCTAAAAACGAAAATCTCGGTTTTGGTTCCAAAACGAAAACCGAAAGTGAAAACCGGAGCATGCCTGTTTATCTAAAAAATGATGGGATGATGGGAAAAAATGGGATAACTTCTGAGTGTCATACTAAAAAAAGATTTTTGGTACCAACACTGTGCCTAAAAATTACCATAGTTTGAAGGCTAGCAGGTAATAGCAGTTCATATTACACACGGCTAATAAAAGAGTTAGACTGAATCCACTTCAATCCAGTAAGTTCGACTCCACGAAAGATAGGTGTGCACTAATCCGGACTCGTTGTTAATACACTGAATTACCAATACGTTTTTTGAGCTACACATTTATAGACCGGTCACAAACATTGTTTTTTTTTTGTAATATATACCTTGAAGATAATTAAAAGCCAAACTTTTAACAAATTCAATAAAAATTGTAAATTTCCGAGGAACTCGAAATCAATGCGCGAAAAAAGAAAAAAATTTGTGGAGCTCTTTGCAAAATTATATGATGTGTTTGTCCGTTCACAGCTGATGATCAGCTTATCGTAGAGCATTTCTTAAAAGCTAATCTAATCAAAGCATCTGTTATCGATATGTGAAAAAATATTAACTGTTTTTTAAATTTGAAAATTTGAATTAAATGCCGCTAGCGAGACCAAATCGCCCACTGCACTATGGGCAAAAAGTCCCGAATTGCGGCATTTTTACCATTTTTGAAGAGAGAAACATGAAACTTTGTACCTAAAAAATAAAGATCGAATTTCGGATTTATTCTTTTTTCAATTGGACCACGCCTTCCTTCCCGCCCACCTTACCATAAGGTTATAATTTTCGATTTTTTTTCCAAAAATTTGTTTTAAAATATTTTAATGTAATATTATATATTAATTGAAACTAAATTAAACTTATTAAATTAATATATTAGCAAATTCGCATTTTAAATTTAATTTGGATCCATGCAAAATTAAATCAAAAATTAATAAGAGCCCAATATTATGTTTTGTGACTCCATACCTTGGTGTCCAGTTAATAATTTATTTTTCACAAAGCTCTTCCTCCAACTCCAGGGAACTTTGCCCGAAAATTTCGAGTTCATTATCTCCGCCTTCTTCTACCTGATTATCTTTATTGTCTACACATGCCCATGTTATTGGAGGCTCAATATCAGGAGATTCCAAAAGAGCTATAACATCTCTTGGTAGGCTTTTTTATAGTTTAATCTTTGGCGTTCCTTTAGATTTATAGTTGAAAGCAGTGGGTCAGAGGAATCTAATGCTCTATTTAACACATCTGATATAGTATTCAGTCGGCTGTTTTTCTTTGCATGAAAACATATCGATTTTGTAAAATTTTTGCGCTCTTCTGACGCATTTTCACGGAGAGCCCCTAGAAGAAGTACGGAGATTTCTATAATTTGGTGCCAATGTACCAGTACTTTATGCAAAATTTGAGACATTGGATACCACTTATAAGTATTAACGTATAAGTACATCAAGTACCTGCTTTAACTTTTGATGGGCATACCTCAAACTCACATTATGTAGCAAGCAAAATTATATAAACACTTTTCAAAACGGCATGCAACAATAGCTTTGAATTTTCTGTTTCATAAACTAGTTCAAATGCTAATTTTCACTTTAACCTTGGTCCTGCCTCAGTATACGTTAAGCGTTTACGACCAGGCTTTTCGGGTGGAACATCATCTTAAGAAACTCAATTATGAACGAGGATGCAAGCCATTGCGCAGGCTTTTCTGTTGCATTTTCGTAAATTAGTATTATTCAATCTGAAAAACTGAATAAGCTTATCTTTTATTAAGATGTGCTGAACATCACTTAATTCATTTTCATCGATATTTTGCAAACTGCTTCACAGCAGTTTGTTGGCGGTTGTTGTTGCTCCAAAAATCAAACAACGTTGCAAAACAAGACGTATATACAACTGCAACATTGAGTTTTGCCGTAAATCGGGCAAAAACGGGCAAAAATGTTAACCACTATTTGATTGTTAACAGTTTGGTTAATAACATTTAGCTTTAATATTGCCTCGACCGGCCTAGACGCACTAGTTACACTCCACAGAAACACAAATACATTTGTTACTAGGGACCTTAAAATATACCAAAAACACATTGCATGATTGGACAATATATCACATGTACTAAAAATTTAGTGCCAATAATTAATATTACATACCTTGACAATTAAATTCCATACTCAAGTTTTTTTGTTTGATTTAATATTTGAATATAAAATTGACAGAAAAAATCACAAATTTTCTCGCAAATTTTTTTTTAGAGGGTCCAGACCATAGTCTTTAAATATGGGCGAATAACAAATTACCAACGAAGTCTAAAATTTTTTAAAAATATGTTTCAGTATTCTTGAAGTATTCTAATTCAAAAAATAAAGTCAATTTAATGATACCGAACACAAAAAAAAATGTAAAAATGCCGCACTTTGCGAATTTTTGCCCATAGTGCAATGTCTACCTAGATTCCAGGTTAGGTTTACCACCATGTTGTGCAAATTTATTTCATGGGCAATACAGATGATGAAATCTG
Organism: Drosophila nasuta; assembly: GCF_023558535.2. NCBI lineage: Eukaryota > Metazoa > Arthropoda > Insecta > Diptera > Drosophilidae > Drosophila > Drosophila nasuta. The sequence continues at coordinate 1,151,055 of NW_026869398.1, forward strand.
TCGGCGTTAGGCAATTATAAAAAGGCAAATAATTCACGAACTTCATGAATTATTTCATCAGTACAATAAATTGATTACTTATTTAAAACTGTGATAGATGATGATTACAGATGATTCTAGATTGTGATTCGAGCTGACAAAACACCGGTTTGACAACATATGTGAAAATTGAATTCTCCTACAATATAAATATTGCAAAGGCTAATAATTGGTGCTCCAATTTTCAATTGTAGGTTATGTAGGGACATTCCTGGAACATCACGTTAATTCAAAAATTCGGTTGATTAGTCTGCATCTGCAATGATTCGCTTTAATAATAGAAATCACCTTTCAGGAAACCCATTTTGCGAATTTCGTGAAGCAGCTTGGCTAAAATATAGGCATCACATAATTCCAACTTAGGAACCAATATCGTATTGAGTGGTGCAACTCTGGACTTAGAGCATAACAACTGACCCTGAGAAGGGCGTCCACTCGACACCACATATACGCAACTACCTTAGGGCTCTTCGCTAGTATCACAAAATTCATAAGATTAGGTACCGTGTGTACCTAGCAGTAAGGACAGCTCTCGGAAATGATAGTCTGGAAATAGAGTTAAAGCTGCTTCACATATGTATCTACCCAACCTCTATACTGCTGCAAAGGTAAACTCTCATACGAAGTCAAAGCTATTGTAGAAATACGACAATTGTGGCCAAGATAGATCGCCTGCACGGCTTGGAACCACCTTCTAACAAACAAAGCGAGAATAACAGCCAATCAGATGAGGGATCCCAGACTAGGCCAAGAATATTTGTTATTTCACTAGCATCGCTGAACTTCATATACGACTCCTTGTCATCTTCAGCTATTTCCGTCAATTCGTCTGCACCATTTTCTAAGCTTGAATTTTGCGATAGTCCTGCAGCTTGCCATTTGCCTCCAGATATAAAACTGGTAGATTATTTTTTTAATGCAGCAGAGCCAACTGGGAGCAAGTCAGCTTAGTCTATATAACGAGACTGATCATTTATATTTGGACGTTGACATACTAACGGCACTATACTATATTAATAGGGAAGTAAAAGATGTTAGTAAATATGTATATGAAGATAAAAAACAATTAAATACTTGATAAATATTCTAATATTAATATTCTAATTTACGCAAAGGAATAAATTTACTGTAGTAAATTACGTTATAGATATTATTATAATTCACACAGAATACGGAAGGAATGAAAAGAGGAAGAAAATCCGGTGAAATTGTAAATTGGGAACTTGGAATTTTCGATATTTACCAATTCCTGTGAAAATAAATCCGCTGGTGGGTCGTTTTGTAATTGAACACGAACATTGGTAGTCAATCTGAGTTAGATCGAAACTGTCACGAGTACGCTCTTCTAACTTAATTCATTCTACAAATATATTACTCTTGGTCTTAGAGATATCGAATTATATCTTTCTTATGTATAAATTGCAATATCTGAAATCTTTAAAATTATAAAATACAAGTGTATGATGAAATGTTTTGTAAATTTACTTAGTATGGTCTGTCGAGTAAACGTATAACTTAAATATATGTAAATTAAAGTAGGGGAGGATAGAAACGAGGTACACAACACCTAGATTCCTCTGTTAAACAATTTCTTACAAGGAAATCCCACTGAAGCGTGTGTCGGCGCGGAATTTCTTTTCATTATTAATTTTCTTTTCTATTGTAGCGAACTTTTGTGCTCTAAAATCTGTTAGCGTATTTATAATGTGCGTTTGTTAGGCTAACCGCAAGAATGCGCAACCCACCAAGCCACGGACAATCAGTGCCTTGAAGGCAGGATAAGGTTTTGATTCACTACAAAGAATAAAAACAAAATAAAATTTTTGATTTTATTACACTTATTCGGCTATACGGCTCAATGCGCAGCGATGCCAAGTGTTTTGTGATGGTCTGTTATAAACCTGTCCGAATACTGAGAGGAAAGCTTTTCAATCCGTTGTTTCCTTGTTTGGAGTACCAAACCGAATTATAGTTGTGCAGGGAAGGTGCTTTACGGGAGCAAAGTCTACATAGTTCAGTTCATACCACTTATGCTAGTCGACCAAATGGCCAAGTGAAACGGACAATGACCAGGTTGAAAAATATGTTGTAAAGCGGCTAAAACGGGAATTCAATCATTGTAGAATATGCTAGGAGAGGGACACTAGGCAACTAATTGAACAACTAATCGTGGGACAAAGGCAAATCGTCTAGAAATATTATTGGGAAAGGCTACTTCACTATGTCATGTCACTTTATACACAGAAGATGAGGTTCATCTGTTAAACGTAAGAGCACAAGCTGAAAAAATTGCTTAGCCATTGAAGAATATGAAAATGAATATATACAAATAAGGCAAAGGTACTTAGATCCAAGGTTGCAAATTTTGTATTACTTAAAAGCCAACAGACACACCAAACCAAGATAAGCCAAACATTTTATTCCCAAATTTGAGATGGGGTTAGAAATTAGTTGTTTTAAAAATAAATACATGCTTGGAATGAAAAATAAACAATATAATAATACTTATATAATAAAACGGATAGCCATTAATTTTGTTGAAGTTGGGTAAAATATTTTTTTTAATAATGAATCTTTTTAATTTTATTACTTAAATGCTATAAGTCCATAAAGTAGTTGAAACCACCGAAACGAAATCGGTTAAAAGGTGGCATCCCTTTTTGTGGAAAACAGCTAATTGCGGTTCCACTGTTTTTTAAAAATAAAAGTTACAAACTTTATTGTGAAAAAAACAGAAAAGGCTAATATATTGCTTGCAGGGGAAAGCAAAAATCAAAACACAAGGCAGCTGTTCATCAGTAAGAAATTAAACGTTCCGATTAGCGGTCGATGACACTATCGATGGTTGGGCGCTATCGATTCACAATCGATAGCAGCAGGCAACTTCGATAGTGCAATCGATAGCTGGCGTCTTGCACTGCACTATGGGCAAAAAGGCATTTTACATATTTTGAGTTGTTCCGTATTATCAAATTAACCTTATTTTTTGAATTAGAATATTTCAAGAACAAAAAAACATATTTTTAAACAGGTTTCGGCGAACAGTGCGCACTGTACTGTGCTAAATCTACAATTAAGAAAAAATAAATAGATATGATTCGATTTTTAAAAATAGGTACGTTTTATGAACTTAACCATTTCGGGACTACTGCAACAATACGTCCCAGCAATTTTTAAACTTCCGTATTATCAACAACTGTCGGGAGCAGCAGACAGCGCATGTTAATGCAATGTTGTTACAGCGTCTGCCAGCAGCGCTGCATCTGCCGGCAGCGCTGTATGCTCTCTGTTAGCGATCGCTTGCAGGTCGATCGGCTAATTACCTTGACTCTTGTTTGTGTCGGTGGCGAAGCTTGGTACTACGCAAGTCACAGCCAAATAATCCAAAGTGGTGGTTACATATACGAACATATGTGCCATTTAATAAACAATTTAATTTGAATTCGCGTGTTTTATTTATAAACAATATTCTTGCGAATAAAAGTTACTAAAAAAGCTTAGTAGCTCAACAACAACATCAAACGCAACTTTAAGTGTCTATTTCACAATGATTTAAGGATTTTTAAGTATGCAGTACATAATTATTGTTAGCCACCTTTCATAATATGCAAAAACATTTGCCACAACTATCTTGGATTTATAATAATACTCCGTCCCGAAGAGGGTTAAGACAAACGTTGAACGTCGCAAAACCTAGTGCGTCAAGAACAGACAAGCTGGACTGCGATTGCACCAGCACAGACTTTGAAATGAATTCTGTTACTGAAAGGCGAAGTATTACCAAAAATAGTAGTATTTCAAATGTTTGCAAGTCCTTTAGAAAAGCAGACGACAAAAAACTTGCGAAATGCTTTGTAAAGAATACAAAATAAATGACTATCAACGAATATTGATAGTGTCCACTATCGATAGATCTCTACCTCTAGGTCCGATACCAAAACGATGAACAAAAACTTGTGAAAAGTAAAATTACGCTTGTAATTCGATTTGCGATTTGGAACAAACTTCATTTGCGTCCAAACATAACAAGTACTGTCAAAAAAATTATTGCTCTATCTATTATAGTGTCTGAAATGTTAGACTTCATACGGACGGACGGACATGGCTATATTGTCGGAGATAGCTTCCCTGCTTGACACAAACATTTTCTGCAGGCTAAAAGTATAAAAATGTGTTGAATGTTATACAAAAGCTTTAAAAGTATGTAGGTGTAGACAAATTTATTTGATATTGAATGGACATTTCCTACTAGTATGGTATTTATGGTTTAATTTGTAATGACATTAGTAGCTTGTCTTGTTTACAGGTAGTAGTAACACAAAAAATAAAAACAGGTAGGATGTAACCAAGTGATGAAGTATAAGAGTAGGGTCATCGAAAGTCTTCTTTTAACACGATAATTGTGACAGAAAATGTTTTCAAGGGCGCAGAATTTTTAAAAATCCATACCTTCAAATTTAAACAAGTAAGAAAGCTACAGCCGAGTGTGCACAACTGTGATCCCGCTATCCATTTTTAATAAAAGCAAAATATTGTGGTATTTTCAAAATATGTCAAAATAACATACCACACAAATACTAAAAATATCAAATGGTATATTTGGTATATGGATTTGATTATCATATTATGATACTACATACAAGATATACTATAGAGTGAAAAATATACCCGATCGCCAGCCGAAGCAACTAAGACCCCTAGTAAGTAGGCGTTTTTCCCATAAAAAAGTATTTCTTTAATAACTTCAAATCGCAACCAAATTTCCAGGACCAAAATTCAAGGTTTAAAAACGCTCTTGTTATTCGCGTTTTGTCAATTTATGGGGGCGGAAGTGGGCGTGGCAAAAATTTTAAACAAACTATCCACCTGCAAACAAGCGATGTTGAATAAAATTTATAGCTTCATCTCTTATAGTCTCTGAGATCTAGTTGTTCATATGGACAGACAAACTATAGACAATCGGATATGGCTTGATCTTCTAGGCTATTCACGCTGATTAAGAATATATACATGTACTTTATAGGGTCAGATGTGGTCAAATCCAAAGTTGTCATGGATAACAGAAGAGTCCCTGAGAGTCCCTGAACGCCTCTGCGGTCGTGCGCATCTATTGGATGCCAAGCCGCCAGGACATCGATGGGGTAAGACTTGATGTCGGCAACATGTGCAATGCCGATATCCCTGAGATCTCTAGACAGAGAAATTGAAGTTCGCTCTAGACTTCAGTGTGACGCGAACTGGCGTAATACCAACTCGTGCAAAACTGCAAGGCTGATGTGTGCTTCAATAAACAACAACTTAACCAAATTCATCATGCAACTTTCAAGGAAAGATTGCAGGCTAATGCTAGGAATTTTAACTGGTCACTGTTTGTCCGCTGCGCGTGCTATAAAGCTGGATATTACGAACAGCGATCAGTGCAGGAAATGCAACGAGTCCGGTTTTAAGGAAACACTTGAGCATATTCTGGGTAGATGCCCAGCGTTATCCCGACTCCGGATGAAATACCTTGATTCGCCATGCCACAACGATGTTCGTGGCGTTTCACGGCTACAACCCAGGATGCTGCTGGCTTTTGCCAAAAATACATCCATACTGTGCGACTTATGAGACGAAGATACGCTCCACCGGTACAGCTACCACAACTACTGATCGACTTTCGTTATTTTGCTCATTTTCAATTACATTTTAAATTATTTATTTTCGTACCATTAATTTTTCCAAATATATGCGAAACAAAAAGGAAATTTTTTATCGTGGAATATGTGAACCATCAGAACTCAAATCGCATAGGCTTCAGTTGTTTGACGTTTGCAGATTTTCTACATCACTAGAGTTTTAAGTGGCACCCCTATATAATTGTTGGGTGTTCCGGAGTTGGGATACTCAGTAACAGCTTTCCCGCGCTTACAAGCTCTTAGCTTAGCGTCGTTGGTCACTTGATAAGTTTTTTGTGGACATATGTAGATATAACTGTTGAAATTACGTGGCTTGGCAAGGCCGGGTGCTTATAAATTCGCTACGGGTTAACTCGGACAGTGGCGTGGCCCCTTGATGTACCCGTTGCCATGTGTGCTAAGGCACATCCCCTCTCTAAATGGGCATTATTCGAGCTTGGTTAAAGCAGCCCATCCATGGCGAGCATGTTGTGTTTGCCGAAATTTTTCTCGTTGATGGTAGTGTTCGTCGGCAAATTTCGTGTTGGCCAAAATGATAGCATGAAATTGAAATCATTCTTTTTTTTTCTATGTTGGCAACAATATGCTCGCCAACGTTGGCGCGAACATCATTTGTGAAATCGTTTAGTAGAGAGAACACGTGTTTGCGCAGCCTGCTGTATGGCATGCAAAATGCGAGGCCTATAAAAATAATAATTTACGCAATAAAGCATGGGAAGTGCTATTGGAGAAATATAATGAGAGGCGTTCGTTTGCGCTTATTGCCTCACGCATTTGTGCTTCCTCGCCTGTGGATGGCCTGCTTTAGTAGCGATATTGTCTAACCCACGACTGGAATTTAGTAACAAAAAAGGTGTAACGTTATCTTTTCTCGTACTAAATTATATTTAGAGTCGGCTTTAGTTAATATCGCTTTATCAATTCACCGAAGTTAACAGTAGAATTAATTTTTCGGTGAAATGGGGGATACCAAAGAAATTTCTAGAGATCTTGATCTCAGGAAATTTGCAGGCCAGCTAAACCGTAGATGGCACATAACTTTAAGTGCTTTAAACATCTGCTGCACAGTTACATTTTATAAAGAAACTCGATTTTGAGTGAATGTTTATTAATTTATATGTGTATTTACTTTTCAGTAAAATATTTTCAAGTTCAAAGAATATAATTTAAATAGAAAAAAGTAAAATTAAAATTAAATGTATAACTTAGCATAATAATGTTTTTTTTTAGCTTGCCTTTTTAATATTGAAAAATTATTGACATATGTAGGCATCTTCATATATGCAAGCACTTATGAAATATTTTCTACCTGTATACATAACTTATTTATCGCTACACAAATTATGTAATTCTGATAATGAAGCATATAAGTATAATTTAGAGTGTGTTAACAGCAGAAATACATTTTTTATTTTAAATTCACGTATTGATAGGAATATATATATTTTATAATTGTTCGAAATATCTGCCTTTATACAGCATCTGCGGGACTTTGGAATTCAGATAACGCATGAATTGGATTTTGCACTTTTTTCTGTGATCCTTTTCGAACTTTAGCACGAACTTCTTCAGGTTTTTCAGGACGCACTAATGGTTTTTTTTCTGGTGCTTTCATTTTCCATACCACAATTGGAGACTAAAAAAGTTTTCATTAGGAAATACTGTTTAGTCATAGAGTACGATAATACATCGCCCGAAAAGTCTTTGTTTTAATTATTAAAGTGACGCACACTACTATACATATGTGAAACTTGCGAAAAAGATAGCCTCCATCTGAGAACAATGCCATAAAACATTTTTCGGCGAGTAACATCGCAAGTGATTTATACAAAAGCTTTTCAGGTGATGAGTTATTTTTGTAAAAAGAAAATTCTATTTATCAAATATACTTACAGTAACGGTGCCTTGTCTGGTGTATTTTGTGGAAGCTACATAGGAGTACTTCACAGTGAGTACAACAGCATTCATCAAATTCTTAGCTGCTTGGATTAATGATGTGGCACTATCCAGCTAAAAAAAAAATTACTATCTATTTTACAAAAATTATTTTTAAATAATTCTTACCCCAGACACGATCAATTCACCACTAATGTTTTGTACATCTGCTTTGACCTTTGAAGTTATTTGAATTTGATGACAATACAATGCGATACGTTGCAAATATGCTAACAAGTCTTTTTTAGTGCTGCTTTCAGGGCATTGCTCAGCTATCTCACGGGTTAACTTATCAAGTTTATTGCCGGCTTCGGATATTTTTTTAGCAGCATTGATAACGTCCATAGTAGTCTTCAAAGGGCCGCGACCTCTATGCATTTGTAAAAATTATTGTTATATATTATTGTATTATTTTATAGCCCCAATTCAAGTTTTAATATATTAGGATAGATTTAAAAAAAATGTTTCACCTTAACCATTAGTTATTTAATAAGCAAAATATATACAAAAGCGATGTTTTTGATTTTGTAACTGTACATAATATTTTCGATACGAATCCAATAACTAAATGGCAAGTTAAAAAACATTATTTATATTGCATTATTTCTAGTACAATGAACAATATGGTTGTGGCCAGGAGCAAAATATTTTCTTCATTCCTAATTTTTCTGAGTAATATCTATATATTTATTATTTAATATAATTTTGGTACTTGTACACTCAGTACAAAAGATTTTTACTTGCGGTTAGTTCTTTGCAAATGGTCTTTCAAGGGAATGAATATCAAAGCACCATTCCTTTTGTTCAATATAATATTTAAATCACCTTGTAAAATCTGTCATTTCCATCATTATCATACACATATGTTTTGCCAAGAAAATGATGTCATTGCCGGTGTCATCCCATTTTGCGACCTCGGAATCAAAAGTAAGTTTTTCCCTTCGAAATAGCTCGACTTGTTGGGCAATCTTTTGCTTATCTTCTTCTGTCATTTTACGCATTGCTTCCTTTAAATCAAATGTACAAACAATAATGAATCAAAAAAAAAAATTTGTAATTACTTACTCTAGCTGTGCAAATACCACTAATGTCTGGATACTCGTCAACGGTCTGATCTCCTGTATGTGCACTCGCTAAAAATAATTAGTTACCAATTAATTAATAGAAAAAATTAAAAATACAATTTAATTTCTAATTGTATATTTGAAAAATTAGTACTTAAATTTTATAACTATAAATATACAAGCTAAAATATAAAAATCGAAAATTAAGATCTTACATCGACTTCGAGTTTCCAACGTTAAATCTTCAACTGGTTCAAATTCGGTGTCTGTATCCAAGTCCTCTGAGCTCTGAAAATGTATCAAGCATCATACTTTTTTCAGACAAGATGATAAAATTGATTATGCTTAACATGCGGCTATACTGACAGTTGAAGCTAAGAAGCTACGATATTATTAGAAGAGCACATTGGTTGTATTTCATTGCCTCCTCGCGGTTAATGCTAATGTTAAAGTTTCACTATCTTAATCACGTCTTTATAGAAGACCAAGAGTTAAGAGCATAAAGCTTTTAAAACAGCAAAATTAGTTTGCAGCAAAACTAAGTACTATGTCCGCATCCTTCCCGTTCGAGTGTGGTAAACTCTGTTCATTTTTGAACGGGAAATGGTCTCTGATTTACAATCTGAATGTAATGTGATTTAGCTCAGTATCGTTTGACTACTTAGATTTGCATAGCGTGTATGTCCATGCACAAGAATAAATTGTTCAAATTAACGTTTCAATTATCTTACTCTATTCATTAACACCGCACGGCGAATTTCTCGAACTCCATCATAAACCAAGCGCGATGCATCAATAAAATCGTTTTCATCAACATCTTTGTTTGAATTGGTAGATAGAGCTTCGACGGCAGCATCAACTCGCTGCTCAAATTTGATCATAACTGAAAGAGATAGCAATTGAATATTATTTATTAAGAATTTCAATTAACATTTCAATGTATTAGACCATTTGGCCATAGTCTCGCCCGCTACATATTGACACATATCGAAGTGAAACTTCTATAATATTTTACTGTCGCAAATTTCTTCATTATGCCATTTATAAATTCTTAATACTGCTAACATAAAAAATTCAAATTCAAAAAGTTTACATGTCTTCGATAAGCTTTCATTTTTGTGTGGCAATTTCAGTCTCCTGCTACATACATATACATAAATAAATACAAATTTCTTGAGGCTTTCGGGTTTTTCTGCCTGTGGCAACTTTTTAATAATGGCTGAAAAGTTTTACAACTAAGTTGCCTCCTTCTACCTGTTATAATACACTAGCGTAGCGGGTATAAAAACGTGAGGATAGTATTATGTGTTTCATAAGGGTATAAACAGAGAGCTATTGCACAGCCAGCAACAAACGAAACACATTTTGGCACTAGCCGGCAACCAGCATTTTCTATCAGCAGACAATAATATTATTACAAAATAAGAAAACCAAAAAATAAATTAATTTAAACTAAATAATCAAAAGGGTGATAAAAATAATAATAATGTTAATTGCAAACTTCTTTATGCCCTACTTACAAAGAGCAAAAAATACAAGCACATACATACATTGTCACCCGATAGGGTGATAAGTGATAACTTAGCTTAAACGACTGAGAGCACATCGTCGCAGCTACGCAAAGAAAGATATTCATTTTAACTCAAAATAATCTTTCATGGCTAAGGCTCCGCCTAGGTATTATTACAATAAGTATTACATTGATTTATATATTTCTGGCCTAGGTAACTTTTATCCATACTAGAACTAATTGGCTTTTCCCAAAAACAAAATTTGGACTTTTATCAATAATCGTTTGATATCGATAGAGAATCAAAAACTTACATCGGCAAAAAATGGAATTAACTCGGTAATACAAATTAAAATTACCTCTAATTTCACTAAGTCGCCAGCTGGTGTTCAAGGAAACGTTTAGAAAAACGGCGCTAATTTGCAATGGAAGATGTAGACTCTTAAATCTGTTCGAGTTAACGATTGCCAATTGTCTTTACCGGTGAAAACTTTTAATTTAAAATCAAATCATACAATTCCTGGAAGTACATATTTTAGTTTTTATTCCTAGTTCTTTCTCATTTCACTATAAAATTAAGTCAGCGCTTTATCTTTACACTCAAAAAAGTACAGACATTTTCAATTGGATTGTGTTTAGATACATACATATGTTTCTTAACCCAACTGAACTTCAGAGATAAGTCAAGTTTAATTAAACAATTTATTTTATTTTATTTCTTACCCGAAAATTCTGACCGCGAGGTGAAAAAAAATTATAAAAAGTGGATTTTGCTTCATATTCGAATATTATTTTTTGCCTAAGCACAACGTAATTTATTATAAATTTATCGTCATTCTGCTCAATGTATGTGAGGAAAATGGACAGTAAACAAAATTAGAGATGCAAATATAACTATTCCATTTAGATCTATCCTACTTTATTTAGTCTATTTTTACTTCAATGAGTTTTTTATATGCGATATATTTTTCAACATTCTTTTTGACTCAAAGGAAAAAAAACAAGAGGCAACTCATATAATGTTAAAAATGTCTCGTACGACAAAAATAAAAACAATTGATTCTGTTAAGCGATATTCAAATATTGCCCCAATTAAAAAAAAATACGAGCGCCTACTATACATTTTAGGAATCATAAAGTCTGTAGTTATTGTTGTATCATTACTCTACGCTTTTCGATTTTTCTCGTTTTCTTGGGCATGCTAAAAATGTAAAACAAACTTGATCTGCGAGCAACAACAAGTAACAAGTGTTGCTATAATTATAATTCCTTCTATTACAGTCTGGGTAGTCTACGCTTTCATGCAGGCAAACAAGACGGACATTGATATATTGTCTCCGCAGTTGACGCTGGTCTATCCTATACGTAGTGGCTATTAAAAGATTACAGCACAAAAAGTATTTTGATACTAACCTTGCTCTCGAAGAACTTTGACTGCTTCTAGGACTCGTTTGGTGTAAATACATGGTTCATAATTATCCATTTCAGCTTCAACAACATTGCATACACGTGACGATCGGCCCTGTATAGATCCCGCTGTTTCACGTAAATCTTTAGCGTCGCCAACTTGTAAAGCCATTACACATTTGTTGACATCTTCTAAAATATGATTTTCCGATACAGCTAAAAAGTCATCAATAGTCGTAATATCATCAACGGCTTCTGTCAAAATTCGAACTTGCACTTCCCATGCCTGTCGATAAGCGGACATATTTTCCTGGGCAACTTTAGAGTTAGGTCGAACCGTAAGAATTGATGCTGCGTTAATTACTTGGGGACACAAACTTTCAATTTGGGCCGCAGCGTATCGGACCATTTTTACTCCATCTTCGTTATTTGACATACTGCACACGAGATTGGCAACTTCAACAAGCTTTTCAGCATGTTTAGTAAATATGTCAGCTTTCTCTCTGACTTTCTTTTCATTCCCTGACTTGGCAGCTTCAATCAAGTCAATCAAAGGAGATGTCGTTTCTAAGAACGAATCGGACACGTGGTCAACAACAGCTTTACGTAACTGCCTGCGAAGATCTCTCGTTTTACGACACATTTGATCAATTGCGCGATCCAGTCCTGCTGTATTATCTTTCTGGCCCATCTTGAAAAAAAAATAAGATTCACAATTATTTATACTAAAATAACATACAAAATACTCACATTTGACATGTATTCAGAGAGAAGATCCTGTAAAGCTTGACGCACAGCATTACATTCCGCTACAATTCTTTCTCTGCGCTCGTCTCGCGTACAGTCTGCATCGGCCATTAATGCTGCTGCACTGATTATACTCTCGAGACGTTCTTCAAGCAGTTGACGTGACCGTTTCTCACTATAAGTCATGGGATCCATTACAATGCCTTCCTAAAATATTATTTTACATAATATAAAAGTAAACCGCTGTAGCAAGTTTATGTATGAAAAAAATTATAATTGATTTTTGTTTAAACTCACATCAAAATCGTCCAAGGCTGCAGCTAGTTCCCCAGCGCCACTGTAAACATCAGTAGGTTGTGATGATTTTCCTTGTGCTACATCACTAATCGTATTTACTGCGTCGCAAACTTGTTTCAAAATGAAATCCCGGTTGACTTTGGCTAAATCTAATTCTGGGTGTCGAACATAGACCTTGGATGCGGTTAGAAGCATTGTGGAATGTTTTTTTAGCATTGCACGAGCAGCAGCCAAGTCATCTCGCAATTGAGGATCCTTTAGCTCCTGCTGACGTTTTGCTGCTTGTTTTATAAGTTCTCCAGCGTTGCGACCAAATTGCTACAAACAACCAAATGTTCAAATTTTATATTAAATAAAACATTTTATACTTACTCTCATATTGTCCATGAGTTCATCTTGGCTAGATGCATTTTTCAGTTTATTGAGGTCATCTTCAACAATATGAAGAGACTTAAGCAATAAATGAACATCAACCATATCAGCCAATATTAGTAATCGTGTGACAGCAGAAAGTAAATTTCTAGCTGCCCGCACCATGTTTCCGCGTTTCAATGAACTGCATGGATCTTCTGAAAATTCTCTTGCTGCCAGACTCATTGCATCTCCAGTTTTCCTCACTTCGTCTACCGCTGATAACATCTCCTGAGTAATGTCTGGATTTTCATACGCAATTTGTTCTCCTTTTTGAATGAAGTTTTCCGTGGCTTTTTCAACTGCTGCAACTAGTGCGCTAGCTCGTTTTGATTTTCCTAAAAGAACAGAGGCAGAAATACTTTTCTTGATATTCATATATTCTATTCATTATATTCTATGTCTATTCATATACATTACAATATATATGAAATTCTTCATACTCATTGATTTGTTATTTTATCACAAAAAAAGACATATTATTTATTACGGAGTATTTTTTTTTTGGTTATAGGCAAATGTATAGTAGACAACATTGTGCATATCATCTGAAAATTACTATGACTATCCCGTATTCACTTCTAACTTTTACTATCATATTATCCTTTTATTGGAAATATCTCCCAAATTTATATTTTCCTGCCAGCCAATAATTGCATACAAAATCAAAAGTTTTCATAAATACTATTTTATATTATTAATTTTTTTCGAGTTCTCAGATATAATTTCTACATAGTTTGCCTATTTTTGCAGCACTATTTATATAATTTTATGATAATTATTTGTTGTTTTTTGAAACCACTTCATATAGCACACTCAGACTCTAGAAATGAAAGCTAAAATGGGTTGATACTGAAAACAAATTCTTTGTATGAAAATATTTTCTCCAGATCTGGAGAATAATAATTCTTCGGTGCGAACAATTTTAAGTTGGTTGAACTATGTGGGTTTAATAGCAAGAATAAGAAAACAAAGCTGGTCATATATGTCACCATCACCATACCTGGCAATGCACTATGGGCAAAAAGTCGCTAAGTGCGGCATTTTTACATTTTTTTTTGTGTTCGGTATCATTAAATTGACTTTATTTTTGAATTAGAATACTTCAAGAATACTGAAACATATTTTTAAAGAATTTTAGACTTCGTTGGTAATTTGTTATTCGCCCATATTAAAAGACTATGGTCTGGACCCTCAAAAAAAAAAATTTGCGTGAAAATTTGTGATTTTTTCTGTCAGTTTTATATTCAAATATTAAATCAAATAAAAAAGATTGAATATGGAATTTAATCGTCAAAGTATGTAATATTAATTATTGGCACTAAATTTTTAGAACATGTGATATAATGTCCAATTGTCCCTGGTAACAAATGTATTTGTGTTTCTGTGGAGTGTAACTAGTGCGTCTACGCCGGTCGAGGCAATATTAAAGCTGAATGTTATTAACCAAACTGTTAACAATCAAATAGTGGTTAACATTTTTGCCCGATTTACGCCAAAACTTAATGTTGCAGTTGTATTTACGTCTTGTTATCCAACGTTGCTTGATTTTTGGAGCAACAACAACCGCCAACAAACTGCTGTGAATCAGTTTTGTTTTGCAAAATATCGATGAAAATGAATTAAGTGATGTTCAGCACATCTTAATAAAAGATAAGTTTATTCAGTTTTTCGGATTGAATAAGACTATTTATTATACCCGCTACCCATAGGGTAGAAGGGTATTAAAACTTTGTGCCGACAGGAAATGTATGTAACAGGTAGAAGGAGGCATCTCCGACCCTATAAAGTATATATATTCTTGATCAGCGCCAACAGCCGAGACGATATAGCCATGTCCGTCTGTGTGTCTATCCGTATGAAACACTGGATCTCAGGGACTATAAGGCATAGAGCTCTAATTTTTTTCGACAGCATTTGTTATGTTTGCCCGAAGATCAAGTTTGTTTCAAATTTTTGCCACGCCCAATTCCGCCCCCGCAAATCAAAAAAATCGAATAACAAGCGTAATTTTAAAGCTAAAGTTGCGAATTTTGGTATATATAGTAGTTATGATACCTGAAAATTTGGTTGCGATCAGATAAAAATGTCGTAGTTATTAAAGAAATATTTTTGTATGGGCAAAAACGCCTACTTACTAGGGGTCTTAGATGCTTTGGCTGACAATCTGGTATATTGTGCCGCCTATGGTATATTTATAGTATTTTTGCAGTATATATTAAAAATATAAATCGCATAAATATATACATAAATCGCATTAAAAAAAATATATATATGTATGTTTGTATTCCCGACCGGGACTCGAATTCGCCCACCACAATTACTATAGTAATTATTGTGAAGCCGCTATTGAACTCTAAACATCTAAGACACAAGCAATTGTTGTCGTGTTCATCTTCGTTGCAACACTACACATGCATACACACACCAATATCGAGCATGTATGTAGATACATAGACGCATACATACAAAAGAAATCATAGCAGGCGTTTTTCCCCATACAAAAGTATTTTTTCAATAACTTCGACAATTTTTTAATGTGATCGCAACCAAGTTTTCAGCAATCATAATGACTATAGTTATTATTGTATGTACCAAAATTCCGAAGTGGGCGTGGCAAAAATTTGAAACAAGCATAACAAATGCTGTCGAAGAAAATTATAGCTCTAACTCTTGTAGTCTCTGAGACCCATTGTTTCATACGTAGACAGAGAGACGGACATGGCTAGATCGTCTCGACTGTTGACGCTGATCAAGAATATATATACTTTATAGAGATACCTCCTTCTACCTGTAACATACATTTCCTGCCGGTACAAAGATATAATGCCCGTATACCCTATGGGTTGCGGGTATAAAAAGGTTCCACGAAGACTTCCAGTTTAATCAAGCCTGCACTAGATATCATTTTAGAATGAAAGTAATTACTATTTCATCCTTTGTTTTTTTGATTTAGTTAATGTTTACCAACTATTTGGTTTGTTATGACGCCTTTTCGATTTAGAAACTACTCTTTGACTCTAGCACTTATTTTTGTTTGCAATTTTTGCTATGGCAGGTATAGTATAGTATGGTATAGTTTTTCGATTTGAACTAAATTTGGGAAACATATATAAAATTGCTCAAAACACAATCCATGAGTTTGGTTTACATATATTCAAAAACAAAAAAAAATTCTTCAAGCTAAATGCTAAGAACTAACCGAATCAACCGTTTCTATAGCAGCTATATGATATAGACAGACTTACGAAATTTTATATTACATACATTTTTAAAAAATTTTGGTATAAATTTCGTCGCAAGTATGTACTTATGGCCGCGGCTCAATACAAGCCCAACCACTGTGCATCGGTTCCACTTATATTGAATTTGAATTCCATTTTGTTGTATCCTTGTTGGCCTAGTTTAGACGGTTTACCTTCATTCTTTTATTCAAGGGCGGCTTTTTTCCAGGTGTCCTTGCTATGAAGCCCATTTCATTTAATCTAAACATCAAGCAGGCTCGTTCTCATTAGAGCATTATCATCTCGAGCTATTTTGCATTTTATCAATACCAAAATTAATTTCCTTTCCACTTCACCAGTATCACGACGCAGTGAGCTTTCATTTTGTTCAGCTAATAAAATAATTCTTAAATTCTATTTTAACAATTGAGCTCTTGAAATTACGATTCGAATTCGTCACAGATCGACTAACTAAACTAAGCGCGAAAATTCGTATGATTTTTAATTGATTCGTAATATAAATTTAGTATTTTGGGTCTTATTTTGAGAACTTTCCTTATTGAGATTAATTTTCATAGTTTGGATCTTTTGCTCTTAAATAAATATTGTTTTAAGAGCTCAGATTTAAGATTAATGTTCTTAATTGTGGTAAAGTGGTATTTTTCAGTTAATATACAGTGGATAACAGCTTATTTCAACCACCACCAAACGTCAACTTTGAATCAGTATACTGTCCAAACTAAAAAATGTATTCAATTTATTTACGCAGGATTTTAGATTAATGTTTTAACATAGAGATATCCTGTCATTTATTCTCTATTATTTGTTTACTATATAACATTATAGAAAAACAAAAAATAACCAAAAAAAAGCGTTCATGTTTGTGTGATTTGCTGGCATCTCACATTTGGCTTCTGCCTTATTATTCCTACGAATCATCTTGTTTTAGCTTTAAATTTTTTTTTAGAAAATATAACAGTATATTACAAAATAATAGTAAACAGATGGTGCTTACAAATAAATTTGAGTAATTTTTTAGAAAAAATCGCTAATCTTGGAGCCAATGTTTATACCCGCAACCCATAGGATAAAAGGGTATTATAACTTTGTACCGGCAAGAAATGTATGTAACAGGTAGAAGGAGGCATCTCCGACCCTATAAAGTATATATATTCTTGATCAGCGTCAACAGCGGAGACGATCTAGACATGTCCGTCCGTCCGTATGAAACACTGGATCTCAGAGACTATAAGAGATAGAGCTATAATTTTTTCGACAGCATTTGTTATGTTTGCACGCAAATTTTTTCCGCCCCTACAAATCAAAAAAATCGAATTACAAGCGTCATTTTAAAGCTAGAGCTGCGAAAAATACAATAACAACTAAAGTATTTGTGATTCCTGAAAATTTGGTTGCGATCCGATAAAAATTGTTGAAGTTACTAAAGAAATACAGTAGATTCCGTTTATAGCGACTTTCAAGGGACCGACGATTTTACGTCGTTATACGCGGAAGACGCACTAATCGAAAGGAGCAAAATAAATTTTTGTTTTGTTTTTTTTTATGGTTGCCATGTTCGTAATAGGTTTTTAAGATGAAACAAATGAATTTTTAAACAAAACAAAAAATTGATAAATTACTTTATTGGAATGGTTTTCCCATAATAAATCGTATACCTGCTAAAACTAACAGAGAGTAGTGAGTATGTAAGAACCTTCGTGTCGCTCCTACGCTCCCAACAAGAGTGCCACTCACTGATAAATGCATACATTTATGACAGCGTCGTTTGATACTTAAATTTGTTGGCAGTATTTCGCTGTATTTTTTTTTTCGTCGCAATATCCGGTTGAATTGTGAAAATTTCGTCGGTATAAGCGGTTTGTCGGTAAAAGCGGAGACGTACTAAGCGGAGGCCCTTTCATATAAGGTTGTATGGGGACCAACCAAGCCATCGACTTTTCGTCGCAATAACCGGAAGGACACTATAAGCGGAGTCGTTATAACCGGATTCTACTGTACTTTTGTATGGGCAAAAACGCCTACTTACAAGGGGATCATAGTTGCTTTGGACGACAATCTGGTATATTGTGCTGTCTATGGTATATTTTGAATGTGGTACTATATCGATATACCAAATATATATATTATATATATATATATATATATTATATAAAGTAAAGTATATAAAGTAACAGTCGAGTGTGCTCGACTGTGAGATACAAAAATGGGTAGCTGGTACCAGCTGGTAGCTGGTATATATATATATATAAGTACCGCAATAATTAGTTTTATTTCAAAATGGGTAGCTGGCTATATACCATATATATATATATATACTATATACATACATATATAAATATATACCAGCTACCCATTTTGAAATAAAGCTAATTATTGAGGTATTTCTGTATCTCAGAGTCGAGAACACTCGACTGTTACTTGTTTTATCTACATACATATGTACATGTAAATGTATGTACATGCAAATGTACATTCATACATGCGTACGTATAAACATTCATATGTAAATTCTTCTGTAATGTGTAAATACATACATATACGTATGAAGCAAATATTCATACAATTAAAGGCTCATATACATATGAAGTAAGCATATGTATTTGAATTCACGTAAATGCATGAATGACCAGTTGACCTAATAAATGTCGTAAAAACTATAAAAACTGTATATAGACAGAGATTCTTAAATACCAAACTACATACATAGATACTATACCATATTTAAAGTAGATATAGGGTCCTAGGTTATGAGTCACTATACGATTGTTTAGCATTTTATATTCGCTGCTTAGTCCAATAACCAACCGAAATTTATGAATAGAGATGCTTGGTATTGTTGACACAATTGTCAATTATCGAACATTTTACTATAAATATGTTTGTATTTACATATTTTCGTAGCAATACCTTTAATCACATTCTAAATCTTGTAATACACATTTTACTTACCTTTTTTTTTTTTGCTAGGACCTTTGGTGTTCACTAGTGTTGTCACTTGTAATACCAAAGGCTCTAATGTTTTCTCCACAGACATTGTACGGATTTCCAAATTTTTTGGGTCCCATTTTAAGGCTATTTGTCCAAAATCTGATAACGCCATTTCGAAATATGTTTTTTATATTTGACACAATCAGACGCTCGAATTATTTTTTCGTCTATAAAGACGACGCCTTATTTTATAAAAAAAAAATCGATTTGGAAGTGTCGATATCTTTCGGTATACGTAGAGTAACGATACTTAGGTGAATAATCAATTCAAAAAAAATGTTCCATACGATTTATCTGTTGATACACTAATGACACTTTGATTATATACTGCACTGTACATTTAAGTTACAAGTAGTTGAATTATTAATTAATGTTATTTGTTGTCATATCCATACATATTGGAAATATATAAATGTGTATTAGTTTACTTCCACAACTTAATGTCCGTCAAGATAGTTCCGCAACTTTGGCGTCGCCTATCGGGATAAAAATATCGGATGCTGTTTAAAGAAAACGATTATATTAATTTTAAATTGTCGCAATTATCACAAAAATTGAATTTTCCCAAAAAGGGCTATAACGACTTCAATAAAACAAAGAGCGACATAGTTAAACAAATGTGAAGAATAATTTAAAATTAATGTCGATATATTGCTTATGCACTAAACATGATTATAAACTTATAATATATATATGAAATAATATAAAAATTTAATATAAATTTAAATTTATTGCTTTTTTGTTTCATTTTGTTGTTTTCTGTAAGTATTCACTGTCCCCCCAAAATCAATTTAACTATATTGTGCCCCGCTTTAAATCGGCTATGGGTTGAGTACATGTTTATTTTCTTAAAAACCGCTATAAGTATTTTGACCATAATTGCTGCATATCTTCCTGGAACTGGAGCTGAGGTGGTTAAAATTTTCCCAAATATCTCGCAAACAGCTAAAGAAAAATTAATGATTTCATACGGATATATTTCTAAAACTATACCCTATAATTTGTCAAAAGCCAAATTTGCCGACAATTTTTCAGAACCGAGATATGGACAAAATTGTTAGAACCCCAATTTATCTTTTACGAATTTATACCAAGTACTAAATCAATTTGACGATCATGGATTAAATAAAAAGAAAAAATCTAATTTTTTCATCCAGGTCGAGTGTTACGTTCGCCCCATGTAAAAACCCATAAGAAAAAAAATCGGATTGAAACGTCAGCTAGTGCAGTGGGAATAAGCTATAATATTGCGTACCTATCTTTACGCACACCACATCTTAAGCGTCAACTATCGATATAATAATAACTGATAGATATCATTGTTTTTGTCTTAATGCCACGTTTCCACAGCCAGTCAGTTATTTTACGTCCGTTCAATCCCCGTTTTGACAATTCAACAGCCACAAACAACATTTCTTCGCGAATGCCACTCTACGAGATTGCTGGAGATATGTTTTAAAAATCAAAATAAATTTTTTTATTTCTTTTTTTATACCATGACACACTTAAGTGCCAGGCTAGCACTGTCAGCTGTTTGTTGAGTGTTGAGCTCATTTTCGGTTTCACATTGATAAAATATCGTGTGACTACCCATAGTGTCTTCAATATTTCTACGTTCGTTTTAGAAACTTTCATGTAGCTCGCGAACGTAGAAAACTGATTTTTTCCTATGGGTTTTTACATGGGGCGAGCGTAACATTCTTGGTTAATTTCCATTAAGTTAAAATGGTACATTTGCCCCCAGTAAAATCGCAAAATAGCCTAATTCCACTGCATTTAGTTTTTTTAAGTTTCGAACCAACTGTTTTTTCTTATGGGTTTTTACATTGGACGAACGTAACATTGGACCTGAATATATATTCAATATAGTCCTTCGTAGTGCTGCAAAAACATCGAGGTTTGGCACCATCGAGGTTTCCGATGTTTAAAAAAAAAACATCGATAGTATCGATGTTTAGAACAATTTTTTTGTAATTATTTGATATACAAGTTTAAAATCTTAAATAAAAGCGAGTTTTTTTTCTAAACCAAAACAAATAATAAATTTAATTCAATGAATAGTAAGCCATGAATTAATCACCTTCAAACAGATTAGAAACATGTACTTACGCTTTCTATTTACAGGACTAGCCATCGTACGACCGCCAACACCAATTTAAGCCAAGCTTTTAAAATAATCTGTAATTTATAATGTTACCCAAACCTGCTTCGCGCGCTTTTAGTAAATTTTGTGATGGTAATCCATTCAAACAAAACATCGATAGCGCAAAAAAAACATCGATGTTTTCTTTAAAAAATAAAAACATCGATAGTATCGATAGTGTGCCGATGTTTTTGCAGCACTAGTCCTTCGGCTCTCGCCACTTTTGTTTGTGAAATCAATGTGCGCGAGCTGATGGCAGCACAATAGAAAATTTCACACGCAAACACTATCCTTCGCTGCCCTATGCAGTCCATGTGCGACTGAACTAAATTTAACGGAATTTGCTGAGTTCGATGTTCGAAATCAGCCTGTCGCTTGTTGTTGCCATGGCTTGAGGGCCAATAATTCAGTTTTCAGTGAAACCATTATTTTGGCATGTATGGTATTGTTTGCTTAATGTTATTATGCCGTCAGAAACTTAGTGGCCGTACCGCTGATTGCAATATAAATATATAAAATCTGTATTGCTTTCTTGCCTTAACCTTTAGCCTCTCAAACTGAGTCAAGCAAGTGATTATGCTTAAATGGCACTGATATAAATGTGTCTACAAACTATACTTGATTCCGGTTTGGTTGTAGCAATTGCGAAAAGCAACTCACAACCCAAGACCTATGAACGCTTATGTTAAGAACGAAAATCCCTCATCACTATCTGCTAAACATTGGCAGAACAGCAGTACTCTAAGACAATCAGTTGTCCTGCATATCAAACAACTCTTCTCATGGCAATTGTGGCATTTACGGCAACAATACACGCAGTGACAAAGCAAAACTCGACAAATTTGCCGACCAAATGCAAAAGGTTTTTGAACCCATAAACGGAATACCTCTATAATTTTCAGTCAACGATGCATCCGATTGGACCAACCCGGTTCGGCAAGGAATTATTTACATTTACCAACTAAGGGTGACGGAGGATCGTTATGTAAATATTAGAAAACGCACGAAATGTCATCGATTGAGAAGATGGCATGTGAGATGGCATCTAGCTAGGAATTGAAAGATTTCGTAAAAAAAATTTAAGGACTTTTCCATCCTCACCACCATTTCTTTGCACTCACCTGATAATTACCTTTTTAAATCAGCTGTTTTTAAATTTATAATGCTTAAGAAAATAGTTGAGAAATGTAGTTGTACACTAACTAACTTGGATATATTATCCTTCTAATTATAACAAATCGAACTTTATAGATGTGGTTTCATCTCAACAAAATTATGGCCCATTTTAGCCAAAATTTTAAAGGTTGCTGTTTGATAAATCACAACAGTTTTTATGATATTAATTCTCGCTTTATTTGTTGTTGAAAAAGAAAACGAGCGAAAAATGATGACGCGTTTTAACTTCCGATTTTCAACTCATTTACTGCACAATGTTACATTCTATTCCTAACTTAACTTAAGCGAGACGAACTCGTTCAGAGAGTGACACGATAGTTTTATTGCGCTCTGGCTTCGCCATAACTCTCTAAAATTATCAACTGCACCAACACCTGCCCCCATGAACGGCTGTGCCTTCATACCACTGGCAGAGACGCCAGTTTATGAATTGACCGCTTGTAGAGCCCTCCACCGCTAGTTCGCACATCTGCGACGCGCTTCCCTCCGTCTTGTCCTGGGTAAACCGCCACGACTCAATCAAAGACGACGAGCTCTCCGATTTGTAGATTTGGCAGCGATTGGTTCCACTTGGCCCGTGATTTCAGACTCAGTACATACTCCTGGGACCATCGCTGCCAGAGTGCTGGCTTGAGCGATGTGACATCGCCTTAAGCAGCTTAAGACCATCCTGGTAGGAGTCCTGGACGCTGCCGGTGCCACCAGTGCACAACAGTGGGCCGCCCTCCAGTAGGTGCCATGGGTTTAATGCCTGGCCGTCTGTTGGATCCTGACTAACGGTTTCGAGTGGATGGGAGTTGAGCACCGCTTCGACCGTCACGACCACGGACACACATAAGCGAACACTTGTAACGAACTTGTATTCGTCGAAAATTTTTCAATAGATTCAACTAATAGATCCGACTTGGCTACCAAAGCTGTCAGTCCAAAAACAGTTTTGCGCACTTCCAAATTACGCGTCTCTTCAGAATGGTGATTAACTGGCCATGCATCGAGCGGTTCCTATAAGAATGACGGACCACTGAACCATATGAACGCGCATAGTTCAGACACTTCGCAACCTCTACGATATAGTGTCTGCGGGTTCTGCTTAGTTGGAACATGACGATAGTCCACGCTCTCTGACAACTCTTGAATCTCGGCCACGCGATTCGACACGAATGTCGCGAGAGTGGAAGGATGTGACCGGATCGAATAAAGAGTGACTTCCGAATCTGACCACAGAACCATCCGTTCAATTGATGATCGTATCAGCCTTCGGTGGCAGAGTTCTGCAAGAAGGTGGGCTACACACAACTCAAGTCTAGGATGTGTCGTAGGCTTGAGGGGCGCTACTTTCGACTTGGAGGTTTTACAATCTTCTGCAGTGTGCGCCCGAACGTAAATAAATGCCCATACGCTATTATTGAAGAGTGGGCAAATATCGTGGTACTTTTATGTTTTGCAACTGCGTCAAATTGATTTAAGTTGCTGTTGTTGCTGTTAGTCTCGGAGATTGTTATCGGTGCATCATTTTAATGTTGGTCGTTAATGCATATTTATGCAGTCGAAAATAGCTCTTCTTGAACGGTTGGTCCGACCATTCGAAGTGCGACACGATGCATCAAATACTACCTTCAGATTTGTCGAAGTGCTATCTAGGTGTTCATACGGACAGACAGACAGACGGACATGGCTAGATCGTCTCGGCTATTGATGCTGATCAAGAATATATATACCTCCTTCTACCTGATACATACATTTTCTGCCGGCACAAAGTTATAATACCCTTCTACCCTATGGGTAGCGAATATAAAAATTTTATTTTTATTATTTATATATCGCACAACACGATATCTCACTGATATACACAATCAACCAATGTAGGGGGATTTCGGCCGTATTTATATGTACAAATTAGCAAAACGTTATGTTTGTTTTTAAATAAAAAAAAAGCGATTGCTTTATTCGGTTGCCAAAATGGAACTAACTTATGACAATTCTAAGTCTTAAAATGAAGGCTCGCTGCCGCTACCGCTGCTGCCGTCGCTGCTGACGATCCCGCGTTGGCGCTGGTTGCGCAAGTGTCCCACGATGGATATTATGCTGACACAGGGCATGTGGCACTCGGTGCTGATTGCGATCCCGCGTTGCGCAAGTGTCCCACGATCGATGTTATGCCGACCCAGGGCATGTAGCGGATGTTCTGCAGACTTTGCAGAGCTTGCAGAATTGGCTGAGTGCATTTCAGGTGTCGATGCACTTAGCCACCTTCTGATGTGTCAACGTTGTTGTTAACTTACATATACATATGTATGTGCGCTTAGCTGTCAGCACACACGTTACATTGGCTGCGAGTGTGTTGACAAGAGAGGGCGACGAAAGCCAAGAGAGATGCATTCGCGAAGCAACAACATTTAAAGTCCACCCGGGAGCGCCATAAAAATCACAAGCATTTTTATTATAAATCTCGCTTTATTTCGCGAACGATTGACTGGACCTAATTGTTGTTGTTGTTGAAAACGAACGAAAAAATAGCGACGCGCTGTAGCTTTTGATCTTCAGCTCCTTTACTTCACAATGTTAATTTACATTGTGAGCCTAACTTAACTAAATTGGCGGAACGAACTCGCTCAGAGAGCGTCACTAAAGCTTTATTGTGCTTTCACTTTCGCCCTAATTCTAACAACTTCATTCGCAACTCTCTTAAACTATCAACTTCGCCATTAATTATTAATATGCAAAACACATAATGTTTTCATGTAAAGTTACCACGAAGTATTTTTTAATAATTAATTTTTGATCTGGAGGATGTTAACTGCTGTTCCCATCTGCAGATGAGCAACATTTTTAACGTGCGGAAAAGCAATATATTTCCACAAATTTTGGAGGGACCGTTTTTGGCAACCCTTATGACCCTAAAAAGTAAAAAAAAAAAAGTATAGCCCAAAGATTTGCTAAATAAATGCTGTAATTAAAAATAAACATATGTCTATTTTTCGCATGTGGAGCTGTCTACAAATTTTTTTGGTTGAGAACTTCGGAACAAAACGGCCCCCGAAAGACTTTGCACTGCTGCTTTTGTATATCCGCATGCTATGCTGAAATTTTCCGTGAGAATTGTTCGGAAGTTAACAGAGAAGTTTATATTCGCGATCGAATGTCGGCGTGGCCAGATGTGTTTTTATATTACAACTTTGTGCCGGCAGGAAATGTATGTAACAGGTAGAAGGAGCAATCTCCGACCCTTTAAAGTATATATATTCTTGATCAACACCGTCTGTCCATCCTATAAGAGATAGAGCTATAATTTTTCGACAGCATTTGTTCCGTTTGCACGCAGATCAAGTTGATTTCAAAGTTTTGCCACGCCCTATTAATTTAAATGCTGAATGTGTTGAACAATTTGAAGTGTTGTCCAATTCCTCCATAAAATTAAAAGAAGCTATTAGAAAAAAAAAATTGAAGTGAATAAAAGACAACAACTGAGGTCATAATAATAGACAGTGTCACGCGGCTGACAAGAAACATTTTTGGCATAAGTGCTCAATATATTGGTTCAGCTCAAATAAAATCCCTTATATTAGGCATGGTAGAGCTCAAAGGTGTTGGATCGAGCACAGCCAAAAATCTCGCCGCTAAAGTACTAAAGTCCTAAGTAAATATAATATAAACTTAAGCCAAATAGTGTCAGTTACATATGACAATGGTACCATTTGTTTTCGATGAAAATCTTGGTAAGGACTGCGAATATTGTTCAAACGATGAATATTTAAAAATATCGAAAAAGTGCCAAACGTGTTAATAAGGAAAATTCAAGTTTGTCGTTGTGCTGCACATACAGCTCAACTGGTTCCTCTTGATGTTACCAAATCGTCGGATGTGTTGAAATACCAATTTAATTGTCGCAACATGACGAAATTTATAAGAAAAACTTCAAATGGATATCGCGAAATATTCAAGCTGAAACAGCTAAAAATGCCGAAACTAGATTATTCGACCAGATGGGGATCCACTTACACGATGCTAAAGGATTTGTTAGTGGCCAAAGATGAAGTAACTGAAAGTGAGTCAACTGAAAACAATCGAACAATTCGAAGAAGACAATTTTTAAGTGGATGCATCGTTGTGGAATTTTATTGAAAACTATTGCTCAGTTTTCAGTCCATTGCAGAAAACATTAAAAAAATTCAAGAAGAACAACTACATTATGGAAATTTTTACGCCCAATGGCCAAAATTAGAAATTTGCACAGAAAAAATTGTAAATGATGCAACTCTCGATCTCTCGATCGAAAATGTTATTAAATAATTAATATCTCATTTCCTGTTTGTTTTTGAATCCTCGTTTTCAACATACACTAACACCACAACAAAAAAATTATGCAGCAAATCATTTTAAATCGATATGGGTCAGAATAAATGACAAATTCTACTGGACAGATATGCTCAACACCAAATCCGGGCTCACATTAATCTGTGAACCATTTTTTGATGAATAAGATGAATTGTTAAACGCTTACTTAGAGCAAGGGATCCAAACGGAAGTCAGACGTCTACTCAAAGATTGAGAATCTTCAACTTTCTTTCCAAAGAATCGATGCAGACGTTCTCACATTTTGGAAAGAAAAGCAGTGCACTGACCAGGAGCTATATGCACTAACTAATGTTTGCTTTGCGGTACCACCAACTCAGGTACGTATATATGCAATGTAAATGTTTTAATAAATTAAAACATAAATACAAATGTTTTCTAACAGGTGACGATTAAATGAGCATTTTCGACGCTAAGACTTGTACTTACTGATTACCGAAATCGACTAAGTCAGGAAGTACTAGAGAATATACTGCTGGTCAAATTGAATCCAAGCTTTCTGGATTCAACGATTGACAACTTATCTCTTTTTCAAGATGAAAAAGATTTTGAAAGTTTATTTTGAATAACATTGTATTTTATGAAAAAAAAAAAGAATTAAAAAAAACATATTTTCAAACTGTTTAATTTATCAGAATACAAGGGGAGCAAAAAACAGCATAAGCAGCAAAGTAAATCTCGACAGCGTTGGCTAACAATCTGGTATATTGTGGAGTATATGGTATATTTTGAATGTGGTACTATATCGATATAACAAATATGCAATTAGGTAAATTTTCAGTATTTTTTTGTATTTTGCTATATATTTTTAGAAAAATACCGCAATAATTTGCTTTTATTCAAAATAGGTAGCGGGTATCTCACAGTCGAGCACACTCGACTGTAACTTTCTTACTTGTTTTATTGTAAACCGGGAAGACAAGTAGTCGTCATTAGTAATTGTAACTGATATAGTGATATATATAGATATAGTGCAGATGGGGATCAGTGGGATTGCCGTAAACGCCTTTTTACGAGCTGCTCAATCTCTTGCGAAACGCGTGTCGCATTTGTAGCGCTGAAATACGAGCTGACGCAAGTTTGTAGAGAAGTTTATATCAGCTACGTTATCCAATTATCGTAGGTTTAGTTAAATATGAAAAACTAAATTTTTTTGTAAGCCAATTTGTTATTTTATTTACTCGGTGTTGATTTATTGGAAAGCAGCGGTAAAAATCTGATGGCAGATCAGATTAAGATTTGACGCCTTGTATGTTTTTCGTAACTGCAAAGTCAGCCAAATATACTTCTTTCCTTCAGTCTGTAGGACTGCCAGGCGAGACACAATCTATTGTTTGGGTTAGGTCTGGGTCATTCGTTCATTCTAATTGACGTGAATTTAAAATTGTATTTGCTTATAAGATTCGCAATGTTACGAGTTTGTTAGCTGAGAAGACTTCGTTACGAATTGTACCAGTGGTGGTCAGTTTTTGGAGTAATCGACTTCTTGTCTCTAAGATCTAGATGTTCGTACGGACGGATAGACAGACGGACAAGACTATATCGTCTCGGTTATTGACGCTGATCAAGAATATATAAACTTTATTTAGTTGGAGATGCCTCCTTTTGCCTGCTACATACTATATTGTTGTTGTTGTAAAATAGCCGCACAATTCATATTGTGCTTTCATGCTTTGCGTCAGAATATTTGAGTATGCACATTCATATGCAAGCGTAAGCGTTTTCTGACATAAGAAAACAATTTAAATTTCAAAAGCTTAAAGCCATAGACATATGTAGATCTTGAAAAGTGAGTACATTTGCATTTTCAAATGCAAAAAAAAATCTGATCAAAGAAAGCAAATGTGAAGCGCGATATATTGTACTTTAACAGCTTGAAAATGTATTACACCGACTTGAATATACATATGTATGTATGTACTTATATTATGTGCTAAGGTTTGGCGGTTACTTGTGATTTTGACGTTCTACAATTAATTTTAGCAGAAATTTTACTCAGAATAAGTAATACTATCGAACACAACAGTTTTTAGAGAATTGGGAACTCCATAGAATAACGGAATTCGATACGTCACAAACATGTACATATTCACAGCTACTTGCTACTCTACACATGAATAGTTAAAAGGGCCTTGAGGTATGCAAAATGAATTAAAGAATATTAAATTTACTTTGGTCCAACTTAACTTTTATTCTATTTTTAAAATATAAGTCTAGCGACATCGAAAAAAGTTAAGCACATATCGGCATTAACTAATAATCGCAATACTAAGAAAAACGAATAATTTGCACATCATTCTTCAAGCGTCAACCAATTGTGATTTGATTTTTCAGAATTGTCAGCCAGCAGCGTTTTTATATTCGATTCATTTACTTGTTTGCCTGCATCGTAAAAGTTGCTGTTGCTGCTGTCATCTAATCCGTACTCGTCTTCCTCCATATTATTAGTGTATTCGATTTCTCTTAGATCAGCTTGCAAGTTTACGCGGCGTCGCTCAATTAGGGAATCCAGTTCGATTTTTCGTTTTAAAATTAACTGTTCGGTGTGCGGTGTGTTTAATCTGGGTTGAAAGAGTAGATGCGGCTTGCTTTTGGTTTGTATTTGGTTTTTTTGATTGTTCATTGAGTGCTCCCAAGTTTTGAAATCCTTTACTCTAGCCATTTTATTTTCAAGACATTTGATTTCAAGTTGTTTGCGCTTCCTATCTAAATATAATGAATTGCGTTCCTTTTGCAATAGTTCTCTTTCTTGTAATTGTTGTTTCTCCAACTTCTTTTCAATCTGTGCCTTCTTATCTTCGGTTTTTCGTAATCTTGATTCCTCTTGACAGAATTTTTGTAATGTACCCAAGAGCGAACCAAACATACGTCGATTTCGAGCTCTTGATTCTGAATCAATGCCTTGAGCTTCAACAATCTCTTCTCTAGAAGGTAATTCCCGAATTACCCGTGAATTTATTCTTGGGGTTGGCAGCCATATTGACGCATCTTCATCCTCTTCTTTAGAGGGTCGATTTACTACGATTTTTGAATCGTGTATCCGCCTATTTGTCCTCAAAGTAATATCCTTGCGTGGCACATTTCGGTCGTAATTTGATTCATTTCTCTTAGAAGTTCCGCTGTCAGGATTATATCTGTCCACTCTAGAAACAAATTCCTATTAACATATTTGTATGTACAAGTAAACACGTATATGCATGAGAAATTTAAAATAAAAACCTGGAATCCTTAAGACCACGACCAACAAATCGTCGAATGTTATCATTTAAAGTTGTCAATGACTGACGAGCATGACTTAATTTTGCTTCTAAATCACACACGTTTTCTTCCATGGCTAATAAATGTGTAGAAATATTTAATTTCTAGTTTAGCGAAACTAATCGACTAGAGATGCACGCTTCTTGGTATGTTTTGATACATGAATTTCAAAATATCGATAATTTTAGTTTCGTCCAAGTACCGTTTTGGCGTTTCCACCGCCAAGAACCGAAAAGTATGGACAACGGTAGCCTTCATAATGTAGCCGCTCTGAAATGCCAGCTGTTCAAATGTAAACAAGAGTTGGCAAACAATTTAAAAAACTGTATACGTACTTGTAAAATGGAAAACTATTTTAAATTTTAATATCTTGACAAAGTGGAGGAAGATCTAATTTAAGATAGGCCATTTGTAAGTAGAATTGCTGGCAGCTATGCAATATTTACATTGATATACATATGTGTATGTGTGTGAGTTTTTTGTGCAGACCTCAATGGCGTTTAATTTTATTCCCACAACTCAAACAACATTTCCTCGTGAATGCTACTCCACAAGGTTGCTAGAGAATTGTGCCAAAAAGCTAAATAAATTTGTTAATTTATTTATTCATACTTTGGCGCACAGCTGCTTGTTGAGTGGTGATCTCTTCTTCGTTGTCATATCGATGAAATATCGCGTGATTACTCAAAAAGTGTGCTCGATATTTCCATGTTCGTTATCGATATTTTCATGTAGCCGCGAACGTAGAAAAACCGAGTTTTTTAAGGCAAACGAAACATTCGAACTGAACGGAAAAGAACCGAGTATTTTTGTGCGGTGGATACGGGGCATAAGTCTTAAATGTAAGAAATAAAAAAATTTGCGAAAAACTCAGTTCTGAGTTATCGGTCATATTGGATTATAGAAGGTTTTAGAGTATAGCTTAAAGAATATATCCCCAAAATATCATGCACTGGGGAAAAGTAGAACAACCTCAATTCCAGCCCCATACAAAATGATCCCAATAAAATCAAAGCTTCCGATTAATGTTCATAAGTCTCTCGTCAGCCAAGGCGCGCGTTATTCATTTAAAGACATATGTATCTATATTTAAGAAATTTTTTTGGTAGAAGTCCCTAAAGTAATTTTGAAGAAATTTGATCTTTTGTCAACACATCAAATCAATTTGATTTTACAGGTGCATCGATTAGCTGGAACCAATGCGGAATCAGTCATGCCAGAGCTGACTCAAACCGGGGTACGTAGTGTAAAATAACACATTTTTCGTTTCGGCGGGATTTTAAAAACTTACAGAAAATATCTAAATAAAACAAGTATGTTATATATTAAATTGACATTACATTTAAATGAGCTGAATGCTTATATTGATAAGTAATATAAGAAATTCTATGTTCCTTAAAGAAAGATATCACATAGCAAAATTATTTAAGTTTTTGAGAAAATATTTAATACATCTAAACTTATTTTGGTGGAATCCAATACTGTAAATTTTCTTAAAAAGCGCTCTAAATATTCCGAAAAAAAGAATTATTTATAGAGATGCTACATATGTAAGTATATTCTTTAAATGTGTATCTACGAACGTCTAAAGAAAATTACAGTCATCAATTGGTATCATTAATTTTTTTGTACTCATTTTGTATAGGACTTGTGGTGAGATTGATAAATTTTACAAAAAAAAAAAATTAGATCGTAAATTCTGCACACAATGACATAAATTCAAAAGAAAAATAATTTTATTGCCTATTGATTTGCATCCAAATACAAATAATCTATTGTAAATATCGCTATTCATGAATGGCTTATACATATGTATATGTGGCAACCCCTTTCAGTTCTCGTGATCAACAAAACTCGATAACTCACGCGAGTATCGATATTACGGGAGTACATCTCCAGGAGACACACTCTCCCCTCAATAAGTTTCGTCAGCTTCGTCCGCCGCCACTGCAGAGTCTTTGCCGCTTTCATCTCCCGATCATCTTTTTAGTTTTAAATATAAGTATATAGTAATCAATAAACATAAGGCAAAGCAAATTGGTGACCCCGACGTGATCACTATATACACACGAGTACTGGTGCTTACAATGGCAAACAACGACGCCCCACAAGACGACGCCGAGGTTTTTCACGATACCGTTACTCACGGTGTTGACGCAGTTATCAACCGTGTAGCTGTGAAAATACCGCCGTTTTGGCCCGAACACCCAGAATTATGGCTATCGCAAATCGAAGCCCAATTCGTTCTGGCGGGAATAACCTCGGACGAAACGAAATTTAACACAATCCTAGCGTCAATCGAAGCACCGGTGTTGGCCCGAATTGCCGACGCCATCGTCAACCAACCACGCACAGGCAAGTACGAAAATTTGAAATCGTGCATCCTGGAACGCTTCTGCGAAAGCGAACAAAAGAAAATCCAGAAGTTAATATCGGAGACCGACCTTGGTGACAAGCGCCCCACGCAACTGCTCAACGAGTTAAACGCACTAGCCGCAAACAAAGTTCAAGAATCTTTTCTGAAAGCACTGTGGCTGCAGCGCTTACCAACACAAGTGCAAGCGATCTTGCAAGCATCGGACGCCAGCCTAGCAAACTTAGCTAAGTTGGCAGATAAAGTGATGGAAGTCGGTGATTTTCATCAGGTACGCACCATCGACGCCAAGTCGGCGCCAACCAGCAGCGCCGTTTCCGACGATCGTCTAGACCGCATCGAACAACAAATCAACGCGCTCTCCAGAAACCTTTCTCGCAAGAACAGCTTGCGAACGGATCGCAACAGCGTCATGGCTGGAGACATGTGTTGGTACCACAGCAAATTTGGTAACGCCGCCAAGAAATGTCGCCAACCATGCTCTTTTGCATCCGAACCAAAAAACTAAATCAATCTTCGGATTCGGCGGACAAATTCGAAGAAGACCACAACACAATTGCCCGCCTCGCCATCAACGACAATTTCTCCAAAACACAGTTTCTCATCGATACCGGCGCCGACATTTCAGTGATGCCACCCTGCAAAACGCAAAACTATGCTCACTCCAAAGCTTCTTTTCGCCGCCAATGGCACGAAAATACAAACCTATGGAGAAAAACGCATAGCATTGTCACTGGGATTGCGACGAAACTTCGTGTGGACTTTCGTGATAGCTGACGTCAACTGCGCTATCATCGGATCCGACTTTCTTCAACATTTTGACTTACTCGTCGATATGAAACGACGCAAACTCATCGATCGGGCTACGCTGCTGGAATCAAAATGTCACGCGCCCCAACGTAAAATCAACGCGGTTTTATCCTACGACACGAGTAACCAATACGCTACATTGCTTCACGAATATCGCGATCTCGCAACGATCAACTCGAACCGGCTGCCAGCAACATCCGAAGTAACGCACTTCATCTCGACCAACGGGCCGCCTACTCACGCCCGCGCCCGACGACTAGCGCCCGACAAACTCAAAGCTGCACAATCCGAGTTCTCCTACCTCATCGAGAAAGGAATATGCCGTCCCTCAAATAGCAACTGGTCCAGCCCTTTGCACCTGGTAAAGAAAGCAAATGGAGAGTGGCGTCCGTGCGGCGACTACCGAGCACTGAACAACGTAACCGTGCCGGATCGATATCCTATTCCGTACATACTGGATGTAACGAGCATCTTATACGGTAAGAAGATATTTTCGAAAATCGACCTGCAAAAGCATATCACCAGATTCCTGTCGAACCACAAGATATTCCCAAAACAGCAATTATCACGCCTTTTGGGCTATTCGAATTCTTGTTCATGACGTTCGGTCTGCGCAACGCAGCGCAAACTTTTCAACGTCACATAAACAACGTCATACAAGGCCTCGACTTCGTTTTGCTTACATCGACGACATTTTGATCGCTTCAGAATCCGAGGCGCAGCACGAGACGCACCTCCGCACAATCCTCGACCGCCTTCGGAAGGCACATCTCACCGTAAACTTTGAGAAGTGCCAATTCGGTAAGACACAACTTACATTCCTGGGACACGACATCAGTCAGCACGGCTTAAAACCATCCGAAGCCAAAGTGGAAGCCATACGGCATTTTAAAAAACCGCTTATCGCTAAAGACCTAAAAAAGTTTCTGGGTATGATTAATTTCTATAGGCCGTTTATCCCACGAGCAGCCGAGAACCAGCACATACTCCAGACGCTGATCCAAGGCAATAAAAGAACGACAAAACCCCGATACTTTGGTCTACAGAAGCCGACTACGCATTCACCGCCTGCAAGAACGAGCTTGCAAACGCTACGTTGTTGAATTACATGGCACCAAACTCACAATTAACTCTAACCACCGACGCGTCCGACGACGCTATGGGAGCCGTAGTACATCAGGTCATCAACGGGCAGACACAACCACTGGGATTCTTCTCCAGGAAATTCACATCGACGCAAAAGAAGTACAGCACCTACGATAGAGAACTGACTGCCATCTATCAGGCCGTTTTGCACTTCAAGTACGCACTGGAGGGCAGGAATTTCGTTATTTTCACCGACCACAAGCCGCTTATGTACGCCTTCAGTCAAAACAGCGAGAAAGCATCACCTCGACGCGCTCGGCAACTGGATTTTATCAGCCAATTCAGCACCGATATCCGGCACATCTCTGAGAAGAAAACAACGTGGCTGATCTTCTCTCACGCATCGATGCCATCAAACACATAAACTTCGACGAGATGGCACTGGAACAGGAAAACGATGCGGAACTACAATCGCTACTCAAGTCTGACGCCGAAAACCCATCTCACTAACAAAATTGTCTCTTGCAGGCTCAAACAAACAATTGTACTGCCACG
The DNA here is from genome assembly GCF_023558535.2 of Drosophila nasuta. Classification (NCBI taxonomy): domain Eukaryota; kingdom Metazoa; phylum Arthropoda; class Insecta; order Diptera; family Drosophilidae; genus Drosophila; species Drosophila nasuta. The sequence goes on from NW_026869398.1 coordinate 1,186,131, forward strand.
TCGCCAATAACCATACACGTCCGTTTGTGCCCAAATGCCTACGCCAAACCGTGGTTGAGGCCCTACATTCGCTGAGCCATCCGGGAGTTAAGGCAACAAACAAGTTGGTCGGAAAACACTACGTTTGGCCCCGCATGGCGAAGGATGTCGCTAAGATCGTACGCTCTTGTATCCCGTGCCAGAAGGCCAAAATCCAACGTCACACCAAATCGCCACTAGGAGAGTACACCGCCAGCGACACCCGTTTCGAACACATAAATATCGACATAGTCGTCCCGCTGCCTTCATCGAACGGATACCGATACTGCCTCACGTGTATCGATCGATTCTCACGATGGCCCGCAGCAATTCCTTTAGTAGACATCACAGCAAAATCTGTAGCCAACGCACTGATATCGGGCTGGTTCGCTCAGTACGGTATTCCTCTTCACATCACAACCGATCTGGGTCGACAATTCGAGTCTACATTATTCCAAGAGCTTTCCAAAATTTGTGGTTTTAAGCACCTGCGGACGACGGCGTACCACCCACAAGCCAATGGTATGATCGAACGCTGGCACAGAACGTTAAAAGCTGCTTTAAAATGCGTCGATCCAATCAACTGGAGTAGTTCCTGCATCTAATCCTACTCGGCCTACGCACAACAATCAAAAGCGACATCGGGCTGAGCCCTGCGGAAATGGTTTATGGCACCACACTACGGGTGCCAGGCGGATTTTGCACCGAGCACACAAAACACACTGAGTCCGAGTTCACCGAGGCTCTTCAAAAAACCATGTCTCAACTGCCAACCACTAAGCCAGTGCACCATCATACACCGCAAGAATTTGTCCACCCGGACCTAAACCATTGTACCCACGTCTTCGTTCGAGTGGATCGAGTGAAAACCCCGTTGGAAGCAAACTACGAGGGTCCTTTCGAAGTGGTAACAAAACACGACAAATATTTTACACTCAAGGGCCACACAAAGGAAAACAAGGTTTCCATCGATCGACTTAAACCAGCTTACATCTTCAAAGACGTACCGCCTCCAACACAGGAGCAGACGACAGCGCCAACTGCTCAGACACTCGAGAAAGTGTCAAGATCAGGACGACAAATCAGATTCCCAGCAAAGTATCTTTCCCAACTGGAACTCTAGGAGGGGGGTACTGTGGCAACCCCTTTCAGTTCTCGTGATCAACAAAACTCGATAACTCACGCGAGTATCGATATTACGGGAGTACATCTCCAGGAGACACACTCTCCCCTCAATAAGTTTCGTCAGCTTCGTCCGCCGCCACTGCAGAGTCTTTGCCGCTTTCATCTCCCGATCATCTTTTTAGTTTTAAATATAAGTATATAGTAATCAATAAACATAAGGCAAAGCAAATATATATTTATTTTCACCAACTGCTTCAATGATGGGATTCTATGATGATGCTCAACAGGGGAAGGACTCAGGGGTGGTAATGCTCTACTATTTGTGATCGTGCAGCGTATGACGTAAACGGCTGCACACACGACAGTTTTTTGCCTTACAATCAAATCTCTATTTCACTGCCAAGGCAGCAAACATAGAGCATATTACAATTTAATATTCTTCGGAATTGAAGCAAAAGCAGATTTGGGTGTTTGCGTTATAACCCTTAATAAGGAACCTACAAAATTTTATTTATTTGGACGTTGACGTACTAACGGCAGTACCATCAAGTGGCCAATCGATACCAAGCACGGGCTTGTTGACGCGCGGACAAAACAAAAAAAATTTGTGAACAGCATGCATTAAACGAAAACCGCGAATAAATATTAAAAGACGCTGGACAGCTAATTAAATTAGATTAAAAATATGTTAGAATAAATGTATAATAAGATAAATAACAATTAAATACTCGATAAATAAGCTAATAATAAGGTTTTAAGCAAAGGAATAGATTTACTAGAGCAAACTACGTTATTGAGATTATTATAGTTCACATACAGAATACGGAAGGGATTATGGCAAGCAAAGTTAGTAAATCTACGTGAAATGAGAAGAGGAAGAAAATTCCTAGTGATCCTGACAGGAACTGCAAAACTAATTTGACTTAACAGCTCCAAAGAGTCTATTTCACCATTAATTAGTCTCTGTATAAAAACAGCACCTTGCATAGTTCTACGGTCAGAAAGAGAAGGAAGGTTTAGTAATAAAAGTCTACTTCGATACGGTGGTAATCTAATATTAGGATTCCAATTTAAACTACGAAGAGCAAATAATAAGAATTGTTTCTGCACCGATTCAATCCTATCTTGATAAACCCTATACTGGGGATTCCAGACAAGAGATCCGTACTCAATGATAGAACGAACCAGTGAGACGTACAAAGTCTTAGTGATGTAGGGATCATTGAACTCTTTCGACCAGCGTTTTATAAATCCCAGAACACCCATGGCCCTATTTACAGCAGACAGAATATGTTTATCGAGTTTTAGTTTTACATCAAGCAAAACCCCTAAGTCATTCACACCTTCAATTCGCTCAAGCGGAGTATCATATAACATATAGTTATTTAACTGGGAAGAATCCCTACAAAAGGTCATAAACTTACACTTATTACAGTTCAGATGTAACATATTTACTCTGCACCAAGATTCTAGACGATTAAGGTCACATTGTAACAGTGAGCTCGCAAGACTATCATTAAATGTCAGGCAAAGCTTAACGTCATCGGCGTACATAAGTACACGGGAATGCTCAATAACAGAAGGAAGATCATTTATGAACAAAGTGAACAATAGAGGACCTAAATGACTGCCCTGGGGCACACCAGAAATGACTTGAACACATTTAGATACAAAACCATTATAATAAACATTTTGAATTCTGTTGGAAAGGTATGAGGATATCCACTCAATTAGGCTATGAGGAAACCCTAAAACATTAAGCTTATACAGTAAGAGGTGATGATTAACAGAGTCAAAAGCCTTACTAAAATCGGTGTAAATGACATCCGTTTGCATTTTATTCTCGAATCCTTTAATTACAATAGAAGAGAACTCCAATAAGTTAGTAGAAGTGGATCTAGACTTCACAAACCCATGTTGGTAAGGTGAAATTATAGATTTACACAGATGTTGCAGTTGAGAGGTTATAATTTTTTCAAATGCTTTCGGAATCGCAGACAATTCAGATATACCGCGATAATTTTGAACTTTAGATTTACTCCCTTTTTTTAGGATAGGTATAATGTATGATTTTTTCCAGATTTTAGAAAAAGAACATGAGTTAACGGATAATTCAAACAATTTAAAAAGCGGTTTACAGATACTACCAGCACAATACCTTAGCACACAACTAGGTACTCCATCCGGACCAGCCGAAAAAACAGGTTTTATAGCCAATAGTTCCGTTAAAATAGAGCTTTCAGTAATTAAAGGACCAAAAATACAATTAGATGAAATTAACTGATAAGGATAAGAAAATGAATTTTGAGAACTTGGGACAGAATATGTCGTTTGGAAAATTACTGTCAATTTCTCCAAAGACATAAATGCTGGTGATGACGCGGATCTACGCTTCGAGTTAACGAAGTCGTAAAATCGCTTTGGATCACGCTGAAATCTTATTCTGCACCTACCCAAATAATTATTATAACACTCATTGTTATGAGTGCGAAAAGCAGCTTGTGCAACAGAATAACGCAGAAAATCAAAAGAAGAGCCAGTTCCTTTGAATTTTTTGTAAAGTCTCGACTTACGATTTTTTAAATTCGATAATTTCTTGGTAAACCATAAGGGTTTATAAGACAAATGTGGAATACTTGATGGAACACAAGCATCAAATAGCGAGTTTAAAGTAGAATAAAAAAATTCAACCGCTATATCCAAGTTTGTAGACAACGAAAGTTGGGACCAGTCAGTTTGAGATATAAGCAGAGCAAGTTTCTCAAAATCGGTTTTCCGAAAACAACGAGAAAGCTCACCACGACGTACACTCGACTCTGACGCAATAAATGGGAGCTCCAACATAATTTCTAAAGTGGGATGGTAAGGGTCTTCAGGGGAAGATATAGGTGATATTCTCGATAGAGAACATGAATCTGGGTCTAAAACAAAAATAAGGTCTAGAGACCTGTTTAAGCTATTTGGAATACCGTTAATCTGAGACAATGATACCCCAAAGAGACTATCAATAAAAACATGGGATACAGAGGGGCAAAGTCCATTTAGATTCTTGGCGGAATGCCATGACACTCCAGCGATATTAAAATCACCACTATAAAGTGATCACGATCAGAAAGCATATTAGAAATGTTATTAATAATAGAAAAATGAGCTAAATATAAAGCATCATCTGAAGCAGGAGGGATATATGAGCAAGAAATACAAATGTTAAAACTACCAAAGGATAATCTAACAGCCACTAACTCAATGTCAGAAGTATGATCAATCAACTCTGAATTTAATTGAGCATCTACTGCAATTAAACCCCACCACCGCGACGTACCTTGCGGTCACGTCTGTATACGGAAAATCTACTAGAAAAGATTTCCGTATCAAGGATGTCATTTTTTAACCAAGTTTCAGTAAAGGCAATGACATTGAAAGGGAAAGATACACTATTTAAATATAAGTCAGTAAGTTTACTACAAATACCTCTTACATTCTGATAGCCAAGAAGTAAAGAGGATGTTAGTTTTTTGAACTGACAGAAGAAGGCTTTGAAATCGAATTCTTGCCACTACTAGGAAGAGAAACCGGAGACCGATTTTTCTTTTTCGCAACAAATTCTTTAACTAATAGGTGTTCCGGCCAAAACTCTTTACTGCACATCGTGCTAAATTGTTCAGCCGGAACACTTATTTTAAAAGACGAAATCTCCCGTTCATACGAGAAATTAAATTTATCTACTTTAACCCTGGCTTGGGATTTGGACTTAATATAAGCCCGAACATCATCAGATGTCGTATCAGGGGAAAGCCTTGAAACGAAAATCTGCTTAAGAGGTGGCACTGAAACTAATGTGTTGCGGACAACTGAGGTAGGAGCTGGAGGCGATTCTTCTATCGTTACAGCACTAACGATCTCAACAGAGGATGGTGATGGTTGAATTTCTTCAACCGTCTCCATCTCAGTCGACAACAAAATCGAAGCCGGAGCAGGAGACTCCAATCTTAATGACGTAATGTCATGATCTAGAACATCCAGAGCTACCGAAGGTTGAGGGGACGGGGAACTAAACGACATTAATTCCCCAGCAGGTGGTATAGATAAGCTTGGAACATCAACTGGGACAGAAAGCTCGATTGGGGTAATCGACAGACGCGTATTGGCCTTTTTACGCTTCGGAGACTCGGTCAAGAGCTTCATACTCTTAAACCCAGAATCCAAAGCAGAAAAGCTATCGGAGAGTTTTTTAAAGCCCGCCAATATATCTTTAAACCCAGTTCGCGTCTGCCGTATAAACCCAGCTATATCGCGTTCAGAGTCCCTACAATGTTCACAAGTCCATCTCAATCCAGACTAGGCCGAAATCAAAACAACAATACGGCCGTTAAAGCCAGCACATTTTTCATGTGCAACAAACAAAACCCATTTTGGCACCAACTGGCACCCGGCATTTCTTGTTGTAGCAGACCAACATATTGCTAAAACAAAGATTATTAAACCAATTAAAAAACCAAAAAGAAATAAATCAAAATAGGTAAATTATTTGCAAACTAATATGATCTGTACTTACGAAGAGCACAAAACACAGAGAGTGTGCACATGTCGAGCGAGACGCAAGATAGGTAGGCAACTACAACACCAAGAGAGGGAGAGTTACTATTCTAAAGAGCGTTGAGAGCACAAAGCACAAGCACTAAGAGTAAAGCGCGGGTCAAGCGAGACGCAAGATAGACGATAGCCAACAACAACACCAAGAGAGGGAGAGTTAACTATTGTAACAGCGTTGAGCGCAAGGAATAGCAAGTGAAAAAAGAAGAGCGCGAAAGTAAACAAAAATACAAAAACAAAGTGCAGCGGCAACGAAAACAGAATTGTTTTGCTAACAAAGCAAAGCAAAGTTTGACCACACAATTTGTTGTTATATTTTCAGAAAAATGATAATAATATACTAAATACAAGAAAGCACACAGCGATTTAACGATCTGTAGTTAAACACAAGTGAGAGAGTAAAATTAATGTTATAATAATTGTAAATAAATATGAAATTTAATGAAAAATCACAAAGTTTAAGAGGGAAGCAAAAAAACACGTCCGACTGCGACTGCGAGAGCGAGCGAATAGACGCAAAGTGGTAAGCCATCGCAAAAAAGTTGCATAGTCAAATCGAACTATGCTACGTGGCTAAAATATGAATAAACAAGTAAGAAAGTTACAGTCGAGTGTGCTCGACTACTACTATGATTCCAAAAATTCTAGCTTTAAAATTAGGCTTGTTATTCGATTTTTTTTTTTTTTGGGGGGGCGGAAGTGGGCGTGGCAAAAATTTAAAACAAACTTGATCTGCGTGCAAACATAACAAATGCTGTCGAAAAATTATAGTTCTATCTCTTATAGTCTCTGAGATCCAGTGTTTCATACGGACAGACGGACAGACACACAGACACACAGACGGACATGGCTATATCGTCTCGGCTGTTGACGCTGATCAAGAATATATATACTTTATAGGGTCGGAGATGCCTCTGAAAAATCAATCATATGATATTATATTTTCCGCTTTATTCGCGAACAAAGAGACTGGACCTAATTGTTGTTGTTAGACGACGAAAACGAAAACGGAGTAAATGATGACGCGCTGATAAGTTCTCAATTTCAACTGTCTTTATCATTCTATGCTAAGTTACATTAAGCCTAACTTAACTAGAGCGGCGAAGCGAGGCGAATTCGCTCAGAGAGCAACAAACGAAAGCTTTATTGCGCTCTCGCTTCGCCCTAATTCTAACAACTTCATGATACTTCATTTACTACTTCTTTGATACTTCATGCTCTTAATTATTATTCCTCAAATGCGCCAACACCGGCCCCGATGAACGGCTGTGCCTTCATACGATTGGCAGAGGCGCCAATTTGTGTACTGGCCGTTTGTATAGCCCTCCTGAGCTAGTTCGCACGTCTGCGACGCGCACCGCCCCGTCCGCTCCTGGGTACACCGCCTCGACTCGACCCACCATCCACTGCATCGGCGGCTGGTTGTCTTCTGCGACGACGACGAGCTCTCCGACTTGCAGATTCGGCTGCAACTGGTCCCACTTGGCCCGTGCCTGCAGGCCCAGCACATACTCCCGGGACCATCGCTGCCAGAACGCACGCTTGAGCGACGAGACTGCTCGCCATCGCCTTAAGCAACTCAGACCCTCCTGGTCCGGGGTCCGCGATGCTGCCGGTGCCACCAGTGGACCGCCCACCAGTAGATGCCCTGGGGTTAGTGCCTCGCCGTCGTTGTGGTCGTTGCTTACGGCTCCTAGCGGGCGGGAGTTGAGCACCGCCTCGACCGCCACGACCACTGTCTGCAGCTCCTCGGCCGTGAGCAGGGCGTTGCCCACCGTCCGTAGGAGTAGGTGCTTTGCAGACTTCACACCTGCCTCCCATAGTCCTCCGAAGTGAGGAGCCCTCGGCGGTATGAACGCAAATTCGCATCCGCTTCTTGATGCGAAGTCGCGAACTGCGTTCTCCTCGGCCTCGACTCGCCTCCTCAGCTCCTCCAGATGGCGACTTGCCCCGACGAAGTTCGTCGCGTTGTCGCAATGGACTCGGCTCGGGCATCCTCTTCGACCAACAAACCTTTGGAAAGCCATTAGAAATGCATTAGTTGACAGATCGGATACAATTTCTAAGTGAACCGCTTTTGACGCAAAACAGACGAACAAAGCTATGTACGACTTGTACGGCGGCTTTCCGCGAATCCTATAGGTTGTCTCAACCGGGCCACAAAAATCTACCCCACAAATTGAAAATGGGCGGAGCGCTCGGAGTCGATCAGCAGGCAAATTTCCCATAATTAGCGTAAGCAGCCGAGGTTTGCATTTAAAGCAACGGATGCATGATCGTACTGTCTGACGACAAAGCTCTTGAGCATTGACTAACCAAAGTCGTTCTCTGAGAATGCTCACGAGCGTTCTTGGTCCAGCGTGACAGTTGGCCAAGTGAAGGTACCTCACATAGCTACGAGCAAATTGTGAGCGCTTCGACAAGAGGAGTGGAAACTTGGCATAATACGAAATAGGAGCATTTACCAGTCGCCCCCCGACTCGCAACAACGAAAACGAACACCAAGATCCTTCATACTCATGTATGAAAGGATTGAGTCGTTGTAGACTCGAGCTCACATGTGTACTCTTACGAACCCTTTCTATATCGTCTCTGAATTCGAAATCCTACACTACTTCTACTATTTTACTGAATGCTTCTTTCAGTTCTGATGCCGTTGGAACCAGTTCAAATTGAACTGTTTTGTCTTTGCATCTTCGAATGAAGCGGAACACATAAGCGAACACTCTCAACAGACTTGTGTGCGACGAAAAACTTTCGAGCGAGTCCACTAGATCTGACTTTACCACTATAGCTGTCAGTCCAACAGCTGTTTTGCGCACTTCCAAATTGCGCGTCTCTTCAGAGACGAAATGGTGGTTAACTGGCCATGCGTCGTGTGGTTCCATCAAGAATGACGGACCACTAAACCACATTGACGCGCACAGTTCAGTCACATCGCAACCTCTCGATACAATGTCTGCGGGGTTCTGCTTAGTTGGAACATGACGCCATTCCACGCTCTCTGACCACTCTTGAATCTCGGCCACTCGATTCGACACGAATGTCGCGAGAGTGGAAGGATGTGACCGGATCCAATGAAGAGTGACTTCCGAATCTGACCAAAGAACCGTCCGTTCAATTGGTGATCGGATCAGTCTTCGTATGCGGTGGCAGAGTTCTGCAAGAAGGTGAGCTGCACACAACTGAAGTCTAGGAAGAGTCTTAGTCTTGAGGGGCGCTACTTTTGATTTTGAGGTTAGTAATGATACTTTACAACCTTCTGCAGTTTGCGTACGAACGTAAATACACGCCCCATACGCTCTTATTGAGGCGTCGGCGAAGCCATGTATCTCTATCGGTGACGTAGGCTCTGTGAACAAATATCGTGGCACTTTTATATTTTGCAATTGTGTCAAATTTGACTTCAATTGCCGCCACGATGTATCCAAACTCAATGGTATGGATTCGTCCCACTCCAACTTTTGAAGCCAGAGCTCTTGAAGCAGTATCTTTGCTTTTATAATTAAGGGACTCAATAGGCCAAGCGGATCGAATAACCGCGATGTCACCGAGAGAATGTTCCGTTTTGTCGCTTTAAGACCCATGAATGAAGCGCCGATCCGGAATTGGAACACGTCTTCATTTGGCAACCAAATCACACCTAGAGTCTTGTTTGCGTCAGTCTCGGAGATCGTTATCGGTTTTGGTGTACTGTCTGATGCGGAGAACCCAGGAGCATTCGAGAACCACTTCGCAAGTTCAAAACCTGCTCCTAGCAGTATCTGCGACACTTCAGACTTAATTGTCTTCAGGTCTTCGACGCATGCGGCACCAGTCAACATATCGTCAACGTAGAAGTCTTGCCTGATAACCTCAGCTGCCATGGGGTGCGAGGATTTCGTAATCTCGCTCAGCTGGATCAAACACCGTATGGCCAAGAATGGCGCTGGCGCAGTGCCATATGTTACAGTATTTAATCTGAATAATCTCAACGAGTCTGATGGATCTTTTCTCCACACTATGAGCTGATAGTTTCGATCTGCCTCGTGCACCATAACTTGGCGGTACGTCTTTTTGATGTCGGCCGTTAATGCATATTTATGCAATCGAAAACGAAGCAGAGTCGAAAACAACTCTTCTTGAATGGTCGGCCCGACCATAAGAATGTCATTCAACGCCTTATGTGTCGAAGTGCGACACGAAGCATCAAATACGACCCTCAGCTTTGTCGAAGTGCTTTGGGGCCGTAGTACACATTGGTGAGGAATAACATAGTGTGGTGTACTTGGAAGGATGTGACTCACTTCGGACATGTGGCCCATCTCTACATATTTTAACATAAATTCCAAGTACATTCGCTTTAACTCGGGATCTCGAGTTAAGCGTTTTTCAAGCGACAAAAACCGCCGTTTAGCAACTTCAAATGACCACCCAAGCTGGTGCGAATCTGATTTAAACGGCAGTATTACTTCGAAACGACCAGACGGCAATCTTCTCACATTATTTGTGAAATGATCTTGTTCAGCTGAAAGGACTTTGGAGGGAGAGCGCACATCTTCGACAGTCCAAAACTTCAGCAAGGTCTTGTCAATCGAGCTCAAACTTTCTTCCTGATAGCTCAGATTGACAGTCATCTTCTGGTGAGATTTTTCACCAGGAGTGTACCGCCCCGAGACAATCCACCCAAGGCTTGTCTTTTGGAGGATTCGACACTCTGGACCTTGCTTGATTTGGCCAACGGACAATAGGTCAAAGAATGTTTCAGCGCCGATAAGAAGATCAATTTTCCGCGGTTTGTAGAAATAGGGAGATCGATTTGAGGATCCATAAATCGATCGCGTATTCATTGCAGCCAACTTGCGACTTCACCACAGTGTGTATCTTTTTCTTAACTTGAGAATTGGATTAACCAATGCCAAGCAAGCTGATGCACGAGTCTTCTCTACGCAAATGCAGCCGCTGAGCTAGTTCCTCAGTCACAAAATTAATTTGTCACCCAGAGTCCAGCAAAGCTCGGGCTAAGACGAAATCGCCTGAATTCGTCTTTATTTTGATGACTGCTGTGGCCAGGATCACTTTATCCGACACGGTCGCATGCAACGCATGTGAAGTGGATGGACGATCAGGCTCAACACCGGAGAGACTCGGTGGTGGTAACGCTCTACTATTTGTAGTCGCAGAATATATGTGCAGCAACGTATGATGTGAACGGCTGCAACACGACACTTTTTTGCCTTACATTTGGCGACAGTGTGACCCTTCCGAAGACAATTTATGCATAATGCAGTTGTTTTCGCGTAGTCGAATCTCTGTTTAACTGTCAAGGCAGCAAACATCGAGCAACTCACGATGGAATGATCATTGAAATTGCAATATCCGCATATTTGGGTCTTTTGATCAATCTTATCTTTGAGCGTCGTACACGAAAACGAGCTTTTATTAAGCTGTTTAGCGGAAACGGCTTGAGTATCGGACTTTGTCGAATTCTCAGCTGACAAGTGCTGATATCGACGATTAAGCACAGTTTCACACTCACTCCATAATGGAATCTTCGTGTAATCTCGCTACTCATCCCACTTCTTCTTTGTCATTGCATCAACTTTGTGCATGACCAAGTGAATAAGAATTGCATTTGCAATCCTCTTATCATCACCTATCGATAACAAAGATCCGTATATCGCAGAGACAGTGTCAATCAAATTTCGCAACGCTGCGAAATCATTGGCAAATTGAAAAGAGCAGTGATATCAATCATTGTCATATACTCTCTTCAAACTCGCCATTGCTTTCTCATAGTTCTCCTCGGTGACTTGAAACGCTCTCACCGTTCCAAGAGCCTCACCAGAGAGACAAGAAATGAGATGATTGAATTTCTCAATGCGCGGAATTGAATGGTCATTGTCAACAAGAGTCTCAAACAAACTTATGAAATTTTTAAATTCGGAATACTTTCCGCTGAATTTTGGCAACGACAGTTTGGGCAGACGGGTGCGAGGAGCGGCAATCGGCTGAATCGATATATTAGCGGATGAAGTATCGGTCAACGATTTCACCATCGCCTTCAGCCTTGCCTTTGCAGTAATGCAAATCTCTTCTAACTCGGTATTCGTCATATTCGTCAAATGTCTCAATTCTGCTTTGATATTCGAGAGCATTTTCAATATGCGACGACAACATCTCAAGCCTGCACTCTAGCTCTGTCAAATCTCGACCGATAGTGTCATCGAGAATTTGATCATTAATTCTGCTAATGCTCTTCACGCAAATAGCAAGTTTCTTTCTAGAGCCTTCAAGAGTTTCTTTCGAATTCATTTTTTATTTAGGTTATTAAAGGAGACGACAAAAATAAAATATAAAAATAAAATACAAAATAAATCTTGTTGCTTCCAACAACAACAACGAAAAAGAAAATTTAAAAAAAAAAATTTATTATTTTTTTTTGAATTATTATTTTGAATTATTATTTTTTTTTTTACATATATTATTATTATTTTTGAATTGTCCTAGCAACCACTAAGCTATCTCGGACAATAATAGGGGAGTACACAATTCGAGGGAGCAAACGAGATATCGCACTGATATGCCCAACCAACGAATGTAGGGGAGCGAGTTCTGAGCGCTGCAAAGCGCGCGACAACGAAAAGTGCAAGCAACAACACAGACTACAGAGCGCAATGCACTGTGCAGATGCTGGCTTGCTAACGTATGTATGTGTGTATGTGCGCTGTTTCTAAGCGCGCGAAACGAAAACGAAAATGCAAGCAACAACAACATGGAGCCGAAATGCACCGGTGCAGTGTTGGCTTGCGGGTATATATGTATGTATATACGTATGTGCGCTTAGCAACAGCACACAACTTTCAGCGGCTACGAATCTGGTGACAAAAGGGGCGACGAAAGCGAAAATTGCAACGAACTAAGAGAAGAAGTTCGATGCAATGGAAATAACAATTTTCCCTAGTCACTTTCACTTAGAAAACAAAAAACAATGTTCTGCCTAAGCGGTTCACTTTTTAATTTATAAATATAAAATTTAAAAACAAATGCTCTACTATTACGTATGTGCCAAGAATTGAAAGCGTCACTAGAATTTGCAACTTGGCAACCAATTCAGTTGTTTACTTTCAATTTTTCGCACAGTACCTGGAATTGGCGATCTGTAATGATCCCAGCCACTTTCCTCTGTGTGTTCTGCTTGGTGCAGGGTATCCTCCAGCGATGATGCCGAAAAATCCAACGATGATTAACACAAGGAGATCACAGCACTGGCACAAAGTCAATTGATTCTTTATATTTATTATATTATATTAGCGACCGGCGCGAATTTGTTTCGGTTTTTGTTTTCTGTTTTTCAATCAATCACTCGCGTTCAACAACAATTAGAGTCCACCCGGGGGCGCCATGAAAAATCACAAGAGTTTTTATGATATTAATTTACCGCTTTATTCGCGAACAAAGAATGGACCTAATTGTTGTTGGTACAAACGACGAAAACAAAAACGGAGAGAATGATGACGCGCTGATAAGTTCTTGTTTTCAACTGCTTTTATGATTCTATGCTAAGTTACATTAAGCCTAACTTAACTAGAGTGGCGAAGCGAGACGAATTCGCTCAGAGAGCAACAAACGAAAGCTTTATTGCGCTCTCGCTTCGCCCTAATTCTAACAATTTCATTTGGTACTTCATGCTCTTAACTAATAACTATCAAATGCGCCAACAGCCTCCTTCTACCTGTTACATACATTTCCTGCCGGCACAAAGTTATAATACCCTTCTACCCTATGGGTAGCGGGTATAAAAAGACTATTACTTATTGATTAAAAACTGTTAGCGTCATAATTCAATTCTCTGTCCTTCAATGTATTAGGACTCCCTTCTTGATAAGGCTCAAGGCCTATACCCTTTGGTTGCAGCATCGGTCACCTTTTTATAATCGGGATACCTGTGCATGAGATCCTCAGATGCCAAAATGTCACGCACCTTGTGAAATGCGCATTGTTGCGCTTCAGTGTACTGCAATACTTTGCTCCGCGGTCAGTGCTTACTGACCAATCTATTACGCCTTTTAAGATGTCTGAAATAGGCCTTGCTATTACAGCGAAGTCCTTAATAAATCATCTGAATAATTCGCAAGTCCCAGAAGTAACCTGACTTCGAATAGTTTTTGGTTCTCGAAAGTTCTGTATGTCAAACCGTTATAGGTAACAATGAATCCGAGAATGTTTTTCTTAAAAAAAAAACGTACTTTTTCTGTAGACCCCCTCATATTTGTTCACATGGGCTCTTTAGAACTCAGTATACGAGCTTGTCATTAGTTTCCTCGTTCTCCGAGAATATTAATAAGTCATCAACGTAAACGTAGCAGAACTACGAAAGGAAGACCGAATGGTAGTTTGCCACATTTGTATTTCCTCCGGTTTACCGAGAAGAGAGTTTTTTTTAACTATCATGCTTAGCGGTCATGATTTAGTGATAACCAGACTTGAAGAACAGAATTTGGCTTTACCCAAGATTCTTTCATTGACCTTTGATATGACATTACTAAACGCATGTACCGATTTTCTGCCACGTCTTTCTTATCCACCACCCAAATGGGGTTATAAGGGGAGACCGAGTTTAATTATATACATTTTTTTCAGTACTTTGAAGAACTTTTACTGACTGACGTGCGTTCAAAAATCCACGTTATTGAAGTTGCCTTCGGCACAAGAATGGCGATAAATTTGTTTAACTTCCGTACCCTATTTAAGATGTCTTGAGGCTTATTGTACTAATGCGTGCGTTAGGAGGGCAAGGCCTACTATCTCGTCGAATATTAACTAACTTCTTTGTTTTTAATGACTTATAGAAAATTGGTTAAAAAGTTATATACAAATGCCCATCCTCATTTGTATTCAAAAGAACGTTTTTTTTACGAATTCTTTTTAATTGCTTTGTCGTCACTATTCCCTTACTGTTTCACTCCCGCGGAGCAGTCAACTTGCACAGTGATCTGGCGATGAGCCGCTGTCCGCAGAATTCCAGTAGATTTTAGTTTTTAACTTACTTGATATTTCGCTACGCGTACTTTTGGTGTTTGTTCGTTTATAATTATTGTTTTTGATAAGCACACGCGAGTTGTTACATTCGCTACTTGGGCGCCAATCAGTTATTTCAAGTTTCAATCAATGAATTTTAAACTTCACTTTTATTTAATGTATCTTTATCTTTATTGATAAATAAAATGTTTTTTCAGTCGATCGATTTGTGAATAATGATTTAATTTGTTTACGATTGAAGCTTGTGTTACTTGAACGATGAGTGTATTGAAATTTACTCAGCATAATTTCGTTTCCACGAGTTTGTTAACTAGCATACAAATAACATAGTTGATTTAAAATTAATACAATAATTCGATTGGAAGCTTGGCAACATTTCTAACAACTTGAGCAGGCATATTATCCTATATTGTCCTACCTGTCCTTAAGAAAGGCAATATGTTATGTCCAATGTTCAAAATTATCGCGGTATTACTGCGATAATTCGCGATATTACTAATACCATAGGATAGAAGGGTATTATAACAGCATCAACAGCCGAGACGATTTACCCATATCCGACGGACATTGTCCGTCTGTCTGTCCGTATGAAACACTGGATCTCAGAGACTATAAAAGATAGAGCTCTTTTCCACAGCATTTGTTATGTATGCACACAGATCAAGTTTGTTTCAAATTTTTGCCACGCCCACGTCCGCCCCCGCAAATCAAAAAAAATCGAAGAAGAAGCGTAATTTTAGAGCTGCGAATTTTGGTGTATACAATAATAACCATAGTAGTTATGATTCCTGAAAATTTGGCCGCGATCAGATAAAAAATGTGGAAGTTATTAAATAAATGCTTTTGTATGGGCAAAAACGCCAACTTACTAGGGGTCTTAGTTGCTTTGGTCGACAATTTGCTATAAAGTGCGGTCTATGGTATTTTTTGAATGTGGCCCATAGTGATATACCAAATATACCATTTGGTATAATTTTAGTCTTTTTTGTAGTATTTTCAATATTTTGCATTTATTCAAAATCGGTAGCGGGTATCTCACTGTCGAGCACACTCGAATGTAGCTTTCTAACTTATTATTTTAATGGCTTTGTATCTAAAATTGTTCAAGTTACTTCTAGAGTGCCCTAGGGTAGTCACTTGGGTCCCCTAGTGTTCACTTTGTTTATAAATGATCTTCCTTCTGTTATAAAACATGTACTTATTATGGATGCTGATGACGCTAAGCTATGCTTGACATTCATAATAGTCTTGCGGACTCACGGTTGCAAAATGACCTTAATAATCTTGAATCTTGGGGCACAGTATATCTAATGTATCTCATTTGTAATAAATGTAAACTTATGACTTTTTTTTGTTAAAAATTGTGTATAATATTATACTTTCCAGAGCGAAAAGAGTCCGTGAATGACTTAGGTAAAATTAAAATTCAAACACGTTATATCTATTGTCAATAAAGCCATAGGAGTGCCTGGATTCATAAAAGCTGGTCGAAAGAATTCATCGATCCCTACATCACTACAACTTTGTATATCTCACTGGTTTACCCTACACTTGAGAATGTATCTTTTATCTGAAATCCTCAGTATAGGGTCTAGCAAGACAGGATTGAGTCAGCGCAAAAATAATTTTTGATTTTTGCTTTTTGTAATTTAAACTGGAACCATAATATTAGATTACCACCTCAACAAGGAGTCGTATATGAAGTTCAACGATGGTAGTGAAATAACAAAAACTCTTGGCCTAGTCTGGGATCCCTCATCTGATCGGCTGTTATTCAGGCTTTCTTTGTTAGAAGGTGGTTCCAAGCCGTGCAGGCGTTTTAACTCTATTTCCAGTCTATCATTTTCGAGAGCTGTCCTTACTGCTAGGCACCGTGTCTAATCTTATGGATTTTGTGATGCTAGCGAAGAGTCCTAACGTACTTGCTTATATGTGGTGTTGAGTTGGGAAGGGCGTCCTTCTCAGGGTCAGTTGTTGGGCTCTAAGTCCAGAGTTGCACCACTCAAAACGCTTTCGGTTCCTAAGTTGGCATTATGTGATGCTTATATTTTGGCCAAGCTGCTTTGCGAAATTCGCAAAATGGGTTTCCTTATTTCTATTATTAGAGCGAATCATTGGTGCTGCTCTCATGGATCATGATCCGTGTAAGTTCAACGTTTTTGTGGCAAATCGAGTAGCGTATATCCAGGAGCGTCCCCTCAGCGATCTTTATAAGTTCGTCGTCTTTACCTAATGGACAAGATCGAGTGGAAGTTCAATCGTTTTTGTTTCCCGTTTTTTGGCGGACTACGGGAAGCATCAGTCAAGAGACCAAAGCATCAACTATGTATATCGCTGTGTTGACGCTGCATTCTCAATTTCGACGAGCTTTGCACTCTGGCTTATCAAATAGCGACAATAATTAATAGTCGCTCTTTGCTTTCAATTTCAGAGAATCCTGAACATTTGAATGTGTTGTCTCCCGCTCTGTTTGGTGGTCCACCAACCCTGATTCTCAAACCAGCCTTAGCCATGCTAGATTACAATCGCTTTGATAGCCATCCAGCAGTGTCAGTCAGCTGCAGCAGGTCTTGTGGACTCGATGGCGGTAGGAGTATCTGCCTCTTATCCAGCAAAGATGCAAGTGACACTCCTGAAGATAGATTGCATGTAAACGACGTGGTCTTGGTAAAGGATGACCTCCTGATGTGAAAGCGTCATGTGGTAACTCTCGGAGAGCCATAAACGGACAATGTCTACTGCTCCTGAAGTTTGATGTTGAGAGACAGGCCTTCAACAGCGGGAGTATGTTAATGTTAATGCTGTAAATGTGTCTGCCAGCAGTGCAGCTTCTGCCGGCACCACTGTATGTTTTCTGGCACAGTTAACGTTCGCCTCCATTTCAATCGGCTAATTGCATTTTTACTACTTCTTGTACTCTACTTGAATCGTGTCAGTGATGAAGCTTGAATAATGGAGTTTTCGCGTTTTATTTAACAAACGAAATTGTTTTCCTGAAAGCTGAAATAAAAGCCTGAAACAAAAGCTTAATTACTCTAAATTTTTAGAGACCCCAGCGAGAAAAAAAATAAACAAACTAAACACATTATAGTTGACTATGCAACCCCAGTCAATGTCTGTCGATTGCTTAGCTGGAGGCTCTACTCCTTGTGCAACAGGTCCTTGAAATGGGGTGCCATCCCAATCGTAGGAGGATGGCGTAACTGCTATCACCTGCGGTCGCTAGCGGCCACACTTTTAATGCGGTGGTGCAATAATACACAGTCACAACTAACAACATGAAATTGATGAGCGCGGGTGCGGTTGTCCTTGCTGACTCGAACCAAGAGAGCGAGGCGTCAACCTTTACTGCTGAGGAAGCCGACTTACCAAAACCCTACAGAAAACGGACAATCACGAAAAACATAATATTTTGGTTAGTCCGCACAAGGAGTTTGCGGAAGTCCACACATCAATTAAAATTGTGAGTTCTAAACAATAAGTTGATGATAGCCAATATAGGGTACTTAAGTAGGATCTATCGAAACTTCTCTCCATATTATTGCAGACTCCATTGAAAAAGCTGACCACTTTAATGAATATGCGGTAAATTCTGTCCGTTCAAACCTCACATCACCGCAGAAGTGGCCCGAATTATACGCTCTAATCATAACGAAATTAATATTTTTTTTTGACAGCCAGGCAGTCATTAGATGTGGTCAAATGCAATGTTGTCCTGGAGAGCAGAAGAGCAATAGAGCCGCTGCATATTTATAAGATGGCAGACAGCCTTGCCAAAGAGAAGGTAGGGTTTGATATAAGAAACATGAACAATGTTGTAAAATCCGTTGGCGTTGAAATTGAAGTATACTCAGATGTAAACTATGCTCAACAATTATCTTTTTATTATATTTCAATAACTCTTTCGGCTTGACTAGATATTTTTTCTTAAAGTATTTTTTGTCTTCGATTGATAATTCAGTTGTCTCGTTTTTAAGCCGCGGAGTTCTTCAAATAATTGTATGACTTTTTTAATTTAGTTGAAGTGGTACATATGATGTGACAAATAAGTTTTTTGGTTGTCTCACTATGACTCATACTTTCATCAAATCCCCATTTTCCAATCATCGTTTGGTTTTTAATAGACTTATCCAGTAATTGGTAACTTGGAAATAGGTCAAATGATATTTTGCTATCAACGAATTCCCTTATCAGCATATATTGACTCTTGAATATGGCGATTTCCATTACTTCATTGGATTCTGCTTTCATTGACGGCTGTTGATGATTTCCATTGCACAAAACGCATAACAGCAGATTGGAATACCTCGATGAGCACATTCCACTATTTGCTGAGATGTATTTTTGATGGATTTAAGGATTGACACCTTTACATTCAGTAAACCATATTAATATTATACAATCGAAGATTCTTTCCAATCTTACCGAGTCCAGAAAGCAAAAATGTTTTCATATACATATGTAGTCAATCGATTTACAAAGTTTGGTGAGTTCAGATATGTAGCTGCTATTCTCAATATTATCGTTGAGCTTCTAAGCTGCACCACTTATGAATTTGACTGAGTTGAACAATTATCAAGCCTCGTCACCGACACGATTTCAAGAAGAATGCACGAACACAACAAGAAATTGGCCGATATATGTAAATGCAACCGAGCGTTAGCAGCAGTGTTGCCAGTTTAGCTTATTATAAGCTAGTTCTAGTATATTTCAAAATGGAAAAGCTTGTAAAATATACATCTAGCTTATAGCTTGAAATATAGCTTATTTTAAAATTTATATAGCATATTCTCGTTTTAAATGTATTTGCGACATAAACAGTTTGTTTTGTAAGAAGAATATGCATGAAAATATCGGAGCTTGTTCTTTTTTTGCCGATGGTTACGTGCATTTCATATGATCGTGAATTTATTTCTAATTGATAGTATCATCGAATTTCGATAAGTTGTTCGAAGTGTTAACACTAATCGTTTGGAGTTGTGAAATTATATAAAGCGTATGTGTGTATAAACAAATTTTTCGGGTGCTCAAAACCTGGCAACACTGGTTATCAGAGCCAGAGGGCATGCAGTGCTGACAGAAGCAGAGCGCTAACAGCAGCGCACTGTGGGCCGGATTGCCGATTTGGTGGCATTAAATCGAATATTGCATTTATCGAGCTGAAACTTGGCATACTTCAATAATAGACCACTCTAAATATTTAAGCAAACTTCCAAGTAAGTTTGACCACGCCTACTCCAACTGCCCATATAGACATCATGACGTATACGTGATATTCGAAATTCTAAACTTTTTATTTTTTATTTATTGCACTCCTTTTTACGTCGCTCAGTTTACATTCATCTATGTATTTGACCAAATATAAATTTAGCCAGCGCGGAAGAGTGGCGCCCGATGTCGATCCACACGTCCAGCAACGTGGCAACTCAAGCACATCGTGGAATTCAAGCACATCTAAAAAATTAACGAACACTTTTGTTAGCTTTTTGTTTTCTTTGGACAACACAAAAGCGTAAACATATATATATTACTTTTAATAAATTATTACACCAACTGTGTTTCTTATTCTTAATTTACATACCACCAACTTCAATGTCCATTTTACAAAATATAAAATTTTTCTTTCGTTTGGATTTGCCAAGCGCACAAAATCACCAAAAGTTTCCAACCAAATTTGTCACAAAATGTTGCATTTTTAACAAAAATATTTATTGATACTTTCTATCCAGGGTATCTAGTTTAAATATATAAAATATAAATTAAGATTTTCTTCCTATAACAATAATAATAACAATTAAGAAGTTGTTTTTATTAGAGATTATAATTCTTATTTTAGAGCTTATCAACAATGTTTGCATGCTGTATTTCAATCGCATCTTTATTTTCCTTTTTGCCCGTTGAAATTGATGTTACTAAAATAATGAAATTTGTATACATAAATTCGAGCCTTTTCAATGCTTTTGCATATCAATACATACGCATGTATATATTTTCACCTGTATGTGTAAAATTACGAAAATCGAAAAATAATTTAGTGTTGTTGGGAGTAAAAAAGATGAGACACCTTGAAGGCTGCTGATGCGCAAATTAAAAACGTCTGTTTCGTTTGCTAGTTGCAAAAGGAGAGAGCGACAATTTATTGTTTGCCGGTTATTCCGACACTAGTAGTTAAAGGAAAACAAAGATGAGCGAAAGCTTATAACTAAACTGTAACAACTGTAGCAAAAGAAGAGCGCAAGATTGAGACTAAAATGTAACTGCTCAGTTAAGCTGAGCAGGCTTACAGTGGGGCATCCGACCTCCAGCCGGGCTGTGGAGACTTCCATTTGGTGCGGATTTGGAGGTTGTGGATGTAGTCCTTCGACCACGCGAGCCAAAACCGCTGTCTGAGCGTGGATAACATTTGCCACCTTCGCAAATACGTCAGCTCTTTGTTCGGCCTGTCTGGCACGGATCCTTGCGGCAGCGAACGTATGGCGTTAGAGCCTCGCCATCGTTGGGATCGGAGCTGAGTGGTGAGATGAGCTCTGACCTCGCTTTCCGCCAGTGACGCGATGGCCATTTGCCGGACGAGGAGATGCTTTGCGGATTTCACCGCGGCCTCCCACAGTCCTCCGAAATGTGGGGCTCGAGGAGGGATGAAGTGCCATTCCATCCCCAGCACCGATGCGAATAACTGCAGTTTCTCCTGCTGCTTCGAGAACTCCATCTGTAGCTCCTTGAGTAGGTTGTTTGTCCCGACGAAGTTGGTGGCGTTGTCCGAATACATCCGAAGTGGAACGCCACGCCTTGCGATTAGGCGTTTAGGGTTAATAAAAAAACAGTTAGTGGACAAGTCAGCAACCAGTTCTAGATGAACAGCCTTTGATGCAAAACACACAAATACTGCTATATACATTTTTAAAGGAGGCCGTCCCCGAACTCGCAAGGAAACATTTATGGGTCCGCAAAAAATCAACGCCGCAAATGTGAAATGAACGTGTAGCAATCAAGCGATCAGTTGGTAACTGCCCCTATTACTTGTTCCATTAGTTTTGGCTTGTATCGAAAACAAAGAATGCAACCACGAACTATTTGTGTGCATTCTCTTCGAGCATTAATCAACCAAATTCTTTACCTCAAGAGCGAAATCATAGTTTTAACACCAGCATGACAGGTGGTCTGATGAAAGTTTCTTAAATACATTCTGACCAAGGGCGAATTCTTTGACATCAGGATCGGAAACTTGGCATCGTAGTCAATCGGTGCATTTAATAGTCTGCCACCTACGCGAATCAACGAAAGAGATTTTTCCTGGCTCAGAGATTTTCTGAATAAATGGAGCGAGAGATTGGACATTTGTTGAACTAATTGATTTGCTTTTAGTTTTTTAAATTCCAAGTTGAATTCGGACCTCTGAACCAAATCAAATAACTTTAACGAGGCAAAATACAACTCCTGTTTACTAAGTGCTGAAGAACAATTTTTGTTTTTGGCCAGCAAATGAATTTATACACATAGGCAATCACTGAACCAATCTTTTCACGAAGTAAAGCGAGCCAGTATAGATGACAGAAATTCAGGGTTGGTAGTTAAACAAACCTGAGCTGATTTTTTTGTTTCACTGTTTTTCAAATCGGTTGACAATGAAAAATGAGGATTCTTAGGCCACTCACACTGCTCTTCCATTAAGAATAAAGGGCCTTCTAACCATATCGAGTCGACTAATTCATCGATGTCACAACCACGAGAACAAATATCGGCAGGGTTTGACACAGAAGGCACATGTCTCCATGTAACATCTTGTGTGAGGTCTTGTATACTGGATACCCGATTTGCTACGAATGTTGCTAGCGAAGAAGGCGACATTCTAATCCAATTCAGTGTGATTTCTGAATCTGTCCAAAAAGGCAAACTCTCGATTCTGCATTTGCCAAGCATTGGCTTGACGTACGATCACAACTGCGCCAGTAAATACGCTGTACACAACTCAGATCTTGGGATCGACTTGGTTTTTAAAGGCGCAACTTTTGCTTTTGATGTAAGCAATTTACATTTCACATTTGCATTTTCACTAGCTCGTATGTATAAACAGCACCCATAAGCGTGTCTGGAAGCATCTGCAAATCCATGGATTTGGATATTAGTTTTGCTGGAATAGGTATATCGTGGAATGGCTACTTTATTAAGGTTTAGTAGATTTTCTTTAAATCTCTCCCATCTCGTATGCATCTGCATTGGGATGGTTTCGTACCATGCCAGATGATTTTGCCAGAGCTCTTGCAGTAAGATTCTGGCTTTGGGGCTCAGCAAGCCAATTGGGTCGAACATACGAGCTGTCACAGACAAAACGTTGCGTTTTGTTGGGCTAAGATCGGTGAAGCTGGAATCCAAATGATGTCGAAATATATCAGATTTTGGCGTCCACCGCATGCCCAATGTTTTGGTCGAATCTGTGTCGTTGAAACTGAGAACTTTATCAGTTTCATTCCCATTGATTAAAGTAGGGTGGTTGGAGTACCATTTGGCCAATTGAAGACCACCGGAGCTTAGGATATCTGACACTTGGACACAAATCTCCTTCAGCATGTCAGCATCGTTAGCTCCAGTAAGCATGTCATCGACGTAGAAGTCATTGCAGACGACTTTAGCTCCAAGAGGATGTGTTTCCTTATGGCGAACACCAAGTTCTTGTAGGCTTCGTATGGCCAGAAAAGGAGCATACGCAGTGCCATAAGTAACTGTATTCAGTTGATAAATTTGAAGCTTTTCTGACGGATTTTCACGCCAGACAATAAGTTGAAACATCCGATCCTTTGGAGACATGCTTACTTGTCTATACATTTTCGTAATATCTGCCGTGAGGGCAACCGACTAAGTCGAAAGCGAATTAGCGACGAGAAGAGTTCCCTCTGTATAGTTGGCCCTACCATTAGGATATCATTCAATGAATAATTAGAAGTCGTTTTGCTTCGAAAACAACTCCAAGTTTGGTGGTGGCACTATCAGGCCTCAGGACGCACTGATGTGGTATAAAATAGTGTGGTCATGGTGGAAAACGGGAGACATATGACCAAGTTCTATATATTCTTTCATGAAACTGACATACATTTCCTTTAATGTTGCGTTTCTTGAAACCTTACGTTCAAGTGAAAGAAACCGACGTTTTGCCGTTTCGAAGGACGAACCAAGTATTTTTGGATCTGTTTTAAAAGGAAGACTAACTTCTAATCGCCCTGTCGATAGAGTTGTCACTCGGTCAATAAAGTCCTGTTCGCAGGCTCTTTGCTCTGACGAATATTTAGCGACGTTCGATAAGTCTGGAACTTTTTCTAAGTCCTATAGCGTTTCTATCAGCGAGTCAAGTTTTAAATCTTCCGACGAGTACGTCGTTGCACCACATAATGGGTTCTGACTCGGAATACCTTTGCAACGCCCTGACCCAATCCACCCTAGCAGAGTTTTTTGTAGCAGAGGGCCACTATCGTTCAATTTAATTTGGCCTGTGCACAAAAAGGTCGAAAAAGGAATCGGCTCTTAATAGCAAGTCGATTCTCTGCGGCTTGTAGAAATAAGGATCAGCCAATTCCACGATAGTATTTGTAACAGTGGTGTCATTTTTTTCTAAGCAAAAAAAGCTGGATCAGCGAAAACAACAAGCTAAAAAAAGCGGAATACCAGAGAAAAAAGTTAGGAAAAAAGCTTATTTTTATAAAGCAATGTGGTATATGTTTTTCATTTATAAACCCTCAGTTCAATACGTAATATAAAATATAATTGGTAATTCTCTGACAGATGTCACGTGCGACCATCTTTACAGTGAAAAAAAAACATAAACTGAAAAGGTTATTCTTAAGGCTTTGGATGAGCACTATATTTAGAGCTACGATTGATTTTAGGAACTTGTTCTGTTTTAAGATAAACAAGTAAGAAAGTTACAGTCGAGTGTGCTCGACTGTGAGATACCCGCTACCCATTTTTAATAAGGGCAAAATATTGCGGTATTATTTTCCAAATATACCGAAAATACTAAAAAAAATACTAAAAATATACCGAATGGTATGTTTGGTATATCGATACAGCACACCATTCAAAATATACCATAGACGGCACAATGTACCAGATTGTCGGCCAAAGCAACTTAGAGCCCTAGTAGATAGGCGTTTTTGCCCATACAAAAGTATTTCTTTAATAATTTCCACAATTTTTATCTGATCGCAACCAAATTTTCAGGAATCATAACTACTATAATAATTATTGTATATACCAAAATTCGCAACTCTAGCTTTAAATTTACGCTTGTTATTCGATTTTTGATTTGCGGGGCGGAAGTGGGCGTGGCAAAAATTTGAAACAAACTTGATCTGCGAGCAAACATAACAAATGCTGTCGAAAAAAAATTATAACTCTATCTCTTATAGTCTCTGAGATCTAGGTGTTCATACGGACAGACGGACAGACACACAGACGGACAGACGGACATGGCTATATCGTCTCGGCTGTTGACGCTGATCAAGAATATATATACTTTATAGGGTCGGAGATGCCTCCTTCTACCTGTTACATACATTTCCTGCCGGCACAAAGTTATAATACCCTTCTACCCTATGGGTAGCGGGTATAAAAATATACATATGTAAATTCATTCAATTATCAGATAAGAAAATAAAACAGAAAAAAAAATTCCAAAACCATTCGTAGCTTTGTAGACTTCCTTTGGCATCGTCAATTTGTTTTAGCGCAAGCGAATTTCACAATGTTAGTTATGCAAATCGCTACAATTTAGGTGCAAACTTTTGAGGGAAGTTATTTGATACAAGTAAATATCGATATTTTGTCGATAGAAATATATTTTTAACATTTCAGCTGTTAAATTCAATTTAAACATCACTAAAATTTGAGTAAAAGTAAACTAAAGAAAAAGGTGCTTAACTTTGGTGAAAAAGCCAGAATTCCCGCTGCCCGCTGTTTTCATATATTTCCCGCAATCACACTTCAAAAAAATCCAAATCTGACTGGAAAAAAGCGGATATGACACCACTGATTTGTAACTGCCTAACTGGAATCAAGCTGTCTGGCTGCTGGTTCGAAATTGATTTCAGCACCCAAAAATCGGCGTCATATCGATGTTGACACTTCATGTCGGGCTACCAAGTTTGAAGTTCCTATGGCCGTAACTGTCAGAGACTTGTTGGCTCGCGACAACCTTAGCTTGGGCAAATTCTTCAGTCATGAAATTGACCTGAGACCCAGAGTCCAACAAAGCCCTGGCCAACTAGAATTGACCGAATCTATCGCGAATTTTCACAACAGCGGTAGCCAGAATGACATGGTCAACTTCTGCTGTTGACTTGGCCACGTGCGCTGGATGTGACGATGCTTGGCCGCTCGAGCTACCAGCCTGAGCTGATGCATCGAATCTATGCAGCAATGTATTGTGCGATTTAGAGTACACTCACTTTTGAAGATGTGCAGGTGGATATTCTATGCCCAGACTGCAAGCAGTTTATACAAAGGTTCTGGGTCTTGATGAAACTGAATCGTTCTGTAACCGGCAGTGCACTAAAGCCTTGGCAACTGCTTATAAAATGATTCGCGTTACAGAACTGACAACTAGGGTTGCTGGACTTAGACGCTGAATACGACGCTTTGGTAGTCCGTTTGGGACTCGGTTCTGGCTTAGGGCTCGTTCTATATTTCGAGCTTTCCTCAGCTGAAATATGCTGGTAGCGCCTATTCAAAACATCGACACAATCAGACCATTGTGGAAGCCTGTTATAATCGAGCTTTGATTTGGTGGTATGATCAACCTTTGACAATACAATGTGTATGAGAATCGTGTTAGTGATATCCCGTTCATCTCCTAGTGACAACAAATTTTCAAAAATTGCCGAAACAGTATCTATAATAGTCCTCAACCCAGATGCCGAAGGTTTATTCATAGACGAGATATGAAACAATTGTGCGATAGTTTCGAAGAATATAAGACATTTGTTGTCGTATACACGCCTCAAGTTTTCTAAAGCCTTTGTGTAATTTACACCGGAAACTTGGAACGCCTTTGTTCTTAATGCCTCATCAGACAGACATGAGATCAACTTTTCAATGTTTGATAGCGACCGGTCAGAATTTACAAGACTTTTGAAAAGGCTTATGAACTGCTTGTATTCTGAGTGCTTGCCATTGAACTTTGGTAAGTTCATTTTGGGCAAGTGAGACCTATACGATGCTGGCTGAGCCACTCGGTCCGAATCGGGCTCCTTCAAACTAATCAGATACAACGACCTTGTCTTAATGCATAATTCTTCTAAGGAAGCACGGCTGGAATTATCCGGGTCAATGCAATCAATTTCAGATTGCAACTCCATGGCATCTGCAATGTATTTATTTAGTATATCCAAACGATTTTGTTGGTGGAACCTGTTTCATTTAACACTGTTAATCTAAGCCTTAATACTTTCTTCTAGCTTTGATAATCTAGAAAATAACAGCGTTTATTTTGCACTATGGCAATTTTCAACCACGGTTTCATTTAATTTAGTTTTCCCTTTATTTTTCGACATTGCGAATTGGTGTATGTTGCTGGGTTATGGAAGTTAAGCAGAGAGAAAACACTAGTACCACTAGTAAGAGAAACACCAATGCACATTGGGATGAAATGCCTTTATTTTGGCCATAACCGTAATTTTAAAGCTAGAAAGTTGAAACTTGGAGAATTTGCTGCTAATATTATTTGTGAATTTCGGATTTTCTTATTTTTTTTTTAATTATTTTTTTTTTTTTAGTTTTTATTATTTTTTTTTTTTTGTTTTTAATCACCTCTAAATCGTTTTCCGGAAAATCATTTGGAATTACCCAGTCAAAAGAGGCCTTGACATTGCGATTTATATCCAACCAAATTTTAAATTAGTCACCCCGACAAGGAGAAACCTTGCTTGTATATATTGAAATATTTAACCCCCCGCAAATTCCCGCCAATTATTTAAATGCT
Source organism: Drosophila nasuta (assembly GCF_023558535.2). Classification (NCBI taxonomy): domain Eukaryota; kingdom Metazoa; phylum Arthropoda; class Insecta; order Diptera; family Drosophilidae; genus Drosophila; species Drosophila nasuta. Next base: position 1,213,858 of record NW_026869398.1, read on the forward strand.
ACCTGAATATACACATAATAACTCATACTACCACATAAGTTGTTATTTGAATCCTGTTGTATCTTGCTAGATATGCTCCACGAAACACAAATATTTTAAGGTTAGAACCAACAAAACTACTGCTAACGTATTTCATTAAAAACATGACAACACAAAACACATATAATTAAAAACTTATACAAATATTTTCTACATACTATGAAGAACATTTTCCAATTTAATTTCCGTTGCACCACATAATGGGTTCTGACTCGGAATACCTTTGCAACGCCCTGACCCAATCCACCCTAGCAGAGTTTTTTGTAGCAGAGGGCCACTATCGTTCAATTTAATTTGGCCTGTGCACAAAAAGGTCGAAAAAGGAATCGGCTCTTAATAGCAAGTCGATTCTCTGCGGCTTGTAGAAATAAGGATCAGCCAATTCCACGATAGCCGGTATTTGTAACAGTGGTGTCATTTTTTTCTAAGCAAAAAAAGCTGGATCAGCGAAAACAACAAGCTAAAAAAAGCGGAATACCAGAGAAAAAAGTTAGGAAAAAAGCTTATTTTTATAAAGCAATGTGGTATATGTTTTTCATTTATAAACCCTCAGTTCAATACGTAATATAAAATATAATTGGTAATTCTCTGACAGATGTCACGTGCGACCATCTTTACAGTGAAAAAAAAACATAAACTGAAAAGGTTATTCTTAAGGCTTTGGATGAGCACTATATTTAGAGCTACGATTGATTTTAGGAACTTGTTCTGTTTTAAGATAAACAAGTAAGAAAGTTACAGTCGAGTGTGCTCGACTGTGAGATACCCGCTACCCATTTTTAATAAGGGCAAAATATTGCGGTATTATTTTCCAAATATACCGAAAATACTAAAAAAAATACTAAAAATATACCGAATGGTATGTTTGGTATATCGATACAGCACACCATTCAAAATATACCATAGACGGCACAATGTACCAGATTGTCGGCCAAAGCAACTTAGAGCCCTAGTAGATAGGCGTTTTTGCCCATACAAAAGTATTTCTTTAATAATTTCCACAATTTTTATCTGATCGCAACCAAATTTTCAGGAATCATAACTACTATAATAATTATTGTATATACCAAAATTCGCAACTCTAGCTTTAAATTTACGCTTGTTATTCGATTTTTTTGATTTGCGGGGGCGGAAGTGGGCGTGGCAAAAATTTGAAACAAACTTGATCTGCGTGCAAACATAACAAATGCTGTCGAAAAAAAATTATAACTCTATCTCTTATAGTCTCTGAGATCTAGGTGTTCATACGGACAGACGGACAGACACACAGACGGACAGACGGACATGGCTATATCGTCTCGGCTGTTGACGCTGATCAAGAATATATATACTTTATAGGGTCGGAGATGCCTCCTTCTACCTGTTACATACATTTCCTGCCGGCACAAAGTTATAATACCCTTCTACCCTATGGGTAGCGGGTATAAAAATATACATATGTAAATTCATTCAATTATCAGATAAGAAAATAAAACAGAAAAAAAAATTCCAAAACCATTCGTAGCTTTGTAGACTTCCTTTGGCATCGTCAATTTGTTTTAGCGCAAGCGAATTTCACAATGTTAGTTATGCAAATCGCTACAATTTAGGTGCAAACTTTTGAGGGAAGTTATTTGATACAAGTAAATATCGATATTTTGTCGATAGAAATATATTTTTAACATTTCAGCTGTTAAATTCAATTTAAACATCACTAAAATTTGAGTAAAAGTAAACTAAAGAAAAAGGTGCTTAACTTTGGTGAAAAAGCCAGAATTCCCGCTGCCCGCTGTTTTCATATATTTCCCGCAATCACACTTCAAAAAAATCCAAATCTGACTGGAAAAAAGCGGATATGACACCACTGATTTGTAACTGCCTAACTGGAATCAAGCTGTCTGGCTGCTGGTTCGAAATTGATTTCAGCACCCAAAATCGGCGTCATATCGATGTTGACACTTCATGTCGGGCTACCAAGTTTGAAGTTCCTATGGCCGTAACTGTCAGAGACTTGTTGGCTCGCGACAACCTTAGAGCTTGGGCAAATTCTTCAGTCATGAAATTGACCTGAGACCCAGAGTCCAACAAAGCCCTGGCCAACTAGAATTGACCGAATCTATCGCGAATTTTCACAACAGCGGTAGCCAGAATGACATGGTCAACTTCTGCTGTTGACTTGGCCACGTGCGCTGGATGTGACGATGCTTGGCCGCTCGAGCTACCAGCCTGAGCTGATGCATCGAATCTATGCAGCAATGTATTGTGCGATTTAGAGTACACTCACTTTTGAAGATGTGCAGGTGGATATTCTATGCCCAGACTGCAAGCAGTTTATACAAAGGTTCTGGGTCTTGATGAAACTGAATCGTTCTGTAACCGGCAGTGCACTAAAGCCTTGGCAACTGCTTATAAAATGATTCGCGTTACAGAACTGACAACTAGGGTTGCTGGACTTAGACGCTGAATACGACGCTTTGGTAGTCCGTTTGGGACTCGGTTCTGGCTTAGGGCTCGTTCTATATTTCGAGCTTTCCTCAGCTGAAATATGCTGGTAGCGCCTATTCAAAACATCGACACAATCAGACCATTGTGGAAGCCTGTTATAATCGAGCTTTGATTTGGTGGTATGATCAACCTTTGACAATACAATGTGTATGAGAATCGTGTTAGTGATATCCCGTTCATCTCCTAGTGACAACAAATTTTCAAAAATTGCCGAAACAGTATCTATAATAGTCCTCAACCCAGATGCCGAAGGTTTATTCATAGACGAGATATGAAACAATTGTGCGATAGTTTCGAAGAATATAAGACATTTGTTGTCGTATACACGCCTCAAGTTTTCTAAAGCCTTTGTGTAATTTACACCGGAAACTTGGAACGCCTTTGTTCTTAATGCCTCATCAGACAGACATGAGATCAACTTTTCAATGTTTGATAGCGACCGGTCAGAATTTACAAGACTTTTGAAAAGGCTTATGAACTGCTTGTATTCTGAGTGCTTGCCATTGAACTTTGGTAAGTTCATTTTGGGCAAGTGAGACCTATACGATGCTGGCTGAGCCACTCGGTCCGAATCGGGCTCCTTCAAACTAATCAGATACAACGACCTTGTCTTAATGCATAATTCTTCTAAGGAAGCACGGCTGGAATTATCCGGGTCAATGCAATCAATTTCAGATTGCAACTCCATGGCATCTGCAATGTATTTATTTAGTATATCCAAACGATTTTGTTGGTGGAACCTGTTTCATTTAACACTGTTAATCTAAGCCTTAATACTTTCTTCTAGCTTTGATAATCTAGAAAATAACAGCGTTTATTTTGCACTATGGCAATTTTCAACCACGGTTTCATTTAATTTAGTTTTCCCTTTATTTTTCGACATTGCGAATTGGTGTATGTTGCTGGGTTATGGAAGTTAAGCAGAGAGAAAACACTAGTACCACTAGTAAGAGAAACACCAATGCACATTGGGATGAAATGCCTTTATTTTGGCCATAACCGTAATTTTAAAGCTAGAAAGTTGAAACTTGGAGAATTTGCTGCTAATATTATTTGTGAATTTCGGATTTTCTTATTTTTTTTTTAATTAATTTTTTTTTTTTAGTTTTATTATTTTTTTTTTGTTTTAATCACCTCTAAATCGTTTTCCGGAAAATCATTTGGAATTACCCAGTCAAAAGAGGCCTTGACATTGCGATTTATATCCAACCAAATTTTAAATTAGTCACCCCGACAAGGAGAAACCTTGCTTGTATATATTGAAATATTTAACCCCCCGCAAATTCCCGCCAATTATTTAAATGCTACCTGAATATACACATAATAACTCATACTACCACATAAGTTGTTATTTGAATCCTGTTGTATCTTGCTAGATATGCTCCACGAAACACAAATATTTTAAGGTTAGAACCAACAAAACTACTGCTAACGTATTTCATTAAAAACATGACAACACAAAAACACATATAATTAAAAACTTATACAAATATTTTCTACATACCATGAAGAACATTTTCCAATTTAAGGTATTTTAATAAGATAAACTGTTTAAAAATACGACAACGCCAAAATTAAAAAACTTGACTAGTCAGGAAGCTTGCGCGCACCACGTGGCAAGAATAGCTGACTTTCAACGGCTGGTGCAAGTCGAGGGCTGCACAATAAAATACCAATTAAATATTTTCGAAGTCTAGGGACTTTTCTAAGCTTGAAATAATTGTAACATTGTTGATATATTAACATGAACTTTTTAGGTTTTGGCCAAAATAAGGGCATTTCATCCCAATGTGCAATGCAAGAACTCAAGAGAATGTTTCTAATGTCAAACTCAACAGTGAGCGTAGCTTCAATGTTAGTTTGAGCGGCGCCGAACAAGCAAAGCAAGAGCGAAACGATCGAACACAGCGAGAGCGAAGATGATCGAACAAAGCGAGAGCGAAACTTATTACACAAGTGAGAGCGAAGATGATCGAACAAAGCGAGAGCGGAACTTATTAAGCAAGCGAGAGCGAAGATAACCAAATAAAGAGAGCGAAAAATAAACGAAATTATGCGCGGGTGCTATTATTGTAACTCAATGTAATATAAAAACCTGAAAGCATAATCATAAAGTTGCGACGGAGGGTTTGAATGTTTTGGCACTTGGATTTATTTCACTTATGTGTGTTGCATCAATTGTTCACTACAAATTGAATAATCAGTGTCTGGCAACTGGATTCTTGTTCAATACAAGATATAACAGTGTGAGCTGAGAACAATCACAATGAATGTCACCAGGAGCAAAGTTATTAACGAAGTTTTCCAGTTGTTGACACTGTTACCTGTTCATCAGAAGAGCTGTTGACTTCTGATTGATGCATAAATCCAAAAGGCCAGCAACGAAACAACGCAAACGAATGTGTTTGTAATTATACGCACTCAGCTGCCAACTAGGTGTGAAATTAATTTAATTTATCAATTGCAATAATTGAATGTTCTATATGTTTAATTAACAAATCAACAAAGTCTTTTTTGTAGTCCCTGCTCGGGCGCCATGTAAAATTACGAAAATCGAAAAATAATTTATTGTTGTTGGGAGCAAAAAAGATAAGACACCTTGAAGGCTGCTGATGCGCAAATTAAACACGTCTGTTTCGTTTGCTAGTTGCAAAAGGAGAGGGCGACACTAGTAGTTAAAGAAAAACAAAGATGAGCGAAAGCTTATAACTAAACTGTAACAACTGTAGCAAAAGAAGAGCGCAAGATTGAGACTAAAATGTAACTGCTCAGTTAGGCTGAGCAGGCTTACAGTGGGACAAGGCGCTTGATTTAACAGTATGCATATCGTCATTTAGAATCAATACTTACCTTTCACAAATTTGTTAATTTTATAGCACCACGTCTACAACCAACACCACCGTTCGCTTCCAAGGTATTTAAATTTCAGTACATGTGATCAAACATTTAAAAAAATTTAAATATTCCGACACAAAACTAATTTTACTTGCATGTTGTCTTCAATGCACAGATAAAAACAATCGATAGTGGCCGAAGAACCATCGATGTTTAAAAAATTAAATGGTCAATGGGGCTTACCGTTAAATGCGCCGCAATATATAAACCAATTGCCGTCTCTTGCTGGCAGGTTTTTGCAGAGACACACGGAACAAACCTTATTTTGTTCGTCTGTGAAAACACAGATGACGAAGACCTATAGTTGCTTGTCTTGTCATGTGCGCTAAAATCATAAAGTTTCGCATTTATGATGGATTTGCAATATTTTCAAATGCATTTTTGATCATCGGCTACATCTAGAGTTAACCAATCCTTAAATGCGGGGTCTTGCAACCAAGCATGACGCGGTTGTTGTTTATAAATCTTGGACATTTTAACTGTCACCCACGATCGTTTTGGAAATTGTGAAATACCCAGATGGTGAGGGTATAAAACTAGTAAAAATCGATAAAAATGGAAAGATCTTTTGACATATCGATGTTTTTTTTTACCATTGCACAGTGGTTGCGTCCATAGGCCAAAAATAAAAAAAGTCATAGCAACAAAAATGTACGAAAAGTAAACAAATCGTTTCTAAATTGCCCAACCTTTTTCATGGCAAACTAGATTTTTCTGGATATCTAACGGTTCTTTCTAAAAATAGAATTGAAGTTGCGAGAAGGTAGTCATTTGCACAGCACAGCTGTGGTCAGTTCATTTATTACGTGTCCAAGTTTATAATATTTTTAATGGATTTTGAAGTTGAAGGTATTTTCTAAAATTTGAGATATTATGGAAAAACGTACTTGTTAAACTCTTCTTGTTATATTAATTTGAAATAATACATGTTTTTTTTGTCTATATTTTGAACGTCTTTTTTATGTTTAACTAAGGTTTTAGTAGTGACGCCACAGAATGCCACAGATAATTTGTACATATATCAATGTGTTTGTCTGGCTCTAAAGGTAATAAATGTGTAAATTTTTTTGTCGAAAATTGCCGATGTGCTTACAATCGTAAAAATTCTAACACCGTCTTAACATTTTCAGGGTCAGTTTTGCACTAAAAAATTTGTTTTTGCTCGTGTGCTTGTTGTGCTGTTGCCCTGTCTTCGTCTTTTGAGTTTGTGTTTATTAATAGTTTTTCATTTATTAATAGTTTGATTTATTTTTTTTGTTTATTCCCTTGCTTTAAACTTTAATATGAGTGTGTATTCTCACGTTTATATGTTATTAATGTAAGGTGCAGCAAAGAGGGTAGCGCCGTTGAAAGGTGAACAAAATTAATTGAAGTTATAGAAGCAAATATTATTAAAAACGGCTATATTGTTAATGAGAGTGAAGTGTCAAAGCGAATTGAATACGTTTGTAAGAGGATTATAACGTTTTGGGTTAATTACAAACGCATGAAATCTTCAATTCTCCAATATCAATCTGATTGGTTGAATGATACGATTTTTTTACATTGTGTTTAGAATATTTTTATAGATTTTTGGATTTTTCACACATGTACATCTTTGATCTTTGGTGTACAGAAGTGGGCACGAATGAAGAAAAAAACTCGAAGAGTAACTAGTTTGGTAGAAGAAAGTAGCAATATAATTTAAATACTTATATATATCTTGAATTCTAATATGAAATTTTAGCACTGTAACTCCACCGGTAGAATTTTGGCGCACAATCGGCATATAAGCCATAATAAGGTTGTATGGGAGCTATAGGATATAGTCCTCCGATGTATCCAATTTTTTTACTATATATACAAAATATTTTTTTAAATTTTTGGGGAAAATTTCATAACGATATCTCAACAGGAAATATTTTTGGCCGCGGCTTCATACAAGCCCAACCACTGTGTATTGCAATGCAAAAATACTGCAAGTTATTAAATTATGGCATCGTAAAACATAAAAATATAAGAAGTTACCAGATGCTTTTAAAAAACTAAAGCTCCGACAGTTTTGTTTTGAAAATAGCTATAATTTCCGCTAGCCTTTAATTTTCAATTTATCCCGCATTTTGCTTTTAAAAACCGCTTCCGATTTCATTTCTATCAATGCCCTGGTTGGAGATCCAATAGATGCGGTGCTCGAGGACAATTTTGGACTTCACCACATGGTTACGCTCGTGAAAAGGAAAGGGTCTGTTTTGCCCGCATTAGTGCTGAGCTGCTTCGGCCCATGATTTAATTTCCCGCATAGTAAGTTCCATAACGGAACTGAGGGTGGTTGGGCATTTCTTAGTTGTCAAAATGGCTTTGTCATCGGCATGGGCAATTAACTTGGGAGCCCGTCTAGTTAATGTTTGTCGCAGGCTATTCACAATCGGATATCGAAGGAGAGGCGAGAGAAACCCACCCTGGAAGGTGCCTCCACACACTTTCTTTGTAATGGTCGAATCGCCCCATGGTGGTTGACCCATCTATGGATCGCTGGAGCCGTGTTCACTGAGGTAAGGCTCTTCATGATAGCAGCAGTAGTGACATTATTTAAGGCGCTTGATATGTCAAGAAATGCTCGCAAGGCATATTCTTTGAAGTGGTCTGCTTTTTTGATGGAGGCTACATGAGCATGGAGAGCCGTCTCGATGGGCTTCCCCTTCGTGTACGCATGCTGGTTGGGAGCTATGAGATGCACTGAATTTCTTCTGAAGCGCATATCAAGTGGCTTCTCCAAAGTGTTTAGCTGGAAAGACGTAGGCTGATTGGCCAGAAGTCATTGGGAACCTCATGGCTGATAAGAAAACACTTTTTTTGTAGTAATAAATTCACGTTTGAATTTACTTTATTTTCCGCACTTGAAAATACATTTGTCATGCGCATAGAAAAACAAATGTAATGGAAAAAAACACCAAAGGTGTCCAACACGAGGAAAAAAGCTAGATCAGTGTGATCAGTGTGTCACAAGGTCACACGCACAGTATACCAACTTTTTTCGCTATCGATATAAGGATCGCGACTACACTGTCAGCAGGTTCTTGCGGTCAATTTACTTTATTTTCCGCACTTGAAAATACATTTGTCATGCGCATAGAAAAACAAATGTAATGGAAAAAAACACCAAAGGTGTCCAACACGAGGAAAAAAGCTAGATCAGTGTGATCAGTGTGTCACAAGGTCACACGCACAGTATACCAACTTTTTTCGCTATCGATATAAGGATCGCGACTACACTGTCAGTAGGTTCTTGCGGTCAACTCTGTCATCAACATCCCACTCTCCTTGTGACGCACCATACTGCGCCCCACATAAAACGATAACATAAAAACATATACCGGAGCTTTCTCTTCTCTCACATACGGTCACTCACCCAGCTGTGCTGTGTTAACAGCGCATCTGCGACGCAAAAAGAGCCAAGCGAGTTAACAGCGTATGTGCAACGCAAACAGAGCCAAGTGAGTTAACAGCGCATGTGCAACGCAAACAGAGGCAAAAGAAAACAAAGCAAGTTAGCAGAACCAAGACCTTAACCTAGATAAAAGCGAGAGTAGGAGGAGCAACTCGCGCTCTCTGATTATAATTTAGTCGTGTACCCGCGTGTGCTACTTATATTGAATTCTTGTACCAAAAACTACGTACCAACCACAAGTTCATCACGCAGCCAAAGCATATTCTGCAGGTATGTCCAAGCTTGATGCTTGATACTCGCTTATTTACTGATTACTTCCCGCTGCCCCCTTTGTGAACATATGCGATTACGCATATTCAATAAGCATTGTTTTTACATAATCCCATTAGAGTGCGACAACGCACTAACACAACCACACTAACACCATCATACGCTAAATGTTGTTTATCTTCGCCGCGTCTTTCGTTTTGTCTTTTCTTTTCGCACAACGCACATGATTTCCCCGTTAGCTGTAGTAGGGTGACTACAAACTACTACAGTCGACGCTGAAATAGTGTATACAGTGTGATTATGCCAGTGTGATTACACGCCAGCACTTGTCTCACTCATACTGTCCACCTCGTTTTCCTAGTGCTCGTGCAAAGCAAAGTGCCCGTTCGCTTTAGTAGTGAGACTACCATTATTACAGGCGGCGCGAGAGTAGTTTGTATAGTGCGACGCTGGAACAGTGTGTACACTGTGATTGGGCCAGTGTGATTACACACTCACAACCGTTTCACCCATGGTGTGTGTCCCGTTTTCTACCATTCGCGCGAAACACAACATCTTCCCGTTAGCTGTAGTAATTTGACTACAACTACTACAGCCAACACCGGGATAGTCTGTACAGTGTAACAAAATCAGTGTGATTACACACTGACACCTGTGACATCCACGCCGTACTTTCCGTGCTTTTCCTCGCCAAATAACTACAGCCAAACCCACTGTGTATATTTCGACATAGTGGTAGTGTGTCTCTATCCGCCCGCATAAGATTTCAATCGACGTTGGACTTGAGGACAATCCCATACGCATAGATATACATATTATCATTAATTTATCCAGAACCAGTCAAACAAGTAATAAAGAAAAATAAAACTCAAAACTACTGTCTCTTTCTTTCCCATCGAGATCTCCGCCCCGACCAGCTACTAAGATTTGTCTCGCATCTTGTGATACTCGGCTAGTAGGGTTTTAGCAAAACATAAATTTCTTATTTCGACCCCTGGACAGCACTAGGGGTGCGGCGGCAAAGTTGGGGATCAACTTGCAACAGCACCTTTCGTCGGACTCGGATGTCCGCGAGCGGGCGATGCATACGCCCTCCGCACCAACGCGGGTGACGGATAGCCGATAGTCTGTTGCAAAGATGCGCTGATACGGCCTTATTCTGCATCAAGGAGGTGAGCGACGTTGGAAATGCCACGTCGGGCAGAGGTGAGACCTGCAGATAGTGGGATGGCGAGCGGGAGCGGGGACGTGATAGTGTCTGGGTAGGGTCCGAGCCAGGTACGTCTGTTCGTTACGTTGTCGCTGACGCACAGTGGATGCAATAAGAAATCTAGCGGAATAAAAGTTGGTTTTTAACTTTAGCAAAATACGATTTCATTTGATTGGTAACACTTTGCAAAAGTTCAGAAAAGCTTTTGAGTGAGCTTTTAAGAGCATCTCTGATCGGCTGCGAGCTTTGAAACTTAACATATGTTCAGCACGTGTTCATGCAAAGATTTAAGGCTGTTTATGGTTGTGTAGGGGGGCGTCTTCAGAATAATAATAACACTTTCACTTTGTATTTTGTAGATTTGTAAACTTTTACAATGACTTTTATTGCACTTGAAAATACACTTGTTGTGCAAGTGTGCACAATTGTTGTGAGAAACTAGATCAGTGTGACAAGGTCACACTGGGAGGATGCTCACAGCCTTATCCTGTAGCAAGGATGCGAGCGAAGTTGGAAACGCCCTCGGGCGGAGGTGAGGCCGGTCGATGGGGGGACGGCGAGCGGAAACATGGCAGTGGCTATAAACAGGACAGTATAGGACAGCACAGGCCGACGAATAGAGAAACGAAGTAGGATGTTATTCGTCTTATTGTCGGTGCCTATCTGGTTCGAATGAATGATGAGGCAGATAAAAATTAGGAGTTGTGACGGGCTTTCGGAACGGAAGATTCCCCCGATATCTGCCACATCTGCTACGCGAAGTTGTGTTTTCGCAGCTAACCAGCTTCGACGGAATATCCTCCACCTCCCAAAATTTGGAACTTAATCTGTCGAGTTGATCGTCTGCTTGGATGGCGACTCTCGTCGAAAACGCAGAGACAGTTGTCGACACATTCTGGGAGACGGGACCGGTAAGAATCCAACCAAATACGGTTTCTTGCTTAAGGAGTGAGCCACAAATGTTTGGCCGGAAGCCGCTCAGGATGACTCACGGAAGGATATCCGCGCCAATTAGAATATCAATCTGAGCGCTCTTGTAGAAGTGTGGATCTGCCAGTTCTATCGCTGGTAGATCCCTTAGGAAGCCTTTCGGCACATGGAATGAAGGCAGCTTGTCTGTCAACTGTGGAATGACGAACGCTGAGGTCTCGATATGGAGCCTCGGCTTCGTTGGAGAACCAATGCTGAAGTTGCATAACTTCTGCGGTTGGGCCGCAATTGCATGATTCAGCCCAGATACTTCGGCTTGCACGGATTGGAATGGCAACTTAATGCGCTGGAATAAACGCTCAGAAATGAAAGTCGCTTCGGTGTATGTAGTACCTAGATGGCATACATTGACAACCACCGTGCCGAGAAAGATGTTCTGAGCGTTAATGTCAAAGTAATTTTGCACATTTGTTGCCGATTGATTCGTAGTGTACTGTATGTTGGAAAGTGTGGCTGAAGTGGAAGAGGAAGAGGCACCATTGTGGGCACTGTCGCCCCGATGGAGAAGAGTGTAGTGCCGCCCTTTGCATGTGAAGCAATTGTGCGTACTCGTATACTCTCGGAGTTGGTGACCTCTTGCAAAACAATTCAAACAGAGGCTCTTCTGTTTGATGTCGCTCATCCGATCATTGACCGACATTTCAAGGAAGCTTGGACGGACCCGGACAGGGTGATTCTCTTTTGAGCACAAGTCACACGATTTGCCTCTCTGAGTGACTCGGGCCTTGAAAGAGTTAACTCGCTTTGAACTCTGCTGTGGACGGGATGGTTCAACGGTAGAGTTCTGCGAGTTGAAGGTTTGCTTCACGTCCTCAACAGCCTCGAGTATACGATAACGCTCGTTGAGGAACGTGCTCATGTCCTGCCATGCGGGAATCTTGGACTTGTCCACCAATGATTGCTCCCATAGTGAGAGTGTAAGTAAGTTTGGGGAGCTTGGATAAGCAAAGAAAGACCAGGATGCAGTCGGCGAAAGGCCTAGAGACTGAAATGTCTGAGTGGTCAAGAGTGGTCAAGCACCGCTAAAACGTGTCATGCAGCTCCTTAATCGCTGCCCCCGACTCTTGCGAAACCGTGGACAGGTTGAAGAGTATTTTTAATTGGCTCGTTATCAACAAGCGCTTGTTTTCGAACCGCTCGCAGAGAGCACTCCAAGCTGACGCGAAACCATCGTTCGTCATTGGAAATTTGGCTACGATCTCTCATTGGCCTCATCTGCGGTCTTTGAATTTAAATGGAAAAGGTTCTCAACCGGAGTCAACCTCGGATTGCTGACGTAGATGGCCGTGAAAAGATCACGGATGGTCGGCCACCGAGTAATCCCCACGGAATACTTCGGTGTCGTATGTAGGGAGCCGGCAGCCACTGGAGTACACAGGAGGAGTGGATGCTTCACTCCTGGTTGACCCGGAAACTTGGGTAATTTGCTCTTTACACGGGCGAGACACCGCTTGTCGTCTTCGGCTGCAGGCCCTCTGACGCGACTCTCGAAGTGCTCCAGTCTGTCAGAGACGGCGACGAAGTTGCTGAGAGCCATCGCCCGGGTTTTGCTAAGTTTAGCTTGGACGGAACGGGTAGTTGCCTGACTACGTGGAGCAGTTGGAGATTTAGGCAACGACGGAGTCTTTGCCGACAAAGAAGCAGACGGCGACGGACGATCAACTTTGACTCGGAGTTGAGCGGCAGGGGTGGCGGATATGGACCCCGAAGGAGCGGGCGAAGTGGACGACAGGCGACGAGCTGTGGTCGGAAGCTTTAATGAAAGTCTTTTTCACTCTTTTGGCTTTCGGACATACTATGCTTCGGCAGTCACTTTAGAGTCTTTTTCTCGACAAAGACTCAAGATAAAGCGGAACTTCGGCTGTCACAGGATAGTGAACAAGGCCGACACAAAAAACAGACGGAAATATCGCTGTTGGAAAAAAACAAAATGTTAAATAAAACACAAACAGCAGCGTGAATCTTTATTAAACTCGTTGGATCACAAGTTGCTGCTGTTCATATATGTACGTATATGAAAATGTTTGGATAATATATATATCTATAATGTATATGGAATGTAGTATATGTGTGTAAGTGTCGTATATGAAAGGATAAGAGTATGTATATGTGTATGTATGTGACAAGGTCACACGCACAGTATACTAACTTTATCACTATCGATATCAATCGATCGCGACAACACTGTCAGCTGTTTTGAGTGGTTACACCTGCCATCATCTGGCATCAACAATGGTCATTGTGATTTTTAAAGCATCAAATAACGAAAAATATTTTAGTTTATTATTAATAATAACTTTTGTTTCCTTCAAAATCAGGTATGTACTAAATATAAATTGTATGTCCGTGACCTGTCTTTCCATGTATGTACATCTAAAAAATGTGAAGTTTGTATGTTACTGTTGCAAGAATTGCTTTTGAGCAGTTTACTAACTTCATTGGACTATAACTAACGTTATTTAATTATATTCAAGCTAATTTTAGAATTTATGTAAAGTGTCAGTCTTTGCCGTGTGAAAATGTCCAAAATGATAACCAACTAAGTTCAACTCTTAAGTCTGTCGAATTTTTTATGTGAAATGTCAGTCTGCAAGCGCTTACTTTTTTCAATGTGGCTTGGTGAAAATGTCGCATCAAAAAAGTTGTTAGTGTTAAATGAAGTTGTGTTTGGCACAATTTTGAAGAACAAAAACTTAGTAGAAAATTACATTACGGAAGTAAAAAAAAATTGGCTAATTTTGTAAGCAGGCTTACTGAGAAATAAGCATAACCTTATTGTCATCGGGTAGCAGATCTCTACTATGCGCTGACTTTTCAGGTACTGCCGATCCTAGGGGAGGGCTCTTATCCATGTATTTCGGCCACTTGTCTGACTGAGAATAAGAAGCAGAATCCATGGTACGATGTGTCAGGCGGTCAGACTGAAAATGCTATGGGGGGCTCCCATGAATAAAATCAGTCAATATGTCTCGGAATGAAGCAAATACAAAATTCAACCCGGGCTGGGATGTCAGCCCAAACGTCGGTGGCACACGTATCCTGACATGCAAGGACGACCCAACATAGTTGAGACTGAAAGCGACCGTACCCAAACTGGACGGACTATGGGAGGGGACCAAGCTGGACGTGGTGGACAGAAATAATATTCTATCCATGCCGAAGGCGAAAGTCCTGTTCCCCATAGCTGTGCAGGGCGAGCGGGCACTTAAGCTGCTTAAAAAGCAGAACCCGGCCATTCCGACGAGTGATTGGTCCGTGCTAAAGGTTGATGAACCCAGTGGTGGGAAGCACGTGATCATTCAGATCAATAAGGAGGCCGAGGATCTGCTGTATAAGCGCAATGGGAAGATGGTATGGGGCTTAGGGAGCGTGTACCTTCACCTCAAAAAACGCGTTGTGGTCAGGGGAGGTAGAGGCAGATCGCGGGCTAGAGAGCATGACTGACGCCACCCAGCAACTCAACTTGACGGACGGGACGGAGGAGGTGGGGGAGAAACCGTCATTGCAGACGGGCCCCCCGCAAATGTGCAAACCTCTAATGTGTGTGCTGCAGCTCAACCTCCACAAATCTAAAACGGCTTCGGCGAAGCTTCTCCTCACACAAGACGAAGAGTCCGCCTACGCAGCTTTGGTCCTGGAACCGTGGATAGCGTCGGGCAACACGGTTCCAATGCTGAAGTCGCCTAATTACGTCTGCTCCTCCAAAAAACAACTTATAATCGGCACGGACGCCGACGTTTGGGGAAGTCCCGACGTAAACGAAAGGGGTGAGTCATTACTTGATTTTATCCTTAACAATAAGCTAAGCTCAGCCAACAGAGGTGAGGAATCTACTTATATATGTAGGTCCCACCTCTCGTAACGTGCTAGACCCAACTATCGCGACTGAATGCATCCATGAAGGAGAGTGGTGAGTCCTGAACAGACCCTCCTTCTCGGATCATAAGTATATTTAGTTCAAGATTCTTTTTAACAAGGTCTCTACGGCTGAGCCGTTTAGAAACCCACGCAACACGAACTGGGTGAAATTCTCTAGTCTCGTTACCAAATCCCTAGGTCAACCGAGTACAATCAACTCGGTTCAGCACCTAGAAACATAAGTTAATGTCCTCTCAGAAGGGCTACTATCTGCAGGCTTCCAGTCCCAGTCTGCTCAAGTCAAGCGATGGAGTGTAGACGGAGAGCAGCGCTGAAACTCTTGAAGCACTGCTCTCAGCGCATTTCCCGGGATGTATTGAAACAGAGAACAATGACTGGCAGCTCTTTTCTAGTCTCCTAGTTATGAGACCCCCTGCCGGTCTAATCACTACAAACTAAATTATCTGCGATTGTTCCATGGTTATCGGAGATTTACACGGCGTGTCTCGCATGGTGTCATATGCCCACTTCTTGGAGGACCTCTAAAGTAATTTTCCTGCCTAAGGCGGGCAATTGCATTCACGTGGTCCCAAATGACTTTCGACCAATCAGCCTAACCGCTTTTCTGCTTAAAACTCTGGAGAAGCTACTTGATATGCACATCAGGAGCAATTCATTGCATCTGATGGCCCCAAACCAGCATGCCTATACGAAGGGCAAGTCTATCGAGAGGGCTCTTCATGCTCTTGTAGCCTCCATTGAAAAAGCAGACTACTTCAAAGAATATGCCTTGGGGGCTTTTCTTGACATTTCAGGCGCCTTCAATAATGTCACACATAACAAATTGAAATGGAGGCTCAACGTGTTAGAAAGGATGAAAAAGGCCGCCGGAGCCTCGTACATGGCGAAAAAGATGCTTAGCTGCAATTGGGGCCTCTCTCCTAATCTTATGCGGTGGATATTCATCTCCGATGTTCGCCGTATCTTCACCTATGGTATTCTAGTGTGGTGGCAGGCTACGGAAAAAAGGACGTATCTATCCATCATGGAAAGGACACAGCGCCAAGCACTACTGTGCATCACAGGCGCCATCAGGTCGACGCATACTAAAGCCCTCGAGGTAATAATCGGCGTCGAACTCCTAACCTATACGCGCAATCCATTGCCGCAAAATCGGCCCTTAGGATTGATGCTACAGGCAAAACGGGTCTATTAGGCTATGGCCACGGCGCCATTGGTAGGGAGACTAGTAGACTTGTACTATACTATCCCCCTCACCTGTACTGAGAATATAAACACGGTATACATGGAACCGGGCTGCTGGCGGGATGGGTTGTACATTCCCGAAGCCCTCAACCTCTTCGCCGACGGGTCGAAGATGTACGAAGGAGTCGGTGCGGCCGTATACTGCTCAGACCCGGTCTCTAAACACTCCTATAAACTTCCTGACCATTGCAGAATCTTCCAGGCGGAAGTCTTTGCCATTGTCAAGGCTGCAGAAGTGGCTCGGGGTTTACATCACAATCACAATTCAATTAATATATTTGTTGACAGCCAGGCTGCAATAAGATCAATGTACTCTGATGTGGTCAAGTCCAAAATTGTTCTGGACAGCAGAAGAGCAATAGAGTCGCTGATCGCATCCGCGGTCGTGCGTATCTATTGGATCCCAAGCTACCAGGGCATCGATGGCAACGAGATCGCAGATACTCTCGCTAAAGAAGGGGGGTTGGGCTCGATGTCGGTAACATGTGCAATGGCCGAGAAATTGAAGTTCTCTCTAGACTTCAGTGGAACGCGAACTGGCGTAATACCAACTAGTGCAAAACTGCAAGGCCATTGTGTGCTTCAATAAACAATAACTTAACCAAATTCATCATGCAGCTTTCAAGGAAAGATTGCAGGCTAATGCTAGGAATTTTAACTGGTCACTGTTTGTCTGCTGCTGTAAAGCTGGGTATCACGAGCAGGGATCAGTGCAGGAAATGCAACGAGTCCGGAGTTAAGGAAATACTTGAGCATCTTCTCTGTAGATGCCCAGCGATATCCCGACTCCGGTTTAAATACCTCAATTCGCTGTGCGACGTTTCACGGCTACCACCCAGGATGCTGCGGGCTTTTGCCAAAAATGCATCCATACTGTGCGACTTCTGAGACGAAGATTCGCTCCACAGGTACAGCTACCGACCTCCACTGGACTATGCTTTGCCCCGAACAGGGGCAGCTGGTCCTATCTATACCTATACCTACTGAGAAATGGAAGGGTTGTCATTATAATGCCAAGCATTTTGAGACAAAAAATCAGAAATGGCTTGACATGTCGCTCATTTTGTATAACTTCACGTCAACGACAGATATTGGTGTGTGTCCAAAGACGCAGATCAAACAAGTATCGACTCTTCTTCAGGAAAAAACATGTGAACAACTAATGGTGGCTACTAGCTCCAGCTTGTATAAATCTAGAATGCGAACCGCTTCAAAAATTGTTTCTACAATGAATACAGACGTGACTGCTGGGCAAAAAATAAAACGGTCGTTGGACTCACCAGTTCCCTCTCTCCTGAAGAAGCGCTTGCACTTTATGTAAATGTTGGACACACAAAACATACATACCAGATGACGCGGATAAGTGCCAAGGATAAGAACGCAGATATATACCCCAACTATCATAAGATGGAAAGAGCAAAAGATTATATGCTAACCAGATGGATTACAGATAACCCAGTATTCTGCTAAAATACTTTTACACAATTTAGTAGATCATACTGTAAGCCGCATTTTAAATGAGCATTCGGAGGCTTTTGAAAGTCGTGTTCTTGAGGACAATAATCAGATAAGTTTGACTGTATAAATGGAGCTGCGATGGAAGCAGTGGCTACGCGACCTATCACCAAAAGTTTCATGATGGGGAGACTAGGATGGTCGACCAGCATTAATTTACTATTTGTTTCGTAACCTTACAAGTTCAGCTTGGCTCTACAATTTTGTGGTAAAACACACGACCCTCATTAACCCGATATTGTTGGCCTTTAAAACTAATTTGTCAGAAAGAATCAAGTTAATTAATATGTTTGGAAGCCGACAACGTAAAAAACCAAATATTGTCCATCAATCCAACGATTACCAGCTTATTTACCACACTCTAGCAGAAGCATCCACACAGACATGTGGTATTTGTAGAGCAGTATCAAAAGACATGAACAATTTGGATATTGTAAAGCGTTTCCCTGTTGACTTAGATCTATTGAAATACGGCTTATCTAGTCTTCATGAGTGCATACGATTTTTTGAATATATTTTACATATATCGTACAGACTTACCATTAAGAAATGGCAACTTCGTGGTGCAGATAAGCCAGAGGTAGGGCTAGAAAACCAAAATACAGGTCGAGCTTAGGAAGGAAATTGGCATATTAGTGGACATACCAACGGCTGGTAGTGGCAATACTAACAATACTGCTAGACGATTTTTCAGCCAACCTGATTTGGTAGCTCGTATTATAGTTAGCTAGGTACTTATTTACAATTTTAGTGTCATTTTACGTGCAAGTGTAACCGAAGAAGTTAAAAGATACGCTTTGAAATACCAGTAGAGACTGGATCGACACTGCAACCCGTTGGTCGTTAACCTGCTAGACAATAGCCAACATCGCCGACGTCTGAAAAGGCACCACCCCCTTGATCTCCCCTTTAGGCCACCCAAACACAATTCTCGAAAATATCCCCTACATTTAAAATTTTCAGTCATTTCCTTCGTCATAAAATTTACTTATTATCTTTAGATAGATAGATTGTAAATAAATAAAGAATATAAAAAAATTTTACGTGCATTAACTTGTGGATATGAAATCAATATTGATGCAGTCACGTCATATGCCTTGAAAACAGCTGAAATCTTTGTCGAATTATATCCATGGTATTACATGCCATCTTCTGTCCATTAGTTATTAATACATGGTTCAGACATTATAAATCATGTGGATCATCCTATTGGATCATATCTGAAGGAGCTCTTCAAGCTAGAATTAAAGATTGCCGGAATATACGGGAGAATCATTCTCGAAAAAATAGTAGACGTAATTCAATGAAAGATGTCATGCACGCCTTGCTGGTATCTTCTGATCCACTAATTACATCATTGTCTAAAACGTTGTCAAGGTCTGCAAAGTCTATTAATTTTGATAAAGTCATTGCTGGTCTGCTTATCAAATTTCAAAACATAAGTAATTATTCTGATTTTCGTAAATTATGTTAAAAACGGTAAAAACAAAATTGCCTTGAACTATTTATTCATTTACTGGAGCTATTAATAAATTTCCGCTTCCTTGAAGTGCAGGAGCGTGTGGTGGTCCTTATTACACCCCCTGCAATTTCCCGTGATGCGGCAGGAATGCCCAGAGTGTTGGTGGGCCAGATAGACGTTTTTGACGTTTCTCAGCTGTCAACTTGAGAAAGTGCTGGAACTTCCTTAGCGGGTGTATCTCTCGACACACGTGACACCGGAAGAAGTTGGTGTCAGCGGGACAGTTCTGTGGGGCTGCGGCTGCGTGGCATTACATAGAAGAAAAATAACGAAAACAAAACAATGATTATTAGAGTAGCCTCATTGTATCTACCAATGACACATGGACACCACAGGACGACGAATATAGACGAAGTAGAAAATTATTCGTCCGTTAATCCTTTTAACGGAGAGGGGTCAGTTTTGCGCGATGATGCGTTCTCTGGTCGCTTCCATGAAGTCAGTGGAGATCACCTTGACGGCTCCAACGAAGGTCATGCCGTTGTCCGAGTGCATCTGCTGTGGGCACCCGCGCCGTGCTACAAAAGGGAAAAGAGCGGCCAGGAATTTCTACGTCGTGAGATCCGACGTAGCCTCCAAGAGGATTGGCTTCGTGCTGAGGCAGGCTTGGCTGGTGTAGTTTTTGACGTCGAGTGGGCCAGCGAAGTCAACTTCTGTGTGCGTAAACGGTCTCGAGCAGGAGCAGGACCTTTAGCTTCGGAATCTAAAATATGGAGCGGATCAGACACATGACTACTTGGTTACCCCCATGTAAGGATGTACGATAGGTGATTTGAACCAATAGTCGGGAAAAGGACGAGTAATATGCAGACAGAGGTATTTCTTCGAAAAGGTTTGGCGTTGAGACATGATGATCAGTCGCTCTTGAACAAGTGACAATTCATCAGCCTTGACCACGGTCGAGCCTGGAAAGGAAAATGTAGGCGGAAGTGCGAAGTGCTCTGGCAAAGTCAGAGAGTCAGAAAATCGGGAGTAGGAGGTAACTTGGCGATGTTACAGCTAATGCGCTGCTCCAGCAGTATCCGCAATAGGACATGAAGAGGTTGGCCATTGATCAGGCTGGAGATGTAGCCACTCTGGTCCAACGATTGTTGAATCAGTCCAAAAGAAAGTCTGGAAACTCTCGGCTGGAAGATTTAGGATGAGGGTCGAAAGTAACTCGGCCAACAGGACTGCGCCACAAAATTCCAAACGAGGCACTGAGAGTGACTTCACAGGAGCCACTCTTGTTTTTGCAGTAAGGAGATGCGTGGCTACTCTGTTCGCTGTTTCAACGCTAACGTAAATAGCCGTTCCATACGCTCTCTGTGAAGCATGACAGAACCCATGGTACTTCACAAGTGAACACTATCCTGAGATGATCAGTGTTTTCCTCTAAGGAGTTCCTCACCACTACGATGTCGTTCAAGTACGCGAATGCGAAGGGTTCCATATCTACTCCGATCATGGATATAGACCGTGTCCCGGCAGTGTGAAAGCTGTGGCCTCTCAAATTCCTGTGGGCATCGGAATCTGCCAGTAGTCGTACTTGAGGTCCAACGTGGAAATATACTTACCGTGCCGTAGGCGTTCCAGAATGTACAATCATACATATATGCTCGATCGTTGAGTTGCCGATAGTCCACGCACATTCGCCACTGCCCGTTTTTCTTCTTTACTAGCACAATTGGGGCACTGTGTGGACTATATGAGAGCTTGATTAGTTCATCCTCTAGCAACTGGTCGACCAGTCGATGATCCGTAGCATTGCTGGGTTCTTCGGAATATAGCGCTGTTTAATGGGCCGCTCATCTCGCGACGTTATGGTGTGTTCCGCGATTGAGGTTACCCCTGTCATTCCGTCGAGCTTGGGGAGTTCCTCTTGTAGAAACCCCTGTATGATTGGCGCAATGTCCGGAGGCCATGGGGAAGGTTCTTGCTGGTCCGGGTCGGATCTCATCTCGAGGACTGGAGAGTAGAGCTGGAAAACAATCCATGGCACTATCGATACAATCGATGTTTCTTAAATTTTCTAAACATCGATGGTTCTTCGGTCAATATCGATTGGTTATATCTGTGTGTAGGGGGGATGTTTGCCGGTAAGATAAAAACACTTTCACTTTGATTTGTAGTAGATTTGTAGACTTTACAAAGTTTTATTAGACACTTGAAAATATACTTGTCATGTGCGCAGAAGAATATTTGAACATATGAAAAAATGCAGAAAATCACTAAAAAGGGCAGGGTGACCATCACAGGAGGAAACCAAGAACAATGTATACCAGCTTCGTCGCTATCGATAACTTGCGATCGCGACCACACTGTCAGCTGGCCTGAGTGGTCACACCTGCAGTCATCTGGCATCAACATCCTCCCCCCCTTGCAATGAGTTGCAAACGGTATCATTGTCCAAATGGACCGGACAGAATCCAACCCAAGGTGGAATTCTGGGCCATTGGCAAACCGTTGGTGCTCGGCAGGAGGCCAGGTTGGATGATGTGAGGATACACATCAGTGCCGAGCACCAGGGACACCATCGATGGCTGGAACCAGCGTTCGTCGGCGAGCGTAATGCTGCGGAACTGCTCCAAGTTTTCGCCATCGACGGGTCGGAGGTGC